>NC_142444.1:3762500-4387500 GCF_059453495.1 Arachis ipaensis | reverse complement strand
ATCATTTTTTTCCCAATGTTTTCGTCCTATTTAAGTCCCTAACGTTTCAAAATCGTCTCAATTTTGTCCCGCCGTCAATTCTGTTAACAAATCCCTAACGACAGGACAACATTGAGTCAGTTTTGAAACGTTTGAGACTTAAATAGAACGATTGAAATGTTAAAACAATTTTAAAACTTACTACAAACAAATATTGGAGACAAAAACGATACTTTACTCTTATTACATTCATCGTTTTCTGAATGAAAATCATTTCACCCCGTTTTGTAATCTTATAATTATTGGAGTAGTAACTAGTTGATTCAATTCATTGACACGTTTAAAATATAAGATGGAGAACGTGCAAAGAACATAGATTTTGAGCAAGTTGGAACATGAAATAAATGTTTATGTATGCGATTTCGCTACGTTACCAACAGCATATCTGCCAACTTCTGCCAACTCTTATTTATAATTATGTTTCATGGAAGTGCGTTCGTGGATGTGTCTAATAAAAATGTCTGTGTTTAATAGAAGTGTCTTTATAGATATATTTTCTGGATGTGTCTCTTTATATATGTATTTAAAATATATTAATTATTAGACACATCCACAAGCATACTTCCATAAAACACAATTATAAATAAGAGTTGGCAAAAATTGTCAGATAATATGTTGCTACCCTATACTTTTCCTTATGTATGTGATGGGTTCAATTTCGAATCAAACATCTCCGATGACTTCATCATCATCATTAGTCTTTGTCTACACTCCATGCTACAACACACACCACCGTCTTCTACTCATTCCAATATCTATTTTTTTTATATATCCATATTTAATTTTTAAATTACATATATTATATGCTTCTTTTATTCCAACATGGATTTGATTCAATCTGACCTTTAATAGAGAGGCTCTAGCCTGGATAATTATTTATATACTTTTATTATATAACAGCTTAAATATTTTAGATAACAATATATATATTTGAGTAATTTACGGTAAAGAATGTTTTTGAATGGACAATTAACGATGTTGTTTTTTTATAAAAGTAAAAATAAAAAAAAAAATTATATACAATGCACCTACTTTTATTAATTTATTGAGAATATTTATTTTTTATCTAATCATTTTCTTCTTCATCAAAGAAATTTTCGATATATTCAACATTTTGACTATTATTAATTAAGTTTTTTATTTGGCACTACAATAAAAATTAAATTTAACTCTCATGAATATTACTAGATAAAATTATTTTATATTCTTAATTCATCCATTACTAATAGTTATATACATATACATACATACATATAACTCAAATAAAAAAGGCTTTATTGAATCAAAGTTCACTACCCTGCATGCTCACTTTCGAAGGGATAACTACTCATAATGAAAATATTAGAATTTTGTGTTTAAAATTAAAATTTTAATTCAATAACATGATATTGATTATTGAGTTCTAGTCTTTCAATTTCTGTTGCAGTCTCTGCAAATAAATATAGCCTAAAAAATTATTTAAAAAAATCAAGTAATGATAGAATATAAAATATAAAAAAATTACATTTAATTTAAATTTTTAGAATATTAAATTTATGAATTTTTTATCTTATAAATTCTTCGCTTATTCTTTTTAATGTGTGATTATTTCTAGCACTTCCTATTCAACACTATGAAAAACTTTGAATCCCCTCTCACTATCTTTTAAATAACACGTAATGAATATAATACTTTGTGGATGAGTGCCAATTTTTTTTTTCCTGAAATACAAAAGCAAATAAATAATAAAATAATATCATATACAAATGTAATATATATATGTTCAAGTCACTCTCGTTTAGCATGCATGCAAATCTCATTATATCGACAAGGAAAAGGACTGAAAGCCAACGAGCTATAGCTCAGATAGCATAATCTCTTCATATTTAATTAAGAGATTGCGAGTTTGAGTGTTATATTTTTAATAAAAAAAAAATCGAAAAAAATGGATAAGCATATATATAGTAAAAAAGAATTTGATATAGGTGTAATATATATATATATATATATATATATATATATATATATATATGAAATCTTTTTTTTTTCTGATTTAAATGAATAAAAAATATATAAATGAAAGAATTTATTTCCAGTAAATAAAAATTAAATTTTAAATTTTTATTTTATCAAACTTTTTTTATATTAATAATTTTTTTAAATTTAAACTGATAAAATAAATACGTGAATCATTATATATCTAATAATTAATAATATAAATACTTTATTTGTAATAGATGGTTAGCTTGGTATAGATGCACATGTATAGTTTGTGGTCGTTTTATAATTGTTTACTCTCTGAATGTGTATATATATAAACAAAGACAACGTCTAATAACAAAAATCAACAAAGACAATGACTAAAACAGTATCTTGATCATTAATATATATATGTTTAATCGAATAAATAATATTATTTATAAACTACTATTAAATAATTAATTTAGGTTGGTTGAGGGTTTAATTCATTTGTTTATTTAGAACCTGTTTGAAAAGTAGTAAAAATTATTTTTTTTAGACATTTAAATTTTGAAAAGTCACATCATGAGTGTTTGGTACCATTTTTTAAAAATATTTTAAATTTTTTGAGAAGTTAATTCAAAACTTTTGAAAAAGTAAAAAATATAATTTCTCTCCTTTTCTATAAATTATTTTATTACTTCTATTAAATTTTTTACTTCAAAATAAAAGAGACCATTGTACTACTTTTATTTTTGGTTCGGTGAAAAATATTTTCTGTTTCTACTAAAAATACTTTCCATCACTATTTTTATGCAATGTTCTATCTGTTATAACTTATAAGTACTGACCTTCTACCACTTTTTTCACGCAATGTTCCATCTGTTAGAAGTATTGGTCCTCCACCACCATTTTCACATAATGTTCTATGTGTAATTTTTTTTATCATTCTATCATTCTATTTTTTTCACATGTGATTTTATTTTTATATACCTGTTATTTTTTTTATAGTTATTACAACAAGTTCTCAACCCCAGTAAAGAAAGAAAAAGTTCTAGTAGGAGTAGCAAAAATAAAAAACACCAATAAGACATATATTTTATATTTATTTTTTATTTTTACCTACCATATTATACACAATAAAATATCAAACACTAACTACACAATATTTTTTTTGGCATTGCCATCAAGATTATTGTGAATTAGAATTTTATTAAAAAGTATTTGTTATCATCGTTATTTTATATCCATTTTTTTATGTAAAAAAATTGTATTTTTTGAGTTATCTAAATGTTATAACTTTAAAACAAGTATTTCTATAACTAAAAATCTAAATATAAAATAATTTATTTATAAGCTGCTATTAATAAACTTATTTAAATTATTTACTCCATCCAACTGAACCTTAAACTATTAGCTAGTTACAAATTCATAAATAGAGCTTACATCGATAATAAATTAGTCATGAGAAAGAATAAATAAACAACGCATATAATAAACAATGAGAACAATGGAGTAAAAAAGAAAAATAAAATTAATTTTAAAATTTAAATCTTTAATTAATTAATTATTATAAGATTTTAAATTCAATTTTTAAATAAATTAAATTAAATTATCATTTTAAATGTATTTTATCCACATTATTGCTTGTTCTTAATTTACGGGACAACATGATTCATAAAGTGACTTGGGCAATGGCGGAAGCAACACAATTCTACGGCACAGACCAAAAGGCCATCCCTCACCGTGAAAAAACTCTAAAACGCCGCTGACCTCCCTCCCCGCAGTTGTGCAGCCGCATCCGCCCGTTTCCGTCACCTTCCCCGTGTTGCCTCCGTCTCTCCTATTCACGTGTATAGGAGTACCGCTGATGCAGTTATTGTCTTGCTGTTTTCACGCTAAGCCCCTCTTCCCTGGCGGCGTTGCTACGTCATCGCACCACCCTCTCGTGGAGTTGTTGCGGTGCCGCTGCTGGCTGCTGCTGCATGAGTAATGCCATTGAGTGCGTTCCCCTTGTGCCACTGCGGCTGTCTCGCATTGTCTCATCGCCGTTCTCCATTCGCCGTCGTGGTTCTCCTCCTCTTCCTCCTCCTCCTCCTTTTCTTCTTCTTCCCCTTTTTCGGATGTGGATGTTCATTTTATTAGGTATGTGGATGGTTGTTTTCATTCTAAAGTGGATGTTCATTTAATTTGGATTGGATTTAAGTAGATACAATGAAATTTGCTGGATGTTCATTTTAATAGGTATGTGGATGGTTATCAATTAAACCCTAGCCATCAACTAACCTTTCGAAGCAGTGACCAGCGACGGCACTAAGAAGCTCGGCGGCGGCCCACGAGCTTGGTGTCTAGTGAGGGAGAGAGCGACGCCGGTGGGGAGATGGTTGGCGAAGCAGCGATGGCGCCCATGAACTTAGCGGCGACGATAATGTCCGGCTGGAGAGAGAGTAACACATGTGCGGGGGCTGGTTATGGAAGCAACGGCGACACTAAGAAACTAGGGGACGACGATGATATCCGATGAGGATAGAGCAATGCCAGTGAAAGGCTGATTGGGGAGCAATGGCACTGATAGGGGTTTTTAGGGGAAGCAACAGTGGCGGATCATTAAAATTCGAAAAGGAAAAGTAAATGGATTTTTTGTTACTTGATTTGGATGAAATTTTTTTTATCTTCGGTAAACCAAAAAATCAACCCATTATTCATGTTGTTTAAATTTTCCGTTGTTTACCTAACGGAGCTCATTAGTCATTAGCAGGTTAGCTTATTCAATGGGGAGATACCATAAAAAAATCAAAATAAAAAATAAACTATTAGCAAGTAGTTTTCTAAATTCCAATGAGGGCGCTTAATTTTCTTTAATACGTATGTAGACTTATGAGAGTCAAATGGTCGTTGTTTGATGTTATTTCTCATCTTTCTAAAATTAACAAATTTGAGCAACTGTATCTTTATGGAGTGATTAGCTGTAGTTTTGTTTCAAAAGAATCTTCTCTTTTATATATGCTATAATATTATCATCTTGACAAAATCATTTTTTTAATCTGCACTTGTTCTAAATAATAATGGATCATATAATTGCAGAAGTTGGTCTAAATTAAGTGGTTTGAAAATATAATTTTCCTTTGCTACAACCATGTATATACTTCATCATCCACATTCCACTCAATATAATTTGTATAGATGCATTCATTTCATAGCAGAAAGTTTTGGCCCATTATTATGAAGCAAAGAATAAAGATGAAGGCCCATATAATAGGCCCAACATAGAGGAAGGTCTAAAAAAAAACGAAAGTTGTTTGGATAACAAGTCCATAACCAACTAGTTTCCATGTCCAAAAGAACTACTTTCAAAACTTGAAACCATTCTGGCAAAAAAATTTTTCTTCCAGCCTCCAAAATAAACAAAAATTTCTGGAAATAATGATAGGAGGAAAAAATAAGTCATTAACCTTTGTTTGGATATAGAAAAGAAAATAAAAAAAAGTAGAGTTATTTATGTATTATTTGGCTAAAAAAAAATAAATAGAAAAATTTTTTTTGTATGTTTAGATGAAAAGAAAGAAAATCATAATAGTATAAAATTACATTAATACTTTTATCATAAAATAAAATATAAATATTTTTATTTATTTATATTTTATTGTATTTTATAAATATTATAATTTTATATATTTAATTTAAATTATTTATCTAATACATATAATGTTTAAATGTGAATCTCTATTATAATAATATATTAAAACTAAATTTATATTAAAAATTATTAATAATAATATAACTAAGGATAGTATTAAAAATACAAAAAATATAGTATTTCTCTCTTATTTTTTTGCTTGTGATGGAAAATTTTTTTTTTAGTAGTATTCACATAAAAATATTCTTTCCTTTCTATTTTCTTTGATATTCATACAAAAAAAATTATTTTTCATTCATTTTTTTATATTTTTTCTTTTTATTTTCTCTCCAACTAAATATAGTGTAAATGTTGTGTTCTTTGTCATTGAGAGAATGGCATGAAGAAAAAAAAAAAGGAATGAAGAAGAGAAAAGGGATGAGAATTTAATGAAAAATAGAAGAGCCAACCTAGACTCCTTATTAGAAATTAACCTTTACTCTAAATTATTACAAAATGGTAATACTTTTCACTAAGTAACTTCACTTACAAATCCCTTACTTATGGTGAAAACTCAGGTGCATTCAACTCCACGTGAAGTTGATAGTTGAGAGTCGTTAGATGAAAATTTAGTCAAATTAGTCAAATTATCTGACGACTCTCATCTATCAACTTCACGTGTAGTCGACTGCACCTGAGTTTCCACCCTTGCTTATAATAGCTCTCTCTCTTCTAATTAACTCTTACATAAATATTGCTATTGAGGACTTTTACTAACTATCAGCTAAACTCATTTAACTAGTTAATATTTTCCCTTAAATTATAGTTTGAGATAAACTGTAACTTACTACTATGATAAAATCCAAACCAAAGAACCCAGAAGAAATAAAAGGAAAAAAATATGAAAAAGAATTGTGATGACAAAATCAAGTAACAGAAGTGGTTGTGTAGGTTCTTGAATTTTCATAGTTTTATAGTCTTTATTGGATATAATTATAGGTTTAATTTATGCTTTATAATTGTCATACATGTATGACATTCATTTACTTATCTGACTAAACTTGCAAGTCTAAATTATAATAAATAAAACTATGTTTAACACAAAAAGGGGTAAAAAATTATTTTCATCGTTTTCAGTTTTTTTTTTCATAAAATTCTATAAAAACATAAAATATTAAAATGAAAACAAAAACCGATTATATCCTATTTTTCTTATTTTATTTCCAAAGTTTAAGCAATCGTCTTTCGGTTGTTTCAAGCAATCTTTAGTAGTAGTGTTCAAAATAAAGAAATATTAATGAATTGAGCTTTGAAAACATTCTTTTTTCCTTTTATCACTAACCGGATACATGAGTTGAGATCAAGAAATTAATTTTTTATGTATAACGACAAATAATATATATAAAAAAATGTTGATGCATTTGATTGGATAGGATGTAAAAGAAAGTAGTTTTGTTAGTGAGTTTGATTACCTAAAGTCCTTGTTTCCATTCTGATGACCATCTTCATCTACCATCTCAATCCTATTTTTGGTACATTCTAAATATTGCCCTTTTAAAATAAAAAAAAAAATCAATAAAAATAGTTCTTTTGACACATTAAATCAAAGTTAACATGGCATTGCATAGAATTTGCAAATTAGTTGGTCAAATGCATCACCAACATCACTTCTTAGTTGTTTTTATAATGATTTGGTGACTATTCTCCCCCAACGGCTCAATGACACCTTTTTTTTTTTTTTTTTTAATTGTCACTAGTGGTATATTTTGAAAAACTTACTAATTTTAATTCAAGATAAAAGAAGGGGGCAAAGAACTTTGTTTATGGTTACATGTTTAATCAATAATATAATTGCAAGTTCCACAAAATTAGATAGAGAAGAACTTTGAAGTGTCCTTCACGTCTTCTTCAACAAAAATATTGTCAAATAATAATGCTATGAGTTATTGAACTATGACTTTATTATTCTGGATTATGAATATTTTAAAGACACGTATTAAAATTTTAAAAATAATATGTATTTGTGTAAAAATAAACTTTTTTAAGCGTGTGATATTTTTAATATATACAAAGAGGGAACAATTATACTAGATAAATGTTAAAAATTTAAGATTGTCAAATGGTCTAAGGCATTTAATTATAAAGTAATTTTTATTATTTCTAATTTCTAGTGTTTATAAATATTCTTTTATTGAGTAATTCTTTTAACAGTCTCTTCACTAGAATGATATCACCTAAAGCTAAGGGGGAAGAAGGGAGAAAAAAATCAGTAAGGAAAAATTGTAAGATTGAATGTGGATAATCTTTTGATGAGTGGGTAGTATAAATAACAAAAATATTATGTCTATTAACTTGCCTTTGTTTTTGAGGATGAGATTAAGATTGAGATTGAATATTGTATTTGGTGATTAAAAAAATTTTAGTTTCCGAATATAAAATCTTAGTAATATTTTAAAAAAGTAGGAACATAAAAGACTAAGATTTTAGAAATGATAACTAAAATTTTAATAATATTTTTTTAAAAAAAAGCTCTCATTTAACTTTTTAAATTTATCACTCAATTCTTATATTTATCTTAAACTAAATATAATATTGAGATCAACAATGCTAAGAAACCAAGAGGGTACCAACAAAAAATCAGCTAAATATCTCTGAGTGAATCCAAAACCTCTACGTAGATAGTGCTTATGCTAGGTATTAGGATGTTTCTTTTCTTTGTAAATTGGATGGTTCTGAATCTATTTTTTTATTTATCATGTTTTAGGCATTTGGAGAGAGAAAGTGGATGAAGAGACGGAAGTTAATTGAATAAGTTTCCGTGATTCACGTTGCAATGATACTGAACGTATCTCCTCCTAATTTGAATGTGGTGAAACATTTAATAACCAATATTTTAAATTATAAATAAATAAAACTAATTACTATATTTATAATTAATTAAGTTGTTCCATTTTTAACTGATTTGGAGTTAGTTCTATATACTTTTTCTATTGAGATATAATTCAATCGAATATATTTTACACCAAATATAATATAAAGACTTAATTTAATTTTTGTCTCTTTATTTTTCAATCCCTCTTTTAAATACAATTTTAAAAATTATTAGTCACCAAATAGTTAGTACAATATATATTAGGGATGTCAATGGGGCAGGGCGGGGGCGGGGGATGCCTCCCGCTCCCCATCCCCGCCCTCAGATTTGCTCCCCATCCCCGCCCCATTCCCCACCGTGGGGGAGTATTGCTCCCCATCCCCATTCCCCATCTACATAATAGTTCTAACTAATTGTTAATTTCCATATGAATAGAGCTGCAAGTATCTATCTTATACAAAAATTGTAAGATTTTATACAAAAAGTCTAAATGATACGATGGTGACTTCTCTCGAAATAACGCAATAGGGGGACGCGACGACGAGTCAAAGGACAAAGCAGTGGACGAGGTAAGAGACGTGGCAACAGAGAGGAGAATGGACACGACGGCAGAGTTATGAAAAAAACGCCGCAAATAGAAATTACGACGCGGTAAGGGTGATGGCACAGTGATGTGTGACGATTCGGTGAGAAGGGTGACGAGGGGGTGGCTGCAGAGAGGTTAGATGGAGTATGGACAGCCTTAGGAATTTCTGAATTGAAGAAGGGTTATGCAAATAAAGATTAGGAGTTTTGGATTTCTATAAATGTGTGTGTGAGAAATGACTAAAAAACATATATGAGAAATAAACTATTAAGGATAATTTAAGGAATTCATAAATTTCGGGGAATAGCGGGGACGGGGCGGGGATCCCCGCTCGGGTCCCCGTGCCTGCTTCGGGGGAATTTCGTCCCCCATCCCCATCCCCGCGGGGAAAATTCCCCACAATCGGATCCCCATTCGAGGCAGTTCCCGCAGGGATCCCCGCGTCTCGGGGAATTTTGCCATCCCTAATATATATATATGGTATAAGGATGTAATAGTAAATAGCTTTTAGTTTTTACTTGATGCATTGATTACAAAATCACGGAGTGGTTTTGGTGCATGACTCCATTTTGCACTTGAGAATTAAGATAGTTACACCCACCCACTTTCTTTCCCTAAAACCGGGCCCATCAACTTTGCATTTTAGTAATGCAAACATTTAGAGACAATAAATAACATGTGGCCAAGCTTAATTAATTAATTAAACAAAATCAACAAATCCTACCCGTTAAATTAAATTATATGGGAAGTTATCAACTTATCATGGTTTTGCACCAAAAAAGCCGGTGAGGTACCACTTTAACCACAAAATTTCTAAGTGCATTCAAAATAGTAATGATATTTGTATTCAAAAGTGAGTATTAAAGTAGACAAAATTCACTCCCTCTAAAGTTCAAGTTAAGAAAAGATCATCTACAAAATGCTAACAATAATAATATTTATTTTTTTTTACTAAAATAAATGTCAATACATATGTGTATTATACTATTATTAAAGAAATGTGAAAAAGCTAAGAGGTTGCGAGTTCGAGTCTCCTATCTTTGATAAAAAAAAAAAGAAATGTGAAAAAGAAAGTAAAAATAGTTTTGACTTTTGGCACATTTGAAATGGAAAGGTCGCAGGTCCCCACGTTTGAGACGTGTGCAACTCGCCGGCGTATAAATTGCTCGCAAAACAACTCAACAAGAAGAAGCAGCAGCTCTCAACACTTAAAAAAGTGTTTACAAGTTACAACACTCAAAACAAAACTAAACAAAAACCGAAATCGGAGAACCTTCGCCGCCGGCGGAAAAAGAAACATTTCCGGCAACGAAATGGCGAACTCCGGTGGTGGCAGTTCGGGCGTGAGATTGGACGAGTCGTTTCGTGCGGTGCCGACGGTGTACCTGACGTTCCTATCGATCTGGTTCGTCTCTGCATTCTCTTGGACAGCTTACACTTACAGGAATCGCCATTCTCAGGTTCCTCAATTTCGAACGCACCTATTCAATTCTTCCTCAATTTCATTGAATTCTATCGACGAAGATTAACGTTTAGTAGTTATGATCATATTGATGCACTTGAGTTTCCAGTTTTGGTAGCTCCGACTCTGTTTCGTTGTTCAAACTTTGATCTTGTTTTTTCTTTTTAATTAATTATTTTAGCTCGATAATATAATTATGGTTAAATTTGTCTAGGTGTGTTGAGAATTTTTGTGTCAATCAAGTATACAATTTCAATTATCTAAGTTTAGTTAAACAGAGACTGATGAGAGATAGAGACTAAAGTCTTTGTATTGGTTTAGCATAAAATGTGCAAGATTGAGTTATGTCTTAGTGTCTTGTTGAAAAAGGAAAAGTGGAGTTATATTTGGAATTTGAAAAGTTGAATAAAGGTAATTTTGAAGGGACTTGAAATATGGTTACTAAACACAATACTGAGTCTCAGTCCTGCTTTCAAACTCTACGTTATAGTTTTTAGTAATAAAATGTGCATTCTTTGAATTTGAAGAAGGTGATTTTTTTTTTCTTCAGCTGTTTGTGACTGCTTTGTTTTTATGATATTATTTTGTTAGAGCAGTGCAATAAGTTGCAGTGGACTCTTACTTCGGTTCCATTGATGAAAGCATTGCAGCTCATGCTATCCTTTCTCTTCTGGTAAATGTTGGACTAGTTATTTCTTCTCTGTTTCTTTCTTTATTATTTATTTTTCTATATGAGAGAAAAAAAAACTTATACAGCTTACGGTTTAGAATTGCTCAATCTTGCATTCAGTATAGAGTATAGACACACACATATTATCTTGGTTGATAGTTCTAGACTTCTACGGACAAATTCATGTTCCATGCCAGTGGCGTGAGTATCAAGTATCAACCAAATAAAGAGAGTAGATTCATAGAAAATTTATTATCCTGGTAATTGAACTCTGTATTTGTTGTTCTCAATGATTTAAGTAAGCTTTTTTTTATACAATTCTTGCAGGTATCCGTGCTACAATTTTCAAGCATGTTCTTTATGGATGTCATTTGGAGTGTATGTAACTGGGGTGCTATTTCAGACAGCTGCTTTTGTCTCCTTTTTGCTCATATCTCATGGTTACTGCATCATGTGTGAGCGTCTTTCTCTAAATGAACGGCGAACAACTGCGGCGCTGGCGTGTGTGTTTTACTTGACACTAGTTGGTTACAAGGCTTGTGTGCCATACTTCACTGTGAGTTTCTTACCTATTTTTACTCAATCTGCAATTTATCTTGTAAATTTATGTGTTTGTTAGTTCTAATTATGATGATTTCTGACTTTTGTAATTGACCAAATGTACAGGTACTTCTGCTACTAAATTATTTTATTTCATTCTATGTGATTTTCCACCACATCTCCCAAAACCTGCTAGTGTTGCGAGAACAATTGAGCATTATAGAAAATGAAGATGTTCATACAATGCATGATGCTGTGTATAAGAAGTACACAATGTTCAAGTAAGTGCCAAAGTATCTCAATTAAAAGTGTTTATTATGACTAATTTTTTCTCAAATATCATATCATATATATACCTTAGCCCTTTTAGAAGAAACTATGCTTAATTATAGACACGCTTTCCTTTCCTTTGTGCAGGAAATTTCAGGGTGCAATGCAGATTGTAGCTATGGCAGAAATTGTGGTATATATATATATATATATATATATATATATATATATATATAATTATGTGTTTCACTCATAAACTTACATACATATTATGAATATAAAAGTGATTTTGACAAGGATTAATTATAGATATGCATGAATGTGGACGACTCTTCGGAGAATTACTGGATTCGCATATTAATCAGAGAATGGGTGCAACTCTGCATCTTTTTGTACATAGGGTATGCATATATATCCAAAGATACAATACTGTCAATACCACTTCAATTCTCTAAACAGTACAAAATGGATCATCATTTTACTACAAAATGCTAGAATACTATTCATGATTTATGTGTCCGTTGCTAACATAAAACTATTATTCTTTTTATTTACCTGCAGATGGATTTTCAAGTCACAAGATTTGGCACCACACTTCTCTATTATGCCTGCCACAAAATGTAAAGGCGAGACTCTGGTGCCTCCCACCTACAGTATTGTAAGTTATCTATCTTCACATTACTGAGGCCAAGAATGCCAACTAAAATGTTATTATATATAAGGAACATTTGTAAGGAACAAGTTGTAAATAGTTTAGATCTTCTATATGTTCTTCTATCATATAAGTGTAGATTAGATCACAAATTATAACCTTTAACCGATTTACTAGGCGTTCATTCCATAATGAATAGAATAATGTCATTCTTTTAACCGTACTGAGTACACTATTGTGTAGGAAATGGATGCAGCAACTTTTAAAGAATTTAGTAGTCATGAATGGCACATTGGGGTGGTAAGTGCTGCTACTTTTTTTTTGGTGTCCCTTTTTTCTTGGTGGTAAGTGTTGCTACTTGAAAACATAGAAAATTGAATAGTCTTTTTTCTTAATTTAATTTCATCAAAATAAGAATTTTATTCAACTGAAAAGAATTGCAAAGATATTCCAACAAAATTTGCCTTTAAGAGGCAATGGCTTAATCAACTAAGATATCTAAAGGAATTTATACTCCTAAACTCTTCCATCATAAAGATCAGCAAAGAGTAAATTTCTTTAGTTGAATATTGCATAGTTTACTACTTCTTGAGTAGTATCTTGTTAATTGTTAAGCAATCATTCAAAGCATGGAACTATCTAAAAGAAGAAATAATTAATCCTCCTCAACATACTTCTGACTACTAAATGAATAAAGAATTGATTGTTTCTTATAATTGAAGACATTGAAAGTATCTCTGTTTTACTTCATCCATCTTTTACTAACACAATCATTATGCTTGTGTAGCCAACTAGTTCACATTATCAAAGCTCCAAAGATGAAGTTCTAGTAATCATTCAGCACCCTGGTGCACAGAGGTCAAGTAAAAAGCTCGATTTTGGTTCTCACAACACGGAATGTTATGTTGTATCAGATCTTCATACGAATTCATATTCAAATCAAGTAGAACTACACTGATTAATTGTACTTTGCATTTCTTGCTTATGCCTTTTTCTTGCAGTTGGCAAGGGCATGAATTATAGTATATCTATATCCAAGATTATTACTTAGGATTAGGAACAGTGAGTTAAGGGTACAGCAATGAGGTTTAGCTCATTTACCAAATGTTAGAGATTAGAGGCAGCTGCAAATATGTATAAATACATTATCAAAAGCAATGATAAATGTGTATATTATTCTTGATCTCAATGTGCCTTTGTGTTTAACTTATGCAACAATCATGTTTAAGGGTTTTGCCATAGTTTATCTCCTATATGGCTTTAATTTATATTCTTCAAACTCCGAACCAAATGTTATGGATTCTTCATCAAGCTTCTTCTTCAATCTCCGCCAAGTTCTCAACATATCAGCCTGTATTAGCCCTTTGTAAAGGCTCTCGAAAGTAACTTTCTGAGGAAGAAATCCTTTCTCTATCATCTCTACAAAATAATGGCAAGCCTCCCTCCAACGCTGTTTTGCACATAGCCCATGAATTAGAATGGTATACATATCCAAATCTGGTCCTACCCCAGTCTCCTTCATATCATTCCATATCTCTTCCACAACCCCAATTTTATTCAGATCCAAAAACATCCTAATCAGAATGCCATATGTATGTGAACTTGGCAAGCATAAACCATCACTCTTCATCTTCTTAAAGAACTTCAAAGCACTACCAGCATCCTTTCTCCCTCTATATTCCTTAAAGAAGCAATTGTATGTTGCAGCATTTGGAGTCACTCCATTCTCCATCATCTCATCAATCAAAGCCTCAGCATCTTCAAGCCACCCACAAGAAGACAGACACTTTATAACCGAAGTATACGTCGCCACCGTCGGACAAATACCTTTCTCCTTCATTAACCTCAATTTATCAAGGGATAACTGCGGTTTATGTCCCCTGCTATAAACATGGAGCACAATAGAAAAACTAGTCACATCTGGCTCAATCCCTTTGCTGCGCATTTCATCGAACATCTCATCTGCTTCTCTTATCGTTCGGTCAAACCTATCTTCAGGGTGAAGACTAGCCCTTCTACAAATCCCATTCAACAACACATTATAAGTAACAAGATTAGGCTCAACTCCTTTATCTACCATCTCACTAAATAGCTCTCTAGCCTTTCGAATTCTCCCTAACTTGCACCAACCATAGATCAGAACAGTGTACATTTTCACATCGGGTCTAAACCTATGCACATTTTTATTGAAAACTTCAACAGCGACTTTTACATAACCGTACTTACAGAGCGTGTCAAGAAGGAGGCAAAATTCTTCTGAACTAACTTTGTTCTCCGCGAAGGCATCGATATCATCGAAAGCACGAATCGCCTGGCGGGTGAGGCCGGCGGCGACAAGGCGGCGGATGAGGAGCAAGAAGGTGTTAGGAGTAGGGGTGAGGCTACGGCGGTCCATGTCGACGATGAGCTGCCAGGCGACATCGAATTGGCGGACCTTGGCCATAACGTCGATGAGGAGGTTGTAAGAGGCGGTGGTGAGAGGAGGGTTAGGGAGGGTCTTGACGTAGGTGAAGAGGGAGAATGCGATCTTCGTATGGTGTCTGAGTCGGAGGAGGGTTTGAGAGAGGAGGTGAGGGGTGATGGTGACGCCGTGGAGTTGGAGGGAGGATTCCACGGCATGGAAAGGGTTGTGGTGAGTGAGGAGGATGCGGGAGAGTGAATCGGCGTCGTTTGAGGGTTGGAGAGTGGGGAGTGAGGATACGGCGTCGTTTTGGAGTGTTGACGCGAAGAAACGGCGAGAGAGGAAGTATGCATAGGTGTGAGGTGTTGATGGAGCTTTGGCAAGTGCCATGTACATGTAGCTTTCTTCTTCTTACGAGTGTTTCAGCTCGGTGAAGTGAAGCACACTTGAAGCAAAGTCTATTCACCGTGTTTATTTATTTATTTTTGAGAATAAGAAATTATTTTAGCCCATGAATGTGAAATTTAGATTTGGATTAAATTTTGAATAATTAATTTATGTAGCCACTTATAAAGATATTTATATGAGAATAATAATTAAAATATAAACACATGTAACATGTAATGGGTTATGCCAAGAAGCAATAGTTCAAATGGTATAGTCTCTTCATACTCAATTAAGAGGTTGCGGATTCGAGTCTCCATATCTTCAGTAAAAAAAAAACATGTAATATGTTATGCCAATGAGTTATAGCTCAAATGGCATAGTCTTCACATACTCAATTATTTTTATATAAATATATTTTTATTTGAGTTTTTAGCTCATGACATCATTTTTATTTTCACATGACTATAAATCAATGTTCTGAAAATCAGACCGGACCGGTCGGTCGAAACGGTCCAACCGCGAATCGGCGTACAAACGGTTCGATCAGATGTGTAAAACCGTTGAAACAAAAACCGGTAAGGAATTGGTGAACCGGCCTGTTGGATCGGACCAGGAATCGGCCGGTTTTAAGGAAACGGCGTCGTTTGCAACTTTGGCCTACTGATTACTGAACTGAACCACTCCACTTCTCAGTTCTCACTCTTCTCAGCCTATGCTCTGCTTGCCTGAATCATTCACTCTCCCTTATCCAACCCTAGCTACTCTTTTCGACCCACTGCCGCCTCTCCGTCGAGCCACTGCCGCGTCCGTCCGTCGAGCTCTGTCGTCGTCTGTCCGTGTAGCCACTGCCCCCAAGTCTCCAACTCCCCTGCTCTCTTCTTCCGCGAGCTCGCCCCATCCCCTACTCTTTGCATCTTCTTGCCGTCGGCTTCATCTTCTTGTCATCGTCTGGTCGGCGTCGTCCATCAATCAAGGGTCTGTTGGCCCCATCCCCTAGTTGTTGTTCGTTTTTTTTTTCTACTTTTTTATGCTGTTTTTGTGATTAGCTCTGGTTTTATGTGCTGCAATTTTATTGATTAATGAATATTTTGTGATTAGCTCAGGTTCTCTACTGATTATTGGTTCTTTACTGATGTGATTAAACACCCTGGCAGTTAGATTACCTCCAGAAACGGTGCCAAGAATTGGGAATCCGCAATATTATTTTTTATTTAAGATTTAGGATTCAATCAAAAATTGGCTTTGTTTACATTTGTTATAGCTGGCTTAGTTAGTTAGCACACTGTGCCAAGAATTTTGCTCTTTGTGCGTATATCTGAGTTCAAGCACCTTTGGTTACTTTGTACAACTTGAGTTACGACGTGCTGTTTGTTGGGAATAATACACCATTCCCCCTTGAGAAAACACCTTTGACAGAGAAATAAAATAGACACAATCACAACACAAGAATTTAACGTGGAAACTCCAATTACCGGAGAAAAAACCACGGCCGTTGTCAAATGACAACCAGAGAATATCACTATGTGAAAATTGTTACAACACATAGACTTCTTTCTCTCACCGGCACCCCAGTACACCCACACTCTCTCAAAGCAAATATCTAACTACACCTCACAACACTCTCTAATAAAGAGTACAGAAGAAAGGAAAAATCAGATACAAGTTTAAAGTGTTTCTGACTGGTGCAAAAACAAATAGAGAACTTAGCCTCATATTTATAGCCTAGGCCACCCACTCCATTTGCTATCCTGAGCAATGTGTGACTAATTCAACCAAATCCTAACACTGTTGTATTAGTTGGGTTCAAGAATTTTATTTTATTTTAAAGCAATTTGTTTGTATTGTGCCAATGAAGTTCATTATTTCTGCTGAATTTTTTGTTCTTGTGTTTGTATTCTGCTGATGGCTCCTAATTATTTTGTTCAAATTTGCTGATGTTTGTATTCTGCTAATGGCTTTGTTTTGTAGATGCTGTATTCTGCTAATGACTTTTAGTGTTTTGTATGCTCCTAATTATTTTTGTTCTGGTGTTTTGTATTCTGCTAATTGCTGGGTGAAGGTCTAGGGTTTTGTGATTGTTGCTGAATGTTGTAGGCTTAATTTAGATATGGTCTTGTTGATGGTTTTTTTATTTTTCATTGTGATGTGGCTGTTTTTAATTTCGTATCTGTTTTATTAATTTCAATTATGGATAATAGTATTAATCAAGAAGCAATTGCTGATAACAAGTTCTTGCTGATTTTGATGATTGATAAATCATGATGTTGGGATTTAATATTTAGATATGTTTTTTTACTATTTAACGGTTGAATTTGTATTTTGATAAGATCATATGGATTTGGTTAATGATATTTTACGTAGTGTTTTAAATTTCGAAGATATTTTAAGATTATATTAGACTATAATTATATTTTAGGATGTTTATTTATAATTTTTTTATTATTTTATTTTAAAATGGTTTTTCGGTTGAATTATCGGTTGGACCGGTTAGACCAATAAACTAATAAACCAGTAACTAGAGCAGTTTGATGACCGGTCCGATTCTAGAACCTTGCTATAAATCTTGAAAAAAAGTATTTGTGTAATTCTAGAATATATTTACTAAACTTCCAAAATTTTTTGATCCAATATATATCTTAAATAAATTTATATAATTCTTAATTTACTAAACAGTGCCTCTTCCTTCTCTTCGGACGGAGCTCCCGCGCTCAACGCTCAACACTCAACAATATTCTCCAAATTCCACCTCACTTCAAAACTCCTCTCTCTCCGATTCCGATTCTGCGAAACCTTTTCCATTCCTACAAATGAGTGCAGGTACCATTTGCTTATTCTATTCCTCACCAAATTTATTATTATTATTAGGGTTTAAGTGGTTTATATAAGCACTAGCTGGATTTAAATTGAAGCGCTTGAGGAATTTTTGCTTAAATTTATGTTTCTTCAAATACGAATTTTTTCTTCTATCGTGTGAATTTGGTGAAATAGTGAAGAAAATGATTGATAGTTGGTTTGATACATTTATTGATTATAATAGGTGGCGCATTTGGTGGCAATAGAGGGCTCCGTCCAGTGCCTCCTGAAAAGGGTATTTTCCCATTAGACCACATGCATTTATGTGACCTGGTAATGCTTTAATCTTAGTTTCTCAATCTGCAACTGAGTCTTAACCTATATTATATCTATGGTTATAGTTGAATTTCGAGGAATAAGCCGTTGCAAGTTGTGTATTTGTTTCTGGACGATTAGTCGAATCGATAATGAGTAAATGTTTCCTTAATGCTAATATTGATACAATCAATATGTTGATACAATCGATATATTAGAAAGTAATTAATTCTTCCCTTATTTGGTAATAAGGACGATATTTACAAGGAATTGTTAGGGGGATAAATCATTTCTCATCAATTTTGTGTGTGTTGCGTTTGTTTCAGGAGAAGAAAGAATATTTGGGTTGTCTGAAAACTGCGGGTCACCAGTCTGAAAAATGCAGGGATTTCTCGAAAAAGTACTTGCAGTGCCGAATGGAAAAGTGAGTCTGGCTTTTCTGTGTTATCGATATCATATTTGATTGGCTCTAGTGTTTTTCTTTGTGTAGGTTAGCATAAGTTGGAATGTTTTTACTTTTTAGTATACTGTTTCTTTTTTCTCTTCTGTCATGTTTTTAATCTTTGGAGCACAATATTGTGGTGTAACTCACTTAGTGTGTGGCATTCTAAAAAATCATATTCAGCGGATTTGGAATAATCATTCTAAAGTTTTTGTGATCTGTTTGAGTGAGCATTCAGTTTTGAGAATGGGAAAAGGAGTGACCGATGCCACTAATATTGATGTCTCATTGAGCATGTGACTAAAAAAAAGTAATAATACAGTCACACGAATTTGCTAATTACCAATCTCCTTGATGACCGTGTCCCAAAGTTAAAAGACTAGGGAGCAATTCTTGAAGAGTTTAATGTGATCAGAAAAAAAAAATGTATATTAAGGCATAAGGTTATTGTAAGATGAGAGGTAAAACAACCAATAGTTTTGAAGAAGGTTCTCTCTTCATTGGATGCAAAATTGTTTTTCAGGCTCTTAAGACTCAGTTTTAGTTGTTCTCTTTGCATAGGAGTTTCACAACATGGGAGTCATATCCACACTCTACCAATTTGTGTAATTTTCGCAGGAAATTTTACATAGGGAAGATGGAATCTAACTTCACATAATCCAAAGTATTTTTCATGTGAAATGTAATGTTTGGAAAGTTTTATTGGTCATCTTTATCTGTTTCCATGCTCAGCGTATATTATTGATACATGATTACTGTTAGCATTATTTTTGGTATACATGGTTCTTATTCATTGGCTTCTTACAGGAACCTAATGGCTAAGCAGGACTTGGCAGAACTTGGTTTTAAGGAAAGAAATGGAGAAACTCCTGAAGGGAAACCCACTGAGAGGATTGATAATTGAAAGACCAATGAACCCAAAGATTTAACAATGTATATTACTTTTGGGATAAGTTTGGCAATGCCATTTCTTTAGTTTGTCATTCGATTCCTCTCGTGAAAATTTTACAAAACCATGTCATGCTCCAATTTTCACCTTTGATAGATGGAGTCAAGTATGGGACCGATAAAAGTATCTAGTTAAGTGGTAAAAACTAACACATGATAAGGTCTTGTAAAATTTTCACACGAGAGGATAAACCTGTAAGTTAGCAATGGTATACACGAGAGTGTGGCTGGGAACAAAAAGTAAAAAATTGATGGGAAAGAGTTTATCCCATTAATGCAAAGTGGTAGTTGATTTGAGGATCTTGCTCCTGAAAATTGATGTAGTCTGGGAAAGGCAAATGATAGGTTTTTTTCTGAGTATCAATTTTGTACTTCAAGTTCAGAACAATTTTGTACTGAATAAGATGTGTTTCCAAACAAATTCTCTTGTCGTTATCCGGTCAACGTTTGTTCATAGAAGTAGTAGAATTCTTTGCACAATTGAAATCCATTATGAAATGACGTTAGCATTATTAAGTTGCTGCAATTTTATCATCATTTGAACCAAGACAATTACATGATCTGATTTAAGTTTTTTTTCTTATGGATTTTCTTTTCACTTTCTCTTTTTAGGGGATAGGAAGTGAAGCGTCAATAGAGATTATTCATATATTTGATAAAGAATTTTTTCTGATCTCATAAAGATATGAGTTTGATTCGATGTGGATTGTGGAGTAAGAAAAAGGGGAAAAAAGAATAGCATACTCTTAACATTAGACAAATAAAGAAACAAAATTTGAATGACCAAAACCATGAATACAACAAACTCACAAGAATTAGAATATTGATTGCACCAAAGTCCAAATGGGTGTTTGAATCTGGAAACATGTTCATAGTTCACACATGAATCCTATGATTATCACAAGGTTACTAAAAACCTTGGCTAAGGAAAAAGGTAAATGTCAGGAGTTAAATCCAAAGGGAATTTGTAATAACAGCATAAGGTATGTTTCAAACTCTTGTCTTTTCTTGTACTTGTAAGCAAAATGGTTATTTATTTGTACCTAACTATCTCTCTTTCTTTCTGTGCCTCGATGACATCGCTTTAATGCTTGCACTTATTTATAGTTCTCCAGAGAAGGGTGGTGTTTGTTTTCTTCCCTTATTTGTATCATTATCATTATCATTATTATTATTTATACCATTTTTCTTTGATTTTCCATTTTCTATCTTCCATGGCTACACCTTTCAATATGCAGCATCAACTGTTTCATCACTTGTAAGCTTCCTTTCTTCCTTTATGTTTTATTACCTTGTTATTATTCTTAATTGTACATTAGACACAGTGCATAATGATGTGAAGTTGAAGTGTTCCCTGAAACTGATTTTGATATTTATTGTATAATAAAAGTGTTGACCCCTTTATTTCTGATGTATATGATTTCATTTGTACAACTCTTTATGCATTTCTAACATGGCAAATCTACAAGTTCAAGAAGCTCATATCTAACTGCAGATCCTTCGGATTAGATATCAGAAAGAATTTAATTGTCTATTCCCTTCAACATGCCAAGTTGAAGAAAGTAGAGGGCTCTTTGAATAATGGCCTGTTGGTTGGGTCCTTGTCTAGATATTACACATCCTTAAGGGAATTCTCATCGCTCGCCAAATCAGTTAAGACTCATTTTTCTTGTATTGATCAAAGAAATGAAGTAGAGGAGGTTACTGATGTTCGATCAAGTAGTACTGAGGGAGTGGAGTTTAATAGAGTGGACTACATTGTTTCGGTATTGCATGAATCTGCTAGGAGCTTTTCTAAAGCTGTTGAGTCCCTTGGAGTCTCAAGATGTGGTCCAGAACTCACAATGGCTTGGATTGGAAAAGATGTTCATGAGTGGCATAGGCGAATCGCTTACCAGGTTAAGCACCAAAATTTTCTTTGATGTTGAAATTTGCAACTACTTAATTACAACAACTGACAACATGCTTGCTTACACAGGTTGCAGTTTATGTTTTGATGAAAACTGCAATTGATTTGGAGATATTGCTATCACATGAACGACACAACGAATTTTCCCCTGTTAGAGAGATGTAAGCTTTTAGATTTTTCTCTTGCATACTTTTTGGAAATGGTATGTGATTAAGAGAAGTAACAAGCTCTAGTTTCAGTTTGAACCCTTTAACAAATCAGGTGGGAGAACACATTGAGCTTCAACTCGGAATGCAGCATCCGGATTTGGTGCATTGGTTTAGAGACACTGAAATGCCACAGATAGCAGCATACTTTATTCCTCTTCTGAAACAATGGTCTGTGGAATATGCTGGAAGGTTTGCCTCAAACAACCTTGTTTTTTCAGAAAGTTATGTCCAAACCATGGATTAAAACTCTTCTAACAGGTCCAATTAGCCTGACAGAAAAGCTTTCAGCGGCATTGCAGGTATAATTGTGGCTATAACCTGCTGTACTGCAGTGGTGAAATTAGGCTGTGGCCGCATCCG
The DNA here is from genome assembly GCF_059453495.1 of Arachis ipaensis. Classification (NCBI taxonomy): domain Eukaryota; kingdom Viridiplantae; phylum Streptophyta; class Magnoliopsida; order Fabales; family Fabaceae; genus Arachis; species Arachis ipaensis. Next base: position 4,365,091 of record NC_142444.1, on the reverse strand, counting down.
TTGCCCCATACCTGTTTTGTGTTTTGAGGATGTTTTGGTCAAGCTCATGGATTTTTCACTCAATCTTGCTTCAGTGGACAAACTACACCAGTTAGCAACTGAGGCAGGATTTGAACTGAATTTCTTGTTGCATTTTGGTAAGAAGATTCTTCCAAGTGAAAAAACCGAGGAGCTTGAGTTTTGGATTGGTTTGGCACATAAGAAACTACAGAAAGCATTCTCTGAAGAAAGCATCATGTCAAACAAGAAAAGTGAACACAAGGTCAAGTTTGCAGACTCATTCAAAACTTTATGGATAATAACTTTAGTTGACTATGACATTTTCCTAAGAATTTATTCCATTCAGAGTGAATATAGTCACAGATTAAATCTACCATGTTCTCTTGATTTCCAGTTAGTTTAATTATACTTTAGTCCTTATAGTTTGACTCATTTTAAGTTAGGTTCTTACAGCATTTCAATATGTGTATATGATTAAAACTATAAAACCATAGGGAATCGTTGAAAGTTGAGTCGAACGATAAGAACATGCTTTGTCAATGTCTTTTCCAGTTTTTTAGCATGTTAATCTTTTCATTTCATAGGTGCACTGATTATTTATATTTATCACTCTTCATTGATCTAGTTTCTTGTACTGCAACTTTTACAGATTCCATCAGATACTTTGGCCATACTGGGACTTTTTGCATATCTTGGAAGAAGGACTAGAATATTTCTGTCAGCAATGGGAATTAAGGATCTTGATGAAATTGTTAAGGACTTACTTAGGTTGATCTCTTTGCTCGTCCATTTCATTTTAGTCGTATTGATCTTCAAGATATCGATACTAATCATTCATTGCCTTTTCCCTCTAAGTTACTTGGAGTGTGGGATTCTTTTCATTTATCCAGATTTTTCCTGCATACCAGTTTATCAATGCTTCATGGAGGTTAGTTTCTGTGAACTTTACCAACTGCTATTTGAGATTAAATGTTACTATTTTTAGTTTATACTATCTTTCAGGTAGTAACTGATGAGATAGGATGGCTTGATTTTTATGCTTCCTATGTCCAAATAAACTGCAAACAGAAAAGACAAAAACACAATGCTCGCCAAGCAGAGAAGGAGATCATTTTATCTGTTGTTTTTACTGTGTGCTATGATGTTTTCTCTGGCTTTGCGCACTTCAATCGCTCGACTCAACAATCGTTGGACACAGCTTCACTGTCATACTTGCTTCACTGGTAACTTTTAGTTTATGGAAAATGTTTCCTAGCCAGAAAATTTTCCAGAATCATGTGGCCAAATAAAATAGGAATACTATAAATTTGTTAATAATTCATGATTTCCATCAAAACCACTTAAAAAACTTCCCCTTATAACATTTCTAGTCAAGGATTGCTAAGCAATTGTCTGCAAGATCATTGGGCTGCTTATGATAAATCAGGGTATGCTGGTTTTGTTGGATTCTTTTACACATTCTCTTCTTTCATAGAAGACAACTTTATGTAATATGATTTAATATATGATCCATTTTCAGTGATTCACTAAATATTATGGACCATGCTGCATCTGACAATCATACATCATCATACATTGGAGGCATAAATGGAACTAAGTTAACTTTGGTGTTTGAAGGACAGCATAGGTCACACGACTTAACTACCAAAGGATTTCCAAAGATTGATTCTCACAACAGTTCTGGATTCCCCAAGGTATATTAATTATGCAATGCTACTTGTTAGATCATTAGAACAACCTCAGTTGCAAAGTTAAGGAACTCATTATCTTTCTAAACAAGAGATGCAAAATTTTATGCCTTGTTATATAAGTAGCAATTACATTACTCTTCATATATGACATAAAGTAACAGTGACAGATAGAAGAGAACAGAGTGAGTATTCGACATGGTCTCGACTTGACATGATAGTAACCACTGTATTTCTTGTCTTACTTCAAATCACAGGCTCCAATTTCGGCAACAAACAAGGAATCATCATTCGGGCAAGTTTCCGTAAATGACAAGTCAAGTCCTCTACATCAAAGTGTTATCAAGCGATACAGCACCAAGTTGGCATTGACAAGTGCGGTAAGAAAGACTTGTATGAGAATTTAAAATCCACATGCTTTTAGAAAGTGTGCTACTTACTATTACTACTCACTAGGACCTTTGGATGGGTACAAGGTTGCTCTTCATGGACATCAAGGTTGCTTTGCAATTACTTGCAATGCAAGCACATGGCTTCAAGGCTTCAAGAAGTCAAAGAAAGAGATTAGAGAGAACCTTGACTGATGTAATAGTCTTAATTCCAATGACAATCTTGATGCTACTTCCTGTAAGCAACTTATGCTTTTTGTTCTATTTTATTTGAAAAATTCTTGCATATATACAAATACGACGAGTAATTTTATCGCAAATGTATCAAAATGGATGAGTTTGATGTGTAAAATTAGAAATAGAGATACAAGTTTTGGCTTTCTCATTTTGTTAACAGGTAACAACAGTAGGCCATGCAGCTATAATAGCAGCCATCAAGAAATATATGCCATTCTTGGTAACAATTTGCTGCCTTGTCACTCATGTTTTGCTGCATTAATTGATGATGTAACAACATTGATGGAGGTTGCTTTTGCATGTGTAGATTCCTTCCTCTTATTCTCCAGAGCGTTTGGATGTTGTAAAACAACTAAAGCAAACTAGAGAGATGATGAGTAAGAGTAACCAGTCATTGCAAAATCAAGAAGATCAGCCACCAACCATTTCATGAACATGATTCTTTCTCAACTCTCAATACAATTTACATTTGGAGAAAGCAACTGTATATAGATGACAGCATTATTATTTTTATATACAATGTGAATGTGACAAACTTCCATTAGGGTACTCAATTGAATGGATCAAGATCCTCTAAAGTGAGGAAGTTGGTAAAGTGAGAAGTTAATTACTCTTAAATTAAGATAGTAGAACACATATTTTATGAAAATTATAAAATCAATGGTGATTAACCCTTCACTTTACCACTTTATCAACTTTCTTACTTTAGAGGATCCAAATTCCAATTGAATAAGGCCCTAAGCCTGTTGGATGTAATGCACATGCAGATTTATCCAAATCATTTATTAAAAGATGCTCCACTTTACAGATCTTCACTACTTGTCTGATGCTACCCTAATTTGGAACCCTCACAACTTTTTTTTTTCTATTTTGGGCACAAACCAACAAAAATGCCCTTAAAATTATCAAATCACTTACAAAAGTAAATTCCGATTTTATTTACAAAAATATTCAACCAACTTAGATTAATTTAGTGGTTAATTCACTAATCTGTTTAAACAAATATTAGCAATTTGAATATTGCCTTGTGTATATAACAATTTCTTGGCCTGTGACAAACCCTTAAATGAAGTTCAAAACCACAGTGGATTAATTCTTTACCTACCGAATTAGGACTTAGTAGATACCGTGAAAAAAAAAAAGACGACAAAAATATTCTCAAAATATTTTAAAATGCAAATTGAATTTAATTTTAGAGGTGATAAATGTAATGTGTGAAGAATCAATGAGTTTCACAATTTAATTTGATAAAAATAAAGGTTGGTATGTAATAAATCTTAATTTTATATGTAAAAAGTAACATTGTTAAAACTAATTGCACAACTATAATTTCTTAATTATTGTCAAATAATAGAAATAACTTTAAGTTAACTATATTTTTTAAGTATTTTCAAATCTGTATAACCACTATAAAATATTCATGATAATTTTTAATAAAATTATTTAAATTATATGGTGAGATATTACATGATTCGAATTACGCATAGGGAAGTTCGAATCACTCTGATTCAAATTATATGATGAGCAATTCCAATTCTATACAATACTCTTCTGCCCATTCTTGATAGCTTATGAATATTTTATTCTATTTAAAATAATTTAAAAAAATATTTTTTAATAAATTTATTTAAATTATATCACAAAAAAATATTTTATTCTATGCAAAATAATTTAAAAAATGGCTTAAAAGATGTTAGAAGTACTATAAAAATTTATAATGTCCTAATGACTTAGGACATTAAAGAAATACTCCACATAGTCACTAATAATTTAGAAATTAAAGAAAAAATATTTTTATCATGTATTTACCTAAATCACTAGAATATTACAAACTTTTATAGTACTCATAACATCTTTTAAGCCATTTTTTAAAATTATTTTGTATAGAATAAAATATATTTTTTAATTATTTTGTATGGAATAAAATATTTTCTTTCATTTCTAAATTATTATTGACTATGTAGAATATTTTATTTAAAATTTGAGTACATGCATGTATTTACCTAAGTTATTATAACATTACAAATTTTTATAGTACTCCTAACATTTTTTAAGCTATTTTTTTAAAAATTATTTTGCATAGAATAAAATATTTTTTGTAGTATAATTTAAAAAAAATTATTAAAAAAATTCATGAGCTATTAAAAATGGACAGAAAAGTATTGTATGGAATTCGAATTGATAACTCATTAATATTTTAAAGAAGTCTCGTAATTCAATATTTTGTTAGCTATTTTTTAACGTATGAAATAAAATATATATATTTTTAATTTTTAAATTATTAATTTTTTTAATAAATTTTTTTAATAAATTATTAATTTTTTAACAGTATAATTTGAATTATACCATGAATTACTGTGTATGTAATTCGAACTAAGCTGGTTCTAATTAAGCTGGTTCTAATTAGTGTGTGCTTGTGTTTGTGTGTAATTCGAACCAAGCTGGTTCGAATTAGTATGTGCGTGTATTTGTGTATAATTCGAACCAAGCTGGTTCGAATTATGTAGAAATAGATTTCGAACCAAGCTGGTTCGAATTACATATAAATGTGTATTGGTGGATTCATGAAGCAATTTTCGTTTTGGCTTATTCACGTAAATTATTTTCTCCCTTGGCTTATTTCTGTTTTTTACCCTAGAAATAACTTTAAGTTAACTATATTTTTTAAGTATTTTCAAATCTGTATAACCACGGTAACCACTATAAAATGCACCTTCTAATAATTGTTTGTTTAGGGTCTGGTATAAATTGCTGCATACCAAAATACCTCTCATAACATGGTTTTTGCATAACCTAGTAGTTTATTTGGCTGTCTAATGCATACAATTGACTAAAAATAATTTAAGGCATACTACAAACACACCTCAAATAAGAGAAGTTGTATTGCTCTTATGGCCTGAATTACAACTGCAAAATCTCAACTATTACCTACATACTCAACGGAAACAACTCCAAATAGACAAGAAAAGAAAAGTATAACACTACACAACATTCTCGTATATTCAATTCTGGTAACAATTTTGAACTTCTTCCGTGTCCAAAATGTTTTCTCTTGTTTTATTGTGTTTTTGCTAACAAGAACATGTAGAATATGACCTGACATGCTTCCATAACTGTAAGAAAATCAACCTCTTTTCTCATAGAAAGCCACACCAATCCAACACAAGATCTATATATCAAATCACTCTCCTTGAATCACGGGCAGAAGCAATGTGGTCCTACAAACATGAAACGATGTAATCAGGTTTATGCCAAGTCTCTTACTGAGAAATCATAAAATGATAATCCAGTGAAAACATCATCAATTTACAGAAAGTAGTAAACGAAAGGAGTCAATATAAGGAGGAGAATTAATTAAAAGTAATTGTGTCAATCCTTAAATTTATCAAACAATAAGATGTTTTCAATCATTCTTAGATAGTTAGATATGCCTCATTAAATTGAGGACTAAAGCGAGAAGATTTTATGTTGGCAGCACTCTTGTTTGCTCCATGTTTCAACTATGAGTTCTTGTTTCAAGCTTATCATTCATAGATGAATATCTTGTTTCGGAAGATACATCAAACTTCGTTCAAGTTGTAAAAAGTCAACACTAAACCCGATCCCATAAAGCAGTATATTCAAACAATGCTAAGATTAAATCGGCGAAATACTGTCAAATAAAGAAGAGATTAAATCGACAAAGGTACAAACAGGGATTTACATCCAGACTTACCGAGATAAAGTCAAATGCTTTAGTATCTTCTTTCTTTGAATTGTTCATCAGTGAGGTAGGAGGTTGGTTTGAGAAATTTGGTTGAAATATATCGGGAAGAGGTGTACTTCCATTGGGTCCAGTCATTTGAGCAGCACTAGCATTTTGCATGTTGGCATTATTAAGGTGTTGGAAATTAGCCATTGTTGCAAGGAGTTGCTGCTGAGCCAAGAGAGTCCCCATGGCACCATAATTAAAGGGCTGAGAAGCATACGGGTGGTTCAACATCATACCGGGTTGCACACCATAAGGCAGCTGACCCGTAGGAAACATGGGATTTACATTGAACCCAACTGTCTGAGAACCCAACATGCCACCTAAATTATTATCTGGAACCTGACTATTTAAACCCGAAAATAAAGATTCCGATTGCATTGTTGTCGCAGGGGGAGATGGTTTATGATTTGAACTTGAGGTATTTTCCTCTAATGACAAGCCACCCATTAAATCACCAACAAATTCTTTATGATTTGTTTGCTCGGGATTGGAAGCAAAGAGGTCAAAGGGTTGGGGATCACTCCTACTTGTCTGTCCACGACTTCCATGATCAACTGGTTTATCACCACCAACATCCATCCCGGAAAAGAGATCAGCTGCATGTTCTTTCTTCTCACTTGTATGAAATGATACACCAGCAAAAGGGTCGTCATCATTTTTTGGTTCATTAGTAGCTCCAACAGAACCACTAAAATCTCCAAATAAATCATCAACGAGAGGAGGTCTGGATGATGTCAAATTTTCTATATTCTGATCAAGCACATTCTTTGTAGTATTCTCCATTTCGAGATTATCATTTGAATCTCCAGTGTCAATCAAGTCAGGCAACTCAACAGCAGTAGTACTTTCTGTCTTCACGGCCTTCTCTGAATTAATACCAAAGCTATTTGAGTGGCCTACACCTAGAAGCCCAATAACCTGTCAATCAAGGGACAAAGGGCAATGTACTAAATTAAATTAGAAAGGTTGATCTTAGACTTTTCTGCTGACATTGGCTATAATCATTAGTGTTATTCAAGAGAAAATTACAAATGACACTCGGTTACCGGCATATGAGATAATTTATTTCTTGTGTAAGTGACTAAGAAAAAGAGAACTGAAATTACAAGGGTATGAAATGCATAAAACATGCGTCAAAAGTATGTCAATATCCATACTTCCATAAACAACAATAAATGAAAATATCAATTATCTAGGGTGCTTCGCAATTTAGATTCAATTTATCAACTAGCATCCTGCCATATCCTACAAATTCTGCTAGAATCTCCAGTGCCACACAAGCCAAAATTTTCAAACCTTAAGAGAGAAGGGGAGGGGGGATGAGGCTTGACCAATATTAAAATGTAATGAATAAGATGAAATTTCATGATTTCATGTGATAATTTTCTTTCAGATTTTGGTTATAAAGTTACCCTGACTGCCTTTTCCCTCAAAGAAGATTGGGGAGATTCTGAACATTTCACCACTGCATCACTATTTTCAGTGAAGTAAGAAAAAACAACTGAAAAATGATCATCATCCTTCTTTCTAAGCATGGCTTCGAGCACGCAAACAGCTTTCATGCGAACCTGAAAATAATATTCTCATAATAAGCTAAATAACATATAGGTTAATATGCAGAAAAATTTTCAAATATTTACTCCAATAAGATGACAAAAACAACAAAACCAATAAATGAATCATTAGTTTATGTGAAGCCTTTTTTAAAAAAATGTATATAATTATGTGCATTCCTTTGTAATTGATATGGACTTTTGATCAGTGACTTCATATTGTTGTAGAAACATTAACATCGAAGACATGCCTGCCACATGGGAGATTGAAGCTTTGGTTCAAGGGCATGACATAAAGCCACAGCATCCAACTTGGCAGCCTCTGTTAGAAAAACTTGAATAGCATCTCGAGTGGGTTGTAGCCGAATACCCCCTGAAGTTACAATTGTCTCCAGCAACCTATCCTCCCTTGTCTTACCTTCCGAATAACTTGCACCAGAATCACCATTTGATGTTTCCGTCTTAGTTACCCTTGAATCCTGACTCCAAGGACCACTGGACTTTGGAAGCTCAAAACTACTCTGATTTTCATTTCGGTATTTAACCGGTTCATATCTCTCACCACGTTCTTCTTCTATGGTCAATGACCTTCGAAGATTTGGACTCCTGTAGCTTCCAGTATCATTCTTCATTAGTGAATGTCCCTGTGTTAAGCTACTAAGTCCTTGCTTAATTGATGCACTTCCAATACCGACTACCTCACTAATAAAAGATTTCTTATCTTCTGATGGTGGTTCATAGTTTGTATTCCCAAACCCTTGTATTCGCCTGTTAATATCTTCAGTAGGCGCTGCCACTGGCTTATTTTCTTCTGAAAAGATGGCAGAGATAGCCTCATGAGCCGTGTCTCGCACAGCCTTATTTAGTGCATCACCTTTCAAAGGATCCAACTGTCCCTTGTAATGAAACAATTGACGAACTGCCACCGAATGTCTCTGCATTTCCCTTCTAAACTCTACACCAGATTTTCCAACACAATACTTTATCAATCTTAAAGCCTGCCAACAATAATGGAAAAGAAAATGAACTGAGTACACATAACTGACTTTATACAAATAACGAGCCTATCATCAAAGTATCTAACAACAGAAACATTATAATCCTTTCTTTCATATCCCTTAGTCAAGTTCCTGTAAACTAGAAGTTAGAACTTAGAACACATAACCACATTACAGAATAACACAATTTCAAGGACAACTAGAACAACTCATATTAGGATTTACCGTTTTAAGGATAATTTAGTATTGGAAGCAAAAGATGGACATCGCTCACCTCACAAGCACAACATATATAGATCAGTGGATTGCAGTATAGAAACCTAAAGCAGCAAAAAGCACATCCTAACAATAATGCCTAAATATTCACAATCACATTACTCAATCAGCAACAAAAATTGTACACATTCCCTAGCCAATTTAATTTAAGCTAATAAGAGATTCGTAGGCAGAGTCTATCAAGTTCATCTATTAACCTGTTAGGTACCCTAAATCATTATCTAACATGTGCAATGGCTTTGATAAAAAAAACTGCTTTTCGAAACAAAAATATTCACCCCAAACAATAAATATTCAAACTTTGAACCAGCCAGATCCACCTCGTCCAACTAAAACATAACCACGGAAAACCAGTAACAATACCAATTTTTCTTTCTTTTGTGTATACCTTCTGTTTCACAATTGGGCTCTTATGATCGAGTCTCTTCAACACAAACTCTGAAAGCTCCTTCACAATACTAACATGCGATGTCCTCAAAAGATCGCAGATTTCCTCCAATTTGTAAACCGGAGTGACCTTATCTTCATCCGAAGTAGCTGAATCGATCAACCTCGACCTCCAATATGACTCCACAGCTCTTCGACTCGATTCCATATTCCCCCAAACTCAATCAAATTAAAAACCCTAAAAGAACAAACTTTGCAAAGTGATCACAAACCCACCACGCGGAAACTTCCCCGATCAGAAACTAACCTAAGACCCAGAACCCAAAATGCCCTGAATTGGAAAACCCAACACTGTATCGAGGTTACTGTTATTTTTTTCAGGGTGATGAAGAATCCAGGAAACAGAAATGCAAGCGCGAATGATTTAAGAGTTGTGGAAAAGGGGGATAAAGAAATGGAAAACGATGTCGAAAGGGGGGTAAAGATGCGAAAAGGAAGAGATTGTATGAGAATTGGGGGGAATCTGAAACGGGTTGGGTGTCTGTGTAACTGTTTCTGTTGTGTAACTTTTGTGATTTGGGAATCGATTTAAAAAGAAAAAAAGAAAAAAGAAAAAAGAAAAAGAAACTCAGAATTGTATTGAAATTGAAGGATTAGAGAGAGAGAGAGAGAAGGTGAGAATGATTTGTGGCAGCAAAACGATGAAAAGAAGCATGGAAGGCGTGGCAGATGAGTGAATTAGAGTTGATTTGTCTCGAGTCTCAAGTCTCAACATAATTGCGAGTTCACTGCGCACGTTAGCACCCGCCGCCGCAAGCTGCCAATCCACCTCCGTAGTTATTTTTTCAAAAATACGCAAAAAAAAATTTAATATTTTTTCTTCATTTTCGATTGAATAACAAAAGTAGGAATCTTATAACAAAAAGTGAAAAATTGGAAAATTTCTTTTTATTCTCAAGAAAGAGATTTGCTATCTACACATAAATTTTAAAATTTTATAAAATATTTTTTATATAAATCATAATAATATTTTGATATTATATTAATATTAACATAAATTGATTCTTTAATTATTTTTAATGTTTTATTTTATTTATATAAAGTGTTTAAAATATTTTTTGTTTTAATAAATAATATATACTATTTCTAAATTTATTTCAAGAATATATATTAAGAATAAGACTGGATATGCTAACACGTGTCTGAAATGTGTCCGACACGTGAACACGATAACTCAACGAAGTGTTCGTGCCTCATACTCTACTACACATCCAAGCATTATTGTCATTCAAGTTCAACCAAGTAGACTCAACACTAACAAAGAGTGTGATTATACACATTCACATCATTCTTCCAACCAAGTCATTTATGTTCACGCACGGAACTTTACGTTATCGTCATCGTCTTCTTCTTCTTTTTTGCGTTCTTCCTCCTCCTTTTCCTTCTTCCTCTTCTTCGCGTTCTTTCTTCTTCGTATGTTTTTTCCTTATCGACATAGGCTGATTTCTTTCGATATGAAAAACACATTGGAGTTGTGCAATGAAATGGACATATGGACAAAATTTTCACTGATATGGTGTCAGCCCAAAACGTAGGTTACGTTTTGCTCTTGTCCCTCACTTTTTTTTTGTTTTGGAAAATAAAGGAACGGAGCTTGCATTTTGGATTTTTGGAAGCTTTTAAAAAAAATTATTTTCGTTTAGCCCAAACGCAACCTGCGTTTTGTGATGGGCTGTTTATTTTTTTGTTTGGATTAACAAAATGCAGCTTGCGTTTTGCTTTTTATGTCAACCTTTTTTTTTTTGAGATGCAAAACACAGGCTACTTTTTTTGAGGTGTCAGATTTTTTTTTTGGAAAACCAAAAACGCAGGTTGCGTTTTGTGCAAAAAAAATATTTTAATCAGGAGGCCTGCCTATAAATAAGAAGCAAGACTCGCTCAAGTGGCTTCACTCCACTTCTACTCATCCTATTCTTCTTTCTTGTACATATGTTGTAGTTCTTAGTTTCTTTGGCAGTTAGGTGTGTCAAAAAAGTCGGATTAGGTGAGGTTGAATTTATGGAAAATATTATAAATTTGTGAGTGTATTATAACGGTGAGGTTATACCAAACACACATGAAGGTAGGGGTGCACATGGGCCGGGTGAAGCCGGGTTTGATGTGACCCAGACCCGACCCGAAATATACACCGGGTCTATTTATTAGACCCGAACCCGACCCTAGACCCGATGAAACCAATACACTTTCGGGCCACAATTATACCGGATAAAAACCGGGTGAAAACCGTGCCGTTAACATTACATTATGTTGATACCTTCTTGTAAGCTAGCATGTAAAAATATCCAAATTTCCAAGACTCCAACCATTATTTAACATGGTAAAATTCACTTAGAAAAATATAACAAGAACCAACCCTTCTTTAAAATGAAAGCATAACCACAATCAATACTAAAGCAAAACCACAATCAATACTAATATTGTCTAATAATACCAAATATTTAAATCAATATAAACAATGAAATATTATGCATTAGTCTAAAGTCTTATGCATTCTAAACATAAAACATTAACTTATAGTCTTATAATGACTAATAACACAAAATATTAAGGTTTATAATATTTAAATTCTACATAAGAATAGTCAAGATTCATCACTAATAACACAAAATATTAATTGTGTATGATGACCGGGCCACCGGGCTGACTTCGGGTGACCCGAGCTATGGCCCGGACCCGACCCGAAATAATGACCGGGTCTATTTTTGAGACCCTTACCCGACCCTAAACCCGATGAAATCACACCAAATTAGCCCCTAAAGTGTTCGGGACCGGGCCGGGCCTTCGGGCCGGGCCGGGTCTGTGCACCCCTACATGAAGGAGTGACTTTTGTTTGTGAATGTCCGTTGTCATTTGCTATTCCATGTACCATGAGTTTTGTCGAGTTGAAAAATGGATTCTGTAATAACATTCAAAACCACATTTTGAAAAGGGTGAGCAACCTTTTATACAGGAATCCTGTGCAAATATTTGGTGGGCTGATACAGTTTCAAATAATGCTCATCACTGACGATGCTAGTATGCAGCAGATGTTGTGTATTTATCAACAAACCCAATTTCACGTGCCGTTGATAGAGCTGCACGTTGAGTTCGAACAGCAGTCAGGGTTGGGCATGGTCGGCGAGGAGGTCAATGTTGATGAGCTGGGGATATAGATTGGGAAGAAGATAATAATGACAGTGAAGAGGAGTTTGAAACCAACTATGAAGTCGATGACGAAAACGATGACGGAGACTTGGCAGGCCATCCAGCGGTGCAAAATGAAGCAGATGCGATTGTAAGCCACCAACCGTTCGGTGTTCCGTCTTTTATGCGAACTCTAGATCTCGAAGCCATGCATGCCCCAGAATTTTCTGAGTATGCGAATACGGGTATGTTATGATTATTAATTCAAGTTTCCTACAGTGTTTATTTTATTTGCCTTATCTGACAGATGGTGGTGCGCATGTCGTAGGTGAAGGCAACGCTGCGGCAGAAGATGGCGAGTTTAGTGTCGGAATGGAATTTGGTTCGAGAGAGTCGGTGATATCTGCAATCAAAAGCTACACTATCTCTAGAGGAGTTGATTACACTGTGTATGAGTCTGAGCCGCAGACATTCTACGCGAAATGCAAGGGTTATGGTGCAGGGTGCGATTGGCTTATCCGAGCTAGCTTAATTCGAAAGAAAGCTTGTTGGGAAATCAAGAGATACAATGGCAAGCACACGTGCACTATGGGCACGATTTCACAAGATCATGCCAAGTTGGACTCAGACACAATTGTAGAGGCCATTAGGCCGTTGGTCGAAGCAGACCCGTCGATAAAGGTGAAGTCTGTTATTGTAGAAGTTCAATCTAGGTTCAACTACACTGTAAGTTACCATAAGGCTTGGTTGGCAAAGCAGAAAGCTGTCGCAAAGGTTTTCGGTGATTGGAAAGTTTCTTACCAGACTCTGCCAGTATGTTTGAAAGTAATGACTGTGAAGATGCCAAGGTCTCGTGTTCAAATTAAAACGCTCCCCAACGGACTAAAGTGACCCTCGGCTGGAATTACCAAATGTGGTATGTAGGGCTCAGGTGCCTGATGTGGCTGTGGTTCCGCTATATATGGTGCTTGGTTGTTGCTGTTGGCCGTAAACCGGATCCTGAAATTGATGGGCATATGCCGGATCCTGAAACTGCTGGGAATATACCGACATCTGATACTGGTGCTCATATGCCGGGACCTGATAGTGGTGCTCATATGCCGGAACCTAGTTAACAATTAATTACAATGAATAGTAATTAATGATAATAGATAAACCTAAACAATAATAATTAATTATAATTAATAGATAAACCTAACCAATAAAATAATAATAATAATAATAATAATAATACTAGTAATTAATAATAATACTTGAAACTGCTGCTCATGAGGCGGGACTTGCTACTGAGGTCCAGCTGGTTCTTCCTGTTACTGCTGTGGTTTATTGGCGCCAACCTCTTTACCTGCAACTCTATCTGACAGTCGTAGGTGAACCCCGTACTGTTGTGTGTACCACTCGTAGTACACTGGGAGAGGATGCAAGTCAATAATCTCCTTACCTAACTGCAATGTGTTATAGCGGTCAGATCTCCACCTGTTAACCCATTCACTGTAAATCTCTCTCCAGTCATGGTTTTGTGCTCCTGTCAACCGCTTGCAATAATCACGAACAAGGTCGAACACCAGGTCTGGTGGAAGCTGTTGCATCCCGAACTATCGTCTAACTCGGTTTGTCAGGTGCCATTCTATGCACTCGAATGACACTAGCGGCGACTGGATAGAGCACATAAACAAATTGGCAGCGAGGTCATTCGGAACCCCCACTCCCATATACGGCCGCCATATAAACTGCATATTAGTTACCAAGAGGCCGATTAGAAAAATTATTCTTCTGAATAAAAACATTGGACATTAACGGTTACAACTTACATCGTCAACTCCCATGTCGTCGAGTCCTCGCCTAAAATGCGCAGTAGGCCTCTGTATATATCTTGTATGTCGGCGCCAATGACTCCACCTAACAAAAAACAGAATAATAATAATAATAATAATAATAATAATAATAATAATAATAATAATAATAATAATAATAATAATAATAATAAAACAATACCATCGCGCCAGTGGAATACCAACATCGCCGAGCTGATCGCGGGGTATAGGTGTCAAGAGCGGCATACGCTTCCACGCCCAAACAAAAAGCAGTATCAGTGGGCCATCCATCTCTTTACAGTTGTATCGTGATGCACGACACAACAATCTGTATAGGTGTTCCAGACTGGCTGCCCCCTAACTGTATGCTGAAATCCGGTTGAAATCCCGAAATAGCGGTAGAAACTTCGAGTTCAACGAAGTGGCTGACTTATCTGGAAACACAACTGTTTCGAGCACGCAGAAAATGTGTGCTCGGACATACCGCTCAACAGACTCCTGAGTGTCACACGGCTTGGTGTCTCTGCACCGTCGGACCCATGCAAGATTAACATTTCCCAACACGTGATATTGCGGACCAGGCTCCCGACCAAAACACGCAATGCAGTTCTCCACCAAAAACTGGTGACTGCTGTCTGATCTACCCGTAACAGCCTCCCCATTAATCGGGAGACCAAGAATATAGCTCACATCTTTCAGCGTCACCGTCACTTTCCCGACCGGAAGATGAAACGTGTAAGTTTTGGGCCTCCACCGTTCCTCCAATGCACTTAACAGTGCAGATTGGCATCTTATTTCGCCTACTCGTGAAACGTGTTGAAACCTAGTCAATGCCAGTGCCACTGCAGCTACCTCGTTAAAGGTATCTGGCGGATCAAGTTTTCTGAGCAACAAATTCCTGATAGTCTGCAAAAAGAAAAATGATAATTATTTAAATTCTAAATAATGTCAGTTAATAATTTATTCAAAAAATAATAGCAACAGTAATTAAACATTATTATTATTATTATTATTATTATTATTATTATTATTATTATTATTATCTTAAATAAAAGATAATAAATTTTTATTTATTAAACAGTATTATTTATTTATTTGTATATTATTAGAAAATAATATAATTATTATACAGTGTTCTATAATAACTAACAATTATAATAATAATGTCAATAATAATAATAATAATAATAATAATAATAATAATAATAATAATAATAATAATAAAGACGGTAACTAAACAGTATTATTACTATTATTATCTTAAAAAATAATAATAAATTATTAAAAAATAATAAAAAATTGTTAAATATTATTTATTTATTATTAAAAAATAATAATTTATTATTACTATTCTAAACGATATTCTATTATTAAACATAGAAAATGTTACTAAATTATTAAAAAATAATATACATTTGTTTGTTAAACAGTATTAATTATTAATTATTAGAAAATATTAATAATTTATTATTATTATTCTACACAGTATATTATTATTACACTACTCATGATAACAATTTATTTTCAAAAGACTTAAGCATAGTAAAAATAATAAACCGTAATGAGAAATAAATAATAATATAATAATAGTAATAATAATATTAATAATGATAATAGTAATAAAATTACTAATTACAACACAAATAAATAAAATTCGAATAAATATATATATCCTTCATTAAATATTGAAAAAAATTACTTACTCATTGAGAATGATCCAAATATTCAATAATATGTTCTTCCAGTTTGGTAAAATCACGAACCATTTTTTCTTTCTGCACCGTATACTTCTTCTCCCACACTTTACTTTTTCACTCTTAACTCTCTTCACTCTTGCTTCCTCATTCTTGTTTCACTCTTCTTCAGATTCAGTAACGTTACTTCATTTTTACTTGGCCTCCCCTATATGCGTTTTGGCTTTTAAAGACTGAAGTGACCACCCTCCATGACACGTGTTGCGCATGCAGCTAGGAAGGTTACAAAACGCAACTTGCGCTTCAGGGGCGGAACTACATTGTAGCAAAGGGGGACAATGGCCCCCCTAATTTTAATTTTTTACATGTAAATTATATGTAAATTTTAGTTTAGCCCCCTTAAAATTTTATTTTAGTTTTATTTTATTATATAAATATTTTTGGCCCCCTCTAATCTTTCATCTAGCTTCGCCCCTGCTGCGCTTTGCTCTGCAAGGCTGACAAATGCAACCTGCGTTTTGCCTAACCCAATGCTGGTCAACACCTGCTCCTGTCAGCATGCAGGAGACACCGGGGCACGTTTCGCAACTTGGTTCCCTTCCCAGCCCAATCGCAGACTACGTTTTGCAGCAGCTGCACATTTTTTGTTTCATCGCCTGCAAAACGTTACTTGCGTTTTGCAGTTCACTGAGCAATGCAGGTCCACATTTGTGGACAACTCACCATGCATCCATATTCATGTTTATTACCATTATTTTATCCATAACTAAATTAATTTCTGTACTTATGAGGGGGGAGGTATTTACCATCTTCCCTCCCATCATTTTCCCATTTGATTGTGACGACTTTATGATTGCTTACTAAACATGTTTGGGCTCATTTTTTTTTTGTTATAGAACAAATATTGGTGTTGTCCAATATAATGGACATATGGACAAATTTTTTCTGCTATGGTGTCAGGCTTAAAACGTACGATACGTTTTATTTTCGGCTGATTTTTTTGTTTTTTTGTTCAGAAAACAAAACAAACGCAGCCTGCATTTTGTTTTTTGCATGGTTTCCAATTTTTTTTATTTTGTTTTAGCCCAAACACAGCTTGCGTTTAGTGATGGACAGTATTTTAATTTTTTTAAACCACAAAATGCAGCTTGCGTTTTACTTTTTTTTTGTCAGATGTTTTTTGGAAGATGCAAAATGCAAGTTGCGTTTTATAAACTATCAGATTTTTTTTTTTGAAAACTGAAAACGCAGGTTGCGTTTTGTTTAAAAAATATATTTTAATCAAGAGTTCCGCCTATAAATACGAAGCAAGACTCTTATTCAACTTGCCTCGTTCCACTTCCACTCATTCTATTCTTCTTTTTTGCACATATGTCATAGTTCTTAATTTTTTTGGCAGTTAGATATGTCAAAAAAGTCAGATTAGGTGAGGTTGAAGTTATGAAAAATATTGCAAATTTGCGAGTGTATTATAACGGTGAGGTTATACCAAACACACATGAAGGAGTGATTTTTGTTTGTGAATGTCTGTTGTCATTTGCTATTCCATGTACCATGAGTTTTGTGGAGTTACAAAATAGTCTTTGTAATAACATTGATAGCCACGTTTCAAAAAGGGTGAGCAACATTTTATACAGAAATCATGTACAAGTATTTGGTGGGTTGATACACTTTTGAATGATGTCCATCACTGACGATGCCAGTATGCAGCAGATGTTATGTATTTATCAACAAATCTAATTTCACGTGCCAATGATAGAGCTGTATGTTGAGTTCGAACAGCAGTCGGGGTTGGACGCGGTGGGCGAGGAGGTCAATGTTGATGAGCTCGGGGATATAGATTGAGAAAAAGATAATAATGACAGTGAAGAGGAGTTCGAAGCCAACTATGAAGTCGATGACGAAAACGATGACGGAGACTTGGCAGGCAATCCGGTGGTGCAAAATGAAGCGGATGCGATTGTAAGCCAGCACCCGTTCAGTGTTCCGTCTTTTATGCGGACTCTAGATCTCGAAGCCATGCATGCCCAGGAATTTCCTGAGTACGCGAACATGGGTATGTTATGATTATTAATTCAAGTTATGCGTAGTGTATATTTTATTTGCCTTGTCTGACTGATGGTGGTGCGCATGTCGTAGGTGAAGGCAACATTGCGGCGGAAGATGGTGAATTTAGTGTCGGAATAGAATTTAGTTCGAGAGAGTCGATTATATCTACAATCAAAAGCTACACTATCACTAGAGGAGTTGATTACACTGTGTATGAGTCTGAGCCGCAGACATTCTATGCGAAATGCAACGGTCACGGTGTAGGGTGCGATTTGCTTATCCGAGCTAGCTTGATTCGAAAGAAAGCTTGTTGGAAGATCAGAAGATACAATGGCAAACACACGTGCACCATGGGCACGATTTCACAAGATCATGCCAAGTTGGACTCAAACACAATTGCAGAGGCTATTAGGCCGTTAGTCGAAGCAGACCCGTCGATAAAGGTGAAGTCTATTATTGCAGAAGTTCAATCCAGGTTCAACTACACTGTAAGTTACCGCAAGGCTTGTTGGCAAAGCAGAAATCTGTTGCAAAAGTTTTCAGTGATTAGGAAGTTTCTTACCAGACTCTGCTAGTATAGTTGAAAGCAATGACTGTGAAGATGCCAAGGTCTCGTGTGCAAATTAAAATGCTCCTCATTTACTGTGAGAGTGAGGAGGTTCAAGGTATAAGAGTACTGCACCGCGTTTTTTGGAGCTTCTATCCGTGTATTGTAGCATTCAAGCATTGCAAGCCACTGGTGCAGGTTGATGGTATGCACTTGTACGTTAAATATAAAAGTGCACTTTTGGTTGCGGTTGCACAAGATGGGAACCAAAACATTGTGCCCATTACACTTGCGATAGTCGAGGGTGAGACGGCAGACGCGTGGGAGTTTTTCCTGACCAATTTGTGGAGATATGTTGTTACCATTAAAGTCATGGGCATTATTTCTGACCGCCATACCTCTATTGACGCTGCAGTAGCTCGCAGTAACGGTGCATGGTCACCACCAAAAGCGTGGCACATGTACTGCATTAGGCACATCAGGTCCAACTTCTTAAGGAGGTTCAAGGCTCCGTATTTGCATAAACTGATGGTTAACATAGGTATTTCATTTCACTGTTATGGTCCTATTCATAGTAATTTTGTGGTCAATCCTTACGATTAACTGAATTGTTGAATAGGCTATTCTAGGACGGAACAAGAGTACCAAAAAAAAAAACTACTAGAGGCTTAAAAAGCGGGGTGAGGCATATACTCAATAGTGCGATGACATCGGTGTTGAGAGATGGGTGTTGGCATTCGATGGGGTCATCGTTGGGAACATATGACGACAAACTTGGTAGAGTGCATAAATTCTGTCCTAAAGGGTGCACGCAACCTTCCTGTGACTGTCATTGTTAGGTCTACTTTCTATCGGCTGAATGAACTGTTTACTCGGAAGAGCGCCGAGGCTCATGAGCGTCTCTGCAACGGATTCATGTATTCAGAGGTTGCAATGAAGAGAGTTGAAGAAAGCTTTCGACGTGCAGGAAACATTGTGGTCAATCGGTTCGACAAGCGGAATGAGATGTTTGAGGTTCGCGAGATGCAATATGGTTCCGTTTACACGGTTAACCTTACGCAACAACACTGCGACTGTGGCCATTTCTAGGTCAAGCGACTCCCATGTCGCCACGTTCTTGCATGTTGCGCTAACCAGCGTCTTGATTGGCAATTATATGTGCACGACGTGTACAAGATGTTTGAAATTTGCAAGGTGTACAGAGACGAGTTTGTTCCGATGGGTGACCCATCTATGTGGGATAGATATAAAGAAGCGAAGGTGATCGCCAACTGGACATTGAGACACGCGACGAAAGGAAGACCGAAGTCAACCCGCTACTTGAATGAGATGGATTCGCAGGATATGCGTGGTCCTCGCCGGTGCACTATATGTGGACGCGAGGGACATAGCCGCAGCCGATGTCCTCAGCGCGCAGGTCCAAGCACCGCTGGAGGTCATTAGTGGTTAACATTTTCAATGTAACCTTGATATGACCTACTTCACAATTATATGTAACTTTTTATGTAATCTCGTCATTTTTGTTAACCTAGTTAACAATTTGTAATAAATAAAGTTTTTAATAAATAAATATTTCGTTACAAAAGTGCAATATGATAATCTCAAACAGAGTTATACGAGACCAAAGCTAAATATATAATGATAATAATACTAAACTGAATACAACACTGAATACAAGATCAACTGCAATAGACTACTTCCTTGGCGCCTTTTTCAAATACAAGGATGGGGTGTATTTGTCCGGAGGCAATCTGTGTCCGTAAGTTATACGGATGACCCTGAAACACACCGGCATTCAGCCAACTGCCAATGTCAAGACCACCGAAATCTGTCATGCTCGCACCACCAGTGTCATACAAACCGGAACCACTCATCTCCGGAGCACTCACTTCACCAAGATCATACCAGTGCTGCAAGTCATGTCCCAAATCTCCCTCTTCCTGCTGCGGGTACTCATTCGAATCAAACAATTGGGTACGCGGTGGTGCGGAAGGACCGGGCGGATCTCCTCACCTAACTGCAATGTGTTATAGCGGTCAGATCTCCACCTGTTAACCCATTCACTGTAATTCTCTCTCCAGTCATGGTTCTGTGCTCCTGTCAACTGCTTGCAATGATCACGACCAAGGTCGAACGCCGGGCCTGATGGAAGCTGTTGCATCCCGAACTGTCATCTAACTCGGTCTGTCAGGGGCCATTCTATGCACTCGAATGACACTAGCAGCGACTGAATGGAGCACATAAACAAATGGGCAGCGAGGACATCCGGAACCCCTACTCCCATATACGGCCGCC
Source organism: Arachis ipaensis (assembly GCF_059453495.1). Classification (NCBI taxonomy): domain Eukaryota; kingdom Viridiplantae; phylum Streptophyta; class Magnoliopsida; order Fabales; family Fabaceae; genus Arachis; species Arachis ipaensis. The sequence continues at coordinate 4,344,230 of NC_142444.1, read as the reverse complement.
ATATAAACTGCACATTAGTTATTAGGAGGCCGATTAAAAAAATTATTCTTCTGAATAAAAACATTGGACATTAAATGGTTACAACTTACATCGTCAACTCCCATGTCGTCGAGTCCTCGCCTAAAATGCGCAGTAGGCCTCCGTATATATCTTGTATGTCGGCGCCAATGACTCCACCTAACAAAAAACAGAATAATAGTATTAATAAGAATAACAAATTAATAACAACAACAACAACAACAACAACAACAACAACAACAACAACAACAACAAGAATAAAAAACAATACCGTCGCGCAAGTGGAATACCAACATCGCCGAGCTGATCGCGGGATATAGGTACCAGGAGCGGCATACGCTCCCACGCCCAAACAAAAAGCAATATCAGTGGGCCATCAATCTCTTTACAGTTATATCGTGATGCATGACACAACGATCTGTATAGGTGTGCTAGACTGGCTGCCCCCAACTGTATGCTAAAATCCGGTGGAAATCCCGAAGTAGCGGTAGAAACTTCGAGTTCAACGAAGTGTTCGACTTATCCGAAAACACAACTGTTCCGAGCACGCAGAAAATGTGCGTCCGGACGTACCGCTCAACAGACTTCTGAGTGTCACACGGCTCGGTGTCTCTGCACCGCCAGATCCACGCAAGATTAACCTTCCCCAACACGTGATCTTGCGGACCGGGCTCACGACCAAAACACGCAATGCAGTTCATTACCAAAAACTGGTGATTGCTGTCTGATCTACTCGTAACGGCCTCTCCATTAATCGGGAGACCAAGAATATAACTCACATCTTTCACCGTCACCGTCACTTCACCGAACGGAAGATGAAATGTGTGAGTCTCCGGCCTCCAGCGTTCCACCAAGGCACTCAGTAGTACAGAATGACCTCTCATTTCGTCTACTCGCGAAACGTGTTGAAACCCAGTAAATACCAGTGCCACTGCAGCTACCTCCTTAAAGGTATCTGGCGAATCGAGTTTTTTGGACAACAAATTTCTGATAGCTTATAAAAAAAATATAATAATCATAATAATTAATCACAACAACGTTACTCATAATAGTAATTATTATAACAAAATTACTAATAATAACAATAATATTAACATTATAATAATGATATAATAAAAATAATAACAATAATGCAAATAATAATAATAATAATAATAATAATAATAATAATAATAATAATAATAATAATAATGAGGACGATGACATACTCTACTCATAATAACAATAATCATAATAAAAAAAATATTTAATTAACTAAAATTAATAAAAAAACTTCTACACAGTTTTATTTATTATACTTTATTACACAACTGTATCATAAAAATTAATAATAAATTATTTAAAAATAATAAAAAACTTATAATTTATTACACATTGCGGTTAGTATCATAAAAATTAATAATAAATTATTAAAAAGTAATAAAATCTCATTAAAACTAATACAAAATTTATTAAACAGTATTTTTTATTATTAAATAATAATAATAATAAAATTAATAATAACAATATCAAAATAAAAAAATATTTACCCATTGAGGATAATCCAAATATTCAATAATGTGTTCTTTCGATTTGGTAAAATTACGAACCATTTTTTCTTCCTTCACCCTATACTTCTTTTTCTCCCACACTTCTTTTTCACTTTTGCTTCTTTAGTTTTTTCACTCTTCTTTTCTTATTCTCGTTTCACTTTTGGTTCATCACTGCTTCTCCTATCTGCGTTTGATTTTGGCTTTTATAAACAAATTTACCACCCTTCATGACACGTGTCGCGCATGCAGCTAAGGTGGCTGCCAAACGCAACCTCCGCTTTGTCCTGGAAGGCTGACAAATGCAACCTGCGTTTTGCCTTCTCCAACGCTGGTCAAAAGTGCTCCGGTTTGCATGCAGGGGACACAGGACCACGTTTCATCATTTGGTTGCCCTGGCCTGCCAAACGCAGGCTGCATTTTGCAGCTTGCTACACTTCCTTTTTTTCGTCCCAGCCAAAATGTAATCTGCGTTTTGTGTTCTCTGACAATACCAGCTCCACATTTGTGAATAACACACCATGCATCCATTTTTTACCAATTCACCATTTTTTTATCCATTTACGAATTAATTTCTGTCATTTTTTGCTGCTGTATTTTTCTTTTCTTTTCCTCCTACTCTCTTTGGTGATTTTGTAACATTATGTATTTCTTCTTCTTCTTCTTTGTTTGGTTTTTCTTCTCTTTTTCTTGGTTTTATTTCTCTCAACAGAGTGAAATAAGAAGAATTATAACAAAATGAAATAAGAAGAAGATGAAGAAGAAAAAAATAAAAAAAAAAAAAGAAAAAGAAGCAGTAGAAGATGAGGAGGAAGAGTTTTGAATTGTGCAGAACAACGAGACCAAATACACTTTAATTCACTCATAAATGTAGGAGTGAGTACGGGTCGGGTTGGTTCGGATTTAAGGTGAAATTAGAACCAGACCAATTGAATTGTAATTGGTTCGGTTTGGTTCGGATTTGCATTTTTTTATGTGTGTACCCGAACCAAACCAAACCGATTAAAAACGGATTGATTCGGTTCGGGTAATTAGGTACCCAATGAAACAGAAATTCATAAAAAAAAAATAAAAAAACAAAATTTTTATCTTAAAGATTTTGTAAGTACAATAAACATGTAACATTAATAGAAATAATCCAAACATGTTAAACGCCAAATACATTAAAAATTAAACACATTAAAATCTAAATATATTAAACACTAAAGACATTAAAATCCAAACATATTCAAAGGCATAAATATATTTTAAATTTTTATTTTTTTATTTAATTAATATATAGTCGGGTCTACGGGTTGGTTCGGGTTCTGCACCCCAAAACTGTTATCCGAACCAATTATTAGAGAGAGTCATTGGTTTGGTTCAGGTTGGACCCGATTACCCGTTGATTCCAGAACCAATTTAATTAGTTTGGTTCAGATTCGGACGAGTAATCGGGTACCCGCGACCCGTGCTCACCCTTACATAAATGAACCAAAATTAAATTGGAAAATGAACCGAAATTAGTTCAAACTTGAACAAAAACTAACTAAACAACCACACATGAACAAGTTCAGCAAATTCAAGTGAAACGAAACTAAATGAACCAAAATAAAACTAAGAAATTAACCGAAATTTCTTAAGAAAAAAAATTGGTAAATACTTAACAGCAGCATCAAGTGAACCTCAGTTAATTCACAAATGAATCAAAAAATAAATTCTGAATGAACCGAAATTATTTAATGATGACGATACACAAACAAGCTCGTTTCAAAACAAGCACAGACCAAGTCAATTTTAAACAAAAATCCATCCAAATCAATTTTAGATCAGACAATATCATCAATATGGCAAAAATTCAATGATAACGATAACAATAACGGCGATACGTATTAGAAGAAGACAATGACGATAACGATGATGACCATGATGATGATGATGATGATAAAGAAGGAGAAGGATGAAAAGAAAAGAGGAGAAGAAATTTCAATAAGAAATGAATAAGGAGAAGGAGGAGGAAGAGAAGGAGGAGGAGGAGGTGTCGTTGGTGGTGACGACAGTAATAAAATTGGAAAATAATGAAAAATGAGGAAAAGAAGAAGAAGATGTAGTATCAAGGGTGAAGAAGAAGAAGACATAAAAAAGAAGCGTGTAAATTTAAAAGACTTAATTGAAACTGGTTGATTAAATTACTTGAATGGGAAATTTTATTGTTCAAAAAAATTATTCTCTAATGGATTAAGATACTTGTTGCTTTAACTTAAGATCTCGATATCAATGAGTTATTGGTTAAAAATGTATTAATGAACTTTTTGTTTACTAAAAAATTCAGAATTTATTTATTGGTTGTTATAAAATAAGAATGAAAGTGAGTTGAATTGAGTTGAATTAAATTAGAGTAAACTCAAATTTTATTTATAAAAATTGAATTTAACTTGTGATTCAACTCATTAATAATCGAAATTATTAATAGAATTCAAATTCAATGTAATTAGTATAATTAGATTTAGTCTCAATTAATATAAATAAGTTTGAAGCTCAATGTAATGACATAAAAATTATTTTATTTGTAATGAATATAATATATATTTTAAAAAATGATGTTTTTTTATTAGGAGTATTCATAGATTAGATTCTATCGGTAAATCTACAATATTTATCTATATCCAATTTATAATTTGTGGATATGATCTGATTCGCAAGATGATTGGATCGAATCGCACATGTCATATTTATATCTACTGATCTGCACCAATAATAAATATATATGTTGTATTTATATTTTATTTCAATTAATAATTATTGTTCATATACATGTTATATTTTTGTTATATAAAAAAATTGGTTTAATAATATTTTAAAAATAAACATATTTAAAACCATAAAAAAGGGTCGAATTTGTCATTAATTAGTTCACTTAAATAAATATTGGAATTCGAATCCACCTTATACATCGAGTGATCTATTGACCAACAACAAATTCTTAAATAAATCTCCACATAAGACTATATGATAGATATTCTACGATCAGTTGCTTATTTTTTTTGCATATGACTCGATTTTTTCTGTAAAACTAATAGATAGAAAAGTCAGTGTCGTCTACTAAAAGTGTTAGAAGATTGTAGGTTGTGTTTGTTTACAGGGATGAGACACAAAGATACAAAATTCAAAAATTGTGTTTGACATATGAGATATGGATAAAGACATTGTGTTTAGAGACACTGACTTAGTATATTTTGTGTTCATCCTGACAAAAAAGACACAAAAATATTAACAAATGATATAACTTATTTTTCATTTTTTCTTTTATTATTCTTGTTAATTTTTTATAATTATATTTTTTTATTATTATATTTTTCTTTTAAAATTTTTTAAATAAAAAAAATAAAAAAAATAAATTTTTATAATTTATTTTACTTTATTATTAAATAAAATACAAAAACATTAAATTCTATATTTATATTATTTATGTCTTATTCTCAATATCTTATCTTATCCTATTTTCAAAAACAAAAGCATAACATAAACAAGTTGTAAACTTAAACAAATCTTTTATATTCTTACGCAAAAATACCTCCCGCTAACTTAAACTAGGAAAAATTTAATCAGCTACAGTTATAAAGAACTGATATCGGTGCATAAATCCTTCACTTGCCACTCACGTTCAACTTTAATCCCAATACCAAAAAGAAAAAAGAAAGATCCAATTCACCAAGTCATCATAAACTCTTGATAAATCACAAACAAGAAAAAGAAAACAGCTATTGCATTAGCTGATGAGTTTTCTTTACTAGTTATTAAGAGGAACAAACTTAGATCTTCTAAAATTAAATAAAATAACATAAAAAAATTAATTATTATTAATTTTATAAGTTTTATAAAACAGTCTCATTATATATTTAAATTTTTTTAATAATTAAGTCTAAATAATTTTATTCAAATTTAATAAAATCTACTCATACAACATATGTATAAAATTATATCGTTTTTTTTTTTCTGTATTTTTTCGTGCACCTCTTACTTCTTCTATTGGTGTTATTATTACTGCGTTTTATCTTCTCCTCTTATTTCTTATGTGATATTGCAGTTATTTTTTTCTTTAATTTTTTTTGTTTTATTCTTTTTAAAAGAGTGAAACAAAAATAATTGTGAGAAAATAAAATAAAAAAAAAATAAAAAAATAAAAAAGGAGAAGAAGCATTATCAAAAGATGATGATGAAAAAGATACAGAATTTGTTGGAAAAATAACATCGAAATTTTTTAACAATAACAGATAAATTTTTTTGTTTTTGCACTAAAATTTTGTTACAAAACACAAAAATGTCATCTTTAAAGTTATATTTTTTCTTCATTTTATTATTTTTTTTCTTTTTTTTTTCTGTTGTTCTTATTTCTTTTTCTATGAGCATTGCTTCTCATATTAGACTTAAATATAATGAGCATGTTTGAAATATATTACAATCTTATTTAGTTGAATGAATGTATATTTCTCTTTTTTCTTATGATTTTGCAGCATTATATATTTCTTCTTCTTTGTTTATTTTTATTCTTGTTAAAAAAAGTAAAACAAGAAGAATTATGAGAATGTAAGATGGCAAAAGATTTGATGGTCCTATAACAAAACATGTTTTTTAAGTTTTTCAATAACTGCTAAATAGTCCGTTTCTAATTTTAATTACAAATTAACCCCATATATTTTATTTAATCATAAAAACTATTTTTTATTTTATAAATTATTATTTTATCATTCATCTATGTTTATTAATAATAAAAAACAAAAGCAATAACGAATTAGATCTTCCATTGATCATAATAACTTTTTGGCAATCCCAATCGATTAAAAATTTATCTTTGATCTATTACATCCGTCGAGGAGTTTGAAATCATGTTTATTAGAAAATCAATCGATTGGATTAACAAAACAATCGATTGAATTTCAGGTTTCTCATAACTCAATCGATTGGACTTTAGGTTACCAAAAAACAATAGATTGAAAGTTACAAGGCAATATGGTTTTCGCAAAAATAATCGATTGGTCATATTACCTAATCGATTGAACGATGACTAGAATGTAGGTTTTTTATAATTCAATCGATTGTTTATATTACCCAATCGATTGAAGGCCGCTATTAAAATATATATGAAGGTTTAATCGATTGATATGATAATACAATCGATTAAATTTTGTACGTGACTAATGGTATATTCCAATTCAATCGATTGGTATGATCATTCTATCGATTGAAATGTGACGTAAATAAGTTTTTTCTGCATTCAATCGATTGGTAGGATAATCCAATCGATTGAATTTTGAATCGTGCCATTCTCAATTTTCATATCTTTTTATAAAATTTGAATCGCGCTGTGACTAATGGTTTATAAATTTTCATATTACCCAATCGATTGAGTTATGGGAAACCTGAAATTCAATCGATTGTTTTGTTAATCCAATCGATTGATTTTCTAAGAAACACGATTTCAAAATTCTCGACGGATGTAATGGATCAAAGATAAACTTTTAATCGATTGGAATCACCAAAAAGTTATTACGATCTAATTCGTTATTATTTTTATTTTTTATTATTAATAAACATAATAGATGAATGATAAAATAATAATTTATAAAATAAAAAATAATTTTTATAATTAAATAAAATATATGGGGTTAATTTGTAATTAAAATTAGAAACAGACTATTTAGCAGTTATTGAAAAACTTAAAAAACATGTTTTGTTATGGGACCATTTAATGGTCCAAACGTTCTGAGACTATTGAATCCGGTGCCAGCAAAGCGTATAATCATTTTTAAATTAAGAATTTTTTTGGAAGGTTAGGAATTAGAATTTATTTAAAAATTATTCTTTTTATTTTCGAACAACTAAAAATAAATAATTTAAATTTCAGAATTCTAATTTTCAGTTTTTTTTAATTATAAATCAAAATAAAAAATATCTAATTTCCAAATCAACTCTCATACTCTTTAAACTTAAATTCTATTATATTAATATATTATAGTCGTTTTAATTTTTAAATCATAAAATTAAGTTTTAAATTGAAATGAATTCTTTTTTTAAAAGAAATAAATTTTTTTCTCATGTTAAATAATTTTTAAACAAACTCTAAGATTTTAAAAAAAAAATTAATAAAATAATAAAATAAAAAATTAATCAAACAAAATATTTAACCTAAATCTAATCAAGTTATTATAACTATATTCAACATCACGCACATCACGTGCTTCTTCTACAAATGATAACAAAATAAAGAGCGTGAATATTCAATTGAATGAATGTACGTAGAATTGAGCATTGCAAATGACGGTAACCGTAGAAAAAGAAAGTAGTTACGTGGAATGGAACCCTAAGAAAAAAGAGAGCTGCAAGATGAAGAAGAATTGAAGAGGATGGTGTGATATGTATGCAGAGAAAGAGAATAGGATTCGTATGAAGTATGAATGTGATTTCGTTGTCACCGTCATCACGTACTATTTCTATTTCCTCCTTTTTTTTTTTTTTTTCTTTTTCTTTTTATTTGAATTTTTTTATTTTTTTTCTTTTTTTTTATTTTAATTTTTTTCTTCTTTTTTTTTTCTCTTCCTCCACTATCATTGTTTTCATCGTTATTGTTAATATAATTATTATCATCTTCATTTTTTTTATATGTATAACAATTTAAAACAAGTTTAAACTAAAATGCACCTTATTAAAATTCAAAACGCACTTAAATTAAATCCAAAATGCACCGAAATTATTTATTGATGACAACACACAAACAAACTTAGTTCATAACAAGCACAAACCAAAAGTACACCTTATTTAAATCTGGAATAAAAAACAAAAATAATAATAAATTAGATATTCCATTAATCGTAATAATTTTTTGGCAATCTTAATCGATTAAAATTTTATCTTTGATCCGTTACATTCGTATAAGGTTGTGAAATCGTGTTTCTTATAAAATCAATCGATTGGATTAATAAAACAATCGATTGAATTTCAGATTTCCCATAATTCAATCGATTAGTATTCATGTTTCCACAAAACAATCAATTGAATGATGATTAGAATGTGAGTTTTTTCTAATTCAATCAATTGTTATCCAATCGATTGAATTGTGCACTACGTTATATGTTACGCCGTTCTCAATTTTCTTACTCGTGTTTATAAATTATTATTTTATTATCCATCTATTTTATTTTTAAAATTCTATCTTCAATTTTTAAGGTTTTTTTTTATTTAAATACTCTAATCTTATCTCTTCTTTAATATTAAGGTTATAAATTGGTGAATATAGAACTTTCACCCTCAACTCTAACTCTTCTTGTGTTTTTAGTAGCGCATATCAAAATTCAATCGATTGTATTAAGGAAAAAACCTTATTTACGTCAAGACTTCGGGAAGGAATCAAGCGAGAGAACATAAGATGAGATGACACCACCTCCAACTCAAAACCTTAAGGTAGTAAGTTAATGGGTCTCTCATCTTATAAACTCCTCACTCTTCCTTGCTTTCTTTGATGTGGGACTAACTTCAATACTTTTCTTTGATGTGGGACTAACTTCAATACTTCTCACACTTGCAACATTAACAATCTACCTCTCAAGTGTGAGCCTCCACATCAACCCTCATCAACTCCCCCTCTTTCTAGCTCATACCGCCGCAAAACACCGCGGGACACACCGCCCGGACCACCTTTGTCGGGAAGACTTTCGATGCTTCACCTTGAATACTCCTTAAAACCAGACCGATTAAACCATCGGCTCTGATACCATTTTGTTGGATCAACCGTGGGAAGCTTTCGACAATCAGGGAGACTTCGGGGAGGAATCAAGCGAGAGAACATAAGATGAGATGACACCACCTCCAATTCAAAACCTTAAGATAGTAAGTTAATGGGTCTCTCATCTTATAAACTCCTCACTCTTCCTTGCTTTCTTTGATGTGGGACTAACTTCAACACTCCTCACACTTGCAACATTAACAGTATTATCATATCAATGGATGAAACTTTCATATATCATTCTAATAGCGTAAGTCAATCGATTGGGTAATAGAACCAATCGATTGAATTAACTAAACCCAGATTGATTTGATGATCAATTGGGTAATATTACCAATTGATTGAATAAGAAAAACCCCACATGCTTTGCAAAATTCAATCGATTGTATATCAATTCCAATCGATTGAATTTCTAACAAACACGATTTTTTCAATCTAATACGTATATAACGGATCAATGATAAAATTATGATCGATTAAGAATGCAAAATATTTATTACGATTAACGAAAGATCTAATTTATTATTGTTTTAGTTTTTTATTATTAATAAACATGATAGATGAATGATAAAATGATGATTTATAAAATAAAAAATAAATTTTATAATTAAATAATATATAAAAGACTAATTTATATTTAACAGTTTTTAAAAAACTTTAAAAATATGTTTTATTATGAAACCATTTAATAATCTAAAAATTTTGGTACAATCGAATTTAGTGCCGGTAAGCAGTAATAAAAACTCATATGCAATTTCATGTAAAGTTTATAATTAAAAATGGTTAACTTCCTATGAAAAGAACTACATGTTACTTTGTACCTAGTGTTTAAGAGGCAACGGGTTTGATGAAGCGGCTAGCTACTTGCAATAGCATAGTGTGACGGCGAAACTAAACTTTCATGATAAACATAGAAGCACCTTGCATATGTACACTGAGAGAGTAGATAATAATGATCAAAATAATCATCAACAAATTGGTCAACAATAATGGGAACTAAGACGTGTTTCTCCTTTAAATCACACAAAACAATTCTGAAAGACGGAGTAATGGCGAGAAGAGCATCATTATCCGAGATGTACAGGGGTCGCAAACAACGAACATCATTAGGCTTAACCACTTGCCGTGGAATCAAAGCCAATCTACTCCAAGATTCAGTTACTCCATACTCCTCCATCACCCACACAGCCCAATCACTTCTCTTATGCTCAAAACAAACTGCTAGACGGTTCCTCAACACCGATAATTCCACGCTAACTCTCACATCATCTTTCGGATCTCTTTCAGGGAGAGGAAAATAACTGTAAGTCTCGTTCCCTAAGTCAAGGGAAAGAATCACGTCATTCATCCCTACCCAATTAAGAGTGTTATTGTTACTGGAGCTAACAAATTCTCCGTCTCTGTTATTCACGTCGATCGGACCAAGTAGGTCCAAATCCACATCCTGAATCGTTCTCCATGACGAATTAGGGGCAAATGTGTAAATTACAGTCCTGCGTTCATATGATGCCAAATCTGTTAGCATCCCGAAGAGCTTGTAACTGTCACTGACGCGATCGTAACCGAAGCCGCAAACAACGAAGAAACCACCGATTTCTGGCGTCGGTTCGGATGTGAATCCGGTACAGGGGTTCCACAAGATGGCATTCACGGTGTTAGGAGCAGTTTCATCAACCAAACAGAGCAATCCATTGCAAGAGCCAATGACTCTGAAGTAGCGTTGTGTCTGGTGCTCGTAGCGCGCGACTTGAGTAGGCTCACGAAAAGTGCTCTCGAAGACGGATCGTATTGAGAAGATTCCGATTCCTCGGTATTTGTAGTCAACGCCGTAATAAGCAATTTGTGGATGTGTCAAGGTTGGATCCACCAAGATTGAACGTCGGGCATGGTCATGGGCGAATTTGGAGCTCGAAATTAGGGTTCTCCATGAGCGGCAGACGGTTCTTAAAGGAAGAAGCGAACTCACGGGAAGCCTGAGTAGAATCTCCTCCACGATTTCGTCGGGAAGCTCAAAGATTTGCAGCGACATGACAGTAAAGAGAATGCAGAATTGAATCACACCATGCAAAGGGTTTGGTAAATATTGATTCAATCTAACTAACTTCAAATTTTAAATTTGAGTTTATATAACCTGTGCCCAAGATATATAAGATTGATAAATTAAGATTTTTTTTTAAATACAAAAAATTTAAATTTTTAACATATTTATTTTTTATTTATTAAATAAAAGGGTAAAGTATATTTTTTGTCCCTGAAGTTTGGCAAAAGTTTCAAAAATACCTTAAGTTTTATTTTATTTCAATTTTGTCCCAAAAGTTTTCGATTTGCATCAAATATACCCCCGACGGTTAAATTTTCAAAAAATTTAAAACTAATCTAACAATGATGCTTAATTTACCTGTGTTAAGGGTTGTTCTTACGAAATTATTGTTGAATTGGTCTTAAATTTTTTGAAAAATTAGCCGCCAAGGGTATATTTGATGCAAATCGAAAACTTTTGGGACAAAATTGAAACAAAATAAAACTTAGGAATATTTTTAAAACTTTTGTCAAACTTCAGGGATAAAAAGTATACTTTACCCTAAATAAAATATTTTATTAATAATAATTTTATCATGTATTTTTAAGATATAAGTTAGATAAATTTTTTAAATTTTATTTTAATTTAATTTAATTCCATTATTATGATAACCAAATGCTGGTTTTGATTTAAATTCGGGTCAAAAAGGACGCTTTTATCATGATGAGGAGGGGTCAACTATTGCCTTTGCATCACTATAGAGCATCCAAAGATGTTTTCTCAAGTTGGATTGCTATTTACATGTCAAAAAATAATTACTTATCAAGATATTGATTTTAAATTGTTAAAATTATGTCTATATTAATATTATCTTCTTTTGCTTCTTTTATTTATTTTTACATATGATGTGTAATATTGCATAAATTTAAGAAAAAGTTAGAAAAAAAAAAGTCATATCCTATGTCTTATGAAAGACAATGATGTTAATTGTTAAGTATAAGTATAGAGTATACGATTTCTATTTTCTAGTGAGTTATTATTAGGTGCTGTAAATTATTATTCTTGCCCTCGTCAACTAATTATTTTCGACATTACTATAAAAAATAAAAATATTAATAAAATAAAAACTATCAATAATATAACAAATAATAAAGAATAAAAGCATTTATTTGTTCTAACTATAGATATATGAGATATTGACATGTGGAAGGGAGTAGTACTATTGACCCGGAAGACGTTATAACTTCTCTAAGTACGCACGTTAAGCATTTTAGTTTGGTTAATTAAGAAAACAGAGAAAGAGAAATAAAGAAAATGAAAAAATAAAACAAAAACAAAAGTAAGGGTAACATATATTTTTGCCCATAGGAAACCCTCGGTCACTTCTTGTTTAGTGCAATAACTTTTTTGCTTTAGCTGGCCCAACAAAAAACCAAAAAAGCCAATTTGTCCTAGACATAGACATTTGCACACTGTTACATATGTTCATCTCCAATTTTGGGAGGCTCTTAGACTAATGACAAATATCTAAGCCTCCTAAACCACATTTTTAGGTTCGACTCTTGATAGAAACAGTAGATTAAGAACCCTTAAATAGAGAGCGTCTGAGAGTTATATGACCAAAAAAAGAACTACTCTCATCTAAACTCCTGCATCCAGGTTCTCCTTTACTTCAACACCATGAAATTTGGGATTAACAATGACACCTTAAACAACCATTTACAATAGGGTATTTTTGGAGACAATATTAATCCTAACACGTGTACTTCCTAACTGTTAATGTATGAGTAACTAATACATGCATGATATATGAAAGTGGCGGTGATAGATAGTGGCTATTAATGCATGAATTATATAAAGCTGATAGATGATAATGATATTGTGTGATACTAGTAGATGATGCTTTAGATTGTTAGTGAGAGAAAAAGAATAATGTGGAGATAACAAATATAACAAGTGTATATATTATATGAGTAAATACCCTTTTCGACCCCTTTTCATTTTAAAAATTGACAACACGCTCCCTAACGATTGTAAATTATCATATCGGCCCTTATCGATATACTCTGTGATACCAATTAGCCCTTGAGTTGGTTTCTCCGTTCAAAGTCGACGGAAAATGCTGAGGTGTAACGTGCAGCCTGTGACGTGGCGTTGGATCATCAAACGTGGATTGCCCAATTAAAAAGAAGGCCTCTGGCTCGTTTAGGGTGAAATCTCATTCTCTCCATTTCTGAACCCTAACACTAGTGCCCGAAACATGAGCGATCCAGAGCAATCTTCAACCTCTAACACACGCCGTGTCTGGAGGAAGAATATGGTGGGTTCGAGTAGCAATGCAAGTGAGGATAAGAAGGCCAAGTTCCAGCACCCTAAATGCAAGTGTGGCACCTATGCAGTCATGCAACAGTCTGGGACAGCCAAGAACCCAGACAGAATCTTCCTGGGTTGTTCTTACTATGGCGTAAGTGTGCATCCATCTTGAGTTTATGTAATCAACTTCCTATGTTGTTTAACAAGTTGTATTCACTATAATGGCGATTGTAGATGGAGCAACGTCACTGCAACTTTTTTGTCTGGCTGGACGAACTGATTGCTAAACATTTTGAGTATGAAGATGACAATGATGTTCAATAAATAATGATGATGTTGGAGAATAGATTGGAGCAACTGGAATTCAAGATTGAGGATGAATATGAAGGAAAATCCAAAAAATGTAGTAATACCCATGGTGTATTTGTTACGCTGGCAATGTTAATTCTGTTAACAGTAATTGTGTTTGTAGTGTTTTAGGTTATATTGTGTTGCTGTAAGTGATGCATGGACAAGGTTAAGAGTTGGGTTAATTTTCTCTGTAATTGTAGATTCTAAATGAATTGAATGTGAATTTTTTTTGTAATAATGTAAAGGCTGAACCCATGATAACTCTGCACAATGTTGTATAAGCTAAAAGCACAATGTTTATATCATACTGCTAAGCACAAAGGCTATTACATATTGAGCCAAAATCATCAGCACATGTCTGAATTCACAAAACAAAAAATATGTTCCAGTAGTGTTAAGTGTATTGCTCCTTATAACTTGACAACCAAAAAACTTCACACCAAAATATTCATAACTATAACCACAATTATGTCATTTCTGAATTCTTGGTGGCCTAAACCCCATATGTTGGCTTGAATCTATGGGGTGCATTTAGGCCTGGTGTGGGGATAAACGTGAAAGGAGTTGTGGCAGTCCCTGAGCCAGTTGCTCCTTCAGTTGGAAGTTGCTGCTGAGTTGATGGTTGTGATATTGGGGTTGTTGCTTACTGTAGAGGTGGCTGAATTATTGGGGCTGTGTCCTGCTGCATAGGTTGCTGAACTGTTGGGGTTGTAGCCTGCTGTTGAGGGTGGTGAACTGTAGGTGCTAGAGGTATAGTTATTGCTTGCTTGGGTCTGAGATTTGGCCCGTGATTGGGTGTAGTTGGGGTAGCAGGGTTTGAGGGCTCAGTGTTGTAGTCCACACCCTAAACCACATAAAAACAATTCAATTTAGTGTATATGCTCTAGGGCCAACTAATTTTATAGTTAAAGGACATGAATCTGTAAAATAACATTACCTCTACTGGTGGTTGGGCAGAGTGTGAAGATTGAGTGTCAACCCTTAGGGGTGTCCGCGGATCGGATATGGCCAAAATTTCGATCCGATCCGCACTACAATCATCGGATCGGATCGGATCCAATATCCACAGTTTTTAGGGTTGGATCCGATCCGCACATTTGCGGATCGGATCAGATCGGATATTGGATATATCCGCAAAATACAAAAATATTTTTAAAAGCTTATTTTTATTAAAAAAATATCAATAAAAATTTATTTTTTCTATTCTTTTAAATATGTTTACTCTTAAAATAATATTAAACATACTTTTCTTGAATAATAAATTAAAATAATTTAACATATATGATAATTATTAGTTAAAATAAAACATAAAAAGAATATTTTATTTATTTATTTCTTTATTTTTGCGGATACGCGGATATGCGGATACCAACACAAAATCCGCAATCCGATCCGATTAGTGTGTGGATCCGATCCGATCCGATCCGATCCGATCCGATCCGAAAGCCTTGCGGATCGGATCCATATCCGCAATTTTCAGATCAAATTCGGATAAACACCGCGGATATGCGGATCGGATCCGATCCATGGACACCCCTATCAACCCTTGTCTCTTGTTGGACTGAATTCGGGTTGGAGGTCTTCGGGACTTTTTTCTTTTGCCTTTTTGCTTTACCCTGTGAAAGACACATGAGAAGCAAAGTAAGCACAGCCATGATATGAAAAAAAACTTAAGTTTAGGATCTCAGACAATGGACTACCACTGGATCAATAGATGTGGCAGTAACATTTTGGGGAACATTGGTTCCAACTCCGTCCCCGGCCTGTTCAAATCCAAAAATAATATCTCAACTACTATAATTCTCAATTGAACAGAGGAAATAACAACTACTACAATGAAAAAGAAAAACATGAAGAACTCCTTTAACCTGTGCTTCCTGCCGATCTGGAGGTAGCTGTGATGATTGGTTTTCAGTTTGTTGTTGCTTTGCCTTCTTTCGTTTTGGCTGCCAATTCGGATTTGAAGGAGGGCCTTTGCAAGTCATGTGGTAGTGTCCCTTTTACCCACATTTACTGCACGTGACTTGGAATGACTTCCTCACCTTGTGACCTTGCTGCTGCATTTGTGACTCAGCCACCACATCAATAGCCCTTTTTTTGGTTGGTCTCCCAGGGGGTCTCCTAATGATTGGTGCCTCTGGACGCAGCCTGTTGGTTTCTTCCCAAAACTCCTCAGAATTCATTGGTTTAATGGAGTCCCCATAAGTAGCCCGGACAGCTTCCATTGTAAGCCATTTGTGTGCAAAATTCTCTGGCCTCAGCCCTTCTTTCCTTAACCTTGAGATAGCAGCCACTGCATGCTTGCATGGCAACCCTGGTAGGATAGATACATAAATCCGACTTTTACTCAATCAATATTTACCTAAATCACATAAGTATTATTGCCAAGAAATCAGTTGATGATTAAACCTGTTAGTTGCCAAACGTTGCAAGCACATGTTTGTCTTTGCAAATTAACAGCCACTCTGATCTGGTACCTCTGGACTTCAAACAATACCCTTGCTTCATCCCTAGCCCACTTTGCTGTCCACTTGTTGCTGTCAGGAATGATGTACTCATCCAACCTTAGTTGTTGAACTGGAGCCAATTTGCCCTTGCATTTGCTTATTCTGTGCTTGTGTCCTGTCATCTTTCGCATAATGTAACTTCGAAGCTCCTCGCACATAGTTAAAATCGGTTTCTCTCTATACTCCACGATCTTCGCATTCCAAACTTCGCACATGTTATTGGTGATATTGTCACACTTCGGGCCATGGCTAAAGTAAGCCTTCGTCCATGCACCAGGATCAAACTTCCGTAGATATTCCCAAGCAGCCTTGTTCACCTTCTTCACAAGTTTCATTGAGTCTTTGAATTCCCTCATTGTTGTGCTCTTAGCAGCCTTCCAAACTAGCCCTTTTGTGTGCTTGTCCTTAAAGTGCTTGATGAAGTTTTTCCACATATGTAAGACGCAATTCCTATGATGGGCTTGTGGCATTACCTCATGCAATGCCTTAGCCAACCCCTGCAATAACAATTCAGCCAACAGTTGAATTAACAAGTAAGCACAGAACACAAACCATATAACAAAAAAAAAAACACAAAGAAGGAAGTAATGTAACCTTCTGCTGGTCGGACATGAAGTTCCACCCATTGGCAGCCACAGGACCAAGATCATCGTGCAGGATTGAAAGAAACCATTTTCAGAAATCAGTGTTCTCATCTTCAACTACAGCAAACGCAATTACAAAGAAACTATTATTGGCATCCTGCCCCACAGCTGACAAAAGATGACCACCAAAGTACCCTTTTAAGAAGCATCCATCCAATCCGATCAGAGGACGACAACCCGCCTTGAAGCCTTTCTTGCAAGCATCCAGTGAAATGTACAACCTATTGAACAGTGGGCGACCTTCCAGTTGAGGAATTACATCAATCATGCCAATGGATCCAGGATTGCTTCTGTGAATTTCATTTAAGTAGTCATGTAGCTTTCCATATTGTTCTCGCTCCTTTTCAATTACTTGCTCTCTAGCAGCTTTCAAGGCTCTGTATATCATCCTATAGTTTATATGGACATTATAGTCCTGTTTCATGTGCTCTAGTGCCTCTTTCGGAGTCATTAGAGGTTGAGTTACCAACCTTTTTACCAATTTACTTGTCACCCAAGCTCTATCAGCCATGTTACTGCTCAAATTCCTACCACAGTTGTGCTCTCCAATGAATGTCTTTATTTGAAAACTTAGACTCTGACTATTATGAGAGCAAAACACCAGCCATGGACAACCCTCCTTAGCACACCTTGCTCTAATCCTCTTTGGCTCATTCTTCAAATACATAAGCTCTTTTCCCTCATATACAAAGTAGTCTTTAAGTGCTTGCTTGAACATTGACATGGTCTCAAAGTGTTGTCCAACCTGAA
This sequence comes from Arachis ipaensis, assembly GCF_059453495.1. NCBI lineage: Eukaryota > Viridiplantae > Streptophyta > Magnoliopsida > Fabales > Fabaceae > Arachis > Arachis ipaensis. The sequence continues at coordinate 4,326,339 of NC_142444.1, read as the reverse complement.
ACTGAACCTCACCATACTCTGCATCCTCATTGAAGTCAGGATATCTTGCCTTATGCTCCTCATCTGAGTCAGAAATTGGGGAGTTAAATGCCTCTGACTCATATTCATATGGCTTATCTTGGTCTGAGTCCAATTCCTCATCCACTGGATCTGAATTGAGCTTATCCCTTGCCTCATCATTTGAGTTTTCCTCACCTGGCCCATTACCTTGATCTCCACTAGGCCCACTGTTTGGCTCATTGTCTGCTTCTTGTTGGGATAGAACATGTTTTCTTTTTCTTCCAACATACCTTTTTGCCTTCTTCTTTTTAGTCCTAGGAGACATGTCCTTATCAGCAAAACTACCAGGTGGCACATTCTTCTTCTTTTTAGGTGTCTGTTGTCTAACACACCTCTTCTTTCTAGCACCCTTCTGTCCAGCATCCATTGCCTCTTTCATCCTCACACTAGGCTGCTTCTTCCTCACACTCTTCCTCTATACATTAACATCCTCATCACTACTACTACTATCAGATTCGAATCCAGGTGGAGGGGGTTTGTAGGGTTCATCTTCAGTTGTCTCATATCCGTCATGGGAAGAAGGTGAATCTACCTCAACAACATCAGGCCCATATACTGGTTGACTAACATCATGCTCAAAGTAAATAACCAGCAAATCTGACTCCACATTCTCCATCTTTTTATCACACATTTCATTGATTTCCTTATCTCCTTTAAGAACATGCAACACAGACTCTAAATCAAGGACACTGCCATCATACCAATACATCTGTTTGTAACTTGTATACCCTAAACCCTTGAACATTTCCTCCAAATCCTTGAAATTAACATAATCTATGTCTAATGGAGAAAATGTCTCAACACTTCCGTCGCGGTAGTGCAGTGCACCATCTTCATCCCGTTCAAACCAACCCCCATTATAAAAAACAGGGACTATTTCATATGACATCTATTAGAATAACAATGTGCAATAATTAACAAAAACATGCATGGGGTGATCACTGATCCAAATCATCATTAACAAAAACCAAGTTCAGTAAAAAAAATGGAGCAACACAAGCTAACGATGCTTCAAGCTCAGATAGCGACACTATCCTTAGTAGCGCCGTCAGTTCCTCCGTCTGCAGCACCGTCAACACCTCCCTGTTGGAAGTCTCTGTCAGCTTGCTTGGAGGGAAACGTTTCATTCTCTTAGGGTTTCTTCGTAATTTTGAGGAGAGAACGAGGGTGATGTATGGTAATTGAGGTGTGTACAAGGGGGAGAATGGGATTTCACCCCAAACGAGCAAAAGGATGCCAAACAAAACGACGTCGTTTTGCTGAGTGTGCAGGGGCTTATTTGTCCACATGCCCACAGAGCAATCCACGTTTGATGATCCAACGCCACGTCACAGGCTGCACGTTACACCTCAGCGTTGTCCGTCGACTTTGAACGGAGAAACCAACTCAAGGGCTAATTGGTATCACGGAGTATATGGATAAGGGCCGATATGGTAATTTATAAACGTTAGGGGACGTGTTGTTAATTTTCAAAATGGACAGGAGTCGAAAAGGGTATTTACTCAAAAATATAATTTTAAAAGGATTAAATAAATAGTATATCTTGTAAAGGATTGACAGTACACATCACAAAAGAACGAAAATGCAAAATTGAATCAAATTGATTCAATTTAACCAACTTCAAATTTTTTAATTTTACTTTAATTTAATTCCATTATTATGTTAACGAAATGCTGATTTTAATTTAGATTCAGGTGAAAAACAATGTTAATTTCTATCATGAGAAAAGTTAACTATTGCATTTGCATCACTATAAAAAAAAACTAATTAAAAATTGAATGAAATTATAAAGATTAACAAAATAATTAATTAAACTTATTAAGTACAAGATGCGATTTCTAGTTTTTAGTGAGTTATTATTGGGTGATTTAACTACAAGTTATTATTCTTGCTCTCATCAATTAATTATTTTTCACATCAATATTATAAGAAAAATAAAAATATTAATAAAAATAAAAACTAACATAAAAATAATACAATAAATGATAATGAATATAAGAGCATCTAGCAATGATACCTTAAACAAACATTTACAATAGGGTATTTTTGGAGACAATCCCAACACGTGTACTTGCTAACTCCAACCATCATATACCCATGTTAAGGAAGAAGGAACTTGTTCTCATTGAAACATTCAGAAAATAAAATTACGTTTACACCATGCGGTTATTTTTTAATTTCCACAAATATCGTTGCGGTAAAAATCTTTGGTTTACGTCCAAGGGGTTAATTAAGCAGCGTTTAGTATGTAACCACAGAGTTAATTGGACATTCAATTTTGACAAGCGTCAACAATTTATTAGAAGATTAGCACTTAGCCACTTATAGCCACCTTTAACTTAGCTACCATAATCGTCGCCTAAGTATACCGTCACCAAATTCAAAAGATAATGTCACATTTTATAAATTAACTAATATTATGTTTAATATTGGTTAATTTCAATTAACTGAGTATACGTTATACCCAAATATCATTTTGATTTTGATGTCTCCTATATATATAATATTCGGCTCCAAAATATCAGGCTGGCAATACAGAAGCAAGGCAATTTGGAAATAAAAGAAATGATCCATGCTATGTTCATATTGCATATTCTATAGTCTGACAAGTTTATAGTATCTTCTAATATAGTTGGCAGATAAGGATTCTAACTAATTAGTGGCTTATATATACAACCAACCATTGAGACAAATCATGTGCTGCTGAAATGAAATTATATGGTTTAAGACCTTATCTTCACATAAAAATACAGAGTGTACAAATTACTTCGATTAGCTGGTTATTTATATAAATAATTTTGGTATTAGTTTTTTAACAATAAAACTTTACATCTAAATCATAACCCGAATTAAATTCAATTAAATATTTTAAATTCACGCACACATATTTTAAATCAACTTCAACGATTTTAAATTGAATAGAATAAAATAGAATGAAATCTAATGCACAGGGGAGGCAAGTATTGCACAAGAAGGGCAATGGTCTCCCAAATTAAAAATTTTAATGTATAGAAGTCATTAATTTTTATATAACCTCCCTTAATTTTATTTTTTTTCTTCTAGAATTATACTTTTATGTTGGTCCTAAGAATTATTCTAGCTCTGCTCCTGCTAATGCAATTGAATAAAGTGATAATAAATAATTTTATTATTGTTGTTTATGAATTTGAATTTGGATAGAATATATGAGTTTCTGAATTTATAGAATGCACAATTTTCGGTTCATTTATTATTACACAATGGTGTTGTTATAATAATATTTCGGTTCATTTGCTGTCTAGGTATATTGTGAATGAACAATTTACTCTAAAGATTGAGATGACTTTTAAGACAAATTGAATGGTGGGGTGTTCACGGGTATCGGGTATCCGATTACCCGTGAGAATTCGAACTGAACCAATTAAATTAGTTCTGAAATTAATGGGTAATCGACTACAACCCGAACTGATGACACTCTCTGTTAATTAGTTCAGGTAATGATTTTTGAGATGCAAAACCAAACTAATCCGTAGACCCAAATCCTTTATTAATTAAATTAAAAAATATATAAGTTTATATATATATATATATATAAAACTTTTACTGATTATTTACGACAATGACTTAAGTATTTGGCTATAATTATGGATTATTATAGATATTTTGTTATTATTAGCATATTATTGATTTGTTTATTGATTTTACATGTTTATTAATTATTATATTTATAAGAATTTTAAAATAAAATTTTTGTTTTCTTATTTTTTATTTTTATAAATTTCTATTTTATCGGGTACCCAATTATCCGAACCGAACCAATCCATTTTTAATCAGTTTCATTTGCTTCGGGTACACACAAAAAAATGTAAATTCGAACCAATTACAAATTCAATTGGTTCGGTCCTAATTTTACCCAAAATCCGAACCAAACAGACCCATGAACACCCATATTGAATGGAATAGAATAGAATCTAATGCAATTGAATAAAGTGATAATGAATAATTTCATTCTTCTTTACAAAAAAATTTGGTCAATACTAACTTCAATTAACACACAAATGAACCGAAATTAGTTCATATTTGAACCAACAGTCAAAAGGACTCAATCATTAACAAAAAGCGCATCGAATTCATTTCTAGATCCAAACTCTCAATTAAACTAATAAATGAACCGAAATTACTTAAGGAATAAAAAAATTGATAAATATTTATCAGCAACATCAAGTAAACCTCAATTAACACATAAATGAACCGAAATTAGTTCAGATTTGAACAAGCAGTTAAAAAGACTCAATCATCGACAAAAATACATCGAATTCATTTCTGGATCCAAATGAATCTCAAATAAACTAAGAAATAAACTGAAATTATTTAATGATGTCACCAGATAAAATCATAACCAATAATGATATTAGCAAAATGTTGGTGTTGTTGGTGATGACGATAACGAAAGAGAAAGATAACGAAGAACGGTTTTTCATATTAGAGCGCGAAGAGTAATATTTGTTTGGGAGGTTTCGAATGCGTCTTTTAATGAGAGTAGTTTTTGTTCGTGTTGGATCTGCTTAGTTGAACTTAAATGACAATATCATTTGAATGTGTAGATCTAATTTTCTTAATTAGTGGTATTGAGTTCAAATTTTGAGAATGAAAATAATTTTTTGGTAAACCTCTATTTTCTATACTAGTGAGCGCGGATCGTGTACCAAGACTTTATTTTAAAGAGGAGTGCTAGGGGGCAGTACTTTTGTTAAATTTTGGTCAGTACTTAACCATTAAAAGAATACCCCATCCGGCCCCTGACAATTATCTCGAAAGGACAACGAGGCCCCCAAGAAAAAAAAACACCCAATCCGGCTCCTGATAAATTTTTTTTGGGACAGATTAGCCCCTGTGCTAAAAAAAATAACATTGATTTTTTTTTGGCACAGGGGCCTCGTTGTCCTTTCGAAGTAATTGTCAGGGGCCGGGTTGGGTTTATTTTTTTTGTCAGGGGCCGGGTTGGGGTTTTTTTTTTGTTAGGGGCCTCGTTGTCTTTCGAGGTAATTGTTAGGGGCTGATTTGGGTTTTTCTCTTAAAAGAAAATTGAATGATTCTATACTATTAGATGCAAATTTCACACCATTAAAAACATCATTAATGACTAAAAACTACAAAATCTATTGGTCCCTAAACTTTTTCTATTTTAAATTGATAATATAAATAGTTTAACAACATAATTGGATAATTATGCATTTAAGTATTATTGTGGACTGCTTATACTACACACTTATTGATGGTAAAAAATAGCATGAAGTAGTTTAGAAATATGTTAATTCATTTAATATAGTCGTTTAAGCTAGAATAGGAATGGAAAAAATATATAAAAAAAAATTGTGTAAAGTATTCTTTATTTGGATATATGTTTGACTTGTGATTTTGAAATAAATATTCCGTATGCAAAATCTAAAATTAATTTTTATCACTATATATATAAAGGCTACGCTCATGTGAAATCCCTTCCATTATTTATAAATGGAACTTTTTTTAAAATATGAATACAGATTATTAGCTTCATGTGATATTGTACTTAAATAACTTTCAAAGCCACCTACCTAATAAGTTACCCATATTAAATATTGAGGTGGCAAAATTAACTGTTGAAGTAAGATAAGTCACCTACTTCTTCCACCAATTAAATGGCATGGAAATCTTGAAAAAGGAAATCTTACCGATTTAAAAATATATATAAAATACTTCACAAAATATAATTAGAAGACGAATGTTGACAGTTCAAGCGGGACAAAAAAAAACTTAGATACTTACATGTTTAATCCGTAGTTAGAATCGAAAAGTTGATCAAACCCATTAAGATATTGGTTTATTAGTTTATTGATTTAATTGATAAATTATTAGTTGAATCGATAAAATTAATCTCACGTAAATAAAAAATAAAAAATAGTAAAAAACTTAAAACTAAAATTTAAAATATATATCTTTATTAACATTCTACGAAGAATTAAGTCTTAAATTTTAAAAATAACTAATATAAAAAATATAAAAAATTTTAGTATTACTACAATAGTATTTTAATTTGATACAATAAGAGTAACAGTTAATTCATAAAGTCTATCATCTAATTATAATATAAGTAGATTTTAATATTAGTATCAAAACAAATAATTTTAATCACAATACTAACAATAAAATAGATCAAACAGATTAATAAATTTGTAATAAAAATTATATTTATATTACTAATGATACATAATTAAAATATAATTAATTCGAAACATGAAGAATACAAAATTAAATTAAATTAAATATCTATAAAATATGTAATTGAATATATACTATATAATTACTATTTGTCAAACATAAACATGATAATGAGAAGCATGATCCCTGAGTGGCGAGGGAAAGATGTTTTAACATTAAAGTTCTTAGTTCGAATCGATTTAAAATTTGATTCACTGATTTTTCGATTAAATCGTTCGCTCCGGTTCGATTTTATAATTATTGTTTAATCTAAATCAATGAATTTTCTACATAATTAACCAAATATAATTAGAATTTTTGCTAGAAATAATGATGATGGTTAAAATAAACAGTCATGGTATTTTTTTAATTTAATTTTAATGCATTATCAGTATAAAGTAGTTATATATATATATATATATATATATTAATAAAATAATTATTTTTTATATTAACAATATAAATAATTATCAAAAAAATGAATATAATTATACAACTGTATAAATGATCTACAATTTCAATGCATCAAAATTAAATTTTTTTTTTTTCATCCAAAAAGGATAATGCTAACTCATTTTGACAACAAAATTCTAGTAAAACATCCCGTTTCTTAGTAGTATTGGATATTTCCCAAATCAAATTTTTCTAAAATTTAATACAGAGAACTGGTTCAGTGCATGGATCCTTCACTAGCCACTCACGTTCAACCTTAATCCATATACAAAAAGAACAAAATAAACACACAAGTGGACAGGTGTATAACAATGCTCTGTTTCATTTTAAATACTTTTGGATAACATAAATTAAAAATAGTTAATGATGGGTTTGTTGGTGATTAAGTGATTAATGATGACATTATCATAATTGATCGAATCTGTCTCTTCCTTTCATAAACAGAAGCGCCAAAAAGTCTATGCATATTTCTTTAACTAGTACTAGTTAACCGACCAATATAAAATTTAATTTTGATATACTTTCATAATAAAATCGTTTTACACATACATCTAATCACATAACCTGACATTAACAAGAAATTTAGAGTTGTACATGGTTTAGTTAATCCAAAAATCAAATCTATTTTTGAATTAGCCAAAAATATAATTTGGTTAATTAACCAAATTGATTTTATATATAAAACTGGTTATTAATCGTTTAGAAAATTTAAAAACCAATTTTTAACCGACTATAAAAATAAAAAACAATTTTAAAAAATAGTCGGTTCTTTTTTTAAAAAATTGCATAGAAAAATTAAATTTTTTAAAAATCAAAATTAAAAACCGGTTTTTATTAACCGGTTAAAAACTATTTTTAATCAGTTAACCAATTTGATCACAAGAGTTGCATAAAATTTGGTTTTAGTTTTGGTTAACCGATTAAAAATTGGTTTTTAAAATTTAGTTTTGATTAACTACTTTTTAACAATATGGATATAATTTTTTAAAATTGTTTTATTAAATTGGTTAACTAAAATGTAGTTATGGTTTTTTAATCGGTTAACCACAATTTAGTTATTTTTTGTACATTCCTAACAAGAATAACTATCTTTTATATTGACCGTGTAAATAATTATCTAAAAAAATAGTTATAATTACACGACTGTTTAATACATTTTACACTATTAGTGTATGAAAATTAAACTCTTATTAATATATACTTTAAACTATAAACACTAATGAATTTGTACTCACTCATGGTTCGAATTCCATGATGCCTTTGCAATTTTTATAAGAGTATGGCCGGTGCTATTTGTGGCCCAAACTTGGTCATGTTCTCCACTTCTTTGCAAATTTGGTCATGATGATTATTTCATTCACAATTTTCTACCCTACCAAACACTACCTCTAATCTCTATTCCTCACATGGAGGAATCATTCATTCGCTTCCAGACATTTCTAATAAAGCAGGCCAATGACAGCTAATTAAAATTGGCAAAAATAACACCTCATTGTGATTGGACATGCATGCATGATGTGTTATAACTTATAACTTTTAGATCAAGAAGAAAAGTGATTTTCTTCATTTATTTACTTTTTTTTAAAAAATTAAATAAAATTTACAGACCATCACTATTTATTACTACTATTCTTTTTGTGATGGTATACTTTACTTTATCTATTAACATGTGAAGTTACAAATAGTATGCAACTATATATATATTTTGTATTTGAAATATATGTATAGTAGTGATATTTAAATAAACTAAAATTTGATATTTTTTGGAAATTTAACAAAATCTAAACATACAAAAACAAAAGTTTTAGATATTAAAAATAAAAAATTAAGTCTGGTGCATTCTCTAAATGTAAAAGAATTTAACATTGATATTTAATTAATTATGTATTATTATATCAGTAAAAAAAACATACGCATGCGCGCAGCGCACATGCAAATAATCAAATTCATGAAATAAAAAACTAAATAAATTAAATGTTTAATTACTCTACTGGTCTCTATAGTTTCGCAAAATTTTCAATTAGGTCCCTATATTTTTTTTTTCTTTTAATTAAGTCCTTGCACCAAATTTTTTTTTTAATTGAGTCCTTACACTTTTTTTTCCTTATATTTAGGTTAATAAGAGGGACTTAATTGAAAAAAAAAATTTGGTGCAAGACCCAAATAAAAAGAAAAAAAGTATAAGGACCTAATTGAAAATTTCACGAAACTATAGGACCAATAGAGTAATTAAACTTAAATTAAATAATCCTGAATACATACACTATTTGAAAAACTAATAATTTTGTGCTATATATATAACGTTCCAGAGAAGCCTTTTGTGCTACATTTCTAAAGCATTTTCCTTCTTTTCATCTTATCCTTAATATCTGCTTCTTCAACTCACTAGAAACCTCTGAAGATGCCTGCCATAGCATTCGGGCGTTTTGATGATTCTTTCAGCTTTGGCTCCATCAAAGCTTACATTGCTGAGTTCATCTCAACATTGATCTTTGTTTTTGCTGGTGTTGGTTCAGCAATAGCCTATGGTAATTACTGATTTAATTAGTTTTGAGTTATTAGAAGATGTTGAACAAATTTGTTCATGTTTGATTTAAATTTGTGTAGGAAAGCTGACATCAGATGCAGCACTTGACCCTGCTGGATTGGTAGCAGTAGCTGTGTGCCATGGATTTGCTCTCTTTGTGGCGGTTTCTGTTGGAGCCAACATCTCTGGTGGCCATGTCAACCCTGCTGTCACTTTTGGTTTGGCACTTGGAGGCCAAATCACACTACTTTCTGGAATCTTCTACTGGATTGCTCAGCTTCTTGGTTCCATTGTTTCATGTTTCCTCCTTTCTTATGTCACCGGTGGATTGGTAAGTTTATAACCATAGATAAGTTTACATTGCCTATAGAGAAAGTCTAGGAATTCAGCACTTTTGTTAAAATATAACCATTACTTAACCATTAAAAGAAAAATGATTAATCTTACACTATTAAATTTATCTCACACCATTGAAAATATTAATGATGGCTAATTGATAGTTAAACATCACAAATTCTACTAGTCCCTAACACTCCTCTTATCTATAAATGCACATAAATAATTTTTTGTCTAATAGAATCAATCTTATAAGACAATATTTTTGTATCTTCTAAAAAGATATATTACTTTTTTCTATATTATTTTCTATTTTATTATACAATAATTCATAAAAAAACTTAGAGTAATTATCCAAATCAGTCTCCAAAGATTTTAAAATCGGACATTTTAGTCCTCAAGAAAAATTAATACACAAATCAATCCCCAAGGTTTTACTCCAACAGACAAATCAGTCCCAATTCTTTTTCTGACAAACTAATTACCCAGATCAGTCCCCAAAGATTTTAAAAATGGACATTTTAGTCTCTAAGAAAAATTAATGTACAAATCAATCTCCAACGTTTCTCTCTATTAGACATAACAGTCCTCCGTACAAAAATAAAATAAAATAAAATAATAATAATAATAATAATAATAATAATAATTATTATTATTATTATTATTATTATTATTATTATTATTATTATTATTAATTGTATAATAATGCTATACTATATTTTTTGGACAAAAATAATATATATATATATATATATAAAATAAATAAATTTCTGATTTTTTATCGTGAAAATAAACAAATCTCTCGTCAAATTAAAATTTAGGTAAATTTTTTATCTTTGTAAATGGAAAACACATAGATCCTTTTAACAATGGTTTGAATCCGACACAAAAAATTTTATACTTTTGCTATTTATATATCTTCAAAATAAAAATTCAGAAACCTATTTGTAATTTCCTCATAATATTAATAAGAGAACATATGTTGGGTCCCAAAATGAAAATGCACCTATGCCAAAGTATTCTATGTAGAGAAGCATTTCTCAAATTAAATCCAATAAGGATAAAAACAAAAAGAATGTGACATTGTTACAAGATTTTGTTGAATTATTTGGATGCAGACAACTCCAATCCACAGTGTGGCAGAAGGAGTAGGAGCATTTGAAGGAGTAGTGACTGAAATCATAATCACATTTGGATTGGTGTACACTGTGTATGCCACAGCAGCTGACCCCAAGAAGGGCTCACTAGGCACCATTGCACCCATTGCAATTGGTTTCATTGTTGGTGCCAACATCTTGGCCGCCGGTCCCTTCTCCGGCGGCTCCATGAACCCGGCTCGCTCCTTCGGCCCTGCCGTCGTCAGCGGCAACTTCCATGACAACTGGATCTACTGGGTTGGACCCCTCATTGGTGGTGGCCTTGCTGGCCTTATCTATGCCAATGTCTTCTTGCCCTCTGACCATGCACCTCTTTCAAGTGAATTTTGATTTCATTAATTATTTGAGACTTATTAAGACTTGAGAGTTGCAATTTGTAATTTCATCTTTTAATTTCTCCACAATAAAAGGAGGAAAATCAAGAATTATTTTCTTGCTTTTCTTTCTTTTATCTCTTTCTCTCTTGCTTTTGCTTTGATTGTAAAGGGTCTGTTTGGTGATGTGCATTATTAATTAGTCCTTTTCAAATTATGATCCCTGTAAGATTTACTTTTAATTTTGGATTCCTTTTATCTTGGATGCTATGAGGACTAGTGTATGTGCTACAACATTTACAGTTATTATATGTCATTATCTTTAATTAGATATAATAAGTTGACATAAGTAGCAAGAAGATGGGATAAGAACTTCTGTTTTTTCTTTTTTTTTTTTTTAAATTATTGTCCATGGGAAGAATTAGATAATGAAATGGTGCAACTGAAAATAATATCCAGTTGGTATTTGCAAATTAAAACAGGCATGAATTGCTAATAAATTATTAATTCTTAATAACTAAGAACAAATTATAATAGAGATAAAAAATAGAGAAAAGGATAAATAGGTCCTTGACCTTTTGCCCTGCGAACATTTTCGTCCCTGACCATTAAAAAATACTTTTAAGTCTCTTCACAAAACTTAGACGGATCAGTCCCTGACGGAGGCATTTGGACGGATCAGTCCTTGACAGAGGCATTTGGACGGAGGGACTGATCCGTCCAAATTTTGTGACTTAAAAATATTTTTCATTGGTCAGGAATAAAAATGTCTGCAAGACAAAAAATTAGGAACCTATTTGTCCTTTTTTCTATTTAAAAGTCTAACTTTACTACTTGATAAATATGCCAACTTGTCATACTACTAGATAAGCACGCTTACATAATTATGATAAATTTTAGTCATAAATTTTAACTATTTTTTTTATAATTTGATTAATTTTGACTTGTGAAACTCGATACAATTTCTATAATCTTTTATAATTTGTTCTTATCAAAACATTAATAAATTTAATTTTTACTTCTCGTAAACACTTGGATATGAGTTGTTATATTAAAACTTTTATAATTTTCTAAAATTATAATTTAACTTGAATTTTTTAATTTAGTTATTGATAATTGATAAACTTAATTTAATTTTCAACAATAAAAGGGTACAAAAACAGGAATCCAATGAACAAAGAAACATTATTCCATTACATGAAATGCATAATGTCAACAACAAATGTGCTATGGCCTATGACTTTATGTTTGTCCAATATAATCATATAAAGTTGTTGATGTGGTCCGAACCATCAAGTGCTAATAATAATAATAATTGATATCTAAGATGGATAAGTCCAAGCCATACAAGCCAGAAAAAAAAAATTAAGAGTGGCATCTTTTCAAACATGGTTTGTACTTTGTAGGAATGGGTCCATGCTTGTTTGGAAGAATCTTTCCCTGGCAGATTTGAACATACCTACAAAAAGTAGAGTGATTGTGAAAGTGTTCTAATAAATAAGTCTTGGAAATCAATTGCAATAGGTGTTCTGAATTAATCAAGGTTCAACTCCTGGAAGAGTTCTGGTCATCTGGTCATGGTAGCAAAGGGAAGCTGCCGCATTGAAGAGGGTCTCAAGAACAGCATGAAGAGGGAATTGATTGTTTGAATTGAGGGTTGGGTTGGGGGTTTGGTTTTCTATCTTGGGTCTGGGCCAGTTTTGGCCTGGATACCTGACCAAAAAAAAAAACTCCTGGAAGAGTTTTATAACTGCAGAAGCAATAGAAATTTAATTATAAGAATCTATATACTGGGTTTATTGACCAAAAAAGGAAGAGTTTCCCAAGTTGACCATTCATAAAAAACCTTAGGCATTCCTATTCAAAATCAAGGGGTGTTTGATATCTAGGAAATTTATGAAGAACTGAAGATAAAATTGATGTATGGAAGCAAGGGCATGCCATACTAATTATTAAAGATCTTTGGTAGGGGTGTGCATGGGTCGGGAAAAATCGGGTTTGATGTGATTCAGATCCGACTCGAAATATATACCGGGCCTATTTATTAGACCCGAACCCGGTCCTAAACTCGATAAAACCTATATACACTTTCGGGCCACAATTATACCGGGTGAAAACTAGACCGTTAATATTACATTACCCTTACCCGACCCTAGACCCGGTGAAATCACACCATTAGCCCCTAAAGTGTTCGGGACCGGGTCGGGTCAGGCCATGCACACCCCTAGTCTTTAGAGGTCAACATGGAAACAAGAATAAATAAATAAATGAAAAAACGCTAGAAGAAGGGCTTGAACCTTCGACCTTGTGGTTAACAGCCACACGCTCTAACCATCTGAGCTACTCCAGCTAATGTTATAAGATTTCAGTTAATAACTATGTATAGAAAATCAGGCGTGGACCTTTAGCATGACTCTTCAGTATAGTATGTGCATATTAGTGTTATTTAGATTATTTTTTTATTAGTTTAAAGTTGATAGTAATTAATTATAACAGAAGTTTATAAGGAGAACATAATGTTAATCACAAAATATTAAATTAATAAAAAAATAATTAGTGTATAATTTTTTTTTCCAAATTCAACTTTCATGACTCATTTTACCTCTATTTTTTTTTTTTAATTTGATGATTACAGATTGGCAATAAAATATTAATGAGTTTAACTTTAATGCACTAACAGTATAAATATTTTACATAGTGGTATAATTATATATTTTTTTTGAGATAATCATTCACATAGTCAATGTAAAAAAAAATTATTTTTGTCAATGTAGTGTTATATAAGTAGATGTATATAAGTATATTTAAAACTATTTTTAAACAAATATATATTTTATTCCTTATGTTATATAGACTATAACTTATGGCCAGTAAGTATCGATTTTATGATCCAAACAGTATAACATCACTGCCAAAAGCCATACAATGTACTCATATAAAGCACCTTTTACATCTCAATTAAGAATTTAATTTGAAATTAGCACTTTCACTTTTGTTATTAACTCTCAAAAAGAATTCGAATGATGAACTCCGTCTCCAATAAATTACATCCCATAGATATAGTTTTCAGCCCAAAGCGATGTCCAAATACTTTCATAAACAAAAATACTTTTTTTTCCTATAAAAACCTTCAATCCGCACTCTTACTCATTTATATACAAGGGCAAGACCGTCATTGTGTACTGTAGATAACCCTCACTGCTATTCTTCCCTTCTTCCATGCCACTCGCAAGTCGCAACAACCCATGGCTTCCTCTCTCCGTCTCCAAAACCCCACTTTCCACAAACCCCACGCTCCACCACCAACATGTACTCCCACGCGCCACCGCATCAATTACGTTCCCGTGCGGTGCGGCGGCCCGCGGTCACAGCGCGGACCCTTACTCAAAGGTCGAATCCTAAGCATCGAAGCAATCCAAGCCATACAAACCATAAAACGAATCCACCGAACCAACCCTCCTAACCACCAAACCCTAATATCCAACACCCTCACGCGCCTCATCAAAAACGACCTACTCGCCACTCTACGTGAGCTTCTACGCCAGCAACAGTGCACTCTCGCGCTCCGCGTGTTCTCCGCCGTTAGATCAGAGTACGGCGCCGATCTCACGCTCTACGCCGAGATGGTCAACGCGCTCGCAAGTAAAAGTATGGGTGACGACGTGGACCGTCTGATTTTGGAGTTGGATGGGATTGAGTTCGCTGACGTGGCGGATCAGAAGGGGATGGTGAGTTTGATCAAGGCCGTTGTTGGTGCTGGGAGGAGGGAATCAACGGTCAGGATTTACGAGATGATGAAGAAGGGTGGGTGGTGTGAGAATGTTGAACCCGATGAGTATTTGGTTAATGTTTTGGTTAATGGGCTCAAGGGTTTTGGTGAAATGGAACTTGCTAAGCAGGTTCAGAATGAGGCTAATAGGGCTTTTGCTAGGTTCTCTAGGCCCAATTTGGAGTCATTGAGATTGTAGTAAGATTTATAAGATTCTTATGTGTTTGTATGCTGGTTCTTATAAATCTTATGTGAAGTTTTTTTGATAAAAAATCTTGTATATTATCTAGGTATCTGTTATATTGTTTTTGAGTTTATACTTTATAGTCTATCCTTTTTTTATTTACTCATTAGTATCGTATATAAAAAAAAGGCAAGAATAGGATCATTTTAAAAATGTTATGCTATTTTGATTATCTGCTAAGAATTAGAGGATAATAGAATAATAATAAGTCCATTGCTTGAGGTTTATGCTTCACGTGTAGGTTGGAACTTGGAAGAAGACAAGACAAAAAATATAGTAAATTCTTGATGGTTCAAAATTTTAGAATAATAATCTTGGTGGAATCGAATAGGAAAATTAAACCCTCTGCCTGAATTTGTTGCTGGAAACTCGGAACTTGCTTTAGTGGCAGTATCACTGTTCCATTTATGTATAGATGTTTTTTTGCCTTTGTATGAACCCTAAACCACACTCAGAAAAAGTGTGTTAATGATTAATACAATGTAGATTGAGTATCATCTATAACAATTACCCCCATAATCCATGACTATTAATAAAGGGGAATGGAGCTTTTGGTGCACAAGTTTTGCATGCATAACTCTTAAGTCTTAAGCAATACCTACTCTCCCAATGCTATATCTCCATTTTTTTATCACCGAGTAAAAGTACTCATTATTTTTGTGCAACTTAATTTTTATTTTACACAAATATTTATTTTCTTATAAACGAACATAATTCATATTATAAAACTTTACTGGGTTTAATTAGATTGTATTAAAATAACAATAAAATAAAAGATTTATTATGTTGTAAACAAGTTAGTTGAGCCCCACTTTTGTGCATATTTTTTGAAGTTATATACATAACTAGAATATAAAATAATATATACAGCGCTAGAAGAAGGGCTTGAACCTTCGACCTTGTGGTTAACAGCCACACGCTCTAACCATCTGAGCTATTCCAGCTATACTTTCATGATTTTCCTTATTACTTTATTTCAAGATGAAACTGTTGATAACCATATTTATGTCTTGATTAAATTAAATCTGAGATTAAAGCCTAAGGAGTATATGCCGGCATGCTGCCTAGTGCCTTTCATCACATTATTATCTCTTAATGAATTTCCTGATATTACTAAACAAAAAGAATATATAATATCATGAAGCAATAAAAAGTAATAATTCAAAAGACTTATTTGAATTCTGTCAAAAAGTTCAAGGATTGATCTTATCTATTTTATCTTCTTCTTTGTATATGTTATGAACTTGTTGGATATATATATATCACCAAAGAGGTACAAGAGACACTTTTGATTTTTCAGAATTTGAAATAAATTGATCATCAATATTATATTAAATAATTTGTTATTTTAAAATTTGAAAAATTAGAATAATTTGTTATTTAAAGGAAAAAAGTTTAGATAACTTCAAAACTAAAAGGTTAGGGAAGAAAACATAAATGATGTCATATAATTTTACATATGTCAAAATAGTGAGTGGGAGGAAAGCAAAGGAAATTGAAAGTGAAAGAAAATGAGACAAAAGATATGATATCTCTTGCCACCAAGAAAATAGACTTTACATACATTATGAAATAAAAGTGATGGTTGAGCTGATGAGTTCCATATGTATAGGGACAACCCAATTTCTTAGTGGAACTTACGTGTGAGGAATCTTTTGAACATGAAAAAGACTCTAGTTGCAATGGGCTTCATAAAGTATTATGTTCATTCATGCAAAATATCATTTCAAATTTTAAGCATATCCTTGATGTAAAAGTATATAAATGGTTTTAAATTTAACATATATCTTTTGAAAAAAAAAATGTTAGGCACATATAAAAAATAAGTCAACATACATGCATTTATATATAAATCAATATATTGTTTAATTTATTTTTAATGTATATTTATATTTAAAAAACATGTATTAATTTAACATATATCTTTTGAAACAAAAAATGTTAGGTACATATAAAAATAAGTAAATATGTATTTATATATAAATAAATATATTGTTTAATTTATTTTTAATATATATTTATATTTAAACATGTATTTTATATAAATAATTAATTTATTAATTTATTTTTTATATGTACATGTAGCATAGTTGTATGTTCTTTTGATATAAAATTCTTTTTGATGAATTTGGTAGGTAAATAATGTATATATAGATTTATTTTGTCTCGAACTAAAAATTTATTTATATTTTAGAAGAAAGAACCAATAAGAGTTAAATTATAGACCTTATATATAATTATATAAATTTTGATGATAACATGTGATGAAATTATTTATTCTAAAAATTTAGATTGTTATGCAATATACATAAATAATTATATATCTAATAATACATATGCATCAAATATATGCAAACAAACTCGTTAAAATTATTTTGTAATAATATAGAAATTAAAATATACTCAAATAGAGAATAAAAAATAACTCGTCGGATTAAAAAAAAAAAAAGAAGACATTTCATAATTTATATATTATCTTCATTGGAATTAGTTTACTGTTACAAATACCTTTTTGATTATTATATATTTTATTTTTCTTCTACTTAAATTAATTAAGATTTAAATCCACAAATCATATTTAATTAAAGGAAAACCTAAATGTTATACATAGTTTCTCTTTTTCTTTTTCTGACAAATAAATCTTAACTTATAGTTTCTAAACATGGCATCTTTTTTGGGCACTAATAACACAGAAATGGTATTTTGCATTAGACATTTTCCAAAAATGAAAAAACAACCTTATGGAATATACAAATATAGTGCTTTTGCTTTCAAATCTTGAGTCTCAGCTTAAAATTTGTTGGCATCACATTGTCAACAACGAAAAGAAAAAATAAAAAATAAAAAATAAAAAGGAGAAACTTAAAACAAGAAACAAAATAAACATCCAGTCAAAATCAGTCAAAAACACTTTATCCTATTTTTTTCTTCATGCATGCATGATTAAGTAAAAGTGCATAATAATTGATGAATTAAAAGGGATTGGTAGATATCACTTAACTAGCTTCAATTCGAGCCTGTCGGAGAGAATTTTTTAACTTTCTAATTATTGTTTTGGATATTTTTTTAGTGGAAGACCAATGGTCAAAAGAAATATATATCTTTTACAAAATCCTTGTATATCATCACGTCTCATCTTCTATTGATTTAGGTCATACACAACATGTGGCATGTAGAATTAATTCCTTTTATTTTTTATTTAAAAAAGGTATTAATGAAATTTGAGATAATATACCACCTTTATTTTTTATTTTTTCTTTTTTCTTTTTCTTTTTCCTTTTACTTTTGTTTTCTTTTTTTATTTTCCTCCATATATTACGTTATCAACTTATCATCTTTCATTTTCGTTGATTTTATTGTGACGGAAAAAAACGTTCACTCATAGAAAAAGGGCTCCTTTTAGAAAAGAGAAGTGATAGGGGCACTAATTTTTGTGATTTATAGCCATCACATAATTATTAATAATATTTTAATAATGTGAGATTGGTGTAAGATTTCATCAAATGACTCACTTTTTTTTACTGGTTACATGCTTGCCAGAATTTGAAAAAATTGTTAGCCCTAGACTTTTTCTTTTGAAAATTCGACTATTCAAAAAATTAAAGCTATATACAATTATGCATGCTTGAGCTAACAACTTCCGTGTGCAAATATATTTTGAGATTTGAACAAGTAATTATTTATTTTAAAATATTATTTATACACTAAAATCAATCATTATATATTTATACCAAAAAATTATAAATATATGTGTTATTTAATTTATTTTAAATGTATATTTTATATTTTAATATATATTTTATACTAATAACTGATTTTAATATACATATAATATAGTTATTATTTACCTATTTTGTTTATTTTGAAGGATTGCTTTATCAAATTAAATGCGTTTTGGTGAACAACTTGCATTGGAAATTTTTTTAGATTTAATTATTTATTTGATCTTTATAGTTTCATCAAATTTTTAATTAAAATTTTATTTTATTTTTTTAATTGGATCTTTACACTATTTTTAATTTTATAATTAATTTTTTTTTATGTCAAATATGTTAAAATTAACAGAATATTTCTTCTAAAATACATGCGGTCAAAAATCTAATTAAGTTTTTAATTATGAATACCTTTAATTTATAAAAAAATATTCAAATATATTAAGAAGGACCTAATTATAAAATTAAAAGTAGTATAGAAATTCAATTAAAAGAAAAAAAATATAAGACTTTAATTAAAAATTTAATAAAATTATAGAGACTAATAAAATAATTAAATTATTTTTTATTAATTATATATAGAATTTAATTTTAATTTATATAACTTTTAAAATTTATGAATTTAAATGAAATTTTAAATAATATATTTAAATATTAATTATTTTTACTAATGTAATGATACAAAATTAGATTTTGATCAAAACTTCTATAAACTAAATCATGATTATAAAGACACCAAAAAAAAAAAATTCATGATTATAAGGTTTCAACGCAAATATATACACATATTAGACATATACATACACAGCATGGACATAAAATTACAGAATTTAACTCCAAAAATATACGTGCTAGCAGAACGTACAATACCATCATCATCATCACGAGTAGTTATCAAATTGAAAACTAGCTATTTGGCGTTTGGGGAATGTAATTTTCTTCTTGTTGCATTTCGTTCTTTTTGTTGTTTTTGGATCATAGTGCACAGTGTGTGATATTTTTGGTCGGTACTCGGTGATGATGTTTGTCTACAATTATACCAATTATCCAATATATGTTACAAAGTTTTTCTTTCTTGAAATAAATTTTAAGCTGAAATTCAATATTTATTAACATATTATACTATTTTTTATTTGGACGTGGAAACATAAGAAGGTTTATTTAATCCAAATAAATGAGGATCATCAATTTCTTTTAGGAAAAGTATATGAACCAAGAGGTGATCAGTCAAAAAATAAATAATTTAATTAATTTATAATTATATTTAATTAATTTTATTTGTTTTTAATTTATAATATTTGATATTAATTGCTTCTCACCCTAAATTAAAATTATGAATGATACGTTGAAAAAATAGGGGCGGGGATAATGAAACTTCCAACAATCCTGATTCTTAATATATAAAAAAATTTATAAAATATATAAAAGAACATCCATTTAGTATGAAAAAGAAACATTCTGATACATAGTAGAAGAAACATCCTAATATCTAGCATAAATACCACATAGAGATTTTGGATTCACCCAAAAGCATTTAGCTAATTTTTGGCTGATATCCTTGGTTTCTAGCATTGTTGTTTTAGTTAACATTAGGGAAATTTTGTTCTTAATTAAGTCAATGAGACTTTTAAAGACAAAGTTATTATTGTAAAAAGTAAAATAATATATTTATGTGTATTTCATGTTTATACATAAACCAAGCTCCTAAGTCAAAATTACACACACTGTTTTACTCTCTACTAGATATATTTATAAAAAGTACACTAGATATATTTTTTTTAGGGAAAGGTATTATTATTTTAGTTTTTAACGTTTGGACTAAGTTTTATTTTGGTCTCTAATGTTTCAAATATTTTATTTTTAGTTTTAAAAAAATTTTAAACGTTCTATTTTAATTTAAAATAGTTTTGAATGGATTTAATGTTGTCTAACTGTTAAATTTGATACGAACAATTCACATATTAAAGAATCAATAATGTTCGATGATTGATTCTGAAGCACTGATGATGATGGTTAGAATTTGGAGTTTTGTACAATAAAAAAATGTTATAAAAAGATTTTGATTATATTTTGGTGATATGACTTAACCAATAACATTGTGATATCTACGTCACTCGCTCCGTTAATAATTCGTGTCAAATTTAACGATAACACAATATTAAACTAATTTAAAATTTTTTAAACAAAAACAAAATATTAAAAATATTAAAAATAAAATTTAAACGTTAAGACAAAAAGAATACTTTACCCTTTTTTCGTAGTTAACCCGCCTCCCAAGAGTCAACAAGGCAGTGAGTTCAGTTACAATAGTACATACACTAGATATTTATCTGATTGTTCGCATTGTTAGTAGCCAAATTAGTTATATTAGTTATGTAAAGTTAGTTAGAATTCTGTTTTCTGTTTGTGATGAATTGGCAAGTTAGTTACAGCTCCTTGCCTGTGAGTATAAGCTGAACTTCAGTTATCAATGAATCATAATTCATAATTCTCATTCCTCTCATAACTTTGTTACAAACTTACAACACACTATCATAACCCTCATGACCACTCATTATGCTTTTATAGGTAGCATTTTTTTTCCCCTTCAAACAACCATGCATATATAGGATTGCGAATTGGACTTGGCTATTGCACATGCTATCCTGCATCTTAAGCTGAAAATTACATTATTATTATTATTATTATTATTATTATTATTATTATTATTATTATTTTGAAGGTGATGACTT
Source organism: Arachis ipaensis (assembly GCF_059453495.1). Taxonomy (NCBI): domain Eukaryota; kingdom Viridiplantae; phylum Streptophyta; class Magnoliopsida; order Fabales; family Fabaceae; genus Arachis; species Arachis ipaensis. Next base: position 4,304,818 of record NC_142444.1, on the reverse strand, counting down.
AGTTAATATTTTTGCTTGAATTTTTGCATTAAATTTTTTTATTTACTTTATACTAATTTTTTTTTATCTTTTGAGATTGATTAAAAATTAAATTTTAAATATTTATTTTAAACATAAAATTTTTAATACTATATTATGATATTATTTTTTTAAAAAAATTTAAAATTAATAAAATAAAATATATAAATAATTATATCTCTAATAAATAATTAATTAGTTGATGATATTGTTTACATAATTGACTAAAACTTTCAACAATTTGACCACATAATGATTAGATTTCTTTCCATAATTATTATGGATAATACTAGAAAGACAAAAAAAAAATCAGAATTTATCTTATTTAATATTTATTAATTATTATAATAAGGTAAGTAGTTCTGTTTGTTTTTGTCTAACTTTTTTTTGTTATCAAATATTTCGAATGAAGAGTGTTAGGAGGTCAGTAAATTTTGTGATTTATAGTTATCAATTAGTCATTATTAATATTTTTAATGATGTAAAATTATATCTAATAATGTATAGAATTATTCACTTTATTTACTATTAAATACCGACTAAATTTTAATAGAAGTGTTGGCACTCTAGACTTTCTCATTTCGAATTATTATTTATGTACCTCTAATCTCTATGATAGAGTTATATATGGATATAGTAGACTATAATAAAAATTGTAATTATCAAAAAAATTTAGACCCATATTCTGTTTTAATAATGGATCACTTACTTACCAACTACCACTGCACTCAATTCTTTTTGTTGACTGTATAAGTATGTTTGTGCGTATTTAATAATTGTGCAAAATAAACATTATTTATCCAAGCAATGGTTCTGTGGAAAGTGGAAACTGCTCTTAATTATTATATAATAATATGTAGATGAAAAATTATATTTAATATATTTTTTAATTTACGTAAATTTTATAAAGATCTTTTTTTATATTTTATTATGAATCACTTTACACAAAAAATTAAATTTAATAGATAAAAATATAATATGAATAATTATATCTAACAATTTAAATCAATTGAAATATTAAATGTTCCTAACTTTTAGTTAAAGTTCAATTTTGTTCTCAATAATATTTAAAATAGTTTAATTTTATTCGTAATATTTTTAAAGTGTTTCAATTATATATTTATATTTTTATTGTTAAATTATTAATAGTGTTGTCACTTTTTTTTCTCAAATTTTTCTTGTATCCTCCACGCACCATTTCCAGTGCCATTGTCCCTGCTACCATTGTTGTTACCACTATTTTTTAATATAAAAATGAGAAATAGAAAAAAAAAAAAAACGCATAAGATAAGAAACAAAAAAAAATTAAGAAAAAGGAGAAGAAATAGAAAAAAAAATGTGTTTTCTTTAAAGATTTTGTATTTGGTTTTATACAATTTTTATATTATTCTAAAACAAACTAGTAATAGTTTAATAATAAAAATTTAATTACAAAAATACCCCGTTCATTATTCAATATTATTTATCGTGTATATTTAAAAATAATATATTATATATCATTGTGCAAATAAAGAAAAATATATACTATAGTGCATTATTACTGTTCTAGAAAGAATTATGAATATATTAAGCTAATGAGTATTTGTTTCCTTTGTATGAATTCATGGTTTGGTGTTATTATTTTAATGAGGCACTTAGATTCTGTTGTTTTGTTTGTTAAGCGAATTATTGGTGAAGGGAATAAATAAAGCATCTGACATTGATCTCCATACTTGTATGCCGTACCCCTAACCCTAGGTATAGTCCCAACAATCCCAATAAGCTCCGAACCCAAATTGAGGAACTAAGTCTCTCATATTAATTTATTTTATTTATTTATACCCTCAAAAAACCAAAGGCCACCACCACGCCAGCTTTTGCGTTTCCACACTTTAATTAATTTATTCATTAAAAAGGAATACTAAGCTATCATGGGTTGTTAATGTAGCAATAAAAGTTTGTCACATATTTTATAAAGGCGTGTATAGATTTTGTTTTTTTACTAGGCAATTACTTTGATTGTTTTAAGAGAGAATGAATTAGAGGATAAATTGTTTTTTATTGTTAATTATTGTATAATAGGTTTAATTTAATTATATATACATTTAATGTATAATAATGATGATACTTTTAATCAATTAATTAAACTCATTAAATTTGGAAAAGACTTAAATTATCTTAGAGCAGCTAGCTACCCGTTAAATATATCTTAAAATTGCATAAATATTTTTTAAATTTCATATTATAGAAGTATTTTAGTTATTTTTTATAATAGGGTAGTGTAGTCATTTTTTATAAAAAATAATATTAATTTAGATTAATTCAAGATTTGATTCACCATTTTTCGGTCAAATTAATTTGTCTAGTCTAATTTTGATAAAAATAACACGATTTAATTGATTATATGTGTTAAATTTTAATTATTAAAAAACATCTTTATAAAAAGACGTTTTCAACGTCTTTATCTGAATGGCTCCCTTTAATCAATTAAACTCATTAAATTTGAAAAAAACTTTAATTATTTTAGAGCACCTAGCTACCCGTTAAGTATATCATAAAATTGCATAAATATTTTTTAAAATTTTATACTATTAAACTACCAATGATGTAATAAATTAATTAATTAACACTTAATTTAAATATTATACTTTATTGGATTATTCAAATGAAAATATATAATAAGATTTATTTCATGTATTAAATGTATGCATAATTAGACATATGATATAATAATACATGATAAAATTTTATAATTATCCAAAATTTATTTGACAAATGATATATAAGTCTTTCTATAAATAAATATATACACTGATTATTAAATCTTAAATAAAAAAGTATTTTAATTTGATATATGTTGTTGGTGAATTTTACAAATAATGAAGTCATGTAAACTTTTGTTAATGAAAAGATATAAAAATAAAAAAGATGAAAGGGAATGGTGATGAGTCAATGAAAGTAAAGGAGAAAAGAAAAAGCAAGTTGTGCAAAGTTTCAGAGTCTATAAAATACATGAGAGCCTCAAAACTTTAGGTTCTTCATTGAATAGAGGGAGGGAGGTAGTAGCTACTAAGAAAGCAAAAAAACACAACCTCTCAAAGCTTTATTAGGCAAAGCCCTTGTTTGGGTGCACATACAAGGAAATAGCACAAAGGTGTGTCAAGAAAGATAACAAGAAAGTAGAGAAGAAAAATTAAAGGAGAATAATATTATTATTATCAAAGATTTTTAAAAATAGTTCATTATTTTCTTCTTTGTATATGTTTTATGTTTTTTGAAGGCTTATATCATCATCACATAGAAGAGTGAGAAGTGAAGCAAATGATGGCTGGGAACCCTAATAATTGGTGGAGCATGAATCCATCTTCTTTGATCCCTTATACTCAATATGTGCTTGGATCTTCTTCTTCTTCTTCTTCAATTCCTTTCAATCCTTTGGTGGCTGAAATTCCAGAACCTTCTCCTCAGTCTTGGAGCCAACTTCTTTTGTAAGATCTTTCTTTCAATCCTTTGTATTATTATTATTATTATTATTATTCATAACATCCATTGTTATTATATAGTTTGTATTATGGATTAGTCCAATGAATAGGCCTTTCTTTACTTGAAAAAATTACAAGATAATATTTTCAGATTCGAAAATGTTTGGTAAACAAAGAAAATCAACCAAAAACTGTCGTAACTTAGCTTATTTAGCATTTATTAATTGTTACGACAATTAATTAATGTTAAATAAGGTAAGGTCTCGCTGTTCTTTGAGATTAAAGATTATGTTAAAATATGTTAATAAACATGACTTTATTATCTTGATATTTTGAAATAAAATGAAGCTCAATCTTCACCTTTTTTTCTTTGTTTTCTTTTTAAAGCAACATGAACATTTAATAATTATCAAAGGGCCCTTTTATATTTCCTTTGATTTTTGCAGCACTGGGTTACCAGGAGAAGAAGAGAGACTTGGATTCAATCATTTTCATCAATCAAAAAAGTTAGAAAACTGGGATGACCATAACATCCTCCTCAACAACAACAATAATCAACACAACACAAGAGTTGGTCCAAATAATAATAATAATAATAATAATATGATTGTTGATGGAATAATAAAGCAAGAGGTTTCCCAAAGTGGCAACTTGTACGGCCAAGAGGAGTTTCATGCTTCTAATGGGTCAACTTGGTCAACACATATGGTTCCCATTAATTCTTCATCACCTAGGTCAAGTGTCACTACCAATAATAATAACAATAATAATTTATTGGATTTCTCTTATAACAAGGTTGATCATAGCAAGAACAACCAACTACCTTATGCCACACCTCAGGTATATATAGATAAAAAGATTAGCTAGCACTAATAATTATTATTACTATTATTTTGCTAATAATTAGCATCTTAGTATATATATTCTTTCTTTTTCCTTTCATGTATGTATATGTACTTTAATTAAGTGTTGAATTTCTAATTTAGTCATGCATGTACTGATTTTTATCTTTTATGTATAATAAATATTGTGAAAACTTACGTATAATTGTCTTTATATAAAGTTAAAAATTAAGAATTGTTAGATCATAATATAGTCAAATCTGTCAAATTATCTAACAGTTTTTAATTATCAATTTTACGTGAAGATAACTGCAGGTGAGTTTCTTTAAATTAATTAATTTCTTTAATTTCCTCTTGTGCCCTAATAGTGTAATAGCACATCAAGTGCTGGAATTTGCAAGAAAGCTAAGGGTCAATCAACTTCAAGCTTACCACCATTGAAGGTCCTCTCTCTCTCTTTCCTTCTCTCTCTAAAACACAAACATACATAGTTGGTGTATTGTTGTGTGTTGTCTTTTTTTGGTTTGTTTGTCTCTCTAAGACTGTAATATTCTTTCTGCTCAGCTGAAAACACATATCATTGTTAACAGGGAGCAAAAAAAAAAAAAAGAAGCATATATATAAAAATTATGAATGAATTCATTTATGTCCTCATTCACTTCCATTTATGAAATCTGAAATTTGTACTCATCATCAGGTGAGAAAGGAGAAGCTTGGTGATAGAATAACAGCACTTCACCAGCTAGTTTCCCCATTTGGAAAGGTATCAATAATAATATTAATAATTAATTCAATTATTGTTATCACACTCCATTAGCCACAAATGATAATGTCACACAATATCAAGTTTAATTATTTACTTATATATTCATTATAAAAAACATAATAAAATATAAATTTAATTTTAATGTATTATCAGTGTAAAAATAATTACCTTTAACATTGATGACATAAATGATGATTTAAAAAAACGAATATAATTAAATAATTATATAAAATATTTTATATCATCAAAGTATCAAGATTAAACTGATAAAATATATACTTAAATATTTATATTAATTCATACATTGAAATTAATTAAAGAACCATTACAATACAAGTAGTGATATTATTGTATAAAAAAGTTTTTAAATGAAACATTGATGTTTCACTAATTTTAATCGTTAATTTTAATTAATAAATATTATATATATTTTTTATAATTAAAATTAACGGTTAAAATTATTAGAATATCGATCGGTGTATCTTGTACATTTAAACTATTGTATGTATTTGGTTACAGTGTTTACTAGTCCATTCCCATGAATAGTTATTTTCCAGCTTTGTATGATCCAATATCCAATAATCTAGACTTTAGGTCTTTATTAATATGATCTTTTTGTGATTGATTTTAAGCAAAAAAGAGAAAATAAAAAGAGAAAGAAAAGAAAGGTGAAAAGAAAGATGACCGGGCCTTGTGGTATGTGTTTAACTTTTGCAGACTGACACAGCTTCTGTGTTGTTAGAAGCCATTGGATATATTAGATTCCTTCAGAGTCAAATTGAGGTGATGTTTCTCTCTACACACTCACTCACTCTCTCATCTGCAACTGCAAGCTATTCATCAGTGTCAGTAGTGTTAATTAGAGCATGCACTTAAAGTACTGTTACCACCCATATCATCTTTCTCCATCTCACAATTCAAAAACATTCTTTAGCCATGGAAGTTATCAATTTTTAATTTATACACACATGTTATAGTTTTAATTTTAAATTGGTTTAATTATTTTGTTAATATTTATAGTTTTATCAAATTTTTAATTAGGTTATTATATTTTTTTATTTTAAATTAGATACCTACACTGCTTTTAATTTTGTAATTACGTCATTTTTATATTAAAAATGTTAAAATTAACATAATATTTTTACCAAAATACATGCGGTCAAAGATTTAATTAAGTTTTTAATTATAAATACTTTTAATTTGTAAAAAAATATTCAGTTAACTCTGATATTTTTTACACTATAAAAGGCTTAATTACAAAATTAAAACAATGCAGGAATCTAATTAAAAAAAAATATAAGAACTTAATTAAAAATTTAATAAAACTATAAAGACCAACAAAGTAATTAAACCTTTAAAATTTTATTTGTAACGTTCTTATATGAGTTAATTATAAATTAGGAAGAATTTTAAATATTTTTAAAATATCGGTGTTTTGATAATTTTAATTATAAATATATATAAAATTAATAATTAAAATTACTGAAATATTAATATTTCAAGAACATTTAATTTTTTTATAAGTTATATAATATTTCAAGATTAAACGAATTTTTGAACATAATGCCACTCATTAGAAAGTTTTATTAATTATTATTATTTGTAATAATGATGTGATTTATTAATTTTTAATTTATTTTTTCACTCACTTGGTGCAGGCACTTAGTTCTCCTTACTTAGGCAATGGATCAAAAAACATGAGGAGTCAGCAGTATGTAAGTACCAATTTTCCAATTCAATATAACAAATTATACATGTGTTAAACATATAATAAATATAGTAAGGGAGAGCTATATACTAATGTGAATCTTTTTTTTTTAATCTTGATTTGATAATGTATGTCAATTTGAATTATTAGATGATAAAAAGGGGAGAAAGTATATGAACATTAAAAGTATGGTTGTAGTAAAATAAGATTATATATATATATAATGTCCAAATAATTTATAAACACTAACTTTTTCCAAAGCCTCTTTTTCTCTTCAAACTCTCACGCGTTTGAGAGAAGGACAAAAATATCCATATTGTATGTTATGTAACTATAACAGGGACAGTTCCATATAATTGAAGGAAAAGTTCCCACTTTTTAATTTTTTTATTTTTTTAATTTTTTAATTTTTAATTTTTATTTTATCAAACAAACAGGTACATGGAGAAAGAAATTCTGTATTTCCTGAGGACCCCGGTCAGGTATACATGCTTTATTGGATCCATCAACTTTTTCATTATAATTAAATTAATTATTAGGAGGCTCATAATGCAATATTCTAATTAATTATTTAATTAATTAAACCCTAGAGAAAGAAGAAAGGATAGAATTGAAAAATGACATGGTTTCTCAGCTTTTTAAAACACCCTTTTAAAGCCACTTTTTAATTTAGATGTGGTTGGAGAAATGGTATAGGATGTAGTTATGGAGTGTATAAGTGCTTTACGTAACTGTGGTGTCAAAAATAAAAATCGGATCTTGCGATTTGTGTATCCCAAATTTTTTTAACGTTTTAAACATAAATCGGAGGATCCGATTACTTTTGCCAAAATTAAAATTTTTTCTTTCACACTAATCGGACTGTTTGATTAGTAGGCTTAACTTTTTTTTAAAAAAAATCGAATGGTCCAATTTTTTCATCTTTTATTTTAAAAAAAACTGTCTCACATCCATATCTAATACCCACATTCTTTACAATAACGCATAACACACACATACTTCTCATATTAAAAAAAATGAGCCTTTTAAAGCTACTAGTGAAAAGCATAATGTGAGGCTACAATGCTATTAAGTCAAAAAGTGAAATTACTAATTAAACTTTTTTAAATATATATATTTTTTTAATATAATTTTTTATTCCTATCTAGCTGTTGAATGATACTGGCCTGAAAAGAAAGGCAGCTTCAAGCCAGGTATTCTTTCTTTCTTTTCATACAAAGCTGTCCCATGATAAGTTTAGTATATTCTCCCTTCATTGACTCAATGTTATTTTTGGGTGTTTTATAAGTGTGAATTCAACCTAATCATTATTTTCTTTTGATAAACTCTGCCTAATCATTATCATTGTGTATCAAGTTATGAAGCATTTTAAGCTTTTTTCATTACTTAATGATGAAGATAACATATTAAATTCAAGTACATGCATGTTATTTCTTTCTTCAATCCCGGGGAAAAACCAATGGCTATGAGCATCTTATTCATTCTAAAGTTATAAAAAAAATCTTATAAATTAAATGCTACAAAATTTTGTTTTGGTCTTTGTGAATTTTTTATGACAATGTTAGTCCACACATTTTCGAAAACATGTTATTTAAAAAAAAATAGTTTTATAGTAGTTGGGAAACCAGATTATCATTACTACTCTTTAGGAATTAAATTAAAATATTTTTAAATTAGATTTAATTACTCTATTAGTCTCTATAATTTCATCAAATTTATAATTAGACCTCTGTAATACTATTTTTAATTTTGTAATTAGTTTATTTTCATATAAAAAATATTAAAATTAATAAAATATTTTTCCTAAAATATGTGTGATAAAAAATTTAGTTAGATTCTTAATTAATTATAGATACCTTTAATTTGTGAAAAAAATATCCAATTAATTCTAATATTTTTTACACTAAAAAGAATCTCATTATAAAATTGAAAGTAATATAGGAACTCAATTAAAAAGAAAAAAATATAGGGACCTAATTGAAAATTCGGTGAAATTATAGAGACCAATAGAGTAATTAAACCTTTAAACAATAAACTTAATTATTTCAAAAATAAAATTATTTTAGAAATAGTTGAAATGTTTGGACTAAAAAAAATTGGAATTCTTTAATGTAAGGAAAAAATTATTTAAACCTATTAATTAATTAATTTTATTTATGAAAAAAAATTCAGGATTCAAAAGATAATAAGGCAAAGGATTTGAGGAGTAGAGGATTGTGCTTGGTACCTGTATCCTTCACCCAACATGTTGGAAATGAAAATGGAGCTGATTTCTGGGCACCTGCATATGGTAGTGGATTCTAATTAACATGTATGAGTATGAATCCTTTTTTGGTAAACAAATTAAAATGTGACAATATATAACATCTTGAGCAGTCAATCTGTAACAATGAGAGAAGGAGAAGGTTGATTCCTCACGATGCTATATGGCATTAATTATTTATGATAATGAAAAAAAAAAGTGTCCATAGTGTATTGTCACTAATCTAATTATTAGGATATATTAATTATTAAGTTGTTTGAGACGTCAAAACTATTTTAGCTATTGTAATTTAATTTTAATTATATATTCTTAATTACTATGCATTTTCTACTGATGAGGTAGTATAATAGTATACCTTCTTTAATTTATTCGGAATTGAAGGAGGATTATGTTTGTATGTACGATGCAAGATTATAATTAATATTGATATTTAATAAAATTAAGAAAAGAAAAGATGAATAATTTTTATTGTACGTTATTGTTGTTAGTTGTATATGAGAAAACAATGTTGTTTATTTATACTAATTATTAAATTTATTTTAAATTTTAAAATAAGCTAAAATAACCAAAATCTTTAAATGATTCTATCATAGAAAGATAAGTATAACTAACTTAAAAAAAGATAAACATAATAAATTGGGAGTCACTCAGATAAAGACGCTTAAAACGTCTTTTTTTTTTAAAAATATTTTTCAGTAATTAAAATTTAACCTATAATCAATTAAATCATGTTATTTTTGTCAAAATTAGGCTAGACAAATTGATTTAACCAAAAAAATGGTGAATCAAATCAAATCTTGCACTGATCTAAATTAATATTATGTTTTTATAAAAAATGACTACAATATTCTTATTATAGAAAAATATTAAAATATTCTTATTATATATATATATATATATATATATATATATATATATATATATTAATTTTAAAAATTCTAAACCCTAATCCTATAATAGAAAAATAAAAGACTAAAATTTAGGATTCTCAAAATTAATATATATAATAGAAGTATTTTAGTCATTTTCTATAATAACGTATTGTAGTCATTTTCTATAAAAAATAATATTAATTTAGACTAGTTCAAGATTTCATTTACCATTTTTCGGTCAAATCAATTTGTCTAGCCTAATTTTGACAAAAACAACATGATTTAATCGATTATATATGTTAAATTTTAATTATTAAAAAACATCTTTATAAAAAGACGTTTTCAGCATCTTTATCTGAGTGGCTCCCTAACATATTTTATTTCTAAAAGAGAAAGATAAGATAACAAATAAAAATAACACAAGAATTTAATAATATTTGTGAAAAGAATTTTTATACTACTAGTACTACTACTATTCATAATTATATTTAAATTTGATCTAATCAGGTCGTTATAAAATTTATGAACAATTTGTCAGTGAGTGAGTGACTGGTGTAGAAGCGTTTCTTTTAAAGCAAGTTACTAAGATACAAAATTCAAACTAAATCAAGATATATTTTGATATTATAAATAAATTTATGTTCTACGATAGAGATAGAGAGATATAGATAACCTTAATATCGAATTACAATCTCAATATTTGTACCGTTTTAAACAACTTTATATAACAATTAATTTTGTATTTTTAAGGAATTAAAATTAAATTTGGTTATTTAAATTTGATTTGAAATTGTTTCTATTTCTTTATAAGTTGATTCTTTTGGTAATTTTCTCTTAATTAATTATCTTAATCTATCTTATTTTTTTTTTTACTAAAGATAGAAGATTTGAACCCACAACCTCTTAATTGAGTATGAAAAAATTATGCCATTTGAGGTATAACTCATTGGCCTTAATCTATCTTATCTTCTTTGGTATCTAAATATCTATTTCATAATCGGTTATAAACACATGATATATATATATATATATATACGACATAATCTTAAAAAAACTCATCACCCCATAACTAAAATCTATTACTCCATATATCAAATATTCTGAAAGGTCTTCTTTGCTGCTGCTGCTGCCAAGAACACCTGCCTTCTCCATCATGGATGATCAACGTAGCCTCTTCCGTATTTTGTTCTCACTCTTGAGATTTTGTATCGTAGCTTTTGGAATTTTTTCTTGTTATGTCTTCCTTTGTTTTTCTTTTCAAATTTTGTCAATTCTTAGGGGTGTAATTTTACTTCTATTTCGTTATCTTATAGAGGGCAATTAATTTTATTTTTTAATTCATGACATGGTTCTCGGTTCTCTTTTCCTAGTGAGGGTACGAAGAATGCACGAATTTATAAAATAAGAGAAGTGCTAGGTGGCCAGTAACTTTTGGTATTTGTAGCCATCAAATAGTCATTAATAATGATTTTAATCGTGTGAGATTGATGTGAGATTTCATCCAATGGCTCACTTTTTTTTACTGATTACATGCTGGCCAGAATTTGAAAAAGTTGCTGACTCCTAGACTTTTCCATAAAATAATTAGATAAAGACTATGCCATTTAAACTATAACTCATTGGCATTATATTTTAATCGTTTACACCCGCTATATTTTGTCTATTTTATTACGATTTATATTCAATTAGATCATTTTTATGTGTTTAAAAAAGTTTGACTAACGAAGCTCTAATTATAAATTTTTTATCTACTTTTTTTTATACAATTTTGTTTTTTGTCGCATTTATTACTTTATTTTGTTTGTTTATAAACCGCCACACTCTATAATAATTCATGCTACCATTCTGTTAAAACCTAAATTGGGATAGTGATGTTAACAATTTATATTTTGTGTGAGTTTGAATATAAGTCACCATATAGTATAATAATTTCGTGTAAATGGTTAAAACACGATAGGAAATTGCGGTCTATGTAAAAAAAATAAAAAATGTAAGCAGTTTCATAATGTTGTAATTTATGTAAATTTTTTCTCTAATTATTTTATATATGTAATTTGTCGAATTTATTATATTTGATTAAAAAAGAGGAAGCGAATATATATTGATGTTTCAACAAATTTTGCTTAATCAAATTTTTTCTTGAATCTTATAAAAGAGAAAAAAAAAAAAAAAGGAACAATGTCTCGGATAGTAAAAAAAAATAAGGACAAATTTATGCCGAGTATTCATATACATGCAGATTCTGCAAAAATAAATTGGTTGGTTTTGAAAGGGAGGCTAATTGTTATACTTGCACATAAACGAATAAATGGCATGCAATGCAATACGATGATCATGAATGATAATATATTATACATCATTACAGTCACTAATATTTTATACCTTTTTTTTTTCCCTTAAGTTAATTGAGGCTTCTAATCTCATTCCAAATTCTGGTTATTTTGTAGGAATATTTATACTACTAATATTATTCTGATAGAAATAAATGAGTGTGTCTTTTATTTATCACAAAACATTATTATAGTGGTTAAAATTTAACTTTATACCATAAATAATATTTTTGGTAGTTATATTTTTTGTTAATATGCTATGACTATTCTGTCTTAAATAAATTTATTAATGTATAGTATTTTTTTAAAATTTTCAGGTAAAAATATTTACAAAATGTACCTAATATATAATTTTTATTATATTGTTTCATGTATAATGAGTAAATAATTAAATGATAATACATTGTTTAAATCTTCAACTATCAACGATATGAAATGAGAGATTGTGATGGTTATATATTTATTAAAGGGTAAAAAACCTTAATAAGCCAAGTCAAGAATCATGTAACGTAAATACGCCAAAGTGAAAATCGTTTCAGCAATAAGCCCAATCATATTTTTATATAATTCGAACCATGCTTGTTCGAATTCCATTTCTACATAATTCGAACCAGCTTGGTTCGAATTATACACAAACACATGCATACACGTAATTCGAACCAGCTTGGTTCGAATTACACACAAACACACGCACACACGCAATTCGAACCAGCTTGGTTCGAATTACACACAAACACACGCACACACTAATTCGAACCAGGTTGGTTCGAATTACACACAGTAATTCATGGTATAATTCGAATTATGCTGTTAAAAAATTAATAATTTATTTTAAAAAATTTATTAAAAAAATTAATAATTTAAAAATTAAAAAATATATATTTTTATTTCATACGTTAAAAAAAGCTAACAAAATATTTAATTACGAGACTTCTTTAAAATATTAAGGAGCTATCAATTCGAATTCCATACAATACTTTTCTGTCCATTTTTAATAGTTCATGAATATTTTTTAATAAATTTTTTTAATAAATTTTTTTAAATTATAGTACAAAAAATATTTTATCCTATGCAAAACAATTTAAAAAAAATGGTTTAAAAAATGTTAGGAGTACTATAAAAATTTGTAATGTTATAATAACTTAGGTAAATACATGCATGTACTCAAATTTTAAATAAAATACTCTACATAGTCAATAATAATTTAGAAATGAAAGAAAATATTTTATTCTATACAAAATAATTAAAAAATATATTTTATTCTATACAAAATAATTTTAAAAAATGGCTTAAAAGATGTTATGAGTACTATAAAAGTTTGTAATATTCTAGTGATTTAGGTAAATACATGATAAAAATATTTTTTCTTTAATTTCTAAATTATTAGTGACTATGTGGAGTATTTCTTTAATGTCTTTAAGTCATTAGGACATTACAAATTTTTATAGTACTTCTAACATCTTTTAAGCCATTTTTTAAATTATTTTGCATAGAATAAAATATTTTTTTATGATATAATTTAAATAAATTTATTAAAAAATATTCATGATAATTTTTTAATAAAATTATTTAAATTATATGGTGAGATATTACATGATTCGAATTACGCATAGGGAAGTTCGAATTACTCTGATTCAAATGATATGGTGAGCAATTCGAATTCTATACAATACTCTTCTGTCCATTCTTGATAGCTCATGAATATTTTTTAATAAATTTATTTAAATTATACCACAAAAAAATATTTTATTCTATACAAAATAATTTAAAAAATGGCTTAAAAGATGTTAGAAGTACTATAAAAATTTGTAATGTCCTAATGACTTAGGACATTAAAGAAATACTCCACATAGTCACTAATAATTTAGAAATTAAAGAAAAAATATTTTTATCATGTATTTACCTAAATCACTAGAATATTACAAACTTTTATAGTACTCATAACATCTTTTAAGCCATTTTTTAAAATTATTTTGTATAGAATAAAATATATTTTTTATTTATTTTGTATGGAATAAAATATTTTCTTTCATTTCTAAATTATTATTGACTATGTAGAGTATTTTATTTAAAATTTGAGTACATGCATGTATTTACCTAAGTTATTATAACATTACAAATTTTTATAGTACTCCTAACATTTTTTAAGCCATTTTTTTTAAATTGTTTTACATAGGATAAAATATTTTTTGTACTATAATTTAAAAAAATTTATTAAAAAAATTTATTAAAAAATATTCATGAACTATTAAAAATGGACAGAAAAGTATTGTATGGAATTCGAATTGATAGCTCATTAATATTTTAAAGAAGTCTCGTAATTAAATATTTTGTTAGCTTTTTTTAACGTATGAAATAAAAATATATTTTTTTAATTTTTAAATTATTAATTTTTTAATAAATTTTTTTAAATAAATTATTAATTTTTTAACTGCATAATTCGAATTATACCATGAATTACTGTGTGTAATTCGAACCAAGTTGGTTCGAATTAGTGTGTGCGTATATTTGTGTGTAATTCGAACCAAGCTGGTTCGAATTATGTGTGTGTTTGTGTGTAATTCGAACTTACGTGTATGCATGTGTTTGTGTATAATTCGAACCAAGCTAGTTCGAATTATGTAGAAATGGAATTCGAACCAGCATGGTTCGAATTATATAAAAATATAATTTGGCTTATTGCTGAAACGATTTTCGCTTTGGCGTATTTACGTTACATGATTCTTGATTTGGCTTATTAAGGTTTTTTACCCTTTATTAAAGTAGTTTTTTGGTTATTTATTATTATAATAAAAATTAAAGATAAAAATACTACAGACTCAAAATTTAAATTTAAATTGAAATTTTTAATCATATTTGACCATTAAAAAATAAATAAATAACTATTGTATTAAAAATAAAATAATTTAAAGTATATTTAGTAGATAATAAATAGTGAAATAGAAAAAAATATTCTTAAGATTAAAGAAAGTTAAAAGACTATCTAAACAACAATGACCAAGCTGAATTTTTAAGATTTAAAATTTTAATATGCGCTTAATTTCTGAGTTAGCTTTTCGCGGAAAGTCAAAGTAATCAGGACAAATTTCAATATAACTTCCCATTATTCACGTTGTCTTTTAATTTCTACTTTTCTGCAGCACCTGAAAGCACTTTTCTTAACCACATTATATGAATCCTATCATATGATAGGTATCCTCTGAACTTAAAATAACTATTTTTTCTTTCTTCGTTTTGGTGTTATTTGTTGGTCTTTTTAGCAGATTCTTTCGTGAAGAAAAATGTGATAATTTAAGAGAGGCACTTTTAGCAGAACTACGATCATCACATAATATCAACAACAATAAAGAATTTACAGAAAGTTTGGACGAAATAAGTCTCAACCAACTGTACCTACCAGAAAATATTAGAATGACCCTTTAGTTGTGAATGTCAAAGGTAAATGAAATTTCAAATTTTTACGTGATTTTTTGAGTTCTAATATTTAGTTTATTTCTTTTATTCAATTTTGTATTCAGTTGTAGACACTTCTGCGGGAGAAATCACAACTGGCAAAAGGACGACAATTCAAGTTTGGCATTTGAAAAATGACGAAAAAGACATTATGAAACTTGATGAGCATGGACAAAGTCAAGATAATGACGCAAATTTATTAATACGATTTCTGAGTGTAATGACCCGTAGAGCAATGCCGTAAATTGAAAAGGTCTTAGGTGCTGAAAATTTAGAACGTGTGATAAATTTAGAGAAATGGTTGAAATTTTAGAGAAAAAACTATGAATATGAAGAAACCAAAATTCAGTTGGCAGTTTTGTACAAATTTTTGTTATCAAAATATAATGATAAAGTACTTAACATTTAATTAGTGTATTTCATAAGTAATAATTAAAATTTAAATATATTTATTCTAGAAGGAATTAAGATTTATTTTATTTATGTTACAATTTTTCTTATTTCTTATTATATATAAGTTTAGACTTGTATTATTATTATTATTCTTATTATCATTACACTGAATCTTTATTAGTATTTTCTTATAAAAAATGTTAGATATTATATATTTAAAACGGTTGATTTTTGTTATTAATGTTATATATATAAATATAATTTAAATTTAATAAAATTGTTCGATTAGAGCAAATTAATACAAATTAGCCACGAATTGTACGTGAAAAATAGAGTGGGTTAGCTACGAAAATAGTGTGATTAAATAACCCAACGTTAACCATAAAAAAAATTGTGGCTGAAAAATTCGACCTACACAAATTAAGCTCCGGATGAAGTGTGGTAGCATTATATTTTTCGATTTGATTATTCTTATTTAGCCACGACATTATGTGTGGACAATGATATACAAATTGTGGCTCCTTGAAGGTCTCCATGATGTTTAAACTGTAGCTAATAACTCTAGAATCGTGGCAAATTGAAAATGCAACCTCTGATTAACCATAAATATTCTTTCGTGGCCAATGTATGGTTGCTACGGTTATCTTAGAGTTTAGCCACGATTTTTTTTGTGGCTAAACCCCTTATTTCTTGTAGTGTTATTAGACACTAATAAACTACGAAGTACGGACACTTTGTTGAGTTGTCGTGTTTGTGTATCAGACACATTTTGAACACGACACTCACCGACACTCGTCTGATACGCGTGTCTGCTGTGTCCAACCATGTCTTAATAAAAAATAAAAAAATTCTTCTTCGGACACACCTAAATACCATTACTTGTCAGCATGTCCAATCTTATTCTTAACGTATATTTTTGAAATGAATTTAGATATAGTATATATTATTATTTATTAAAATAAAAAATATTTTAAATACTTGATATAATTAAAATAAAATATTAAAAATAATTTTAAAAAATAATTTATATATAAATATCAATAAAATATCATTAAGATTTATCTAAAAAATACTTTATATTTTATATGTATCCGTGTCTCCGTATCTTATAAAATTTTAAAATTTACGTGTCGACGTGTCCCATGTCATATCCCATATTCATATCAATATCCGTGCATCATTGCATAATAATCATGAATATCACGCACGTGATATAAATGTTTACAAAATGTTTATCTTTTACTGTTATTTTTTATCATTAAATTTGTTTTCTCTTAAATTATAGGATGTCCAGAAGTCTAAAAATTGATGGTATATAAAATCACTATCATTGTTTCACAAATTTATTAGGAACAAAATCATTTTACATGTGTATGATGGTTTGCCTAGAGCTACTAAAAAAAATAAAAAATAAAAATTCACTTCAATTTACCGTCAATTTTTTTCTTCAAATCCAATATATTACCATTCGTCAATAATTTATTATTGTCAAATTTTAAAATTCCATGTAATATTATTAACCTTAACATGAGAAAATTTGACTATAAATTTAATATTTGAGAAAAAATAAATAGATCTTAAATTTTTTAACTCAAAAATAAATAAATCTCTAACAAATTAAAATACAAAAATATGTTTTATTTTTTAAAATACGAGATATTTAAATCTTTTTGTCTAAAATTTACGAGAACAAATATATCTTTAAAAAAATTTAGATGTCTTACATTTTTAAAAATTAAAGATATTTTTTATATTTTTAATTAATTAAAAATTTATTTATCTTTAAATTAAAATTAAAGGTCAATGACTTATTTAATGTTTTTTCGTTGTATTTTTATGGACCTTCCAACAACAAAGTATGAGTAACTTGCCAAGAGTTTATGGCTATGAAATTCATGTAAGTGGCTTGTGGATAGATCTAGCTATAGCTAGGGTTGGTATATATATATATACCCCATTTATTTTATTTACTTTCGGTCACATTTTACAGAAACCTTTTGGCTGTTTATAAAACAAAATATGATGAGTATAATTACATTATATTTTCAATACACATGCATAATGCTCCAAAATCTCCTAATAAAAAATGTTCACATTAATTATGGACCACATAGATTTTAGAATAAACAATACTCAAGTGCTCCATGCCCCATTCCTTCCACGCTCCCTTCAAATTCCTCAAGTGGCGCTTTCATCATACCTACGCTTCATATTGCATCATCCAAACACTAAAAAGCTTCTTCTCTTCCTTTAATCAATTTTTGTCTTTGCCTTCAATCTTGTCTTAATCAATTTCCACTTTCAAATGAAAATTCCAATGGGGTAATGACTTGTGATCACCTTTTATCCACTCGAATAATTAATTAAATTCACATTAGAATAATATGATCACGTTAATTAGTATATGTAATTAATATTTAAATGAATTAGTTAGATGATGATTAGTCCATTACGTAACGTGGCTCTCATCAATTTAATTATTGGCCTAAACATTTCATGTTTTGTTTTAGAATGACGTACTCCTGTGGAAGGTTATAGATTAGAATTGTTTTTATACATAAAAAAAGATAAATATGAGGAAAAAGTAGATAAAGTTAAAAAGTTTGAATGTGATTGTATCATTTGTTTTCTAGCATGGTGTTTTTATCGCTTTTGTTTGCTTCAGCAGTCAATATATAATTATATATATATATAATTTATTATTAGATTAAGATATTAAAATTATTATTTCAGATTATATAATAAGTAGAATTTATTTAATCTCATTTTAATAAATCGTAGTTTATACGTATATATTTTAATTTATACGACACAATAAACATGTAACAATAATTTAGTAGTTAAAGAATATGTATAAGAAGTATAATGAAATAATATTTTTTTTTCTAAAAAGTTGAAAATAGAAGAGTTTTTTTTTTTTTGGTGACTAAATAGAAGAGTTTATGACGGTTAAAAATTTATGTCTTTAAAAGATATTAAAAGAATTATTTATCTTTATCCCTTAATTAATTTATTTAATCCTTAGGCACGTGTATGTGCACACGTACTATAGATGATGATGATGATAATAGTACTATTAATAAGACGAAGGAACAGGAATGATATGGGCTAAAGAATAAAGAACAAAAAGAAGTGGTTAGGAATTAAAAGACTCAATTTTCAAAGTAATTAAGTTGTTTATTCTTGGGTCATGTTCCTTTATCTTTATATGTTGCCAACTATGGGAATACAAGTGTATATGATAGCTTAGGTTAGGTTAAAAAGTAGAAGTAAAAAATGAAATTCAAGAAATATTTTAAGAGTAATCTTATCTTGCAAATAAATATTATCATTTTTTTTATCGATATTTAGTTAATAATAATTTGTATTTATATTTATAAAAATTTTATACATAATAAATGTATAATTTAAATTTATATTTATCAAAATTTTATACACATAAATTAATACCGTTTATATTTATATTTTTTCAAAATTTATGTACTTAAATTAATAAAATTTATTTATTAAAAGAATATTTATATTAATCAAATAATAACTAAAAGTACTAAAAATCATCATTCCTAAGAATTTCTCTTTGTAATATATGTTCCAAACGAATTCATTAACACAAAATAAAAAAATTTCATTACATCAAATAGATTATGTAATTGAAGAACTAAAATTTTGTAGTTTACCTCTACTATCTGTTTTTTTTAAATAATTATTATTATGCCAGTCTATTGGATCATATTGGCTTGATATTTAATTTTATTGCCACACTAACAATGCTAAAAGAGGCCATCTTTTTTTTATATAATCCACAGAGATAGCATTTTTTTATCATTATATAAGAAATGAAAATTGATAATAAAAAAAATTGAATTTTAACAATTGTAATTATAAATAATATAAATTAACTTTGTTAGAAATGTAATTAACTTCAAAAAATAAATGAATTTAAATTTTATGCATATTGACAGTGCAACCGAATTTTATATATACATCAAATTATATATTATCTCATCATTAAAAGGCAATTAATTATTAAATTTATTATTTAAAAATTATCTAAATGTACATATTTAAACTCGAATTAAATATAAACCAGTGTTAAATAATTTTTTCTAACATTTTAGTAATTTTGTCAAATTAAATAAAAAAAAGTTTTGATTATATTATAATAATACTGTATTTTAAATATAGTCAAAACTCGAGTGCAGTTCATGTAAAATTAATAACTAAAAATCGTTACATAATAATTTAATCAAATTTATTAAATTATTTAACAAATTTTTAACTATTAACTTCACGTGAAATTAATCACACGAGTTTTCACCTTCAATTATTTTTGGATAAAAATTCAGGTGAAGTCGACTTCACGTGAAGTGAAGTTGATACTTGAGAGCCGTTAGATAAAAATTTAGTTAAATCAGTCAACTCATTTAACGACTCTCAAGTCAACTCATTTAACGACTCTCAGTATCAACTTCACGTGAAGTCGACTCCACCTGAGTTTTCACGTTGTTATTGATATTAGTATTATTTTTGAGGTTGCAGCATATGAAACAAAGAACTCATGGCCAAAACTGTGGCTTTTACTAATGCAAAGCCACCGTCTAATCTCCATAGCCATAGAACCACATCACAAACTCACACCGTCTCCTTTCTCAATCTCAACAACCTCAGTTTCGTATCTTGGTACTTCCCTTTTCTTTGTTTTTCTTTTCTTTTCTTTTTTCACTAATTTGTGGTTTTCATGTTGCAAGCTTCTGTGCAGTGCTCTGACTCTGAGACACAAGAATAAGCAACCCAATTGGTCCAAACCTTCGTTGGTACGCTCAAAATCTGGGCTTGGGCTTGGGCTTGGGCCTGTTGACCCATTGGAAATGGCAGCAGGGGCTTGGAATCGCACTGCTCTTCTTGTAATTGACATGCAGGTCTGTTCCTAAATCCTAGCTGTGTTTTGTTGTTTTTGTAGGATGTGTTGGGAGAAATTAAGGATTTTGTTGTGTGTTTTGATGGTTTCAGAGAGATTTTATAGAAAATCAGGGTCCTATGCTGGTAAAAGGAGGGAAAGAAATTGTCCCAAATGTGATCAAAGCTGTGGAAGTTGCAAGGCAACGTGGAATTCTCATAGTTTGGGTAATCATTTACTTCATCACTTCATATGTGGTGGATAGTTAATTTAATTTCGATATTATTGTTGGGTATTAGGCAAATCATTTGAAAGTGTATAGTAGTATTAAGATTGTTGGATATTAGATAAACACATGTGTTTTTCTTTGGCTTGTGAAGTTATGGATACAACTTTTCTTTAGCATTTCTGTTGTAGGCATTGACATTAGGAAATGGGATAAGAAAGATGTGTTTTTTATAATTATTGCTGGTGAAAACATAAATATGGAAAATGAAAACTTATCATCAAATGTTGTTTTCCTTGAATTATCCCCCCTATATTGTTATGCTGTAAAAAATGAGGACACTAAAAGATAGCTTTGTGATAAGCATTTGAATTGTTTGCAATTATAACAAGTTGAACAAATATCTCAGTTGGGTGCTTCTTGGTCATGCATTTAGTAGTCAAGAAAACAATTCAATATATACTAGTTGAATTGTGACTCTCAAAATGTTTTCAGGTTGTCCGCGAACATGATCCTTTAGGAAGAGATGTTGAACTCTTTCGCCGGCATCTATACGCGACAGGTGAAGTTGGTCCAACCTCTAAGGGAAGCCCAGGTGCGGAGTTAGTTGACGGGCTAGAAATCAGAGAAGGGGATTATAAACTCGTCAAGACTCGGTTCAGTGCATTCTTTGCTACACATCTTCACTCAGTTCTTCAAGGAGCAGGAATTAACAATCTGGTTATCACTGGTGAGTATATAGTAATTGTTCTATTACACAAAGTTAACTACTTTACATTTCTTATGTTTACTAATTCATTTTGTTTGCAGGGGTTCAAACTCCAAATTGTATAAGGCAAACTGTCTATGATGCCGTAGCATTAGACTATCAACCTGTAACTGTTGT
The DNA here is from genome assembly GCF_059453495.1 of Arachis ipaensis. Classification (NCBI taxonomy): domain Eukaryota; kingdom Viridiplantae; phylum Streptophyta; class Magnoliopsida; order Fabales; family Fabaceae; genus Arachis; species Arachis ipaensis. The sequence continues at coordinate 4,282,703 of NC_142444.1, read as the reverse complement.
TGTTGATGCCACAGCCGCTGCCACGCCTGATATTCATCTTGGTAGGTATTTTTTCAGTTTCTTGGTAGCATTACAATATCCTATAATTCTAAATATTTGATCAGCTTTACAATATTGTATTTTCGTTTAAACTTTCAATGTTTTGTTCTTGAATCCTTGCTTGAATATGTTGAGTAGTGTCTCTGGAATAGTATCTGCTATTAGTTGCACACATATTTTGCACAATCGAGAACTATGATCGAATTCGGTTTGAACTTGTGCTGAAGTTGGTTAGATCATGTATTTTTTCTGGTTTAGTTGCTTAGTTATCTAACTCTGCAGATGCCTAATTTAGTTAGCAGCAGCTTTGTTAGAGTGTGTGCTTATCTGATATGAAATCTATAACTAAAGGAATTCTTCATGCTAGTTTCAGACAAAAATTATTTTTTGAGAGGAACTAAAATACATGTATGTACCATACTGTTGAATGGTGGCATGTATGAGGAACTTCTTGGTGAATTATTACCTTTTCCTCTGTAATCTTGTGGTATAAGTATAACACATACACGAGTGTATTTCTTTTGTGGCTCCATTATGGTGTTATGGATTCCTTCAAGGCATGTTCATTATGTTATTCTTCTCCAAAATAACTCTATGATGATCAAATTTCATATCTGATGATGTGTGGTTTCAGCCAATGTGTTTGACATGAAAAACATTGGAGTCGCAACCCCAACGCTACAAGAATGGACCAACTTCAAAGCTTGACGTCGAGGGACAGTGGAGCAGACAACTTGGTGTGCCTTGATGATGTTCAATTCAAGACTCAAAAAGTTGCTTATGTCTCTGTCAAGTTAAAATGTAGAGAGTGAAAAAAAAATGAGAAAAATGTATGATGTTTTGCTTTGCTGCTGCCCATATGTATATACGCATAGTGGCTAAAATTTCGATTTAACTTTCAAAATCCTCAGACATTACAGTTTTTAATGAGTCAACTAATTTTATAAAATTTGTACTAAATTTGACGATTTTACAGTTTAAATCTTGTTATAATTTTATGTTCTATGTAATTAATTTACTTTTCAAGTTTCCAAAGCTACTTGTCCTTGTGTTGTATAGTACATTCTAACAGAGAAAATCACAAGTTGCTAATTTCAACTCAAATCTATTCTTCAAATGCACTTCTAAATTGACTTTTGGAAATATTGGTCAATTTTTTTATAATATTTATTTTTAAATTTTTTTCGAACTATTATAATTCTTAAAAAACTAAAAAAGCACTATAAGCAACTATAACAAATTATTTACCTCATAATACTCATCTAAAAATTTCTTTATAAAGAATACATTATTGTCGATGTTACAAAATTTTTCACTCATTACAAATTATAATCAAACTTAAACCATCTATCTAGAAGTGACTCAAGATATTATAACATATAATTAACCATGACTAATAAAAACAAGTTTTTTCAATCATAGTCAAAGCCTTGATGAAAACTGATCTTGACTTTTATAAAGTGAGAACCAATTATCACGTGCATTTTAAATGGAGCAATCTCAAGTAAGCCAAATGCTCATCATAAGAACGCGTGTCCAAAACTGCCCCTCTCACTAAAGCATCCTCATCTTTTGCAAACCCACCGACTAATCCATTCTCACTTTAAAAAACCTCATTTTCTCTGACTCTCAGACACAAGCATAAGCAACCCAATTGGGCGAAACCTCCGTTGCTACGCTCAAAATCTGGGCTTGGGCTTGGGCCAGTTGAGCCATTGGAAATGGCAGCACAAGGATGGAATGGCACTGCTCTACTTGTACTTGACATGCAGGCCTGTTCCCAAATCCTAGATATGTTATGTTGTGTGTTGTGGGATGTGTTGGGAATAAAATAATTAAGGGTTTTATTGTGTGTTTTTGATGGTTTCAGAAAGATTTTATAGAGGGTCCTATAGCTGTAAAAGGAGGGAAAGAAATTGTCCCAAACGTGATCAAAGCTGTGCAAGTTGCCAGGGAACGTGGAATTCTCATAGTTTGGGTAATCATTTACTTCTTCATTTTATTGCCAATAAAGACGCTTAAAATCTTTTTTTTTAAAATGTATTTTAGTAATTAAAATTTAATACATATAATTAATTAAATCGATTTATTTTTGTTAAAATTATATCAAATAAATTAATTTTGACCAAAAAATTGATGAAGTATATTTTTAATCGATTTAAATTAATATTTTTTATAAATAAATGACTATAATATTTTTATTATAAAAATAACTAAAATAATCTTATTATTATTATTATATAAATTTTGAGAATCGAAAATCCTAACCCTTCTCTTATTTCTGTGTCATCATAAAATTATGATTTATGATTTTTAAATTTTAAATATATATATAATATGAATATTTTAATCATTTTTTATAATAAAATTATTGTAGTTATTTTTTTATAAAAAAAATATTAATTTAGTCAATTCAAAATTTAGTTTACTAATTTTTTGACTAAATTAATTTGTCTGATCTAATTTTAATAAAAATAATATAATTTAATTAATTATATATATTAAATTTTAATTATTAAAAATTGTTTTTAAAATAAATACGTTTTAAATATCTTTATATGAGTGGTTCCGAAATTATTTGAAAGTGTAGAGTAGTATTAAGAAAGTTCTTGGTCATGCACATAAGTTTTGAATTTTAAACTTTTTCATGAGCTCCTAAGGTGGTTAATTCAATAATATACTAGCTAAATTGTGTGCCCCAAAATGCTTTCAGGTTGTCCGAGAAAACGATCCTTTAGGAAGAGATGTTGAACTCTTTCGTCGACATTATTATGCTGGAGGTCAAGTTGGTCCAGCCTCTAAGGGAAGCCCAGGTGCAGAGTTAGTTGAGGGGCTAGTAATCAGAGAAGGGGACTATAAACTCGTCAAGACTCGCTTCAGTGCATTCTTTGCTACACACCTTCACTCACTTCTTCAAGGAGCAGGAATTAACAATCTGGTCATCACTGGTGAGTAAATAGTAATTGTTCTATTCTATGAAACATGAATATTTTACTAAGTTATGGTTTTTTGCGTGTCAGACACATTTTATATACGAAACTAATGCAACACTTATTTGACAAATCGACACATATCTAAAAAATTTTTTATATTATATATATAGTGTGTCTCCATATTTTATAAAAAATTAAAATTCGTATGTATGCTTGTGTCATCTTTTTATAAGTTTTAACGAATATATAAAGTTAACTACATTAGTACATTACATTTCTTGTGATTACTAATTTACTTAATATATTTGATTTGTAGGAGTTCAAACTCCAAATTGTGTTAGGCAAACTGTCTTTGATGCCGTAGCATTAGACTACCAACCTGTAACTGTTATTGTGGATGCCACAGCCGCTGCCACGCCTGAAATTCATCTTGGTATGTGTTCTTTCAATTTCTTGGTAGCGTTACAATATCATATAATTTCTATTGATCACTTGATCAGCTTTACAAGTCAAATGGTTATGGTGATATGTGGTTTAATTTCAGCTAATGTGTTTGACATGAAAAACATTGGAGTCGCAACCCCAACGCTACAAGAATGGATCGACTTCAAAGCTTGATGTCAAGGTGGAGCAGACAAGTTGGTGTGCCTTGATGATGTTCAATTCAAGATTCAAAAACTTGTTTAAGAATCTGTTTATATCTTATAAAACTAAGAATAATTTATATTGCCGTAGTAAACATCACAACTTATTTAGATGAAAGAGAGATTGAAAAAAAAAAGTAGGATTCACACTTTAAATAATAATAAAATAATAAAAAATAACTATAAAAGAATTTTATTTTCTCTCTCTATACCACTTCAATCTATATATATAGTAGAGTGCCCCTTATTTTAATCATCTATTAATCTCACTGGTAAGTTGTAAGCCATGACTTATTGTTATGTATATCACAACTAATAAAACTAGGTATCTATGCATTTTTTAAAAGTTAAATTACACAGTTGGTCCCTACACTTTCAGTGAAATTGTAAATTGTTCCTTTCACTTTAAAAGTTTGTAATTAGTCCTTAAAGAGAATTAAAATTTGCAATTTAGTCTCCATCGTTCAAAAATTGTTTGATTTAACAGAATATTCTCAGCATATTCTCTATTTTAACAGAATATTCTTAGTATATTCTGAGAATATTCTGTTAAATCAACACTTTTTGACCGACGGGAACTAAATTACAAATTTTAATTCTTTTTAGGGACCAAATTATAAATTTTTAAAGTGTAGGAATCAATTAACAATTTCACTAAAAGTGTAGGGATCAACTGTGTAATTTAACCTTTTTTAAACTAAATCTCCATATAAGTGGTCGCTGTCATTTTTTTTATATATATGTGTAGTTGCTATTTTTTCTTTTTCTTTTTCTTTTTTATTCTCCTCTTTCATTGTCTTTTCTTTTTTTGCGTGCTTTTTTCTTCAACAACGCCATTATCATTGTCACTATCTTCTTCTTTTTTTTTACTATATGTCCAACAAAGGTATTGAGTATAAAAATTTTGACAGTATACAAAAATTTTGATGTATAACACAACAAAATTTCTATGTTATTTGTATAAATTTATGGGTCCATCTAGTGTACAAATGTATTTTGGTACAGATTTACAGATTTTTGTTTTTATTTGGTTGTTTATTGATTTAAAAGCGTATCACTAAAAGTGTTGCTTAAAGAGAAAGTGTTACCCTTAATTGTTAACTTGGCTCTGATACCAATTTTTAAAGTCGACTTTTCTTTTAATTTCTTTTTCGAAATTTCTATTAACTCTTCATATTTTACTTCGAATAAGTTTATAATTTGTATAGAATAATTTGCAAATTCATAATCAAAAGTGTTGTCCATTTCTATTATTACTAGTATTTATAATTCTGATTCCATTTTTATAATTTTTCAATCTTGTTTTAGTTTATAATATTCTTTTTTGCATGGATTATTGTATATAAAATCTTTTATCTGTTTGTCTTTTTCTTTAATATAATTTCTCAAATCTTCAATAACTTTTTTTATTTCTACACTTTCTGTTGTTTCTAAATATCTTTTTAATTTTTCAACTTCATTCTCCATTTTTTCTTTCAACAGCTTTAATTCTTTTAAGTCATAATATGGTTTTCCAGGCATTTATAAATTTTTTAAGTTTAACTCCAATTTGTTTATATTTATTCTTATTTCTATCCTTTTTATTATAAGGTCATCAATTTCGATCTGAAGATTATCTAATTCCCTTTTATACTCTTTTATTTTACTTTTTAATTTTTTCGCCCTTTTTCTTTTTATTTTATTTTCTGGTCTTTTCAATCTTTGTATGCTTCATTATTTATTTTAGAATTTCTGCAAATTCTATCATCGATTCATCACTATTTTCTAGAGATTCTATTAATTTTTCTAGCTCTTCAACTTCTCTTTTCAACTTGTCATAGATTATTTTTAGAGCTTCAAATGCTCTTTGATTTATTTCAGAAAACTGTAAATAATTCAACCGATTTTCTCTTTCAAAGAGCTCTTGTTTCTTGTCTTGATAAGTTACATATATTTTTTCTTTATTTATTGTCATAATTTAGTGTTTAGGGTTTCATTTAGTTTTTCGACCTTTTTTGTTAATTCTTTTATTTCAGAGTTTTCTTCTTTAATATTTAACTTAGATAAACTTAAAGGGCTATTAATTTTAGATTCTCTTATTTGAAAATTCGATGAAATTAATTTTCCTGATGGTTCTTTTAATAATAGAACTGGGTTTTCAATAGCTTTATATTTTGGTATTTCTGTTTTTACAATTTTCTGAAATAATTCATCGACATAAATTCTTTCTCTGTTTTTAAATATTATACTATGATGGCTATTTGTTAAAGCATAATTTATTGCATATGTAATCGAAAATGGTCATCGTCTTGTTCCATTAGATTCTTTCTGTGAAATTTATAAGCCAAACTTATAGATCTTCCAAGATTTTCAGTTGATAAAGGTATAGCATATCCAAGATGGGCATTGAATTTAACATTTACGTTTGCCAAGTTTCCATGAACAATTCCAATTATTTGATCTATTGGGTCATCAGTAATTCTTTTGTCACAGATTGCTAAGCTTATTGGTGAATTAATTCCTTTCATATATGTAGATTTGATTAAGACTTGTATAGTACTAATATGAATCCATCCAATTTTAGATCTTTTTTGTTGATCCTTAATTTTCTCAATTCGTTTACTCAATTCTTCATCATTTATCAAAGCTATTTCAAGTTCTCCATTGGCGGATTTTATCTTTATAGGGGCTTCAAGTTGAATTTTTCCATAGTATATTATATTTTTTCTATTAAAAACTTCTTTTAAAAGATTTTGTTTATTAAAATTTTCATTTGATTTGAGATTTAATTCTGTTTTTAGAACAGCCTATTTTTCATTATCTAATAAAGCAGTTAATCTATAATAATCAGATTCTTTTGTTAATTCTAAACTTTCTAAATAATTCATAATTGAAAGACTAGGATAAAGATGTACCTTTCTAGAGAAAAACTTCCTTTATTTAGTATATTTTACATAAGGTGTTTTTATCTCCAGAGGGGAGATTGTAGATACTAACTCCAAAGGGGAGTTTAGAATTTTTTCCTAAGGGAATTCTTCCTCAGACTATAGAATCGCCTCGGCAGCTTCCTCCTTGCTCTCCTAGCATATGAGTACTCTTAGCCTCCTGCTTCCTATTGTCTGCTGCTTCTACAATTGCCTAAGCAACCTATTTATAATAGTTGGGTTTGATGGACAATTCCCATCCTTACCCTTCTTATGACGTCATTGCTTACGTCATTGTTTGTTCTCTTTCACCAGCTACATTGTTGGTGCTCTATGACCTAAATGCTTACGTCACTATGCAATAATGTTGAGAGATGCTTCAGATGCACTGTCCTCCTCTTTTATCATGTGACCCTCAGATGCATTGTCTTCTTCCTTCATCATGTGAGTTTATTCCGTTTCATTATTGCTTTCTTCAAATATCTCTGAGGCACATAGCTGGCACTTGTGGTCTTCTCTGTCTTTTATCAAATAGCAGAGATTTCTCTTTATCCTTTCAGGGAGCTTTTCTAAAAGTCCAGATAAATTGTAGAATGCTGATTCAAATTCCACCAAGAGTCTCATCTCTCTTTCTTCAATTTCATTTCTTTTACTGGACACAAGCAGAGTATTTCTACTTTTATAATTAATCCTTGTGTGAGATTCCTTCGTTATTTTTTGAGTTCTTTCAAAGACCCTTGCTAATGTGCTGGCTAGCCTTCCTTCATGACTGTAAATTGTTAAATCTTGAATCTGATCAATTGGTTGAAAATTTCCTGGGAAGACGGACATGAATATTACTTGGTGTGCTGGAACCAAGCATTCTTCTTCTTCATTAAAAAAAGGTTGACTGTTTGTAAATTTTAGGGATATATCCCTTGGATTTACATTGTCAATCATATTTTTAAATCTCTTTACTGCATCAACGAATCCTGCAGGAAACTCACTAATAATTTTTAGATCATTAAAAATTAAAATTGTATCAATTAATCCATACTAGAAAAACTGATAGGTGTCAGATGGGGAAGCATATGGAAATATAACCAGCTTTGTTAGCTGTTCTTTGGCAATAGGATAATATTCCAAAATTGCCCTTTTTTCTTCAGTCCAATTTAGGACTATGTTAAGGGTTTCTCTGAGATTAGATCTACAGACCCTTTTCTTTTCTTTAATTTCAGCCCTTGTAGGAATGTTTCTTATTATCCCTATTCTCTGGGTTTGAATTGGAGCTTTATCTGCTCTTTTTAGGATTTGCTCTGGATGGAGAGCTTCATATTCCCTGAAGGATTCATTTGCCTCTTTCAGTGTTAGAAACCCTCCTTTATGAATTATCCTTGATTGATGTGTGAATTGTGCTGCTTTTTCCCAGGCATCATATACTCCTTTCATGGGCCATTATAAATTACATAATATTTTTTATCTTGAGTGGATTTTTTAATGATTTCAGCAATTGTTTTATTTTCTGAAATTTTTTCTTCACCTGATTTGTCCACCATGCTTAGCTGGCTGAACTCTGATGGTTTTGTTTGTTGTGTTGATTTCATTACTTCAATGGCCTTCTTGAGGGATTGGATCAGTGTCCTTATTTGCTGACAATGCTTGCATCTTTCGAGTTCTTGCTCATATTTTTGAATTTCTTGATCTAATGCGTTGTAGACGAACTCCATTCTCTTGTTAATGTATCTGCAATAACATTTTTGTCACCCTTAATATATTCAATTCTTATTGGATATTGTAACAAAAATATTTGCCATCTTACCAATCGTCCATGATTATAATCAACTTTTAAATTATATCGTATGAAACCTGTTAGGTAACTTGAATCTGTCCTTAATGTAAATTCTCTGGGTAGTAAATCAATTTTCCATTTCTTAAGAGATTTAATTGCTGCTAGAGTTTCTTTTTCATGAGTGGTATATCTCTGTTCTGTTGGAGTAAAAGTCCCTGAAATATACCTGCAAAGTAATTCCTTTGAGGAATATTTAGAATCTAGTGATTCTTTTTCTTGTTCCAAACTTTTTATAGCTTTCTTAGCTTTTAGACATCCTGACCAGGTTATGTCTGAAGCATCTGTTTCTACTATTAAGTAGTCATTTTCTTTTGAAATATAAAGTTCTGGAAGTTTTTCACATAATTTTTTAATTCTTTGAATTTGCATACTATCTTTTTCATCCCATTTCCATTCTTTTTTAGTACTTATTTTTGGAAATAAGCTTTTAGTGTATTCTGTTATATTTTTTAAAAATCCTTGATCAGAAATATAATTTATACACCCTAAAAATCTTTGTAATTGTTTTCTATCTTCTATTTTATTAGGAAATAAATTTACCTTTTCTAGAACATTTGGTTGAAGTTTTAGCTTTCCTTGAGTGGATAGAATCAATTCAAGAAACTCTATTTCTTGTTTTGCTATTCTTGCTTTCTTTTTGCTAAGAACTAATCCTTTTTCTTTACATCTTTCTAAAACTATTAATAATTTTTGAAGATGATCTTATTTATCCTGTTTTGTAAAAATTAGTATATCATCAATGTACACTAAAACAAATTCATTTAACTCTTTTAGATTTTCTTCCATAAATCTTTGATAAATACCTGGGGCTTGTTTTAATCCGAATGGTAATACATTCCATTCATAGAGCAACACACTTGTTGATTCTTTTGTTGGACAAGTAAAAGCAGTTAATTTCTTTGTTTCTTCGTCTAAACGAAGTTGCTAATATCCTGATTTTGCATCAAGAGATGAAAACCAAGTTGCTCCTTTGATTTTTTCTAAAATAGAATCTTTTTTTGGAAGTTTATGAGCATCACCAATAGTTGCTTCATTCATCTTCTTATAGTTAATAACCATTCTTCGTTTTTCCCTTTTAATTTCATTATTGTTTTCGATATAAAAGGCTGGAGCCGCATGAGGGCTTTTACTTAATCTTATAAATCCTTTTTTCAAAAGATCTCTACATTCTAATGAGAACTCTTCTCTATCTCTTGCGGAATAAGGAATTTTATTTGGAACATTTATCTCTTTTGTAGGATCTTTTAATTTAATGCTTACTAATTCGTTATTTGTATTTTTAATATCTAAAGGATTTTCAGCACAAATTTCATCCAAAAGTTCTTCTATCTTTATTTCAAGATTATTTTTTGGGATATTTATCTGAAAGTATAAATTTAAATAACATGTCTCTAATATAGAAAATATTTTAAATTTTAAGATCTTATCTATAGTAGTAGTTGGTATTTTTATACGTTTTGATTTTTGATTTATTGAAGAATCATGTGGAGCTTTTAAAACTATATATGTTAATTCTTGAATGAATGGATGATATAGCTTTAAAAAGTTATTTCCTATGATAAAATCCATTCCAGAATCTAACATATATATAGATGGAACAATGAACCTATAATTTTGAATAAAAATTTCAGCCATCTCTGCTTTTTGGTCAATTTTATGTATTGATTTGTCAGCTATTCTAACTCTTAATGGTTTCTTTAATTTTTTCCAATCAAGTTTTATATTTGAACTAGCAAAGCATTGTGTTGCTCCAGAATCTATGAAAGCATTTATAAACTTTTTTGTTATTTTTATAGTAATAAATGTGGCATTATTACTCAGTCTCTGAGTCTGTTTCTGAGACATATTCAAAAATATAGTCTAAGTTATCATCAGATTCTTCTAATGGTTCCATGAAACAAGACTTAGCAATTTCTATTTGTTTGGTAAGATCCTTTTTATCCTTCTTTTTTGGACATTCATTTGCATAGTGTCCTTCTTCTTGGCAATACCAACACTTACAATTTTCTTTTTTATTTGGGCAATAGTCATTTTTTTGTCTTTTGTTTTTATTGTTATTTCTCTTTCTAAACTACCTATTTTTTCTCCAGTTTGAATAGTATTTTCTTTTTTTAAATTGATATTTTCTTTTTCTTTGAAGATTTTTATTAAGACCATATTTTTGAGGTATCTCTTCATTATTCTGACAGCAAATTCTAATTATATTTGCAAATCTTTTTTGAGTTGCTTCTTGCATACAACGTTCTTTTATTTCCTCTCTTATTGTAGATGTTGCTCCACCAAAATTATTTTCAATTGTCCCTCTATTTATTTCTCTTATAAATCTTCCCATTATAAATTCATTAGCAGGATATAGAAGTTTTGTTATATACATACTAAGATAATGATTTTTATCTTCTTCTTTTAATTTGTAATAATGTATTCTATATTCACATATATAAGACTCCACATTACATAAATCATATATCTGAATATTAGCTAAATGGTTTTTTGCTTCTTGATATTCTTTATTATAGACTTCTTGTCTATGATCTATAATATTTTTTTCAAAAAATTCTTTATATAGAATCATCATTATATATAATATCTTATCATAAGCTGTTGTTTTTGTTGCTAATTCTTCTATTATTTGGTTTTCTATTGATGTCATATAATCTCTTATAGTTCTTTTAGTATGAAACCCTATGTAATTCCAAATATCTCTTCCAGACAATTCACTAAGTTTTGGATTAGTAAAGGCTTCTAATAAGAAGGAATTCAACCAGTTTTCGAAAATTTATTTTTCATTCTTTTTACAGTCTAAATTGAGCATTCTTTCTTCTTCGATTTCCTGGATTTTAGGAACGTATTTTGATGGTATTTTTGTATATTTTGAATCTTTATTTATAAACCCTTTTTTAAAAGCATAATTATCAAAACCTGTTTCCCATTTAAATTGAGATTGATTATCCTTAGATGTTCCAGCTTCATTTTTTACTTATATTGAAATTGCTGGTTCTTCGTCATTTGAATAATCTAGGATGTGTTCTTCATTTTCTATATTTTCAGAATTTATTAATTCTTCTTCTATTTGAAATCCCTGTTCCATAATATTATTTTCTTGAGCCATTTTTAATTGTTTAAAAAGTATTGTAACTTTTTCTAATTTTTCTTCAATGTTCATAACTTTAGTGGTGGTTTTACTTTTAAATCTGTTATGTTGATTATATTTTGAAATTTTTCTTCCTTGGGATTCTCTTTTTCCTTATTTCTTTGAAATTTTATGGATACTAATATTTCTTCAAACATATCTACTATAGAATTTAATTGTGGGTTAAAAGTATGATAAAGATGTGGGGAATCATTTCCATGATAACATTTTTTAGAAATTTCGTGTGAAAAATAAGTTTTTTCAGATTTTTGAAGTCCTTCAATAAAACTTATAGTAAAATAAAGATTTTGAGAAAAATCATTTTGTATTGATTTTAAGAATTCGGTGTCATTACAGTTAACATTAGTTAAAGTCATTAATTTTTGATCTATTAATTTTGATAACTTAATTATTTCTTCTCTTAAATCTTCTAATTTACTTTTTTCCATTAGGTGACGCTTTTCTTTATAAAGAGTTACGGTTTTAAGTTAAAAGTGTGGCTTTAGAATGTGTAGTTTAAGTAAGCATATCTTTAAATTTGTATGACTTTTGCTCTGTACCCTATAATCCACTTAAATTTATATGCTATATACAAAATTTTTTATATTGTGTGTAAAAATTTATGTATTTTATATTTATAACAAAATTTTTTTGCTCAAAAGTGCAAACAAAAATTCCATGATAAATACGTATATTTTTTTTTATTAAACTTGTACCAACTTAATTAAACTTAATTACAAAAAATATTTGTATATTTATGATCATCCGTATCACAAATCATTACTAATAGTAACTTAAAAATTTGAGAAGTACAATAGTCTATTACAATATTTATATTTAACTTTCTTTTAAATTCATGGCGTTTGGATATTTTTGCTCATGCAAATTGTATATCCAACACTCTCTTTTTTTCCATGCAAATTATATTGCATAATCTTCACATACATTATCTCTATCTAGATATCAATCTCCACTCTATAAATTGTAGTGTGTTCTCAACCATATCATTGTAATTATTTTTTCATTTACATTTTTTTTAAATTTCTAATGGAAAATATCTAAAAAATATATAAAAAGCAAAGATACTATAAGAAAGACTATAATTGAAAATTATGAAAAGATTTAATATAATGGTAAAATGCTAGAAATAGAACATATAATTGTCAAAGCTAAGTATATGTCCATTGACTTATAAGTGAATGGTGTTTCAATGCTAGCAAGCAATAATTGAAAAAAAAAAATTGATATATGATATGGTGAAAACTTATTTGCAGTCAATTTCACATGAAATTGATGGTTAAGAGCCGTTAGATGAAAATTTAGTCAAATCAGTCAAATCATTTAACCGCTCTCAGCTATCAACTTGACGTAAAGTCGAGCTCTCAGTTATCAACTTGACGTAAAGTCGAGTGCACCTGAATTTTTACAGTATGATATTCACATGTGAAATAAGAAATATTAGTACAGGTGCATAAACTCGCTAATCACACCTCAAAAAAATAAATAATAAAAAATTCAACAGACCTCCTAGGATTTAACAATAATATTAATGTTTGAACTTTGAAGGGAGACACACACACAGTTCATGATTTTTCTATGTATGCTCCAGAAGATCTCAACCTTAACCTTAACACTTTAAATCTTTGAGTTTTCTTTCCTCCTTTAAATTTGTGAGTAAGTGTCTCTTGCTTTAAATTAACTCATCAATGGTGAAAGAGGAAGTGGAGCTTTGTTCTTCAGCTCAAGGGAAGATGGGTTCCCATCCCCAACTCATAAGGGGTAAAGGTGGAATTGCCACCATGCCCTTCATCATAGGTTTGGTTAATTCACACTTAGTTTTGATATAATGGGTTATATATATAATTATCAAAGTTATTTAATTCTGTATATATAACCTTGTTGGCAGCAAATGAAGCACTTGCAAGGGTAGCAACTTTGGGGTTATTGCCAAACATGGTGTTGTATTTGATGGGAAGCTACAATCTCCATTTAGCAAAAGCCAACATGATTCTGTTATTATCAGTTGCTACCACCAATTTCACCCCTCTCATTGGTGCTTTCATTGCTGATTCTTATCTGGGTCGCTTCCTTGCTGTTGGTTTCGGTTCTATCATCACTTTTCTGGTAAGACTTCATTTTCAGTTGTAATAGAATTGAATTCAATTCTGTCAAGAGTTTAACTCTGTTATTTGGATTGAATTAGTAGATGATGTTATAGGATTGTATTCAATTTCATTAGTGTCAGTTTAGTTTAGAAATTAAAACTGTGTGGGTTGTTCTATTAGTCTATTGCATATCAATGATGTAGTTGTTTGACTCTAGTTATTGATTTTACTTTCTGCTTATAGTATCAAGGTGCAGTGCATATCTTCAAAAGGAATTTACATCACAATTTTGTTTTCTTTTGATATGATGAATTTACATTGCAATTATGCATTAGCTGAATTATGAAGTTACAAATATCAATTATGAATTTCACAACTATGTGATCTTCAAATTGTAATACATATAGGGGTGAATAAGCTACCTTGAAGCATTCTTTCATGAAACAATTCATTACAACGATAACAACAAAACTTTATCCCACTAGGTGGAGTCGGTTACATGAATTAAACGATACTATTGTGTCCTATTATATATAATGTTTACAATGAAACAATTCATTATGATGACAAAATAAACAATTTAAATAAAATTTTCACTTTCTAAGCCTGGTTTTTGAAGAGATCATTTACATTGTTACATTCAAATTAGGCAAAGGAATAACTAGTCCAATTGGGATTCAACTTTTTCTTTTTCTTGTCCCCTTTGGTTTCAGGGAATGGCACTTTTGTGGCTAACAGCCATGATCCCCGCGGCACGGCCTCCTCCTTGTGATCCTGCAACTGAAACATGCAAATCAGCAACAACTATGCAAATGGCAATACTAATCTCTTCCCTTGCTCTCATGGCATTTGGAAATGGTGGCCTTCAATGCTCCCTAGCATTTGGAGCAGACCAAGTGAATAGCAAAGATAACCCCAATAACCAAAGGGCCTTAGAAATATACTTCAGCTGGTATTATGCTTCATCAGCTATTTCAGTCATAATTGCCTTCACCGGAATAGTATATATCCAAGATCATCTTGGATGGAAACTGGGTTTTGGTGTTCCTGCAGCACTCATGTTCTTGTCCACTTTCTTCTTCTTCCTTGCTTCTCCTCTTTACATTAAGCACAAAACACATGGCAGCTTGCTCACTGGCTTTGCACGAGTAACCGTAGCTGCCTATAAGAACAGGAAGCTTAGATTACCAGCCAGGAACTCGACCGGAATGTACCTTCAAAAGAAGGACTCTGATCTTCTTGTTCCAACTGATAAACTAAGGTTGAATCAAATCAAATCAAATCAAATTCTCACATTATCATTGTTGTTTTCTTTAGCTCATTCCATGTATGAAATAATAGTAAAACTCTTCTGGCATGTCTTTGTTTTGAAGGTTTCTGAATAAAGCTTGCTTCATCAAAGACCCTGAAAAAGATTTAGCCTCAGATGGATCAGCCTCGACAATAGATGAAGTAGAAGAACTAAAAGCCATCATCAAAGTTATTCCCCTGTGGTCGACCGGGATCATGATGTCGCTTAACATTGGAGGCTCATTTGGATTGCTGCAAGCTAAATCACTGAACAGATATATCACTCAAAACTTCCAAGTTCCAGCAGGTTCTTTGAGTGTGATAATGATATTTACAATATTCTTGTGGATAGCTCTATATGATCGCATTGTTATTCCTCTAGCAACAAAGCTTAGAGGCAAACAAGTTAGGATCAGTGCCAAGAATAGAATGGGACTAGGATTGTTTTTCTCTTTTCTTCACTTGGTAACCAGTGCAATTGTTGAGACTTTACGGCGAAATAGAGCTATCAGGGAAGGATATATGAATAATCCTAATGCAGTGTTGAATATGTCTGCAATGTGGCTTTTTCCTCAACTCTGCTTGGGTGGCATAGCTGAAGCATTCAATGTAATAGGCCAAAATGAGTTCTATTACACTGAATTCCCCAAGAGTATGTCAAGCATCGCTTCGTCCCTTTTCGGACTTGGCATGGCTGCAGGATACGTGTTATCTTCTTTGGTATTCAGAATTGTGGAGAAGGTTACTTCTAGGGGTGGAAGGGAAGGTTGGATTTCGGATAATATCAACAAGGGTCGCTATGACAAGTACTATTGGGTTCTTGTGATGCTGAGTGCCATTAACATAGTGTATTACCTTGTTTGTAGCTGGCTTTACGGACCTACAGCTGATCAAGAATCTAAAGAAACTAGAGGAAATGGTTCAAATGATGAAGATCTTCCATTAATTGAATTTAGAAATCCTGGTATGTATAACAAGGTATCCAATTTCCATTATGGTTACAACTTGCAACAAAAATGATCACTTGTGTTGATTATCAAGGTTTAATTGTTCTGGTAATTTCTGTAGTTTTACTAGATTTTTTTTAACTAGGTTCTTAATAGTAGTCATCTTCTTTGATCCCTTATGCTCTGTGCTCCATATGTGCTTGGATCTTCCTCAATTCCTTTTAATCCTTTGGTGGCAGAAATTCCAGAACCTTCTTCTCAGTCTTGGAACCTTCTTCAACACAACACAAGAGTTGGTCCTAATAATAATATGATTGTTGACGGAATAATACAGCAAGAGGTTTCCTAGGCTCCTCTTTCATAACAAGATTTACTTTTAACAACATTCTGATAGCAAGAAGCCATTATCCAAGCTCTCTATTTTCTCACCAACTAGAAATGCATGCACTTGATCTCCAATTTGAACCCAACTGCAACCAGGATTTTTTTTAGCTCCCCTTGACTTCATCAATTCCCTAACTTTGTTTGCCTCGTCCCATCTTTCAGCTTCTGCATACATATTTGAAAGCAGAATATAGTAGCCACAGTGCTGAGGCTTCAACTCAAAAAGATGCTCAGCAGCCCAGCACCCCAATTCTACATTTCCATGTATCCGGCATGCGCCGAGCATTGCACCCCAAATATTAGCATCTGCTTCGATGGAAAGGCCTCTAATAAGGTCTGCAGCTTCTTCCATTAGCCCAGCTCTTCCAAGGAGATCAACCATACATGCATAGTGCATTTGTGTTGGTTCAATATTAAGATCCTGCATCATTATAAAGTACTTCCTCCCCTTCTCAATTAAACCCCCATGACTGCAAGCTGACAAAACTGCGATAAAGGACACTGAATCATAATCCACACCATCTTCCTTCATTGCCTCAAAGAGGTTGATTGCAGTGTCAAGCTCACCCAGCATACCATACCCTAAAATCATAGTATTCCAAGAGACTGTATCCTTGTATTCGATAGAGTCAAATACCTTGCTAGCAAGATCTATTCGTCCACATTTGGTATACAAATCCAAGAGTGAATTTGCCACAAAAAGATGTGTGTGAAAATGCTGTCTCACCAGCAGACCATGGATCTCTTTCCCTTGCTTTATGGAAGCCAGATTCGCACAAGCAGATATGGCACCCATGAATGAAACAATATCAGGCACCATGCCAGAGAGTATCATTTCTGAGAACAAATTCAGGGACTCTAAGCAGTCACTTGTTTGGGAATAGCCCATAATCAGCATATTGTATGAAACTTCATCCTTGATAGAAATATTAAAGACATTTCGAGCAAGGTGTAAGTGTCCGCATTTTGAGTACATGTCTGTAAGAGCATTAGAGACAAACAAATCAGAAAACCATCCCATCCGAATAATTTTGGCATGAATCTCTTTTCCAACATGCAGGAAACGTAATCTTCCACAGGCTGGAAGAACATTTGTGAAGGTGACAGTGTTTGGGGTTTCTCCATTTGCTTGCATTCGCCTCACTAACTCTATGGCTGCAAATTCAAGCCTGTTTTGAGCAAAATTTGCAACCATGGCATTCCAAGATACAGTGTTTCTATCTATCATTTTGTTGAATACGGCCGATGCTACACCAGAATATCCTGATTTTGCATACATATCTATCAATGAGTTAGCAATAAAAATATCAGACTCAATACCAAATCTTAAACACAACCCATGGACTTCCCTTCCCAACCTGAGAAGTCCTAATTCTGTTAACACAGGCAGCATGCTAGAAACCGTCACAGAGTTTGGTAACATTCCTGCTTCAATCATCAACCTAAATACATGAAAAGCATCTTTGTAGAGACCTCTAAAAGAAAAACTTGTCATGACAGCATTCCAAGAAACCACATTTCTGTCGTCCATTTCATCAAAAACCCGCTTGGAAGCTTTCTCGTTCCCACATTTCCCATAAGCATCAACCAAAGCATTCCCAATCTTCACATGACAACCCACCAAACCAACCTTCAAAGCATAACAATGCACTAGTCTTGCCATCACCTCGTCCTCAGTCTCCGCACAAATAGGCAACACACTAACAACGGTAACTAAATCCGGTTTAAACCCCGACGCCTCCGCAACCATCTCTCTGAGAAACCAGAGCGCCTTATAATAGAACCCATTCAGAGAACACAACCCAATAACAGTGTTCCAAGACACCTTATCCCTCTCAGGCATTTCATCAAACACCTTCATGGCATCAGCGAAAAACCCACAATTACCATAAAACATCAAAAGGGTATTCCCAACAAAGACATCCCTATCAAAACCAAGCTTAAAGACAACCCCATGAACCTCTTTACCTTTCTCAACCCGCTCGAAATCAGAACAACACTTTAGGACAAATGGAAAGGTGTGATCATCAGGCTTAACTCCAGCACGAACCATTCGGTTGTAAGTGTGAAACCCGTCAAACACTCGAGCAATGGAGTTTGCGCGAATGAGAGTGTTCCAGAGGAAGGCGCTGCGGGAGTGCAGAGAGGTTCGCTGGAAGAGAAGGAGGGAAGCAGTGAGGTTACCAAAGGTGGCGTATTGGAGTATGAGGGAGGCGCAGAGGGAGATGCTGTGAGGGAGGAAGCCATGGATGAGGGCAAAGGCGTGAACTTGCTTAGTTTGGAAAAGAGTATTGGAAAGATTGCAGAGTTTCAGAAGGTTTGAGTGGGTGTGAGTGTGAATGGTTGAAGAAAAGGGTTTGTTGAGAAGAAGGGAATGGAATATCATGGATCCTTCTCTCACCAAACCACCAAATAGATTCTGTTATAGGTTTCTAGTGAATCTCTATAATAAGTTAATAACTGTCTTGGGATTCCATCTTGATTCTTGATTTTTGATAATTGAAACTTACACAATACACTGGTGCCGAAGAAAATAGAAAAGAGTCAAGTTGAAATTTTAACTTTATAACTTTGTTATGTTAAAAAGGAAATCATTCTTGACCGAAATAAAATAATATGTCCAGTCACCAAAAAAAAAATATGTCCAAAAAAATTATATTTTGTAAGTATTAATGATTTTTATATTTTGTTTTATATATTTTACAAAGGATTAACCACAAAAAATACTCCTAAATTATTTAAATGCTGACAAAAATACACTCGAATTTTACTATCGACAAAAATGCAGAATGCCTTCAAATAATTTAAAAACATAACAACAATACCCAACAATAAATATATATTTTCAAAAAATATCTTAGAAATTGAATTTTGATGCAATTTTTTGTAAGCATGATTATAAAAGTAAGATATTATTATACATAAAAATGGGTGATTTTTCGTTAAGTATATATTTTTTTATAATTTTTTTTGTTAATAACTAATAATACTTTTAAAAATCACAAAATAATATATACTTAACAAAAAATTATCAAATTTAAAGAATAGTAATATTTTATTTCTCTAATCATGGTTGCAAGAAATTGCATCAAAATTCAATGTCTAATGTATTTTTTGAGAAATACATATTTAATGTTAGTTTTTTTTTTGCAAGATTATCTAACATTAAATATATATTTATCAAAAAATACATTAGACATTGAATTTCGATGCAATTTTTTATAAACATGATTAAAAAATGAGATATTATTATCCTTAAAATTTGGTGATTTTTCGTTGAGTATATATTTTTTTGTAATTTTTTTATTAATTTTTTTATTAACAACTAATAATACTTTTAAAAAATCACAAAAAATATATACTTAGACAAAAATCATCCAATTATAAGAATAATAATATCTCTTTTTTTAATTATGATTGTAAAAAATCACATCAAAATTTAACCTCTAAGGCATTTTTTAAAAATATATATTTACTGTTGGGTATTATTTTTAAATTATTTAAATGCGTTTTTGTCGGTAGTAAAATTCGGGTGTATTTTTGTCAGTGTTTAAATAATTTGAAGACGTTTTTGGTGGTTAACCTTTTACAAAAGAATTTAATTTTAATATATAAAATATTTATATAATGGTTTAACTATATTTATTTTTTAAAAAACTTTTATTTATATAATATTATTTAATTAAATATATATATAAAATTATTTTAACATATTATACATCAAGAAAAGGACAAATAGATGCCTGACTTTTTGGTTTGCAAACATTTAAGTCCCTGAGGGTTTAAAAATATATTTAAGTCCCTCACCTCTTCAAAATCTGGGTATATCGATCCTTGAGTCTCATTTGTTCAATTTTAAAAATACTCTCATGTATAATCAATATGTCTAGATTTTAAAAAGGTCAACAACTTAAATATATTTTTAAATCCTCAAAAATTTAAATATGTGCATATAAAAAAGTCAGGACCTATTTGTCCTTTTCTCTAATACATCAAATTAAATTCTTTAGGTAATAGCAATAACTAATTTTTATAAAAGAACTCATTCGAAATTTTAGAACTTTCTTATATATATCAAAACGAAGATGAATCTCTTTAGTTCAACCACACACTGAATTTCGGTACTAAGATAGCTGTGGTTAACTGGTTATCATGCTTAAGCTCTCTTCGAATATATATATATAATCTCCACACAGTGCACATGTGCATGCATGTATAATAGTATACATAGAAAATTATGTTTTCTATTTAAAAAGTCCACCTAATAAATATCAAAAATACTATTTGTATATCAAAATCAGCTATTAAAATTAACATATTAATATATTTGTGTATTTGTATATAAATATATAATTTAATTTATTTTGTTAAATTTAAAAAAATATATTATTTATTGTGATGATAATTATTTAATTATTTGATTAAAAATTGATTCTAATTTATGGATTGATTGTTTGTGCCATAAAATTTTAGGATTAACCTTAGTATGAATGCTGAATTGGTTAGATTTAGAAAGAATTAATCATCAAGAGTAAAAAGATTATTGCTGCTAAGAATAGAAAAAAAAAACAATAATCATAACAATTATGAGCTAATAATGAATTATCAATGCAATAATTTGATTATATTTGGATATATATAAGGAAACATGAAAAAAATAAGAAAAGGAAAGTTGCTGCTTATAGGAAGAAAATAATCATGTCTTAAATGTGGAATTGATCAGCTGCAACGGTTAGCAAAAGAATCGTTTTTGCTATAAGAAGAAGAACAAAGTTTGATGAGCATTAAGGAGAACATTCAGAAATTAAATACTACACTATTGAATGTCTTTTTTTTTTCATTTTGGTTTGTATTTGATATTTAATTTTGAGTTTTCTTAGTACTAAAAAAAAGCCGGATAATTTATTGAGAAATTATTAGAAAAAGTTTATCAATGAAAAGTCATTAACTAAGAAGAAAAGATAACTTATTAGTTTTAGATTCAATTTGTCTTTGATTTTGTTTGGTCTTAGTAATTTGATTTGGTCTTGGTGTTAGTTTGTGAATCACGAAATTATTACTTCATTTGTCTTAGAGTAGAACTGATTTAGTTGAATTTATCTTTGTATTAATTTTGACATTGATAATTATAATTTTAAATTTGATATAGTAAAATTTCGTTATTATTGTGATGAAAATTAGACGTAAATCTCATTACACATTGAGATTGAACAAAGATATTTACTAGTATGAATCTCTCTACTCTTCCCTCATTTAAATTATTAGTTGTATAAAATAAATTATATGTTTTGTAAATCAACAAAATAATTAAATAGGCAGTGTGAAGTGTGAACATAATGTGAAAGCGGTGTAAGGGATTTGCATAGCAAACAAATAAACCTTTGAAATTGGCCTATGATGAAGGATCATAGACAATAAACAATCTTGTGTCGTGAACCATGAGGCATTTTTTTATTATTATTTTCTCTCTGATTGATGCCTTTTCCGAAGTTGGCTAACCATATAGTTGATCTTTTATTCATATTCTATTTTGTAATTAAAGATTGGTGACACTATTAAATGTGAACATTGTAAAGGGTAGGTCAATTGTACATACAAAGTGGACTTCTAATTATAGACGCACCTATCAATATTACAGCTGCCCAATTTAATTCATGACCCCCACAAAAAGATAATTTATTTTTCCCAGGTCAGTAGAGTGTTTTCACATAATAATAATAATAATATAATTGAATTAGAATATTAGTTAAATAAATAAAAATAAAATATTTTAATTTTCTCAATATATTTGAGTACGTTACAGACTTCAAAAGTTTTTTTTTTTTTTCCCACGAAAAATTTCTTCTTAACAGCTTAACACACAAAACATTTACAAATGAAGATGGCAAGAAAATATCCGCTAAGCTTAGAAGCTGCAAATCTATATCTTTTGAATGATTGATGAAGAATATATACCACAAAAATAAATCAAAATGATTGAATTCATTAGTGGTCACAATTCACAACTCACATGAAAGGAATGAACGTGCTCCAATACTAGGATAACTTATTTTAATTTTAGCACTTCATCAATGTATAATAATTGTGATGAATTTAATTGATGCACTATCACATTAAAATATTGTTAGATAAAGTTGTTAGCAGTTAGAAATTAAATTAGTAATAACTAATAGCTAATAGATAAAATATTTATGAGATTAATTTAAAATATTTCTATAAATAGTGTGATTCTTGTATTATGTATAACTAGCGGCTCAACAGGCACTAACGTGCCTGTTCAGCCGCTTTTTTTTATTATTTTTAAGAAATTAATTTTATTTTTTGTTAATATATTATTTATTTTTTAAATTTATTAGATAAATATTTTTATTTTAATATTAACGTGACCTTATTTATATTATATTTTATTAAAATTAAAATTACTACAAATTTTTTTTTAAAATATTAAATTATGAAAGCACATAATAAAGAGGTATATATATTATCAAAAAAAATATAGTTCAAAAAATAATGATAATAATATTTAGAAACATTATTTACAAAATTCACTATTTCATTATTTAAAATTTAAATTACCAAAATAATATTATTTAATATAAAATAGATTAAAAATAAAAAAGAAATTAACAAAATTAATTAATAAATTTTTTATATTAGATCGCCATATTATTTGAAAAATTAATTAACAAAGTTCTTATATTACTACATTTATTGTATTATATGTCAAACTAATAATCAATAAAAAAATATTATCCAATATAAAATAGATTACAAATAAAAAAAAGAAATTAATAAAATATTTGCGTGAGAATTTTTTATTCTACTATTGGTAGGTGTAGATTTTTTTTGTATCTTTTATATGTTAACCATGTGACAAATAAATAATATTAAATTAATTATTTTTTTACAATATAATTTAGAAATTAATAAATGTTAAATCAAGTACTCTATATAATTAAATATCAAATTCAATACTCGCGTCTTATATATATGCCACTCAAATAAATTGGCCAATATTCAAAATAAATAATATTATAGTAGATAAAATTAATAATTTAATTTAGTTTTAAAGTAAATATTTATGTACTCAAATATCAAATATAAATAATACTTTACATAATCAATATTTTAGAAAATAAAAAATATTACAAAGCAATTAAAAAAAATAAATTAACCAAATATTTATGGGACTTTTCTTCATTCATTCGTTAATAGGTAAAGATATATCAAAAAATAAAAATACATATCAAATTGATAAGATAAAAAAAATTGTTTCTTTTTACATTAAATTGATTAAAAAAAGGAGACATAGTACTATTTTTATATGTAAAAAATTTAGAATAAATTAAAAAGACAGAGGAATTATTGAAAATATAGATTAGATAAGTAAATTAAAGAGAACAAAAAAAATATAAGTGGATGTTATGCTCGTGAAAGCAATAACCGCTGTAAAATCGTCCAAAATTTGCAACTGAAGGCAATGGAAGATGATGGAGGCGAGGGTATTGAAGAAAAATACAGAAAAGTAGAAACTAAATTAACATAGAATTAAACCATAAAATATGAAGACAGTGAAGAATGTGAAAATATTTATATTCATTCTCGTCCATTTTTTTTATTTATTAGCAATTCCGTCAGCATTTTTTTAAAGTGAAAGAGTAATTTAATTTAATTAAGGGTTAAGTATGACTGATGGTGGAAGGGAGTTAGTTTTTAAATTGAGTAGCGTCAGTTTTTTTCAGTTTTAAAATATGTCGTGGGTTGAATCAGTTTGATACTTTATTGTGGGTAAATTCTTTATTTGATAAAAAAAGAATAAAAAATATGGAGGACGTAGTAACAATTTATTATATTAAATTCATTGTTTAACAAACAAATAAACAGAGATAAAATAGGAAGAAAAAATTGGATACCAAATTTTTCTTATTCCCATTATACATTTGTATAGTTTATTATACATTAGTACGGTCCAATATGTAAGATAAATGATACTGTGATAGACAAAATTAATAATTTTATTTTATTTTAGAAAAAATATTTATGTACTGTAATCAATAATCTAAAAAATTAAATATATATTATTGCAAAGCAATCTAAAAAGTTAACAAAATATTTATAAAATTTCCTCATTCTATAGATAAAGACATATAAACAAAAATAAGAACACATATTAGATAAAAAAATATTTTTTTTACATCAAATTAATAAGATAAAAAAAAACAATTCTTTTACATCAAATTGATCAAAAAAAGATAGAACTATTTTTTACCTAAAATATTGGAAATGAATTAAAAGAATAGAAGAATGACTAAAAATATAGTTTAACAATAAGTAAATTGAAGAAAAAAAAAATGTCAGTGGAAGTTATGCGTGAAGCCAAATTAAATTTGTAACTGCAACGGATGGATGACGATGGAGGCAATACAATTGAGGATGTTGAAAAGAGGAGAAGGTGGATATTATTGAAGATGTTGTCTTTGAATTTTATTTTGAGGATGTTGTCTTTGAATTTTATTTTAAAAATTAAAAATTAGTACTCAAAAATAAAATAAACCATGAATATAAAATACCTACTATTTATACCTGTTATTTGGACCATTATCGTCTCGATTTCTATATTTTCAAAAGGTAGAATATAGATACCTGTGTTTAACAATGGAGTTGGCGTATGAATTGTATCAACTCCCTTATCAAATCATATGGCGATCATTTGCACGTAATTATTAATTTGCTGAATTCTCCCTTTCTTAATAAATGCATGTCAGAACCAAAATATAGCAAAACACAGAAAAAAGAATCGACAACAGCCAGACGACATATTTGTAAGTGGAGCAGTTATTTAATTTCCTCACGATTGCAGCAGTTATTTAACTCTTTTGTGGGTTGATGACTTTTTTTAATTAAGAAACAAAAATGTATTATTACTATTTTGTCCATAAATTTGATTTGTAGAATAAATTATTTGAGAGTAAATGATGTCTATAAAAATTGGACACCAAACTCTGGTATTGGCTTTATATATTGGTATAGATATAATTTTAATATATATTTTTTATTTTTTATTCTTTATTTAGGATATAATATATTTTTTTCGTAAAACTACTTTGTTTTCTTTCGCAAAGTTATTTTTTCTTTGTGTTGTTGTTATTTTTCTTTGCATCTGTTTTTTATGTTTCCTCACTTTAACTATAAGTCCATCTTCTCCGTTTCATCTTTTCAAGTTCAACGGACCAAAAACCACTAGCATTCGACAGCAGCCCCAGCTTTGCCGCCACTATCCTCTTTCCCTTTTTTTTCTATGCGTCACCGCGCTGCACACATAGTTTCTTCTGCGTTACCACAAGCCGCTCACATCTTCTCCTAACCAGAACAAAAACTTTGTTCCTCTTTTTTGTCATGATCAGAATTACGGCTCACGCCGCACCTCTCTCTTTCTTTGTCTTTTTCTTCTTCTCGCGTTACAGGTGCCGCCTCTTCTTCAACCATCTCATCAAAACTTATTCAAGATAGAATTATTGATATTTTCCATTCACCAGCTTGTGGAAAATATTAAAATATTATTAGAGTTGTTAGTAGTTAAGAATTAAGTTAGTAATTACCAGTCATTAGTAGATAGAATATTTATAAAATTAGTTGGTAATATTCCTATAAATATGACGACTCTTGTATCATGGAAAAATAACTTAAACACAGCAACTTTAATACATATTTATCATTTCTTTTGATTCTATTTCTATTATCTTATTATATCAGTAAAGTAGTTTTACACGTATATTTAATTACGTAATGTCACATCAATAAAAATAACTATCTTTTACATTGACTGCGTGAATAATCATTTAAAATAACTATATAAAATACTTTACACTAACAATGCATCAAAATTAAACTTTAATTTGGATATGATAATAATATAGACGGTCTAAAAAACATTCTAATATCTTTTCTTAAATATCAAGTGAAATAAAAATGAATATAATTGATGTTTTAATCTTAAGAAGTAGTATTTTCTTCCAAAACATAATTTTTAGAAGGATTTATTTGTTAGCAGGATATATACTTATTTTTTTTTTTACAGTAATTCATTCATATTCAAATTAGTATATGATTTAATTGTAATATACGTGAACTAAATTTTGTTAAGTTCATTAAAAAAATTATATATTTAAAGTTTAAACACATTTTTAGATATACTAATTAATCTTTTAATAAATCCAAAAAACAAATTGGAGACTGTTAAATTAAAATGAGATTTTTTTATTAATTTATTCTCTTTTATATATTAATTTAGTAATGATATTATTACATTTATTTATTTATTTATTTATTTTTAAAGTAGCTAGCCACTGATTTGAGATTAAACAATGGGAATATATCCGAAGAGTAAATACCACTTGGCCAAAAAAAAAAACGCACACTCACACACACATAAATTTCTGTATTTCAATTTAGGTTGTTAAATAAATAACTTTTTAAAATAAAAAATCGTAAATTCAACTATATACATATGAAGATTAATATCTTAAACATTAGAGTCCTTTTGATGATTATTTTTTTGGTATACACATACAAACTACTTTAACTTGATTATGATAAAATGAAAAGAGAAACGTGCAATGGCTATAGAAGCAGAAATAAATAAATAATTAATCTAAAAACTCCACTTGCATATTTGGATTTGTATGTTCCCATCCACAATCTGAAACCAATCAAGAAGATTTTGAATAATATAATGTTTGACTCCCAATAATTGTAGGCTTGTTGCTAGGGCACAAGCTGAGTGACAATAAACCAGTGGATCCACTAAATCGGGTTCAAACTTTTCAATCAAGTGCAGCGCAATATATATATATATATATATATATATATAGTTTTATATTAATAAGATTTTCTGTTGACATTCGTGCTACAAAAAAAAAGTGATTTGTATTTTTTTTTAATCGAAGATATAGAAACTCAAACCCACGACCTCTTAATTGAGTATGGAGAGACTATGCCATTTGAACTATTGCTTCTTGACAAAGTGATTTCACATTAAATAAGTGATGAGGATGTGTTGGGAATTGGCAAAAATATTGCCCTCATCGGCAAGCAACCAGCTTTGAGGGGTATTATCCCTTATATACTATGTACTCCTTATGTACTCCTACTATATAAATAATATTTGTTGAGATATTACGCTGTACTCATTATGTACTCTCACTATATAACAAAAATTACAAATAAAAAAATGATTTAAATAATAAAGGGCTCTTCTGAAGAAGAAGGGTTATATCCAGAATTCCCTTCCAACGAACAGGATAACGAGCAAGACGAGAAGCCATATGAGGATCCAGAAAGACGGAGAGAGTTATTAAAGACAGGGAAGAGCTTGATCCCCAACTTCCAGACCTGCTAATGTCTGATTCATTCTTTATGGTTTTAGCCAAGTGGAGTAACCCCATTATTGCTGATCGTGAGATTTTGATTCAGGAAGCTAAGAAATTGACAGATGTTCTGGTTCCATTTATTGGAATCAATGTCCATGACTTTCCAGATTTTGAGACACTCTTGCAGGATCATCTGATTGCACTTCCGTATACAGTCCTCTTACGAGGATCGCGCTGTGTTGAACATTATGACTATATTGGTACCTCTGCTGCTGACATTGCTAGTTACCAACATAAGGATTGAGGCTGCAAATAATGATTAATTGAATATCACAAGAAAAAATTGTCAACAATTTTAATGCTGATTTGTAAAGTCTCTATAATGAAGCAGACAGCAGTAGTGCAGGAAAGCAGTAGATGGCATTCAATCTACAGGATAGTATGTAAAGAAGCAAAATTTCTTTTTGACATTTTTTGGGGAACAACATTATGTATTTGGCATCCTTATAAATGAAGAGAGTATTTTTTATTTAGAAGAGAGTACTTAATTGTTTTATCCTAAAAAGTACTCTCTTCATTCTTATATGGTGTCATGTCTCATGTCTCATATTCATGCTTTATAGTTTTACATTTTTTTTCATCGGTTTATTGTTCATATTAATATATAAAATAAATAAAATTTTATTTTTTGAAAGAGTTTTCATCTTTTAAATAGGAAATTAAACATCACATAATTGACACAAAATAATCTAAAAATGTGTTAAAATTTTGTAAAAAGATGTATGTTACGACTTGGTGGTTATTGTTCTAAAGCAAAATTCAATATAGAATTAATGATATTGATTTTATCAAACTCGATGTTTATTTAATATTAAAATTTAATTTTGATGCATTGTCAATATTAAATAGTTTTACGTGTGAATCTAATCACATAATGATACATTAGTAAAAATAATTATTTTGTACATTGACTTTGTAAATGTTTATTAAAAAAAAAAACAGATGTAATCGAATGATTGTATAAATTATAAAATGTTTTAAACTGTTAACGAATCAAAATTAAACTCTTAGTATTAACTTAAAATATATGTTCCATTATAAACTAAATTATTATTTTTCATTTAATTTGAATATAAACTATAAAATATTTTATACTGTTGACGTATCAAAATTAAACTCTTAGTATTAACTTAAAATATATGTTCCATTATAAACTAAATTATTATTTTTTATTTAATTTCAATAAACTCTTTGTCCAAAATTTGTTTTACACAAATATTTAATCGTGTAATACTATCCTCCTAAATATCTTCTATCCAAGTAATTTCTAAATAAAAAGTGGAACATGTTTATTATTTTAAGATATTAGTTGCATTTGAATACTTCTCTTATTTATGTATTTAAATTATGGATTATGTTATATATACACTAAAATTAATCATCAAAATTAGCCATCAGTATAAAATATATGTTAGAATATAAATATACATTAAAAATAAATTAAACCACATATATATTTATATATAAATACATTGGTAACAGATTGTAATAGCTGATTTTTGTGTACGAATAATATTTTTGTTAAATTATTTTTTTAGATGGGTCTTTGCTAAAGTGGTTGTTAAGATTTCTATAATTCTATTTTGGTTTAATTACTCTGTTAGTCCCTATAGTTTCGCAAAATTTTCAATTAGGTCCCTATACTTTTTTTTCTTTTTAATTGAGTCCTTACACTAAATTTTTTTTTTAATTGGGTCCCTACACTTTTTTTTTTCCTTTTATTTAGGTCCCTATATCAATTCTTTTTTTTTAGTTGGGTCCCTATAAAATTAAGCCAATTACTACTAAGAGGGACTTAATTGAAAAAAAAAATTAGTACAGGGACCCAATTAAAAAGAAAAAAAGTATAGGGACCTAATTAAAAATTTCACGAAATTATAGGACCAACAGAGTAATTAAACTTTCTATTTTGAAAAATTTTATCCCAAAAATTAAAAGATATAGTTTAACTTTCAATGTATTTATTGAAAAGAAATGTCAAACTTTCTATTATTAGTAATTTAGTATCATAGATTTTATCGTTAGCTAAATCTCTCTTTTAAAAAAAAAAAAAAATCTGAAATAGATGACCCCATGATAGATTATTCCAAAATGTATGTATCCTAGTTTAATTAATGAATTTATTAATTAGTAATAATTGATGAATAATGTTGGGACAAGACGCAAACATGGTCCAAAGGTGGTTCACTACTTGAGCTGTGTTATCTATGCACACACGCTTATCATTATCATTCTTCACTTTCCCATTTCCCACTCATTACACAAGCTATGACATCACACTTCATTAAGCAAATTATTTTTTCTTCCTTTTAATTATCTCTGCTGCATGTCAAGTTCTATTTAAGATTTTCTCCACAAGAAAGTAGAAACAACTTTTCAATGGAGAAGGAAGAAGTTGAGCATTCCACAAGTGAAGTGGAAATGGCTTCTCATCAAAACATGTCACAACCACAAAAGAAGAAGGGTGGTCTTGTTACCATGCCTTTCATCATAGGTACTTACAAGTTACAACTTAACATAATTATTATGTTATGTGATTTGTTTTTTTAATTTGTTTGGTTTATGTTAATAATGGCAGCAAATGAAGCACTTGCAAGTGTTGCAACAATTGGTCTTTTGCCAAACATGGTGTTATATTTGATGGGGAGTTACAAGCTCCATTTGGACAAAGCAACTCAGATACTCCTTCTATCACAGGCAACAAGCCATTTCACACCTGTGGTTGGTGCTTTCATTGCTGATTCTTATTTGGGTCGCTTCCTTGCTGTTGGATTAGGATCCATAATCACTTTTCTGGTAAATAATCCTTTTTTCAACCTTATGAGTTCAATCAATAATCCTTGAGTTCAATAATTGTCCTTTTTGCCCTTCAATTATTATCATGTAAGAAAAGAAATTTAGTGAGGAGGGAAGGATAGTGTTGGAAATTCAAGTGTAAGTAGTTTGGTCTTACATTAGTAAGTTCGGATTAAGTGAGACATTATAAGATTTTGAATCAACTTATTTTGTGATTTTGCACTTAATTAGTTTAATTTAGATCTCCCAAAATAGAAAGAAAATAAATTAAAGAGGGAAGGTAGTTGAAATTACCCTTGGCATAGTTGAAAAACAGATGTAGTTTTCTTTAATGTTAAACAATATGTCAAATGAATCATGCTTAGAGGGCATGGAGGGTACTCAAAATTTGTTCATGATAGCAATATAAATATTTTTGTTTTCTGTTATTTGTTATCAAAGATCAGAGTTTCATGAAATGAAGGTATGAATAAAAATTATATAAGATTGCATGATATAAAAATATTTATTATGAAGACAAGATCACTATTTCAATGTACTAATTCTCCAACAAAGACTAAATACTAACTTTTCAGTTTTCACTTATCTAATCACCTCAGAAATGTTGAAAACATTCATAATCTTTTTTCTTCCTTTTGTTGCAGGGATTGGCACTCATGTGGCTAACTGCCATGATCCCTCAGGCAAGGCCTCCTCCTTGCAATCCAGCAGCCGGAAAATGTAAGTCGGCGACGAGTCCACAAATGGCAATGTTACTCTCAGCCTTTGCTCTCATGTCCATTGGAAATGGAGGCCTTTCATGCTCCCTAGCATTTGGTGCAGACCAAGTGAATAAAAAGGACAACCCCAATAACCAACGAGCCTTGGAAATTTTCTTCAGTTGGTATTATGCTTCAGCATCAATTTCTGTCATAATTGCATTCACTGGCATTGTATATATCCAAGATCATCTTGGATGGAAACTTGGTTTTGGTGTTCCTGCAGCACTTATGCTCATGTCTACTATCTTCTTCTTCCTTGCTTCTCCACTTTATATCAAGAATAAGATACAAGGAAGCTTGATCACCGGCTTTGCTCGAGTGATCGTGGCATCCTATAAGAACAGGAAGCTTCCATTGCCATCTCAGAGCTCAGCCGGAATGTATCATCATAAGAAGGACTCTGAATTTGTTGTTCCATCTGATAAACTAAGGTAGAAAATCACATATTCACTTTAATATAACTCCTCTAAAGTGAGCTTTTTCTTAAGTTTGAGAGTAAGGGTGCATTTCTTCTTCTTAGCAATGCCTTTTTCCCTCTAAGTGGAATCGGCTACATAGATCAAACACTGTCATTGTGTCGTGTCTATGCATTGGGATGCGAAGTTAACTCACTAAATCAGTGATCTAAGACTAAATTACTGAACATGTGACACTGCCTTGTGTGCTTTTCAGGTTTCTGAACAAAGCATGCCTCATTAGAGATCCAGAAAATGACATAGCTTCTGATGGCTTGGCCTTAAATCCATGGAGTCTTTGCACAGTAAATCAAGTAGAAGAGCTGAAAGCTATCATCAGAGTCATTCCTCTATGGTCTACAGGGATCATGATGTCTCTTAGCATTGGAGGCTCATTTGGATTGCTGCAAGCAAAATCACTCAACAGACACATCACTTCAAACTTTGAAGTTCCAGCAGGTTCTTTTAGTGTGATCATGATAGTTACAATATTCTTATGGATTGCTCTCTATGATCGTGCCATTATTCCTCTAGCATCAAAGCTCAGAGGGAAACAAGTTAGGATAAGTGCTAAAAGAAGAATAGGACTAGGCCTGTTCTTCTCTTTTCTCCACTTTGTAGCCGGTGCTACCGTCGAGACCACAAGGCGAAGAAGAGCAATCGAGGAAGGACACATTAATGATCCTCATGCAGTGTTAAAGATGTCAGCAATGTGGCTTTTCCCTCAACTTATCTTGGGTGGCATAGCTGAAGCATTCAATGCAATAGGCCAGAATGAGTTCTATTACACAGAGTTTCCTAAGACTATGTCAAGTGTTGCTTCGTCTCTTGTCGGATTGGGAATGGCTGCAGGGAATGTGGTATCTTCCTTAGTATTCAGCATGGTGCAAAACCTCACTTCTAGAGGTGGAAAAGAAGATTGGATTTCAGATAACATTAACAAGGGTCATTATGATAAGTACTATTGGGTTCTTGCTTCAATTAGTGCTGTTAATATATTGTATTATCTGTTGTGTAGTTGGGCTTATGGACCTACATCTGATCAAGTAGTATCAAAGGTAAGTGATGAAAAGGGTTCAATTGAAGGAAGTGAATTGGGGAATGGGGGTGAGGAAATTGAACCAAATGAGAAAGAGTTAACTGAATTTGGTCATGGTGGTCAAGTTCATAAAGGTACTTAAGGTTGAGCCAATAATATGTCACTTTATTTTGTCAGCTAAATTCATGTGAAATATAGAAGAAGTGAAGTTTGGGTTCATGATGATAATTAAGGAAAAGCAAGGATTAGTTGGCTAGTTGAATTGTTTTATAGTTGATCAAAGGGTGTATTATATGGGGAGCAACAACCAATTTGGATAGCCTTATTTTTGTTTTCAAGTTTTTGGCTAGTAATAGATTTAAGCAGGTTATGGATGCAGATATGTAAGGTATGCCTGAAGGTAATAAAGATTCAAATTTACTCCATAGAGAAATTGTATTGTTTTAGGATGATCTCTCAATGATATGAAAAAGAATAGATTTATAGATTATTTAGAACTCATTGCTGTATGAAACTATGAGAGTTCATTTGATCTTCTTGTAATTGTATCAAGTTCTGAACTTATGATAATCTTAGATGACAAGTTATTGTTTTAGGGTAAAGTTTGGTGAAGAAAGAAAATAGAAACTATAATATCCCATATTTTAATGATTATCCATTCATGATTCATGTTATGTTCTTCCATGTTGATTTTCAACATTTTGGTTCCAGGTTGTTATGCAGAACTGGCTAACATCTAAAGGGTCCATACTCCATAGTAGTTAGAAGATTTTAGAATTAACAAATAAATAAACTTTTTGATTTACCAAATATAAAACGAACATAAACATCTTTTCGAAAAACTTTACCAAACGAAGCCTCAGTTAGCGCAACAAAATGATACATTGATTGGTTTCTTCCAACGAAATAAGTTCAGTGGGATAAGGCTTGGATTCCTGAGCAAAATGCATAATCTTAACAACTTAACTGCATAAAAGACTGATCATAGATAATAA
Organism: Arachis ipaensis; assembly: GCF_059453495.1. NCBI lineage: Eukaryota > Viridiplantae > Streptophyta > Magnoliopsida > Fabales > Fabaceae > Arachis > Arachis ipaensis. Next base: position 4,249,025 of record NC_142444.1, on the reverse strand, counting down.
ATTTGGATTTAAATTTATAAATGTGACCTGAACGCTAGACATTAGACAGCTTTGTTTAAAGCGTATCTCCCAAATTATCATACACAAATAAAAAGATATGTCAATTAGTTTCTAATAGTTTTTAAAAAGGTAACTAGTCAGTTGTTTCCGAAAATAGTGTCATAGAAGAATTAACTATCTAAGTTTTAAAAATAAGTTACTACTTTTTAAAACAACCATGCCAAAGCTTTACCAAAAATTTACCACCAAATCACTCATATAAAAAAATATATATATTTAAAAAATATATAATATATATTAAAAATAAATTAAATAATACATATATTTATACATAAATATAATTATTTAATAATTAATTTTCAATGTGTATATAATTTTTTTTATATCATGATGTTTTTTCAGGTAATTTCATCAAAAATTGAATTTATTTAGTCAAAATTTGAATTTTTTCAATATTTCTCTTTATTCTACTAAAAATTAATTTTCTAATATTTTGAAACATTAAAATATTTTATCAAATATAAAATAAGAATAATATTAAATAATCATTTTTTCAGTTAACATCAAGTTATTAATTAATTTTTTAAAATTATTTTATTTATTTTAAATTTTAGATTATAAATTATAAATTTTAAATTTTAAATTTTAAATTACAAATATAAATATTATAATTGACTAATGTTAATTAATTAAAAGTTGGTTCTTTATAGTTTTTTTTATTAAATATATATTAGTATTTTTGTACACACTTGTGAATTTTAAGCATAAACATTTAGTTATTTTATCACGAATTTAATTTTGATGATAATATAAAATATATATAACTATATTCATTTTTTTATGATTATTTATGGAGACGTGGTCAACATAAAAAGTAATTACTTTTGTGTTACGTAATTGAATGCGTGTAAAACTTTTGTACGTATCAAAACTAAATTTATTTATCGGTGGAAACTCGAGTGCAGTCAACTTCATATGAAATTGATAGCTTAGACTGAGAATCGTTAGATGAAAATTTAATCAAATCAGTCAAATCATCTAATTGCTCTCAACTATCAACTTCACGTGAATCGACCACACTTGAGTTTCCACCTTATTTATCACATGTTAAAACTTTAAAAGTTCTTTAAAACGTTTTTATCATTTTAATTTCTAATCTTGAGTAACATTAAAAATTTACAAAAAGGCACCCCTACACGCTCCAAAGAGATTGGAATTTTCAGTGCAGATTACAGAGGATGGGAGGAAGAGCAATGTCGCAGCCACGCGATGAGGACGACGTTATCAAGAGGAAGGGGAAGGCTTTAAGAACCACCGCGGAACATCTCCTTCCTTCGGCGGCACCGCCGCCATCTCTTCCTGATGAGATCATCACCGAAATCCTGCTGAGGCTTCCAGCGAGGTTGCTTGTTCAGTTAAGGAGTGTCTGCAGTTCATGGAAAACCCTAATTTCCAGCTCCCGATTCGCCAGCGATCATCTTCGCCGTTCAATCACCGCCGCAGAACCAAGCTTGAGCGAGCCACGAATCGCTTATCCTAGATGGTGGCATAAACACAACCAATTCGGAGATTTCTCCGTACGATCCGTGTTCGAGAAGCCTTTTACAGAAGGGGTCTGCTTCGAGGGAAAACGTGACTACAACATTATTGGTTCATGCAATGGATTACTCTGCTTGGTTGATGCTGATCATAATAAGATCCACAACCGTGTGAATGTCATCTTGTGGAACCCCTGCACTGGATTGACATCTCAAGAACTGGAATTTGAGGGTTTATTGAATGTTTGTGGCTTCGGCTATGACCATGTTAGTGACAGTTACAAGCTTGTTGGAATTGTAAATGAGGAAGAGAAAACACTAAAACCTCATAAATCTGCAACCACTATATATACACTTGGATTGAATTCTTCATGGAGAAAGATTCAGGATATGGCATTTAAGACCAGATATATAGAGAATAAGGTAGGGGTATTCGTCCCCGGCAGCGGAACTCTTAATTGGATTGTTCCAGGTGATGGTGCTTTTAATCCCATGGTTCTTTCCCTTGATTTGGAGAAGGAGACTCATAGTTTGTTTTCCCCGCCTAATCATAGGGATATGTATTGTCATTTCAAAATCCTGCAGTTATGTGTGCTGAGGAACTACCTTGCAATTTGTTGTGAACATAGAACTCATTGCCCTGTGTGGTTGATGAAGGAGTATGGAGTGTCTGAATCTTGGACTAAATTGGCCATGATCCCACAGTACCTTAGCATACACGTTATTCCTCTGTATCTTTGGGAAAATGATGTTCTTCTGGGGACTGCTTCTCCTTATTCAAGAATAATTAGGTATAACTTAAACCATGGCAACTTTAAGTTCCCTGTCATTGATGGCCACAGGGATGGCATGATGAAAGTTGCTCCTTTGTCTAAGCACTCGATGGCGGCGAAGCGATTCCATGTTTATCATGAAAGCTTGGTTTCTCCATCACACTGTGGTCTTCTAAGTAGCACATCTGAAATGCGTTGGATCAAACTCATCAAAGTCATCAAAAACCCATGTCTACAATCTCTTCCAAGTGAATTCCTCTATTGGTAAAGGCTTTCTCGCCCTATTTAGTTTCTAGCTATTCTAGTTGAATGATTTATTTATATAGTTTTTACAGACTTGGTGTAGGGCTGCAAAACTATACTTTCTGTTGACATGATTGTTCCCCATTGCTAAATCACAATGTCACAGCAATTTTTCTGCTTTATTTAGGATATTAAGGAATGACTATCATTTATTGGTGTTCATTTACAATTAGAGTTAATTTTTTCTAGTATCAAGTTCTATTTTTGTATGACAAGTTATCATTTTTAGGGTTAAGTTAAGGGAAGAAAGAAAACAGAAACTGTAATATCCCATAACTTAATGACTACAGTTTCGTATTATGTTCTTCCATGTTGGTTTTCAACATTTTGGTTTTTGCATTGTTATTTAGAAGTTAGAACTGGTTTTGTCCATTGATACTTAGAACTGATTTTTATTCTTTTTTCTTACGTACATAATCACAGAAGTCAACCCATCCTTTTTTCCTACAACCTTCGCATCCAATTCAATCTCTTTCTGTCATCAAATTTTATATTAGAAATTTTAAAGAAAAATGAAACAAGATTTATGCAGAGTGCATGAATCAATTTGACTCAAATCCATTAATAAAAAAATCAAAGATATTTAAACATGTAAAATAAAGAGAAAAAACTTATTTGAAGCTTTGCTATTGAATAATACTATATACTGAAATCAAGAGAGACATAATCAAATGAATTGAGTAATACTATATACTGAAATCAAGAGAGACATAATCAAATGAATTATACGAGAGTGATAGAGTTTAGATCATTGTGAGAGTTATGACTATGATGAATAATTTTGAATCAGAATAACAATATTATCCGAGTGTACGGATATCCACCATGCTCTTACTTGTTCGAGATGGTTAATTCACTTTGAATTTATTTGGTTGAAATTAAATTTATAGAAAAAGATTTTTTTTAATAAAAAAATTATTTTTATTATTTTAATATGTTTGATAAAATTTTAGTAATAAAACTGAAAATAGTAGATAAATTAAAATATTTGTATATAAAATATTCAAATAAAAAATTTCTCTATTTAAAAAAAAATCATAAAAAGTCACTCAAGTAGTCAAATCTTTTGTTACAAAATAATAGCGGGATTGGAAAGAGTAGTGCTAGGGAGCCAATGACCTAAGCGTACAAATCTTTGGTTTAGAAATAAAATGAACATCACCTATACTATCCAGAATAATCATCCGAATATAAAAAGTTAATTTTAGGTTCAGTAAGGTTCAAACTCTTGACCTTCCAAATCTGGAACTCTAGTACCAGGTCCTGAAACCACTCATCCCAAAAATATAACCTGACAGGACAATGTAACACTAATAATCATATCTCTAATACTTTCTAAACCTTCATTATACACATTGTACGCTTAAGTCATTGGTTCCTATACTTTCTCAATTGGAAATAGTCAAGTAGATACTCTACTATAGTGCAGTCGGTAAGTTCAAAGTTTGTGAAGCTAAACCTTTTCGCCGTCGTGGCCGCCGCTAACCTCTCTTTAAGTTGTTATGGAGCAGCCACATGATTATTACGAGAGGGAGAGGGAGAGGAAGCCTTCAAGAGTCACCATAAGCGCCCCAAAATGGCTGCTGTCTTCAACGGTAACGCAATCGCAGCCGCTGCTGTTCTTTCCGGATGAACTCATTAGGGAAATCTTGTTGAGGCTTCCGGCAAGGTCAGTGTTTCGGTTACGGAGAGTGTGCAGTTCATGGAAAACCCTAATTTTCAGCTCTCAATTCGCCAAAGACCATCTTCAACGTTCAACCACCGGGGATCCAAGTTTGAGTGGGCCACGAGTTGCTTATTATCATAGTTGCCACTACGGATTCGGAGATTTCTCCTTACGCTCCTTGGTCGAGAACCCTTCCAAACCTACGGAAGTCGTTCTCTTCGAGGAGAGACGTAACTACAAGGTTATTGGCTCTTGCAATGGATTGCTGTGCTTGCTGTTTGATGTTGATGGCATCAACACCTTTGTCAGGTTGTGTAATCCCTGTACTGGATTATTGACACCCCCATCGGTGGAATGTGGGGATTTCTTATCGGTTTGCGGCTTCGGCTATGATCATGTGAATGACAGGTACAAGTTTGTTGGGATTGTAAATCACATGGGGGAATATATAACTAGAATTTATACATTTTGCAGCAACCCTTCCAATAGAGCCATTCAAGAGATCCCATTTAATAGCATAATGGGTGATGATAAAGGGGTATTTGTGCCTGGCACCGCCACTCTTAACTGGATTCGTAGACATGCCATCCTGGGTTGCTTGGTTTTTTCCCTTGACTTGGTGAAGGAGACTTTTAGTGAGTTTTCCCTGCCCCTCAGTGATCCGGATGATAAAATCTTCTTCGTCCCACGGTTATGTGAGCTGAGGAACTGCCTTGCATATTGTTATAATCATGAGAAAACTCATTGGTTCATGTGGATCATGAAGGAGTATGGAGTGCCTAAATCTTGGACTAAATTGGCCATCATCCCCTCCCTTCCGCGTCTAACTGATTATCATTTACGTCCATTGTATACCTGGGGAAACAATATTCTTGTAGCGGTTGCATCAACTTCAAGGAAAGTTATCCGGGGAAACAATATTCATGTAGGGGTTGCATCAACTTCAAGGATAGTTCTGTATAATTTGGATAATGGTAGCTTTGAATTTCCTGTATTGAAACCTACTCCTTCAATAGGATTGTCCGTCTTTATTTATCACGAAAGCTTAGTTTCACCACCGTATCCTGGCCTTCCAAATAGCTCATCCCAAATTCAGTTAATCAAACGCTAACGGACAAGCTGTCTTCTGAATAATGGTTTGATTCTAGTCAACTCCTATGCCTTCTTTATGAGTTTTGACTTTTGAGAATTTATCTCTTCTTATTGCTTTTCTAATTTAGTGATTATTTTATCTAGTTTTTTACAAAAGTATACTACCTGTTATGATTATTGCCAATTTCATATTCACATGCACAGGCTGGATTTGTAGGATTAACCCATGTCTGCAACCTCTTCCATGTGAATTCCTCTATTGGTAAAGGCTTCCCCCCGCTATTTAGTTTCTAGCTATTCTTCTAGTTGAATGATTTATTTATATAGTTTTTTCAGACTTGGTGTAGGGCTGCAAAACTATACTTTCTGCTGACATTATTGTTCCCCATTGCTAAATCACAATGTCACAGCAATTTTTCTGCTTTATTTAGGATATTAATGAATGACTATCATTTACTGGTGTTCATTTACAATTAGAGTTAATTTTTTCTAGTATCAAGTTCTATTTTTATATGACAAGTTATCATTTTTAGGGTTAAATTAAGGGAAGAAAGAAAATAGAAACTGTAATATCCCATAATTTATTGACTACAGTTTCATATTATGTTCTTCCTTGTTGGTTTTCAACATTTTGGTTTTTGGGTTGTTACTTAGAACTGGTTTTGTCCATTGGATAAGAAATAAGCAATACATGTATGATCTATAGTATGAAAATATTTGAATTTTGGACGCAAAATCATCCTCAATCAATCTTATACTGGTAAAACCGAAGCAAACCCGTTGATGCAGTTATACACTTTTTCCTCTTTATTGATTTGTTATGATGAATAATTAACTAGAATCCTTCGTACGTTGCTAATGAACTTGAAAGTTCAGTGGATAGGCTTGGAATCGGAATCTTAATTTTTTTAGTTGTTTTGTACTTCGTCAAAATTCTCTTGAACGTTTAGTTTTCCCCGTTATAGAAGAACTTACATGATATGAAATTACCATGAATGAACATTCACATTATGAACAATGTTAAACAACTTAACCACAAAAGATACATCATAGATAAGCAATTTAGCTTAACACAATAGTCATTACATCTAATTACTAAAAGGCTAATGTTGTGGCAATGGCGAAACAGATTTATGTAGAGAAAATAGTAAAATACATATTAATTAGGAGAAAGGAAAATGTATACTGATACACTTTATTTGTCGGTGCTTAACTCGATCAAGGTTAGTTCTTCCACTGGTATGGATCTTTTCAAAAAAAAAATTTTCAATTGAGGGAGTAAAGTGTGATCTATATTCTTTCAATGTTTTTTCTCCCGTGCCTTCTCTTAATCTTACTTATAAAATTAATAGTAAGAGATTACATTTTACATTCTCAAGTTAGAAAAAAAATTGAGAGGATCCATTCCCGTTCCTTCGCTAGTCACTCTGTACTCTGACATTTTACTTGATCACAATCAACTCTTTTTTCGATCAAAACCTTTTATCGATCAAAATCCTTCACATGTAATCGTCTAGCCAACTATCAATAAAGTATAAAATCTCAGAAGAACAAGAACCACAATTCAAAAATTAGCTATTGAAACAAAAGAGTGTAAAACTTTTATCTTAAGTCATCTCCCTAATGTGGCGTTTGATATGAAAAAGTTATATGAGAAATTTATGTAATTATTGAAAGGTACACATTTACTCTTAAGTTTAGATTGATTGATAGTAGGTGAGATTGGAATTTATGTTCAAGAAAAAGTACCGTTTGTTATTTTTTTTTGTTTATTCTTAGTTTCTTACTGAAATGATAACAGTGGTCATGTTGACAAAAGGTATTCAACATTAAACAATGCCACATAACCATATAAATACTGGGAGAATATATACATTTATTAAATATTATTCGTTATTCATGAAGATTAAAACAACAGTTTTTCATAGGCACATCACATAACTGAGGTCTTTTTTTTTTTGTGGGTGTCCTCATAACTGAAGAGCTTAAAAGAACGAAAAAGGTAAGAGTTTAAACAAGATTATTAACAATAAGTCACTGTGTAGATTAGGACTCAAATAACAAAATTCTTATATGCCTTAATTATCCGGATAATAGTTAAAATTTTCTTATATAAGTTAAGTTCCTTGTATAAATTTTATAGTTTTCTTATTAAAAGAAGTGGGTGGATAATTTGGACCTCAAAATTCAAATAGGAAACAGACTACCGATTTCAAAACCTAATTCTCAAATGGATAGAGTTTTGTTTCTTTTAAATACAGACATTAATTCATTCTCTTTAATATCGTTAAATTTATTTCAATGCCTATTTTTACCCTTCTATTCTTGTAATAATTAACAATCCAAATAAAATAATACCCTAAAACTTACTATTATCTATTTTACAGCAATTACGGTCATTTTATTTCTGAATTATTTCTAGTTTTATTTATCATTCATTTTTAATCAATTATATTAATGTACAAATAAATTAAATTAAATATGGTAATACTTTTACTAATCAACATAACTTTTTAATTTGGAATTAACTTATATTTAATTTAGTATAATTTTCTATAAAAAATTATTATTAGACCAAAAAACAAATATATAGATTAATTTTTTTTTAAATACCAAGATACAAAAAATTAATATTAAAAAATCTCAAACAAAAATTACTAAAATATAAAATGATAGAAACAAACAACAAAAATTTAGTCACAAAAAAAAAAAACACAACAAAAATTTATCAAATATTCAAACAATCTCCTAAATCAGAAATGAAATTATGCATATAAAGAATATAATTTAAACATTGAAAAGACCCAACATTTGAAGAGTTATGATAAACTAACTTGTATGACATAAAAATAATAAAATTTATAATAAAAACTTAAATAAATAGAACAAAATAAAAGAAATAGAAGAGATAGAGTATAATAATAAATAATAATATTTTATAGCTTATAAAAAAATTTCAATAATAAAAATATTACATCATAGGAGAAAAAATATTATAGAATAAAAGAGCAATTGGTGAAAAAAAATTTGATTCTAAAATATATGACTTTTTACCGTTAATATGTTACGAAATACATAAATAGTTAAAATAAAAAGAAGAATAAGATTGTATTTTTAATAAATTAAAGTAATATTCACAACCATATAATTGATGGTGTGCATATAACTATTAAATAATAAATTGCAAGAAAATATTAATAAAAGTATTAAATTTTATATTAAAATAAAAAATATAAATAATAAATAAAAATTTGAGATTTAAAATAAAAATATTTAAAATCAAGGAAAGAAATAAAGAGAAACTTTTGATAAACGACTCAAATGTTAACGTGATAATAAATTGAATCAAATAACATATATTTAAATTAATTGAATTAAATAATTGATATAATAAATTAATTATAATTATTGTTTCAATCAAATAAGTTAAATAAATAAAAAATATCTTATAAATATGTCATATAAAAATTATAACACTTTTAAAAAGCATTAATCAAAATACATAAGACAAAAAAAATTTAATATAAATTAAAATAAATCAATTTATTTAATCAAATAATTAACATAATTGATTAGTTATAATTAATGTGATTAAAAAAGTTAAATCATTTAATATTTATATAAATAAAATCAAATAAATAATTAATTATAACATTTTTAAAAATTATTAGTTAAAATATATAAGACAAAAAAATTAGTATAAATTAAAACAAAATCAATTTATTTATTTCAGTCAAATCAAATAATTAATATAATTAATTAATTATAATTAATGTGGTTAAATAAAATAGTAAACAATTTGATATTTATGTCAATCAAATCAAATAAATCATTAATTATAGTACTTTTAAAAATTATTAATCAAATTAAATAACGAAAAAATTAATTTATTTATTCTATTCAAATCAAACAATTAATATAATTAATTAGTTATAGTTTATGTATTCGAATAAAATATTAAATTATTTAATATTTATCTCAATAGAATCAAATAAATAATATAATTAATTAGTTATAGTTAATGTGGTAAAAAAATATCAAATTATTTAATATTTATCTTGATTAAATCAAATAAATAATTAATTATAATACTTTTAAAATTATTAATCAAAATACATAAGATAAAAAATTAATGCAAATTAAAATTAAATCAAATCATTTATTTCAATCAAATTAAATAATAAACATAATTGATTTTTTTTTTGGTGACTAATAAACATAATTGATTAGTTGTAGTTGATATAGTCAAATAAAATATAAAATAATTTAATATTTATCTCCATCAAATTAAATAAATAATTAATTATAATACTTTTAAAAATTATTACTCAAAATACATAAAATAAAAAAATAATAAAAATCAAAACCAAATTAATTCATTTATTGTAGTCAAATCAAATAATTAATATAATTAATTAATTATAGTTAATGTGATTAAATAATATATTAAATTATTTAATATTTATTTCAATCAAATAAAATAAACTAAAATTTACATTGAAGCATATGTTATGTCAGCTATGTTATTAATTAAAAAATTTGATTTTAATATTATATATATATATATATGTGTTAAATTAATAATAACTGAATTTTAGTATGTACATAATATTTTTTTTAAAATTAAGTGAATAATTTGGACTTCAAAACCTATATAGAGAACAAAATATAATTTTAAAACATAATTCTCAAATTGATATTTTAGGTTATTTTATAAAATTATATTATCTAATTTTAGTGTAGAAATAATTTTTTTTTTAAATAGATAGATTTTTGTTTCATTTGATTAATTCACTTTATGTTAAGTTACCAAAAAATTCATTGTATGTTAAAAAAAAATAGTAGGATTAAAAAAAAAAATCTAGGAGCCAGCAATTTTTTAAAATTCTGACAAGTATATAATCAGCAAAAAAAAAAATAAGTTATTGGATGAAATTTTATACCAATTTCACCCTATTAAAATTATTATTAATAACTATTTAATGACTATAAATACCAAAAATTGCTGTCCCTAGCAGTCCTCTTACAAAAATAGATAGGGCAGAGTCTTTGCAGTTGGCAAGTTTCAAGTTTGAGACGCTAAACCATTTGGCCGCCGCCGAAACCGAGCAGTACCACTCTCCCTTCAACTTGTTATGGAGCAGCCTCATGATTATGACGAGAGGAAGATGAATCCTTTAAGAATCACCAGAAACGCCCCGAAACGGCTGCTGCCTTCGACGGTAACGCCAGTCCTTCCGGATGAACTCCTCACAGAAATCTTTCTGAGACTTCCGGCAAGGCTTCTTCTTAGTGTACGGAGTGTGTGCCGTTCATGGAGAACCCTAATTTCCAGTTCCCAATTCGCCACCTACCATGTTCAACGTTCAATCACCGCGGATCCAAGTTTGGGTGGGCTCCGATTTGTTGTTTATCATCATACTTGCAGCTACAGATTTGGAAATTTCTCCGTACGATGCTTGTTCGAGAACCCTTCCAAACCTACTGAAGATGCTCTCTTCCAGATAAGCGGTTGCCACCAAATTATTGGCTCTTGCAATGGATTGATGTGCTTGCGTGAGAAAGTTGGCACCGACTACCGTGTCATGCTGTGGAATCCCTGTACTGGATTGACATCCGATTTGCTGGAAATTCGGGGTTGTAACATATGGGCTTCCGACTTCGGCTATGATCATGTGAATGACAAATACAAACTTGTTACGACTTTATATCAGGAACAGAAATCTCATATAATTGAGACCAGAATTTATACATTTTGCAGGAACCCTTCCATGAGAACGATTCAAGATGTTTCATTTCGTAAAATATATGGTGCTTGTACAGGGTCAAGAGGGATATTTGTGCCTGGCACTGCCACTCTTAACTGGATTCTTAGGCATGACACACGGACTCTGGATTACTTGCTGGTTCTTTCCCTTGACTTGGTGACCGAGACTTGTACTCAGTTTTCCCTGCCCCTCAACAATAATCAGTATAATAAAACCATCTTCCCAAAGTTATGTTTGCTGAGGAACTGCCTTGCATGTTGTTTTAATCATGAGAAAATTCAGTGGTCTGTGTGGGTGATGAAGGAGTATGGAGTGCCTCAATCTTGGACTAAATTGGCCATCATCCCCTATCACTCCTATCACTCGAGTCTATCTTCAGGTATATCTGCTGATCATTTATTGCCATTGTATATCTGGGAAAATGTTATTATGGCAGCTGCATCGTATTCAAGAATAGTTCTTTATAACATAGATAATGGCAGCTTTAAATTTCCTGTATTGAAACCTACTTCTCCGTCTTACTATTTTGGATTGCAAGTCCATATTTATCACGAAAGCTTAGTTTCACCACCATATCTTGGCCTTCGAAGTAGCTCATCCCAAATCAGGTTGATCAAGCCCTAGTGTACAAGCTGTCTTCTAAATGGTTTGATTCTGGTCAACTCCTGCTTTTTTTTTGTTGTGTTTTGAGAGTTCATCTGTTCTTGCTTTTCTAATTTAGTGATTTATTTATCTAATTTTTTACAAAACTATACTTTCTGTTATGATTATTGCCCATTTCATATTCACATGCCCAAGCTGAATTTGTAGGAATCACCATCATTATGCTTGAGATGAATCTCTCATCTTAGATGCAACCTATTATTTTAGGATAAAATTTTGGGGAGAGAATGGAATATATAATTTATTGGTGCATGATTGATCCATACCATAGTATTCGAATCTTTAAATTATGGATTCATGATCATAAACGATTCTTTTATGACTAAACAAAATTAAAATTAAATCCATTTCTCTGGTCACCCTCCCCCAACCTTCCTATTTTTTATTTTATTTTTTATTTGTTGTGATAAATAAATGATTACTAGGTTTCAGTGATCAACATAGTAGGTACTAGGTAGTGGGGAAAATGATGTATTGATATATCTTTTTTCTCTCTTGATCAAAGAAATGATATGAACTTCTGAGGTACTAACTTGGTGACATAAAAGATCTGTTATTGATGAGTATTAAAGAATTGGAGCTTAAAACAAATGGAAAAGTTTAAACGAGATTTTAACAAACAAAACGATAAGCCATGTCACAGAAAAAAAAAATTGTATTCTTAATTAACTAGATCCCCCTTGTGGATTGTAGACCCTATTTCATGACCAACACTCGCATTGTCATGTTTTTTAGCCAACTGTCACTTTTTTTTTTCTTTTACTCCTCTAGCATTTCTAATAAAAAAAATTTTACAGCACCTACAAGTAACTACGGAATATGTGTTACGACCCAATCTGGCCGTTACTAGCGCTTAGGAAAATCTTCCCAAACAAGTCTCAAAATTTGATATTACAGAAAATAAAAATAAATAGAATTTCTAATTATATTAAAAGGCAACACATTCTCGGCATCATATTTAAAACATACTCAGCATATTTATAGAAAATTCGACTTCAATATTTACAGCAAGGCATGATCTATTAGTTTCATCTAATCGAATATTTACAAAGTAACATACTCAAGTCACTAAAGTCTGATCCTGCCTGTGTTATATGGAGCATTTTAACAAGTCTAAAGAGCTATAAAACTATTTACATAAAACATCAAGTCCTTCCTTGAACACTAAAGGGCTCACCAACACAAAAAAGCTAGAGTGGAACTGATGAAGTTGGATTAATATCAAGGCCCATATCTGAAAAAAATTGAAAGAACAATAGAGTGAGTTTTAAACTCAGTGACAGAGCATCCATAACCCTAAGACAATGGTATAACTAATTAACTTTTAGGCAAAATAAATCCACTTTAATAATAGTGACAAAAATATCTCAAACACAAGGATAATTACTTACAGACATCAAACATTCAAACTTTTTTATTTTATATAAATATAAACGGAAAGTTATCTAATTCAAAAAAGTTAAAATAATAGACAGAAATCACACTTAAGTTGTTTTCTTTTGTGTGAATTCTGAAACAGATATGCTCCACTGATTTTGTGGACATAAAACAGACAGGTACTATTTTTCATTCATATGGACCTGAAAGTACAATTATATACTGGCATGGTGCACCAAGTCTACCGTTTACTATCGCTAGCTGCAGTTTCTATCATAGAACCTTCTAAAATATTTTAACATACAACTATAATCATGTTAATAGTTGTCAAACAAATCAATAAGTGCATAGTAATTTAATTTCTCAAATGATAAACTTAATTAATTTTAGCAAAAATGTTATGTCTCAGGTGGAATTTTCTTCGTAAAATATTTAACATAAATATTATATTAACAATTAAGTTAGTAAATAACTAAATAATTGATTTTAAAATTATTCTCTATAATTATAAAAATGATACAATACTAAAATTTAACTATAGATACAAAGTTTACTCACGGACTAAAAATTCGAGAGGAATTTCTACTCCACAGGTTTCAACAAGCAAAGAGAGTAGTTCCTTTGAGAATCTAATATCACAAACATAACAAAAATAATTCTAATAAGTTAATCTTAACATCCATTGACATATAATAGAACCTATATACCCAAAAATTTCAAATTCTATCTTACCCTAACTCTAAATTTTCGAATTTATTAATACCCATCACTACAAACATGATAAAAATAAAAAATATAGATAATTATCAAGTTAAAGAGTCACCTTGATGTCTTAATAATTGATAATACTTGAATTAAAGGTGGTTTTCCTCTTCTTCAAAACTTAGACTATTTTAATGGAGTTTTGGAATAAAAGCCAACATAAGAGAGCACAATAGATAGGACATAATAGAGTTGGAATAGAAGAAGAGTAGTGAAATTAATTGAAATAAAAGTTTATAGAATTATTGTTGAAAAAGTGATATGAGGGAGGAGAGATCAGCAGAGTAGTATTAGCGGTGAGGGATTCTGAAGTGATGTAATAATATGTGTGTGTATTACTGAATTGAAGTGTTCTCTGTGCCGTTGGAGTAGAAGGAAAAGAAGGAAAAGTTATGGGCTTGACCTATGGGTGTGTTTTTTTTTTAAGGCTCTATAATACCAATTGGTTTTGCCTGATGATGCTAAAGCTGATGAGATTAAGGCTGAGTTGAAGGATGGTGTCTTAACTATTACCATTCCTAGGACTCAGCAGCAAAAAAAGGATGTTAAGCAAATTAGTGTCCATTGAAGGAGACATGTTTCGTGTTGATATACTCTGATTTATTGGTTGGAGTATGTTAACATGATGTTAGACAAATATTATAAATAATTGTCCTTTTTCTATGTAATTTGATCATGGATTTGTGAAGGAGTGAGGCTTATGGCACTAATAACGTGTGTAGGGTGTGGACATAGATTGAAATAGATTACATTATGTGAAACTTGAATGTCTATGATAAAATGTATTGTTCTAATTGTTTGCACCCACTCCTTAAATAGTTTATTCATCATCAAGATGTTAGTTTATTTATCATGAAAGCTTAGTTTCACCATCATATCGTTGCCTTCGAAGTAGCTCATTCCAAATCTGGTTTATCAAACCCTAGTGTACAATCTGTCTTCTAAATGCTTTGATTCTTGTCAACTAATTCTTGTGACTATGCTTTCTGTTATTTCAAATTCATATGCGCAGGCTAGATTTGTAGGAATATAATGTACAAGTATCCCTTTGCACTTATTGTATAATTTATGCTTGGGATGAAATTCTGATCTTAGATGCAAGTCATGCAACCAATTATCCGATAATTTAATACAAGTCATGCTTTTATTCTTTTGGCATTTCATCTGCTGCATATGTTCAGTTTAGATTGCCAATTAAAATCGAAGTATATCCAAACTTAGAATTGAGAAATTTGATGTCAGCTGCTGACATTTTTCTTTTTTAATGTTAATTGGAATCTCTTTTTCTTCTTGTCTTCCCCTCTCCTTTTCTTTTTTGGTGTTTCGATTTGGTTGTACAGAGCATATAGGATAATAGGAACCAAGACTGCTAGACAAATCAGGAGCCATGCAGAGAAATTCTTCACAAAGGGTAATGGCTACCTTCTCATCTTGATCATATGTTAGGAATATGTATCTGTCCTTTTAACTTGCTGATGATTTATTTAGTGGTTTGGTACATCACTTTGTATACTTTAATCAATATAATCCACCTCCAGCGGCATCAAATAATTTTGTATCTAAACTAATGCTTTGGAACTTAGAAGGATCTCACATGAAAGTTAAGTAAATCTGATAAATTGACCATTTGTAGAAACATTAAGAGCAAAAGTGGTTTTTTTATGTTCATGTTTTGTTGAGAAAGTTGTGAGCACTTTTTAAAGTCTTTGATTCGATAAATCATTTTCAAAAAGTGGATGTGAGGTTGGGGACTTGAGGTAGATTATGTTAAGTTTTATAGACGTGCTTCAAGGATTATGCGTTGAAACCTAGAGCTGTGTCTCAAAATAAATTTTAAAAAAATTCCATGGAAAATTAGTTTTTGTAAGTATATAATTAGATGTGTGCTAATTTAAATACTTCACAAACCAATATTTTTATGTTGAAACCTGGAAAACGTTATGCTGATTTTCTTAATTTTAAGTTTGATGGGAAAGGCTAATACACAACCAGCATATGATACTATGATCTCATTTTTCAAATGCATCCAGTCATAATTTGTTATGTGGTTTCTGGATATAGTATTGTTATTGAAATAAAAACTACTCGAGTCACCAAATCCTTTCTTGGAAAAACAAACCAAGTTCACAATTTCGAAAACTGACATTTCAGTTTCTAAGATCCCCACTTGTACGATTATCTTATTCTTAGAAACAAGTAGAGTCATTATAAATGGTCACAAAGCTACACAGTAACCAGACATATTTGATGAAGATAATAAGCTTACTTGGGGGGAAAAGAGGTACGTGCATGGTGATGAGAGCCGTAATTTTTATTATTACAAGACAAGGAATTGATGAACTCATCCATAAGAAACTGAAAATAGATTAAAGCTTTGCTACTGCATTTCTTTTACTTTATTTTTTCTAATTTTTCTATAAACAAATAATCTTGATGAGACAATACTTGGTACTGCTGCTGCTTTCATTTTAAGTGAAATATTATTTATGGATTACAATATAGGTATGCAGAGCTGAGTTGAAAAATAGAACTCTGAGTTTGCTCATTCCACAATTATACACACCAAAGCCTAATGATAACTGAATGAGACAAGTTATACAAGTTCTACAGTTTTATATTTGTATTGAAAAAATTAGATGAAGGAATTGTTTCGTTACTATCATTATTGAAATTAAAAATTAACTAATATATCAATTCAAAGTCTGATATGTTAGAAAAGGTTGGATAATAAAAAGTTCTCTCTTACCATTTTTTTTACTGACTAAAGTTTAAATAATAATATTTACTAGGATACTCAATAGTAGGCAGCAATTTTACTTGGTATAGTTATTTTTGTTAAAAATCATTATAGTTATTTCTACCATCCTGATTATGTTTAAATGTTGTTAGTTAGAGAATATTTTAAATTTTTTTTAATAGTTTTAAAAATTCTAATTAATTAATTAACTTTTATAATTAATTTTAGAAATTATAATTTTAGGAATTATGATAATTTTTTGTAACAATAAATAAATTAAATTGGTGTATAATTTTTTGTAATAATATTGAAAATTTTGATTAATAATTAGGTTTTGTAAAATATAATATATTTGTTTTTTAGTATTAATTATATGTTTGTTGTTAGCTTTTTAATTGACATAAATATATATATTATTGTAGTTGAGGTCTTAATAATAAAGTTTAACAATATTAGTTAAATAAGAACTGAATTTAACTATTAGTTATTATTATTAATGGTAAGTTAGAAATTGTAGTTAGTGGTATAGGAATTATTATTACTGACCGACAAATTATGTACGACTAAAATAATTCAATGCTTACCTTAGGAAGAAGCATGGCTAAAATAATTAATATGTATAATAATATCGTCATTTTTACTAATTATGAAGTATTCGAAGTAATTTGTAGGAGTATCGATTAAATTTGTAAGTTAAATTATTATTATTCGGGAGTTTGGTAAATTAGATTTAGTTATACGCCTCTTCGGATGGTATAATCTTTCATTATTATAATAATATTTTTTTTTGGAATTGAATTCCATTCCGACTGCAAATTCACCTTCTGCGTCTATAGGAATTTCTACCACGACGACAGCCATATAAAAAATATTTAATACAAAAATATTTAATAACTGAAATTAAAAGTAAATCAATGTTCACTACATCCACATTAATATAAATAAACTTTTCATCATGTTATTATCTCACTTTTAACATAATAAAAACATAAACACATAAATAAATATGGATTAATGCATACTAATTAATATTTAACTAAATCAATAATTCACTAAAAATATTATTATCTTAATTTTAACTACATAAAGACATAAACAATTATTAATTGAGCATAGTTTCACATGTCGAGGTAAATACCAAATCGGTATTCGAAAGATTCTGACGCTGACAAAATGGTACCTGACTTTTGTTATTGACAAAATAGTCCCTAAAAAATTTTAAAATTTGACAAGCGTGCCCTGGAGCTCGCCGGAGCAAATCTCTGGCAAGCACAATGCTGATGTGGCCACCGTGTTTTGGTGACTTGGCAAACCACCCCCCAAAGCTCCCTCCCAACGCACGCTCCCTCCCAACGCACACTCCCTCCCCTTCCCTCTCCCTCCCTGTCGCAGCCCCTATCCCAACGCACACTTCTCCCCCTTCGCAGCCCCCTCCCTATCACAACCCCTCCCTAACGTACACTCTCCCCTTCCTCCCTCAACACCACCATTTGCAGCAACAACCTTAACATCAACAGCAATAACAACCTCCACTACTCTTCCTCTCCAACGCATACTACCCCTCCCTCCCTCAACCCCATCACTCGCAGCACCAACAGCCTCAATATCAACAGCAACAACAATCTCCACCACTCTCCCTTCTCCAACGCACACTCTTCTCTCCCTCTCTCAATAGTACACCACCACTCACAGGAACAACAATCTCAACATCAATAGAGTTGTCCCAAATCATAAATTGTCCCAAATTTTTAGGTTAAATTATCATTCAAAAAGATTAATAACAATAAAATTCAGAGAAAACAAACAAATTCATATACAATAATCAAAATAAAATAAAATAAAATAAAATAAAGCTTAATACAGACACCACCAAAGCAAGAACAGAAGAAGAATACCAAACACAGAAGAGGCACGACATGATGGAGTCAAGATGGAACCCAGACAGAAGAGGCATGGCAACGACTGGGGCTAGCAGCAAGAAGATACAAGCAGTTAAGGCGACAGCGGTGAAGACACAATAATGCCACAAAGGAGACAGACGACACTGGCAGACGCAGAAGACCCGACGACGAGATGGCAACAGTGCGGTGTCGATGACACTGGCTCTGTAAGACTGAGAAGGTTGAGCTCCACTGCCATTTTGGAGGAGAGTAAGTTGAGAGTGTGAGACAGTATGTTGGGAAGGAGATTAGGATTCAAAAGGGCAAGGGAAGGGGACTAGAGTTCAGAAAGGAGAATTTTGGATTGAAGAGGAAGAAAATGAGTTGGGGAAGGGGGATTAGGGTTAGGGAGGGAGAGGAAAGGATTAAGGTTGGGGAGGGGGAGAGTGCATTCAAGAAGGGGAATGGGGGAGTGCGTTGGGAGGGGGAAGGAGAAGGAGAAGTGCGTTGGAGAGGAAGAATTAGGGTGTGGGAGGATTTTTGCCATGTCATCAAAACGTAGTGGCCATGTCAGCATTGTGTTTGCCGGAGATGTGCTCCGGCGAACTCGTGGGTACGCTTGTCAAATTTTAAAATCTTTTAAGGACTATTTTGTCAATAACAAAAGTCAGGTACCATTTTGTCAGCGCCAGAATTTTTTGGGTATCAATTTGGTATTTACCTCTTCACATGTCACTAAGCTATTTGGTACATTGATCAATATAGATTATTACCAAAAGTCTAATCCTTCGTATAAATATATGCATTTACGTACCTGCACTCATATATTTCGGAAACTCCGGCGCATGCATGGCTTCCAAGTATAGAACCCGCATGAAAGATGGCTCCTCAAACAGATGTTCGTTTATGAGTGCATTTGCGACGTCTGCCACATTCGGAGCCATCGCCCCGTCACCTTTACCTTCGTTTCCGTCTGGAGCAACAACTTCGTAATTACTTTCAAATTCTTCCTCACTGTCACTATTGTAATCTTCCCTTCAATATTTCGGTCGGCTTTGGATTGTTCGAATTCAATATACAACTCGATGACCGATATCTAAGCGCGAGTTTCAATATACATTGAAAACATCTCTTGCATACTCGCTTTGTTGGTTACATATTTGGTTTAAAATTGAACCAATCCACCAAATACCGGTATAGAATATCTGTATAAAATACATGATATTTTTCTTGACATTCAGAATCTATCTTCTCACAAATCACACCCTTTAGCTCTTCAAATGAGATTGTGAATGAAATAACAATATCTAACAGATTCTCGCAACTAAATTTCACTCCTTCACATGTTTGTAATAAAATCTGACCTCTATCATCCATTTCTCACACTCTCATAAATATGAACTTCACTATCAGATCTTTTAAGTTCATACGCAATAAGAAAAATGTAGGAGTTGGGGAAAGAAGACGAAATCGAACAAGAATAGGAGATCTGAAAAGTTGCATCCGAATTCTACACACTCTCATAAATATGAACTTCACTATCAGATCTTTTAAATTCATACGCAATAAGAAAAATGTAGGAGTTGGGGAAAGAAGACAAAATCGAACAAGAAGAGGAGATCTGAAAAGTTGCATCCGAATTCTACACACACACGCGCGCGCGCGTTTAAATCGAACCCACTGATTAGTATTGTACGAATTAAATAAAACATTCAGCAAACAACTCGAACCGTTCGAGTTCACTTTCACAAAAAAATATATACAAATCGGACGGTCTGATTAGCTCCGGCCAAATTCAAATTCTCTTCCCAACCAACTCGGATTGTCTGTTTGGTGGTCAACTATTTTCAGAACAAAGAAATCGCATGGTCCAATTTTTTTCTGTCAATTATTCAGAAAAGCCTGTCCTACACCGGTGTCTAACACCTGTATTCCCCATAACCAAACATAACTCACACACTGGTGGCGTAGAGTTAAGCCCCACTTTGGTCCCTGAGATTGGCGAGTTGCACTGAATTAGTCCTCGAGATCCCAATTGCACTAAATTAGTCCCCTAGATTCGAAAAAATGCACCACATTAGTCCTTCTTCCAATTTCCGTCACCGGAGCACTGACGCCGTCAGTGACATGGCCAGTTCTTGCCACGCTGGACCCAGCAACGATTAGATGACATGACAATAAATTTGATTAGCTCCAATTTAGTCCTTGTCCCCTTTTATAACCAAGATTTTTGCCCTAACTTCTTCCTCTTCTTCTTCTACCCACTTTTCTTGGTTCTTCGTCTTCTTCCTCACTGTGCAGCTTTATGGGTTTAGGATCATGAGTGCAAGTGGGAGCCAAAGTTCCCTGCAATCAAACAGAAGGATCTCCAAAGGAACCAGTAGAGCATCGAGTGTTCCAGAGTGGTGTGGGTGTGGCTGCCGCCCTGTTCTCCGGTGGTCCACAACAGAGGCTAACCTTAACAAAATCTCAACTAATAAGAATTAACATAAATAGATATGTAATAAAAGCATTAAATTTTTATGAATAACTACAAAGTGATTTCTATCTAATCCTTGAAGAAATTGCCAAAAAAAATTACCAATAACCCATGAACTTGATAGATTTCATTATCACAGGAAACGGTAGATGATGGAAATTGAAAATACCTGGTATCCATGAGAAAGATGTCCACCATGAGAAAGATCAAGTGCCATGATTCTGTCATGAGGTTTTAGCAAGCTTAGAACAATTAGAACAACAGGCCAATGACCAACAAGATGAAATAATGTGCAATCAACAAAGCCAAATAAAAGGGTATACCAATATAGTTATTGTGCAGTTACTTCCCCATTTAGATGGATCCAACCTAAATGCCTTGAGAGCACGCTTCTGACATAGTCTTTCTGCCATATCAATGTACCTTGAGGAAGAAAGGCAACAATTTTTTAATTGGACTAGAAGAAGGAGTCCAATAATAAAATCCAAAATGCTAGCCACTGTATATTATTGTGTTTGTTGAATTATCGAGAGGTGAACGAACACAAAGAAGAAAAGTGAGTGACATACTCATTTCCACCATAATATCTTGCACCAGGATATTCTTCGTTGTACTTGTTAGTCATGATTGAGCCAACAGTTTGCATTATAGAGACTGAAGTGAAATTCTCTGACAGTATCAGTTCAAGCCCCTTCACCCCCAAAAAAGTGATATTTAGATAAGTCATTCTAATAAGTACAAGCTACTGAAAAAAGAAAAAAAAATGAGTTCCAATCCTTATGTAATGTTCTCCCTAGGTGCGGTAATTTTGAACAGAACCACGATTAAAACAGAAATAATTTTATTGTTCCATGATTTCTGCAATCACATTGTACGCAACAATTGTAGCTGCATAAATGAAGAGTCTCATGACCAATAACATGTATGTAAATAAATTACCTTCCATTGCCTAGCTTTTTCGAGCTCAATTATATCAGCAATTTAAGGATCAACAACCTCAAGTGGGGCATTCAATTGCTTTGGCCACTGAAAATCTCAACAATTTGAAATCAAAACCATCACACTACAACCACAATTAACCTTCTTTTTTTCCTATAGTAGAGATGAATTGAAGTGATATCTTACTGTAACTCTTAGTCTCTCTTTGTCGTAGATAGCTTCAGCAGGATTTGTTGGTTTTGTGATGTTGGGTGGTGAAGTGTTATCAGCTAGGGTAGTGGGCTTATTGCCTTCGATGGGTGCTGATTCTTCCACCATTGAAACAGAGCATAAAAAGAAACTCCTAAACACAGTTCCACAAAATATCAAAACAAAATCCTAACACAAAATCAGCTTTAAAACTTGTGAACTGACAATATACAAAACACTTAACCGTGATCAACACACATCACAGCATTCCATTAAATTTGAAAAAAAAAAATTTTCATCCTCACTAACTTCAGTGACGACACAGAAGATCCTGTATTAGCAAACATACTCTTCCGACAACTGCACAACGAACGTCGTGTTCCAATAGTCTCGAGAAATCCTATTGCAACCACCTGTTGCTATTTTGGGTCACTCATGGAAGAGAAATTTTTTTTCTGCACTGATAGAGAAGTAGAAGACGAAGAGTAAAAACAAAAAAGGGTGCCTAATGTTTTATTTCTCATCACATACAAACGAAGTCGTTCAAGGGGTGTTTAGCGCCAAATTAAAAACAACGTCTTCTCATTCTATCTAGCGTAGCAAGAACTGGCCACGTCACTGACAGCGTCAGTGCTCCGGTGACGGAAATTGGGAGAAAAACTAACGTGGTGTATTTTTTTGAATTTAGTAGACTAATTTAGTGCAAAATAAATAGGAATTGGAAATAGTCAAGTCAAGTTGAAACTATACTTTAGTGCAGTCGGGAAGTTCAAAGTTTGGGAAGCTAAACCTTTTCGCCGTCGTAGCTGCCGTTAACCTCTCTTTAAGTTGTTATGGAGCAGCCACATGATTATTACGAGATGAAGAAGAAGCCTTTAAGAGTCACCATCAACGCCCCGAAACGGCTGCTGTCTTCGACGGTAACGCAATCGCAGCCGCTGCCGTTCCTTCCGGATGAACTCATCAGAGAAATCTTACTGAGGCTTCCGGCAAGGTCACTGCTTCGGTTACGGAGAGTGTGCGGTTTATGGAAAACCCTAATTTCCAGCTCCCAATTCGCCAAAGACCATCTTCAACATTCAACTGCCGCGGATCCAAGTTTGAGTGGGCCACGAGTTGCTTATCATCATAGTTGCCACTACGGATTCGGAGATTTCTCCTTACGCTCCTTGGTCGAGAACCCTTCCAAACCTACGGAAGTCGTTCTCTTCGAGGAGAGACGTAACCACACAGTTATTGGCTCTTGCAATGGATTGCTGTGCTTTTATGATGTTGTTGGCATCAACATCTTTTTCAGGTTGTGGAATCCCTGTACTGGATTATTGACAACCCCATCGGTGGAACGTGGGGATTTCTTATCCGTTTTCGGCTTCGGCTATGATCATGTGAATGACAAGTACAAGCTTGTTGTGGTTGTAAATCACATGGGGTATCATACAACCAAAATTCATACATTTTGCAGCAACCCTTCCAAGAGAGCCATTCAAGGTATCCCATTTAGCAGCATAAAGGGTGATCGTAAAGGGGTATTTGTGCCTGGCACCGCTACCCTTAACTGGATCCTGGATTGCTTGGTTTTTTCCCTTGACTTGGTGAAGGAGACTTTTAGTGAGTTTTCCCTGCCCCTCAGTGATCCGAATGATAAAACCTTCAACTTCCCACGGTTATGTGAGCTGAGGAACTGCCTTGCATATTGTTATAATCATGAGAAAACTCATTGGTTCGTGTGGATCATGAAGGAGTATGGAGTGCCTAAATCTTGGACTAAATTGGCCATCATCCCCTGCCTTCCGCGTCTAACTGATCATCATTTACGTCCATTGTATATCTGGGGAAACAATATTCTTGTGGCGGTTGCATCAACTTCAAGGATAGTTCTGTATAATTTGGATAATGGTAGCCTTGAATTTCCTGTATTGAAACCTACTCCTTCAATAGGATTGTACGTCTTTATTTATCACGAAAGCTTAGTTTCACCACCATATCCTCGCCTTCCAATTAGGTCATCCCAAATTCAGTTCATCAAACCCTAGCGGACAAGCTGTCTTCTGAATGGTTTGATTTTAGTCAACTCCTATGCCTTCTTTATGAGTTTTGACTTCTGAGAATTTATCTGTTCTTACTGCTTTGCTAATTTTGTGATTATTTATCTAGTTTTTTACAAAATTATACTACCTGTTATGATTATTGCCAATTTCATATTCACATGCCCAGGCTGGATTTGTAGGATTAACCATCATTTACTAGTGTTCCTTTGCGCTTACAGTAAATTTATGCTTGTGATGAAGATCTGACCTTAGATTCAAATCTATTATTTTAGGGTAAAATTAAGGGGGAGAGAATGTAATATGTAATTTAATGCGTACCATTTCCTTTTAATTTTGTTGTTTTTGGATCCAAAACTGGATGCTTTACCCGTTGAACCAGATGAAATATGCTGATAATTGGTGTATGAATGATTCATACCATAGTATTGGCATCTTCAAATTATGGATTCATGGTCATAAATGATTCTTTTATGACTAAACAAAATCAAAATTGATACATTTTTATTGTTTATTTCTTGTGATAAATAAATGATTACCAGCTTTCAGTGATCAACATACTAGGCAGTGGGAAAAGTGATATATTGATACATTTGTTCTCTCTTGGTGGTCAAAGAAATGATATGAACTTATGAGGTACCAACCTGGTGATATAAGTTATCTGTTATTGATGAGTATTAAAAAATTGGAGCTTAAAACAATTGGAAGAGTTGATACGAGATTTTACAAACAAAACAATAAGCCATGTCACAAAGAAAAAGAGCTTTCATATCTATCTATCTATCTATCTATCTTCCTATATACAATCGGAGAACAGTAGATGGTTAGTTGTGCGACAAGTGTACAACCATATATCTATCTTCCTACATATTGAGTAAACACAAATGGAATGGCACTTCAAAATACAGAGATTATCAGCGGTAAGGAAGAAGGAGCTCACGGTGATGGAAGGAGTAGAATGGCGGTGGTCGGTGCTGCAGTTGGGAAAGCGTTTGGTGAAGAAAATAGTAGACGACGGCAGAGGCTCCGAGTTTTTTTTGGCGAGCAGCAGAGATGAAGAACAATTAGTCAAGGTGACGGTGGCTGTTGATGCAGCGTCAAGTAGAAAGAACAGCGGCAGTGGTGAGTGGTGTTGCAGCTGTTAGTGAAGAAGGAGTAGCTGACAGCAAGTTGACGACACCGATGAAGAGAACGGAGAGCTTGAGATCCTACCTTTGGTGGTGTTACAGAGGTAATTCAAAAAAAAAAAAAAACAGAAATTTATTATATATATATTTAAAAAAATGACAGAAAACTATTTATTTATGTTTAATCTGCTTCTGTTTTGGCTGGAGGTTGAAGTTGGACTGGGTTGGGTTGGCAGAGGAGTTAATGGTGGTATGGCTGATTTGGAGTGATTACGACGGCACCCTTTCCAGCAACTTCGAATCATCTTCAACCGGTGCATATAAGGTATCTATTTTTATTTGCTAGGGTTTTATTGCTGCTTTCTAATTGTAGCATAAGCTTAGCTTGGTCCAACTCACAGAAAGTCCTAGCCTTAACCTTGCATAGTTTGCACTTCTTCATATTTACCTTCTCAAATCTTGATTTTGTTTTGATTCTCAAATTAGAAAAATATCTTACTATTTTTATTCTCTGTTTGTTCTCTTCTTCGAAGGGTGAAGGAAGAAGACGGAGAAAAAAAGAAAGCTGTAGGTTACGTTGCCTTATATTATAAGTGAGAAGCTTGGGTGGTGTTGGAAAGCATTATCCAACTGCCAAATGGGTTGTCATGTCTCAGAAAAAGAAGAACAAGCACAATCAGTAAGGCATAAACAGTAAGTTTAGGCGCTGATGGCAAAGAGAACTCAGAAATATGTAATGGTGGTTATTTGGGCAGGAACCACATGTGATTGATTGTGCTTTGTTTTGTTTGTACATCTCACAATTAGTGATCCATTCTTGGTGGTGTTGCCGAAGGGGATGGATTAATAGTTGTTGGATAGACTTCTTTGATCCTTTTGATGAGTCAAGTATGTACCGAATGATCTTAAAAAAATGGTGAGCATAGCAGCGCATAAAGAAGGTAATATTTTACAACCGATCCACACCTAATTTTTTATTTTTTATTCTTTTGGCATTTCATCTGCTGCATATGTTCAGTTTAGATTGCCAATTAAAATCGAAGTATATCCAAACTCAGAATTGAGAAATTTAATGTCAGCTGCTGACATTTTTCTTTTTTAATGTTAATTGGAATCTCTTTTTCTTCTTGTCTTCCCCTCTCCTTTTCTTTTTTGGTGTTTCGATTTGGTTGTACAGAGCATATAGGATAATAGGAACCAAGACTGCTGGACAAATCAGGAGCCATGCAGAGAAATTCTTCACAAAGGGTAATGGCTACCTTCTCATCTTGATCATATGTTAGGAATATGTATCTGTCCTTTTAACTTGCTGATGATTTATTTAGTGGTTTGGTACATCACTTTGTATACTTTAATCAATATAATCCACCTCCAGCGGCATCAAATAATTTTGTATCTAAACTAATGCTTTGGAACTTAGAAGGATCTCACATGAAAGTTAAGTAAATCTGATAAATTGACCATTTGTAGAAACATTCAGAGCAAAAGTGGTTTTTTTATGTTCATGTTTTGTTGAGAAAGTTGTGAGCACTTTTTAAAGTCTTTGATTCGATAAATCATTTTCAAAAAGTGGATGTGAGGTTGGGGACTTGAGGTAGATTATGTTAAGTTTTATAGACGTGCTTCAAGGATTATGCATTGAAACCTAGAGCTGTGTCTCAAAATAAATTTTAAAAAAATTCCATGGAAAATTAGTTTTTGTAAGTATATAATTAGATGTGTGCTAATTTAAATACTTCACAAAACCAATATTTTTATGTTGAAACCTGGAAAATGTTATGTTGATTTTCTTAATTTTAAGTTTGATGGGAAAGGCTAATACACAACCAGCATATGATACTATGATCTCATTTTTCAAATGCATCCAGTCATAATTTGTTATGTGGTTTCTGGATATAGTATTGTTATTGAAATAAAAACTACTCGAGTCACCAAATCCTTTCTTGAAAAAACAAACCAAGTTCACAATTTCGAAAACTGACATTTCAGTTTCTAAGATCCCCACTTGTACGATTATCTTATTCTTAGAAACAAGTAGAGTCATTATAAATGGTCACAAAGCTACACAGTAACCAGACATATTTGATGAAGATAATAAGCCTACTTGGGGGGAAAAGAGGTACGTGCATGGTGATGAGAGCCGTAATTTTTATTATTACAAGACAAGAAATTGATGAACTCATCCATAAGAAACTGAAAATAGATTAAAGCTTTGCTACTGCATTTCTTTTACTTTATTTTTTCTAATTTTTCTATAAACAAATAATCTTGATGAGACAATACTTGGTACTGCTGCTGCTTTCATTTTAAGTGAAATATTATTTATGGATTACAATATAGGTATGCAGAGCTGAGTTGAAAAATAGAACTCTGAGTTTGCTCATTCCACAATTATACACACCAAAGCCTAATGATAACTGAATGAGACAAGTTATACAAGTTCTACAGTTTTATATTTGTATTGAAAAAATTAGATGAAGGAATTGTTTCGTTACTATCATTATTGAAATTAAAAATTAACTAATATATCAATTCAAAGTCTGATATGTTAGAAAAGGTTGGATAATAAAAAGTTCTCTTTTACCATTTTTTTTACTGACTAAAGTTTAAATAATAATATTTACTAGGATACTCAATAGTAGGCAGCAATTTTACTTCTGTTCCTGCTCAAGCTTAATGTTCTAAGTGAGAATTACTTCTTGAGAGTTGCATGTTATTACTCTTTTGTACTGTGAAAAAGTTGGCAATGAAAGTAGTTTTTTTCTTGATATTCCTTTTTTTAAAGGCCTGATAATCATGCTATGATAATGCAGCTTCTTTGCCATAAGAACACTATGGAGAAAAATCCTTTGCAAGCTGCTACGTTTCCTAAAGGATTTGAGGTCTACAACCATCCGTCCTTTAATTTTCTTGACACTTCATTTTTCTGATTCTTGAAAATTATATACTTGATGGTAATCAGCAATAATATGGAGTATAGACACAAATAAAAAAAAAAAAAAAAGCTTTTTTTAAGCTTTTACCAAGACATGGGATAAGATACTTTTCCTTTTGATCAATGAATTTTGTCCAATATGCAGAATTGCATTTATGAAATAGCCATGTCCCAGGATGATCCTAAACCACTAAATATCCCCTAGAAGTATTCTGAGAGCTGAACCACAAACATGGCTGGGCATCAATATTGAACATTTTTTCATTATCCTATGATACAAATTTATATGTTGCATGAGATGTCTTTTGGACATACTAAAGACCTTAGGTTTGACAGCAATTGTATTCACAATCTGTCATTATCTTTTGAACTCTTCTTTCCCTGATTTGGCATGTCTCATTTGGTTATCATCAGGCTTTGGTCACAGATATATGTGATAAAACTCTTTACTATACATGTATAACTGCTGAAGTAATTGAGTTCTACCAATTGTTATACAGACTTATGTAGCAATAGATAGAATTGTTACTAATCCTCTGTGCTAGCCCTTTAGTATTTGCAGGTTTATTTTATAATTCTGTTTATCAAATTTGAAATATATGCCTATTTATATTTAATTTTAATAAATGTAGTTGACTTAATAATCTCTATTTTTATTTGTATATACCCTAAAAAGCACATGCTTCATGACCTGTCATAGTTAGAGATGAAAAAATGGCACAAATAACTGAAGTTGGAAGGAGAGGGTCATGCTATTAAGGTATATCTTTTCGTTTAGAGTTATTATCGATTTTTACTATATTTATTCCAAATTCCGGTTGTAGCTTATCAATCTTAGTCCATGTTCTCTAGGAATTTGTAAGCATAGAAATTTAAATAAAATTCTTAAAAAGAAATATTAAAAGTAATTGCAAAGAATTTCTTTACTTAATTGTTCTTATTGATGACATGATTGGGGTCATGAATTATTTATTAAAATAACTGTTCTCATGGTTTATTAACATATGATTGTTTACAAAATGCAACTATGGAATATAGGTTATTTACATGACTAAATTTACTGGTAGAAAGGTATAGTTGAACTAAACCTTTTAAAATTAGGACCTTAAGTGATGGTCACAAATTCTTTGATTAGTTATGTACATGAACGAAGTCTTTGATATGCTTTAATTAATAAAATCATTATTTTATTACTTTTCTACCTTTGAAGTTTGGAATATTATTTCTTTAATTGACATCCACATTATGAAAGGCCATACCACTGAATCTGGTTCAGTTCAATCTAACCATTTTTGCTTTATCTCTAATTTTATTTATTATATATAGGAGAGGTTGGCGAAGGAGAATGTTTTGCTTTCAAACACTGTCAGGAAGCTTAGCAAAGATGTCTATAAGATGTGAATTATTACTATATAATTCTGTCTTTGAATGAATAATTCTTAGTTCCTTGGCTTTATTTAGCAATTTGCTAAAGGGTTTAGGGGACATATCCAATTCTAATTATCTCTCTCTGAATTTTTAGGTCTTTAGATTTTTTGTTTTAGCAGTTTTTGCTGTAAATGTATTCTTGTTAAACTGTGGGCTTGTGTTCTTATAAACTTCATGCCTTGCTGTTTATGACAACTATCGAAGCATATAGCATACTTGGAAGATTACAACAGGCTAAGGCCTTTGAGTTACAGAGGAGCTGATGTGTTTCTTTTGTGTTTTTCTCTCATCAGCAAAGCCAATTATGAGAATGTTTCCAAAAAGGTTTTCTTTATGATTTTGAGATTATTAATAATTAGCATCCGTCACATTTCAACAAGTCTTTAAGAAGAATAAAGATTCTTGAATTATTAATTAACAGTGGATGCCTGAGTTGAGACATTATGCTCCAAATTTGTCATTTCCATTTTAACATGATCATAACTGCTACCCTAATTAGAGTTCTCGTCAAACTAAAAATTCAGATCAAAATTTACTAGTTGGCTTTTTGCACTGTCATTTATGGAGCCATCCACGGCTCTCCCAATGAATCAACTCTTTAGTAATATTGTTGTTTTTATTCTTTTTTCTTATCTACACAATCGCAGAAGTCAACCCATCCTTTCTTCTTGCAACCTTTGCATCCAATTCAACCTCTTCCTGTCATCAAATTTTATATTAGAAATTTTAAAGAAAAATGAAGCTAGATTTATGCAGAGTGCATGAATCAATTTGACTCAAATCCATTAATAAAAAAACCAAAGATATTTAATCGTATAAAATGAAGAGAAAAAACTTATTTAAAGCTTTGTTGTTGAGTAATACTAAAGATATTTAATCGTATAAAATGAAGAGAAAAAACTTATTTAAAGCTTTGTTGTTGAGTAATACGATATACCGAAATTAAGAGAGACATAATCAAATTAATTATATGAGAGTGATAGAGTTTAGATTTTCGTGAGAGTAATGATAAATAAATTTGAATAAGAATGGCAACATTACCCAAGTGTATGAATATCCACTCTATATTTGTTCGAGATGTATCACTCATAGAGTTTATTTAGTTGAAATTAAGTTTATAAATGTTTTAGTATGTTTGACCAAATTTTAATAATAAAACTAAAAATAATAGATAAATTAAAAAATATATTTTTTTTAGAAATTAAAATTTACATCTTTTCTTAAAATATTTAAAATAAAGAATAAAAATTTTTATATTATCTTATTTAAATATAATTATTAAATAAAAATATTTTTATATAAAATATTCAAACATAAAATTACTGTATTTTAAAAAAGAAATTCATAAAAACTCACTCAAGTAGTCAAGTCTTTTATGTTACAAAAAAATAGCAGGATTAATTTTTGAATTTCGTTTGGTTCAAGGTTTTGAAAATCGGACCGGCCGGTTGGACCGATTTAATTGCAAACCGGCAATGCAAACGATCCGGTTCTTTTCCAATAACTGCCGGTGAAAAAACTGCTAAGAAATCGGTGAACCGGCCGAAAACCGGCCGGTTGGGCCGGATTGATGACCGGTCGGTTCCTCTAAAACGAGGCCGTTTTTAATCTATTCTATTATATAAAAATCAGATTTTTGCACTTAATAATGGAGCTGATGTGACATGCTTCTGAGAGTGTTTCTCGATTTATTTCTTAACTTATTAAATACAAGTTATTACGATAAACTAACTATATCAACTAATTGATTTGATTAGATATTTAAATATCATATATTTTATTATAATTTATATCAATTTGATTTGGTAATATTTTCTAATTCATTTATTTTAATATTCTGTTAATATTTTTTAATTTAATTCTTTTAATTTATTAAACCAAATTTATTGTGTGTATTAATTAATTAATTTGATTAATTTATTAGTCATTAAATAATAAATTTATGAATAAAATAGATAATTGAGATATTTTTAACTAATAATTAAATCAAATCAAATCAAATAATATATATTAAGCTAAATTCAAATCATGTGAATTAAAGACTAAATTAAAATAAGATAATTTCTTACTTATTCAAGTTGAGTGCAATAAATACAAATTAATTTTGTTAGATAATCATAGTTGTCTGGTCTACTATATATAGATGGCCACACAAAATTATAAGAATCATAATTTTTATTACTCTTGCTATTTCAACTCTTTTTTTCTTCTTCTTTTTTTTTTCTTTATGTATAATTTCTTTTATGTATAAATGTACCCAAAATGAGAAAGTATGGATGAGTGTTTTATTGATTGTTTGTTTGATGAATATATCTCAATTTAGGCATTCTACTAATATGGATGGAAGTTAACCTGTAGCAATTCAAAGTGGCCAATGTATTTTTTTATAGTATTAGATATAATAATATTTGTTAAAATGAATATATCCATTGTAATAAATTTTTTTTTCAATTATTATATTTTTATGTTAGTCGTGTAACAAGATAATAAAATAGGTTGACTTTAATATCATTAGAAGCTAAATTTAATGGTTCAAACAAGCACCACTAATTATGTTAAAAAAGTAATTTGTAATAATAATGTGATTTACATATTAATTTTTTTTGAGTAAATTCATTTCAAAATGTAGAAATTAGACTCAATTACGCTAAAATTTTAAAGGTAATCAGAATTTGGCAACAAATTTAACACTCATTAAGGAAATAAATTTATTTATGATTATTTTCTAATTATAAATAATAACAATGTTTTTCTTGAATTTTTTAACAAAAATATATCTTAATTTTTGTCTTTTTATCTTTTATATTCATTGATTATACTAATTTTTTTATAGTGTATTTTTATCAACTACATGCATTATTTTTCTGCTTTTTTTTTAACTTTTTTTTAATTATTTTATTACCTTATTTTTAATTATTTATTTTAATTTCACTCCTCATATGTTTATTGTATTTCACTTCATCTTAGCTTCAATTTTATAGTTAACTTTCAATTATATAAAATTCAATAGTTTATTTCAAAACATGCTTAAATATATTATCTATTATATATAATCATTAGGATAAACAAATAAATATAAATTGAATATATAATTTAATTTTAATTTAAACTAAAAACTAATTGAATTGTCAGAAAAATAGCAACCAATTTTATTTTTAATTTTTTTATAATTTATTTAAAGGTAAAAATCTCTCTATAACCACTAACATCGCCGATAACAAAATTATAAGTCTATATAAAATAAAAATAAAAAGTATATATAATTTTAAAGTTATTAATTATAAACTATGGACAAATTTTTTTTAAAAAAAATTTATGGATCAACATGTAATTTTTTTATATTTTTATTTTTTTTTATTTTTTAGACTTATCAACATTTAAGTTGTCTATACATCTCTTCTCAAAATATTATGATTTCACAAGTTATAATATGTGGAGTAAATCACCTTTATAAACCATTTGCAAACCAGTTTTACGTATATCTACCAAAGTAAAAAAAATTACGCGCATGTCTCAATTTACATATCTATATAAATTAAATTTATGGAGTTCGAATTATGTGTTTTCGTAGTAAATCGAATCTATAAGATTCAAATTACTTGGATGCTATCTATGTGCTACTAAATTGAATGAAGGAGATTCGATTTACAATGAGTTTGATTACTATTAAGTGAGTATAAATCGAACGTTATTACTTTGATTTAGCATAGACCATATAAATCGATATTTATAGATTCGATTTAGTAGGGGATGACATAATTCAAATTTATTGAATTCAATTTACTTTCGAATCACAATGTCAAGATATTCGAATCCTATAGATTCGATTTATTACTTATTACCCTAATTCGAATTCATTAAATTCGATTTATATAGAAACGTAAATGGAGATAACTAGGTAACGTTTTTGGGTTTGGGGGATTTAGGTAATTTTGGGGTGGCTTTGGTTTATCAACATAAATTAACCTAATATGTGATATTAGTTATTGTTATATATATATATATATATGAAAAATGTGACTTATTTATGCATTGTTTGGATCAAAAAAATTTGTAAAAAAATAAAATGCTGGAGAAGAAAATAGATAAAAAAAATTAATTTTTTATTGTTTGGATCAACAAAAAAATTGAATGAAAAACGTAAAAATGTATGTGGAGCTCATGCAAATTTTTTCTCTTCAAAGTTGCGAAGAAAACTTATGCAGAAGTGCAAACATGGATTAAAATACAGAGTTACCATTTGAATTATAATTTATATATAATATATAAAAATATTAATATAATTTTACTCTATTATAATTTTTTCTCTTCTTACTTTTCCTTTCATCCAAGTAAAAGAAATTTTTTCCTCTATTTTCTTTCCATTCATTTTTTCTTCATCTAAACACACACACAAAAATATACTTTTCTTTTCATTTTGTTTCCTCTCATTTTCTTTCTTTCTATTTTCTTTCCTCTTATTTTTTATCTTATATTCAAAAAATAACTTAGTGTTTATCTATTTATCTTCTATTAATATTGTTATAACAAGGATACATGTGACTATATAAAAAAGATATAACATAAACTTTGATTATCTGAAAATTTATTGAGTGGTTAGAATAACTCCACGTCACAAATCAATGATTGATAGCAATAGGGATGATCACAAAAACAGCCAAAAAAAGTATTTGCAGGGATTACTCACATTTTGGGCTAGATAGGAACTCGTGAAATCCTCACGACCTGCCACCCGAAAATGGATGGGAACTTCGGGTGGCAAACGAGCCAAAATCTGGCGGGCTGACCCGCATAACCCGACAAAAAAGGAGGGTTGGGCTGGAAATTTAAGACTGCCAAATTTAAAAAGCCCACCTACCCTGCACCACCTAATCCATGAGCTTTGGCGGGCTTCGGTGGGATGGTGCAGGTTTTTCCGCTGGGCAAAGCTTTTATTTTGTCAAGACCATTTTTTTACAAATTTCTATGATGTTATTAATCTACAAGAGGATGAAGATGATAATTGATGTTCTAAGTTATATTTTGGATTATGTTTTTATGTTTGATTGATTATAAACTTGAAGATGTTTAATTATATATTTTGGACAATATTTGTTTTACTTTGGACAATATTGATTTTATTATTTTGTTTCAAAAAATTTGGTTTATAATTATGTTTATTACATATTTATAATTATAATTTTTTTATACTTTTAGAAATTATAAATTTATTGAAATTATATATATTGTTTAATATTTAATAATTTATAAAAAAAAGGAGAGCCCGCCAACCCGCCAACCTACCATTAGGCGGGACGGGAGAGAAATTTAAGACCGCCTTACTAGGCGGGGCGGGGCAGGTTAGCCCACCAGATCGCGGGCTTTTGGCGAGACAGGACGGGTTTTCCTATTTGCCACCGCTAATGGAGACACAGACGTAAGTAGCCGCCCCATAGAATAAAATTATTAATTTATCCTAATTTATATATACATAAATTCATCATTTCTTGAATTTAGTAACCTTAATTTCTGCCTCCAATTCGAATTCTTTCTTTTTCTTTCAGATTCATTCTCAACTTCGATCCTCTCTCTCTAACTCACTTTCTCTGCCTCTCAAGTCCGTCACTACGTCGCTCAGTATCGTTCCAAAAATTATGTTATGTTATTATGTTGGAATATGTTTTTATGTTTTCTCCTTTTGAAATGTTATTTTTCATAACGAATATGTTATAAATTGTGTTGAATTATATTGAACTGATTATTTTATGATTATTATATTATGTCTTTTTGTGTTAATTTTTTTCAAAAGTTTACCGAGGAGATCTGCATTCCCTAAAGGGTAATTAAACAAGAACTTGCAATGACGGAAAAGGAACGAGGGCATTTTTTTTAAATAGGAGTGAGGGATGGGAAAGGGCTTCTCACGCTCCTCTGAGTACTCATTACCATATCTAACTAGCAACGGAAATCCAATCTGAGTCGATTTAAGAGGGGACGCGTGGATTTCATCTGCATTGGGCCTTTAAGGTAATGAACCTAAGTCGGATTTGAGACCCTAACAATAGATTTTAGTTGATCTTGCTTGCATTGAGGTCTTACTAGGCCCAATTATATCTTGAAAATATTTTGAGTCATTGTTATAGTAAATACTATACTATTTAATATTATAACACTTAGTATATATAAAAATTAAATATATTTACAAGACATTTTTTTAATTCAAATTAAAAAAATTAATTATCTCTTTCTTAGTTTTAAATATTATTTTTTAATGTAACGAAAAAGTAAAAATAACAATAATAACTCACATAATTAAAATAGATAATTTTAATATATACATGACATTATATATCAAGGATTATTATATATGATATATAATTTTTTTCTGTAATGACTATTTATATAATTTATTGAACAATTTTTTTATCTTAATATTTAATAAATTAACATACAAAATATTATTTAACATACAAAATAAATAACTCAAGTCATCATCTATGATAATAAATTTAATAGTACACATATTTATTTATTTATTAGTAGTGAAAAATATGTAAATAGTATAAATTAATTTTTTTAGTATAAAAGCAATAATAAAAGTTATTAATTAAGTTAATTACCTAATTAAAATATTATGAAAAATTGTTTAAATAATAATAACAAATAAGATCACTATTTTTACATATTACGAAGTTTATGAAAAAAATTTTGGATAATAAATCAATCCTCAATAGATTGTACATTAATTCTGTTAAAAAAATAAATAATAAATACATTGGATATTATTATTTACGTACTAATATAATATATATTATCGATTATTAAGTTTATAATTAATTTTTAATTTAATTTTTGGTAATTAAAATTTAAATGATTGAAATTATTAAATACTAAATATTTTACATCTAACCAATTTATTTTTTTATTGAAATTAAAAAAAAGCCATTAATCAATTCTAAATTTAAATTTAAATTTGAGTAAGAAAATAAAAAATATTTTAAATTTTATCTCACTAACCAGAATTAATTTCAAGACAAGAAATTATTCTGCACATCATATATATATATATATATTGTGGGATAGTATGGTTATTTGCTATTTTTTAATGGTAAATATTATCAAATAAAATGGTATAAGAAATTAGAAGAAAATATATTTATAAATTTAGGAAATATTAATTTATTTTTCAATAGAATAAATTATATATTGAATAATAAAAGTTATTATTGGTTTCTCTTCACACTAACTAATATTCAACGATGGTGTTTCGGTACACCATGTTATCAAGAAATATTAATCGATCTAATAACTTTTGTAATGACATAAGTTTATGAATTTGAACATTTAAAAATCATTTCATAAAATGTGAAGTTTTAACAAGTAACAATGCTGACCATATTGTTTTGACTTTAAGAATGAATACGATACCAATAAATAAAATTGTCCTAAGTAAATTTCAACAAAGACAAAAGCCCATAAGTATTGCTATTAATGAAAAATTAATCTATTTTAAAGACAAATACAATTTTTTCTACGAATTTTCTAACTCGGCAAGTCGAAGATTAATCCACCACATATTGATGCTCTATTTATTAAGCAAGGGTGAGATTCGAACTTTAAATACTTGCTTAAGCAGACAAATGAGATAATCATTCAACCAATCCAAATTGATTAAAATAAATATTAATTATTTTTAATATTTTTAAATTATAAAATATTTATAATAATAATTACTATATATATTTTTCATTTAAATCTTAATAAAAAATTTTTATATAATTTTATGTAGGTGGCCACTCTGATAAAGTTGTCAATTTTAACTTTTTCTAAAGATGTTTTTCATTTTGTGGTTGTTATTGATTTAAAAGCGTGTCACTAAAAGTGTTGCTTAAAGAGAAAGTGTTACCCTTAATCGTTAACTTGGCTCT
Organism: Arachis ipaensis; assembly: GCF_059453495.1. NCBI lineage: Eukaryota > Viridiplantae > Streptophyta > Magnoliopsida > Fabales > Fabaceae > Arachis > Arachis ipaensis. The sequence goes on along the minus strand of NC_142444.1, from coordinate 4,211,417 downwards.
GATACCAATTTTTTATAGTCGACTTTTCTTTTAATTTCTTTTTCGAAATTTCTATTAACTCTTCATATTTTACTTCGAATAAATTTATAATTTGTATAGTTGCAAATTCATAATCTAAAGTATTGACCATTTCTACTATTTCTCTTATATTTGTTATATGATCATTTACTACTAGTCATTGATGTATTCTGATTTTATTTTTATAATTTTTCAATCTTGTTTTAGTTTATAATATTCTTTTTTGCATGGATTATTGTATATAAAATTTTTTATCTGTTTGTCTTTTTCTTTAATATAATTTCTCAAATCCTCAAAAACTTCTTTTATTTCTACAATTTCTGTTGTTTCTAAATATTTTTTTTAATTTTTCGACTTCATTCTCCATTTTTTCTTTCAACAGCTTTAATTCTTTTAAGTCATAATATGGTTTTCCAGGCATTTATAAATTTTTTAAGTTTAATTTTAAATTATTTATATTTATTCTTATTTCTATCCTTTTTATTAAAAGGTCATCAATTTCGATCTGAAGATTATTTAATTCCCTTTTATACTCCTTTATTTTACTTTTTAATTTTTCCGCCCTTTTTATTTTTATTTTATTTTCTGGTTTTTCAATCTTTTTATGCTTCGTTATTTATTTTAGAATTTCCGCGAACTCTATCATCGATTCATCACTATTTTCTAGAGATTCTATTAATTTTTCTAACTCTTCAACTTCTCTTTTCAACTTGTCATAGATTATCTTTAGAGCTTCAAATGCTCTTTGATTTATTTCAGAGAACTGTAAATAATTCAAACGATTTTCTCTTTCAAAGAGTTCTTGTTTCTTGTCTTGATAAGTTACATATATTTCTTCTTTATTTATTGTCATAATTTAGTGTTTAGGGTTTCATTTAATTTTTCGACCTTTTTTGTTAGTTCTTTTATTTCAGAATTTTCTTCTTTAATCTTTAACTTAGATAAACTTAAAGGGCTATTAATTTTAGATTCTCTTATTTGAAAATTTGATGAAACTAATTTTCCTGATGGTTCTTTTAATAATAGAACCGAGTTTTCAATAGCTTTATATTTTGGTATTTCTGTTTTTACAATTTTCTGAAATAATTCATCGACATAAATTCTTTCTCTGTTTTTAAATATTATACTATGATGGCTATTTGTTAAAGCATAATTTATTGCATATGTAATTGAAAATGGTTCATCATCTTGTTCCATTAGATTCTTTCTGTGAAATTTATAAGCCAAACTTATAGATCTTCCAAGATTTTCAGTTGATAAAGGTATAGCATATCCAAGATGGGCATTGAATTTAACATTTACGTTTGCCAAGTTTCCATGAACAATTCCGATTATTTGATCTATTGGGTCATCAGTAATTCTTTTGTCACAAATTGCTAAGCTTATTGGTGAATTAATTCCTTTCATATATGTAGATTTGATTAAGACTTGTATAGTACTAATATGAATCCATCCAATTTTAGATCTTTTTTGTTGATCCTTAATTTTCTCAATCTGTTTACTCAATTTTTCATCATTTATCAAAGCTATTTCAAGTTCTCCATTGGCGGATTTTATCTTTATAGGGGCTTCAAGTTGAATTTTTTCATAGTATATTATATTTTTTCTATTAAAAACTTCTTTTAAAAGATTTTGTTTATTAAAGTTTTCATTTGATTTGAGATTTAATTCTGTTTTTAGAACCGCCTGTTTTTCATTATCTAATAAAGCAGTTAATCTATAATAATCAGATTCTTCTGTTAATTCTAAACTTTCTAAATAATTCATAATTTAAAGACTAGGATGAAGAGGTACCTTTCTGGAGAAAAACTTCCTTTATTTAGTATATTTTACATAAGGTGTTTTTATCTCCAGAGGGGAGATTGTAGATACTAACTCCAGAGGGGAGTTTAGAATTATTTTTCCCTAAGGGAATTCTTCCTCAGACTATAGAATCACCTCGACAGCTTCCTCCTTGCTCTCCTGGCATATGAGTACTCTTAGCCTTCTGCTTTCTATTGTCTGATGCCTTCTACGATTGCCTAAGCACCCTATTTATAATAGTTGGGTTTGATGGACAATTTCCATCCTTACCCTTCTTATGACGTCATTGCTTACGTCATTGTTTGTTATCTTGCACCAGCTACATAGTTGGTGCTTTATGACCTAAGTGCTTACGTCACTATGCAATAATGTTGAGAGATGCTTCAGATGCACTGTCCTCCTCTTTTATCATGTGACCTTCAGATGCATTGTCTTCTTCCTTTATCATGTGGGTTGATTCCGTTTCATTATTGCTTTCTTCAAATATCTCTGAGGCACATAGCTGGCACTTGTGGTCTTCTCTATTTTTTATCAAATAGCAGAGATTCCTCTTTATCCTTTTAGGGAGCTTTTCTAAAAGTCTAGATAAGTTGTAGAATGCTGATTCAAATTCCACCAAGAGTCTCATCTCTCTTTCTTCAATTTCATTTCTTTTACTGGACATAAGCAGAGTATTTCTACTTTTATAATTAATCATTGTGTGAGATTCTTTCGTTATTTTTTGAGTTCTTTCAAAGACCCTTGCTAATGTGCTGGCTAGCCTTCCTTCATGACTGTAAATTGTTAAATCTTGAATCTGATCAATTGGTTGAAAATTTTCTGGGAAGACGGACATGAATATTACTTGGTGTGCTGGAATCAAGCATTCTTCTTCTTCATTAAAAATAGGTTGACTGTTTGTAAATTTTAGGGATATATCCCTTGGATTTACATTGTCAATCATATTTTTAAATCTCTTTACTGCATCAACGAATCCTGCAGGGAACTCATTAATAATTTTTAGATCATTAAAAATTAAAATTGTATCAATTAATCCATACTGGAAAAACTGATAGGTGTCAGATGGGGAAGCATCTGGAAATATAACCAGCTTTGTTAGCTGTTCTTTGGCAATAGGATAATATCCCAAAATTGTCCTTTTTTCTTCAGTCCAATTCAGGACTATGTTAAGGGTTTCTCTGAGATTTGATCTACAGACCCTTTTCTTTTCCTTGATTTCAGCCATTGTAGGAATGTTTCTAATTATCCCTGTTCTCTGGGTTTGAATTGGAGCTTTATCTGCTCTTTTTAGGGTTTGCTCTGGATGGAGAGCTTCATATTCCCTGAAGGATTCCTTGGCTTCTTCCAGTGTTAAAAACCCTCATTTATGAATTATCCTTGATTGATGTGTGAATGGTGCCGCTTTTTTCCAGACATCATATACTTCTTTCATAGGGCCATTATAAATTACATAATATTTTTTATCTTGGGTAGATTTTTTAATAATTTCAGCAATTATTTTATTTTCTAAAATTTTTTCTTCACCTGATTTGTCCACCATGCTTAGCTGGCTGAACTCTGATGGTTTTGCTTGTTGTGTTGATTTCATTGCTTCAATGGCCTTTTTGAAGGATTGGATCTGTGTCCTTATTTGCTGACAATGCTTGCATTTTTCGAGTTCTTGCTCATATTTTTGAATTTCTTGATCTAATGCGTTGTAGACGAGCTCCATTCTCTTGTTAATGTATCTGCAATAACATTTTTGTCACCCTTAATATATTCAATTTTTATTGGATATTGTAACAAAAATAATTGCCATCTTACCAATCGTCCATGATTATAATCAACTTTTAAATTATATCGTATGAAACCTGTTAGGTAACTTGAATCTGTCCTTAATGTAAATTCTCTGGGTAGTAAATCAATTTTCCATTTTTTAAGAGATTTAATTGCTGCTAGAGTTTCCTTTTCATGAGTGGTATATCTCTGTTCTGTTGGAGTAAAAGTCCCTGAAATATACCTGCAAAGTAATTCCTTTTGGAAATATTTAGAATCTAGTGATTCTTTTTCTTGTTCCAAACTTTTTATAGCTTTCTTAGCGTTTAGACATCCTGACCAGGTTATGTCTGAAGCATCTGTTTCTACTATTAAGTAGTCGTTTTCTTCTGGAATATAAAGTTCTGGAAGTTTTTCACATAATTCTTTAACTCTTTGAATTTGCATACTATCTTTTTCATCCCATTTTCATTCTTTTTTAGTACTTATTTTTTGAAATAAGCTTTTAGTGTATTCTGTTATATTCTTTAAAAATCCTTTATCAGAAATATAATTTATACACCCTAAAAATCTTTGTAATTGTTTTCTATCTTCTATTTTATTAGGAAATAAATTTACCTTTTCTAAACATTTGGTTGAAGTTTTAGCTTTCCTTGAGTGGATAGAATTAATCCAAGAAACTCTATTTCTTGTTTTGCTATTCTTGCTTTCTTTTTGCTAAGAACTAATCCTTTTTCTTTACATCTTTCTAAAACTATTAATAATTTTTGAAGATGATCTTCTTTATCCTGTTTTATAAAAATTAGTATATCATCAATGTACACTAAAACAAATTCATTTAACTCTTTTAGATTTTCTTCCATAAATCTTTGATAAATACCTGGGGCTTGTTTTAATCCGAATGGTAATACATTCCATTCATAGAGCAACATACTTGTTGATTCTTTTGTTGGGCAAGTAAAAGCAGTTAATTTCTTTGTTTCTTCGTCTAAACGAAGTTGCCAATATCCTGATTTTGCATAAAGAGATGAAAACCAAGTTGCTCCTTTGATTTTTTCTAAAATAGAATCTTTTCTTGGAAGTTTATGAGCATCACCAATAGTTGCTTCATTCATCTTCTTATAGTTAATAACCATTCTTCGTTTTCCCCTTTTAATTTCATTATTGTTTTCGACATAAAAGGCTGGAGCCGCATGAAGACTTTTACTTAATCTTATAATTCCTTTTTCCAAAAGATCTCTACATTCTAATGAGAACTCTTCTCTATCTCTTGCGGAATAAGGAATTTTATTTGGAACATTTATCTCTTTTGTAGGATCTTTTAATTTAATGCTTACTAATTCGTTATTTGTATTTTTAATATCTAAAGGATTTTCAGCACAAATTTTATCCAAAAGTTCTTCTATCTTTATTTCAAGATTATTTTTTGGAATATTTATCTGAAAGTATAAATTTAAATAACATGTCTCTAATATGGAAAATATTTTAAATTTTAAGATCTTATCTATAGTAGTAGTTGGTATTTTTATACGTTTTGATTTTTGATTTATTGAAGAATCGTGTGGAGCTTTTAAAACTATATATGTTAATTCTTGAATGAATGGATGATATAGCTTTAAAAAGTTATTTCCTATGATAAAATCCATTCCAAAATCTAACATCTATATAGATGGAACAATGAACCTATAATTTTGAATAAAAATTTCAGCCATCTCTGCTTTTTGGTCAATTTTATGTATTGATTTGTCAGCTATTCTAACTCTTAATGGTTTCTTTAATTTTTTCCAATCAAGATTTATATTTGTACTAGCAAAACATTGTGTTGCTCCAGTGTCTATGAAAGCATTTATAAATTTTTCTGTTATTTTTATAGTAATAAATGTGACATTATTACTCAGTCTCTGAGTCTGTTTCTGAGACATATTCAAAAATATAGTCTAGGTTATCATCAGATTCTTCTAATGGTTCCATGAAACAAGACTTAGCAATTTCTATTTTCTGGTAAGATCCTTTTTATCCTTCTTTTTTTGACATTCATTTGCATAGTGTCCTTCTTCTTGGCAATACCAACACTTACAATTTTCTTTTTTATTTGGGCAATAGTCACTTTTTTGTCTTTTGTTTTTATTGTTATTTCTTTTTCTAAAATACCTCTTTTTTCTCCAGTTTGGATAGTATTTTCTTTTTCTAAATTGATATTTTCTTTTTCTTTGAAAATTTTTATTAAGACCATATTTTTGGGGTATCTCTTCATTATTCTGACAGCAAATTCTAATTATATTTGCAAATCTTTTTTTAGTCGCTTCTTGCATACAACGTTCTTTTATTTCCTCTCTTATTGCAGAGGTTGCTCCACCAAAATTATTTTCAATTGTCCCCCTATTTATTTCTCTTATAAATCTTCCCATTATAAATTCATTAGCAGGATATGGAAGTTTTGTTATATACATACTAACATAATGATTTTTATCTTCTTCTTTTAATTTGTAATAATGTATTCTATATTCACATATATAAGACTCCACATTACATAAATCATATATCTGAATATTAGCTAAATGATTTTTTGCTTCTTTATATTCTTTATTATAAACTTCTTGTCTATGACCTATAATATTTTTTCCAAAAAATTCTTTATATAGAATCATCATTATATATAATATCTTATCATAAGCTGTTATTTTTGTTGCTAATTCTTCTATTATTTGGTTTTCTATTGATGTCATATAATCTCTTATAGTTCCTTTAGTATGAAACCCTATGTAATTCCAAATATCTCTTCGAGATAATTCACTAAGTTTTGGATTAGTAAAGGCTTCTAATAAGAAGGAATTCAACCAATTTTCGAAAATTTCTTTTTCATTCTTTTTACAGTCTAAATCGAGCATTCTTTCTCCTTCCATTACCTGAATTTTAGGAACGTATTTTGATGGTATTTTTGTATATTTTGAATCTTTATTTATAAACCCTTTTTTAAAAGCATAATTATCAAAACCTGTTTCCATTTAAATTGAGATTGACTATCCTTAGATGTTCCAGCTTCGTTTTTTACTTGTATTGGAATTGCTGGTTCTTCGTCACTTGAATAATCTAGGATGTGTTCTTTATTTTCTATATTTTCAGAATTTACTAATTCTTCTTCTATTTGAAATCCCTATTCCATAATATTATTTTCCTGAGTCATTTTTAATTGTTTAAAAAGCATTGTAACTTCTTCTAATTTTTCTTCAATATTCATAATTTCAATGGTGGTTTTACTTTTAATTCTGCTATGTTGATTATATTTTGAAAATTTTCTTCTTTGGGATTCTCTTTCTGAAAATATTTATTTAATATCTGTTTGATTTCGTTTATATTAGGTTCCTCTTTTTCCTTATTTCTTTGAAATTTTATGGATACTAAAATTTCTTCAAGCATATCTACTATAGAATTTAATTGTGGGTTAAAAGTATGATAAAGATGTGGGGAATCATTTCCATGGTAGCATTTTTTAGAAATTCCGTGTGAAATATAAGTTTTTTCAGGTTTTTGAAGTCCTTCAATAAAACTTATAGTAAAATAAAGATTTTGAAAAAAATCATTTTGTATTGATTTTAGGAATTCGGTGTCATTACAATTAACATTAGTTAAAATCATTAGTTTTTGACTTTTTGATCTATTAATTTTGATAGTTTAATAATTTCTTCTCGTAGATCTTCTAATTTACTTTTTTTTCATTAGGTAACGCTTTTCTTATAAAAAACTACCATTTTAAGTGTTTTGTAGTAAAAAGTGTGATTTTAAAATATATGATTTAGATTTTGGCACGTAGATGTCTTTAGAAAAAGTTATTTTTGTGATGTTTATGTGAGTGGTAACTTTATGTATTACTCAGTGCAGGCCATGGAAACATACACTAGTAGTTTTTTAAAAAATAAAACCCGACCCGGACCCACTCGTGACCCTAAACCCCCTCCTTCTTCCCCCATTCATTCATCTCAGTCTCACACTCTCACTAACCGTGAATCCTAGCCCTCTGAAGCATTCCCAGCCCAGTAGCCGTCCATCGTCGCCGGGGTTCTCAGGTCATCAGCGCCACCGCCGTCGCCTGGTCTCTTCCCCCATTCATTTATGTCAGTCTCACTCCACTCGTGAACGGTGAACCCTAGCCCTCTGAAGCATTCCCAGCCCAGTAGCCCTCCATCGTCGTCGCGGTCCTCATGTCGTCAGCGCCACCGCCGTCGCCTGCTCCTCAGCACCGCCGCTTCTTCCTCTTCGTCTTCGCTGGCCTCTCGAACCCAGGTGAGTGAATCCTCGTCTTCATCTTCTCTGAACTTCCTCTTCAATTTTTGTTCCATAATTCTTCAATTCATCTTGGGTATTGCGTGTGTGTTCTTCGTTCTTCGGTCTTCTTAGAATGTATGGTTCTGATTCCAGAACGCCTAATATTGCTGTTTTAGTGTTTTGCACTTTTGCTGCTTTGTAATTGTTAATTTGTTACTCTGTTTTGGTGTGTTGTTAATGCCGAAAAGTGGAAACTTACTCTGTTTTGCAATATTGTTGAATGGCTGAATGCTGTAGGCAGAATTGCTGATAGGGTCTTGTTTTGGTTATTTAACTCTTTTTGAAAGGCACGCGTAGTCACGTGGCCCACGGAAAAAGAAATAGGAAATGGAAATAGTCAAGTAGATACTCTACTATTAGTGCAGTCGGGAAGTTCCAAGTTTGTGAAGCTAATCCTTATCGCCGTCGTGGCCGCCGCTAACCTCTCTTTAAGTTGTTATGGAGCAGCCACATGATTATTACGAGAGGAAGAGGAAGCCTTTAAGAGTCAGCATAAACGCCCCGAAACGGCTGCTGTCTTCGATGGTAACGCAATCGCAGCCGCTGCCGTTCCTTCCGGATGAATTTATCAGAGAAATCTTGCTGAGGCTTCCGCCAAGATCACTGCTTCGCTTACGGAGAGTGTGCAGTTCATGGAAATCCCTAATTTCCAGCTCCCAATTCGCCAAAGACCATCTTCAACATTCAACCGCCGCGGATCCAAGTTTGAGTGAGCCACGAGTTGCTTATCATCATTATTGCCACCACAGATTCGGAGATTTCTCCTTACGCTCCTTGGTCGAGAACCCTTCCAAACCTACGGAAGTCGTTCTCTTCGTGGAGAGACGTTACTACACAGCTATTGGCTCTTGCAATGGATTGCTGTGCTTGCTGTATGATGTTGTTGGCATCAACCCCTGTGTCAGGTTGTGGAATCCCTGTACTGGATTATTGACAACCCAATCAGTGGAACGTGGAGAATTCTTATCAGTTCGCGGCTTCGGCTACGATCATGTGAATGACAAGTACAAGTTTGTTGTGATTGTAAATCACATGGGGGATCATACAACCAGAATTTATACATTTTGCCGCAACCCATCCAATAGAGCCATTCAAGGGATCCCATTTAGCAGCATAAAGGGTGATCATAAGGGGGTATTTGTGCCTGGCACCGCTACTCTTAATTGGGTTTGTCAGCATGACACTCTGGAGTACTTGGTTCTTTCCCTTGACCTGGTGAAGGAGACTTTTAGTGAGTTTTCCCTGCCTCTCAGTGATCCGGATGAGAAAACCTTCATCTCCCCACAGTTATGTGTGCTGAGGAACTGCCTTGCATATTGTTTTAATCATGAGAAAACTCATTGGTTTGTGTGGGTCATGAAGGAGTATGGAGTGCCTAAATCTTGGACTAAATTGGCCATCATCCCCTGCCTTCCGTGTCTACCCGATTATCCTTTACTTCCACTTCTATCCGATTATCATTTACGTCCATTGTATATCTGGGGAAACAATATTCTTGTGGCGGTTGCATCAACTTCAAAGATAGTTCTGTATAATTTGGATAGTGGTAGCTTTGAATTTCCTGAACCTACTCCTTCAATAGGATTGTACGTCTTTATTTATCACGAAAGCTTAGTTTCACCTGACCTTCCAAGTAGCTCATCCCAAATTCAGTTAATCAAACGCTAACGGACAAGCTGTCTTCTGAATAATGGTTTGATTCTAGTCAACTCCTATGCCTTCTTTATGCGTTTTGACTTTTGAGAATTTATCTGTTCTTATTGCTTTTCTAATTTAGTGATTATTTTATCTAGTTTTTTACAAAATTATACTACCTGCTATGATTATTGCCAATTTCATATTCACATGCCCAGGCTGGATTTGTAGGATTAACCATCATTTACTAGTGTTCCTTTGCTTTTATAGTAAATTTATGATTGTGATGAAGATCTGATCTTAGATTCAAACCTATTATTTCAGGGTAAAATCAAGGGGAGAGAATGTAATATGTAATTTAATGCGTACCATTTCCTTTTAATTTTGCTGTTTTTGGATCTAAAACTGGATGCTTTACCCGTTGAACCAGATGAAATATGCCGATAATTGGTGCATGAATGATTCATACCATAGTATTGGCATCTTCAAATTATGGATTCATGTTCATAAATGATTCTTTTCTGACCAAACAAAATAAAAATTAATACATTTTTATTTTTTATTTCTTCTGATAAATAAATGATTACCAGCTTTCAGTGATCAACATACTAGGCAGTGGGAAAAATGATATATTGATACATTTGTTTTCTCTCTTGTAGTCAAAGAAATAATATGAACTTCTGAGGTACCAACTTGGTGATATAAGTTATCTGTTATTGATGAGTATTAAAGAATTGGAACTTAAAACAAATGGAAGAATTGATACGAGATTTTAACAAACAAAACGATAAGCCATGTCATAAAGAAAAAGAGCTTTTATATTCTTAATTATCTAGATATCCCTTGTAGTTCTAGACCCTATTTTATGACCAACAGTCGCATTTGTCATGTTTTTTGCCAACTCTCATATTTTTTTTATATTAGCCCTCTAACACTGCTCGGGAATAATTATTTACAAACTTTCATCGGCTAACAAACTTAACCAACTCGTCTTGTCAAAGAATAATATGAACTTCTAAGAAATTAACCCGATGACATAAGTTATTTCTTAAAGTGATATATTTTTATGAATATATCACATAGTTTGTTTTCCCCGCCTAATCATAAGAGATATGTATTGTCAATACAAAATCCTGCAGTTGTGTGTGCTGAGGAAATACCTTGCAATTTACAGTGAACATAGAACTCATTGCTCTGTGTGGTTTATGAAGGAGTATGGAGTGTCTGAATCTTGGACTAAATTGGCCATGATCCCACAGTACCTTAGCATACACGTTATTCCACTGTATCTTTGGGAAAATGATGTTCTTCTGGGGACTGCAGCTCCTTATTCAAGAATAATTAGGTATAACTTAAACCATGGCAACTTTAAGTTCCCTGTCATTGATGGCCACAGAGATGACATGATGAAAGTTGCTCCTTTGTCTAAGCACTCGATGGCGGCGAAACGATTCCATATTTATCATGAAAGCTTGGTTTCACCATCACACTGTGGTCTTCTAAGTAGCACATCTGAAATGTGATGGATCAAAGTCATCAAAAACCCAAGTCTACAATCTCTTCCAAGTGAATTCCTCTATTGGTAAAGGCGAAAATTTCTCGTGCTATTTAGTTTCTAGCTATTCTAGTTGAATGATTTATTTATATAGTTTTTTCAGACTTGGTGTAGGGCTGCAAAACTATCCTTTCTGTTGACATGATTGTTCCCATTGCTAAATCACTATGTCACATCAATTTTTCTGCTTTATGTAGGATATTAAGGAATGACTATCATTTACTGGTGTTCATTTACAGTTAGAGTTAATTTTTTCTAGTATCAAGTTCTATTTTTATATGACAATTGACAAGTTAGAAACTGTAATACCCCCTAATTTAATGAATACAGTTTCATATTTATCACGAAAGCTTAGTTTCACCATCATATCGTAGCCTTCGAAATAGCTCATCTCAATTCAGGTTGATCAAACTCTAGTGTACAAGCTCTTTTCTAAATGGTTTGTTTTTGGTTCAATAGTTTAATAGCATATTTTTAGTCTACACTTTTAAATATTAATAATTAATTGATAACTAAAAACAATAAATTTTAATGATCTCCTGGCATTCTTTTTTTTAAATTAGTGATTTATTTATCTAGTTTTTAAATATTAATTTACTGTGATGATTATTTCCTATTTCATATTTCATATTCACATGCTCTTGTTGGACTTGTAGGAATGACCATCATTTACTAGTATTCCTTCGCACTTATATTATAATTTAAGTGAATTTTATAGTGTCTATAATTTAATGTCTAACTTTTATCTAATTTAATTTTTATGATAAATTTTGAATATTTAATAATAATTTTTTATATTTTTTAAATTAAATATTAATTTTTAATCATTTTTGATAAGTTAGAGAAACATTTTTAAATACCATAGCAATCACTTATTATTTAACCCTAACCAAATGAAGACGAAGATGATGTAAATTGTAGTAAAATTGAAGTAATAATTCCATAAAAAAATAATTGATTAAATTAAAAGTTGACCAAATATATGAATTGTCTTTTTAAACAAAACTATTGTTCAAGAATATTTTATTGTTACTTTTTTGGAGATATATTTTGTCAAAATATGTACTTTTTGAGTCCTAAAATAACTATTTATTATCATTTTTTTTGTACAGTTAATTACACATAAAATATTATATTGCATATGCACACAAAATATTGTCTATTAAAAAGGCTTTTCTAAAGCATGGGCTGCATATTTTTCTCTTCTCTACTAACATGATAAAAAGAAAACTAATTTACAAAGTGAGAGTCTCATAGATGTCTCAAATATATGAATATATAAAAAATTGAAAAAAAGTTAAGTCAGCTGTGAATTTTTAAAACACTCATAAACTTTATAAGTTCTAATAATATATGAGCATAAAATAAAGTCAATAAATTTCACTTTTTTCTTGTATGCATCTAAATATGAGGACTATCACTTCAAATATGATCAGAAGTGCTACTCTAATTAGAGTTCTCTTCAGAAATCAAACTAAAATCTCATACCAAAGTTTACTAGCTTGGCTTTTTGCACTGCCATTTATGGAGCTATTCTCGGCTCTCCCAATGAATCAACACTTTAGTAATATTACTGTTATTATTCTTTTTTCTTACCTACACAATCATAGAAGTCAACTCATCTTTTATTCCTCCAACCTTTGCATCCAATTCAACCCCTTCCTATCATCAAATTTTATATTAGAAATTTTAAAGAAAAATAAAACTAGATTTAAGCATAGTGCATGAATCAATTTGACTCAAATCCATTAATAAAAAAACCAAAGATATTGAAACATGTAAAATAAGAGAAAAAACTTATTTGAAACTTTGCTGTTGAATAATACAATATATTAAAATTAAGAGAGACATAATCAAACGAATTATATTAGAGTGATAGAGTTTAGATCATCATGAGAACTATGATGAATAATTTTGAATGAGAATGATAATATTACTCAGGTGTATGGATATCCATCCTGCCCTTACTTGTTCGAGATGGATAATTCACTTTGAGTTTATTTGGTTGAAATTAAGTTTATAGAAAAAAAATTTTAATAATTTTTTTATTATTTTAATATGTTTAACAAAATTTTAGTAATAAAACTGAAAATAGTAGATAAATTAAAAAAATATATTTTTTAAAAAAACTAAAATTTACATCTTTTTTTAAATATTTTTATATTATCTTAACTAAATATAATTATTAAATAAAAATATTTTTATATAAAATATTCAAATATAAAATTACACTATTTAAAAAAAAATCATAAAAACCACTCAAGTAGTCAAGTCTTCAAAAAAAAATAGCGGGATTAATTTTTTAATTTTGTTTGGTTATTTAACTCTTTTTGATAGGCACACTTAGTCACGTGTAGGGGTGGCAAGCGAGAAAGTCCGTCCCGGCGGGCTGCCCCGTCTCGTCTAGTAAGGCAGTCCCAGAATCGTACCCCAACTCGCCTAACGGTAGGCTGGCGGGCTAAACCCGCCAAATATCCTATTTTTTTTTATTTTTAACTATTAAATAATATATATAAAGGCATAAAAATTTTTTTTCTGTTTTTTACTTTTAACTATTATAATTTCTAAAGGTATAAACAAATTATAATTTTTATATTCACAAATATTAAAATTTTTATAATTAAAAATATTGTTCCCAAAACAAAATAAACATAATCCAAAACATAATTATAAATATGGCTCTAAAACAAAATAAACATAGGAATAGGCATTGGAAAAGTCAAGTAGATACTATACTATCTGAATATATACGACATATATGAAAGTAGAGGCTCGTAGATGTCTCAAATATATGAATAGAATAAATGACCATTTGTACCCATAAAAGATGAAAACGCTGACATATGTATCTATATTAAATCGAAATTAAACTTGTACCCACACAAGATGCCCTCTATGTGACAAAAGTATCCTACGTGGCACTCCAATCCTCTAAAGACAGGGTACTTTTGTTACACGGAAAACATCTTGCATAGGTACAAGTTTAATTTCGATTTAATATGAATACATATGTCAGCATTTTCATCTTTTATGGATAAAAATGGTCATTTATTCTATATGAATATATACAAAATTGAAAACAGGTTAAGTCAGTTGTGAATTCTTCAAACACTCAGGAACTTTATAAGTTCTAATGATATATGAGCATAAAATAAAGTCAATATATTTCATTTTTTTCTTGTATGCATCTAAATATAAGCACTATCACTTCAAATATGATCAGAACTGCTACCCTAATTAGAGTTCTTTTCAAAAATCAAACTAAAAACTCATATCAAAGTTTACTAGTTTGGCTTTTTGAACTACCTTAGCTTTTATGGAGTCATCCACGTGTCACGGAAATTTTTAGAAGGTTAGATTTAACAGTGTTTGAATAGTTTTCTGGAGTGTTTGAGAATACTCTAGATGGTTCCGGAACGTTCTAGAATGTCCTAGAAGGTCCCGGAATACCCTAGAAGGTTCTAAAAGACTCTGGAAGGTCATAGAGTATTCTAGAAGAGTGTAGATGTATATAGAAGTATAAAGAGTGATATGGAATAATCTAGAAACATTTAGAGAGTTGTGGTAGGATAGATATTTGTAAAGAAGGTTTTGGATGATTAATCTGGACCGTTGATTAGATTTAATCCTAACCATCCATTGAGGAGGTGGATGGCTATAAATAGGGATGAGAGTTAGAGTTTGGGTGTGTGAATCATTTGTAACCACACTTAAGCAATAAAGTGTTCTTCCACCAAAGCTTCCTTTCTCTTGTGTTCTCTTGTATTCTTAGCCTTCTTGCTAAGTATTGAGGGTAGGCTGACTTGGTCTTAGCTCAAGAGGTTGAGTAAGTCCGAGTGCCGGCACGGTAGCGTTGGAGTGTGTCCAAGGCCGTGACACACGGCTCTTCCAATGAATCAACTCTTTAATAATATTGTTGTTATTATTCTTTTTTCTTACCTACACAATCAGAGAAGTTAACCCATCCTTTCTTCTTGCAACCTTTGCCTCCAATTCAAATTCTTCCTGTCATCAAATTTTATATTAGAAATTTAAAAAAAATGAAACTAGATTTATGTAGAGTGCATGAATCAATTTGACTTAAATCCATTAATAAAAAAACCAAAGATATTTAAACATGTAAAATAAAGAGAAAAAACTTATTTGAAGCTTTGCTGTTGAATAATACGATATACTGAAATCAAGAGAGACATAATCAAATGAATTATATGAGAGTGATAGAGTTTTGATCATCGTGAGAGCTATGATAAATAATTTTGAGTAAGAATAACAACATTATTCGGGTATACGGATATCCACCCTGCCTTTATTTATTCGAGATAGATAATTTATTTTGAGTTTATTTGATTGAAATTAAATTTATAAGAAAATATTTTTTAATAAAAAAATATTTATATTATTTTAATATATTTGACAAAATTTTAGTAATAAAACTTAAAATAGTAGATGAATTAAAAAATATTTTTTTTAAAAAAACTAAAATTTATATCTTTTTTTAAAATATTTTTTACTTTAAAAAAATATTTTAATATTATAAATAAATAAAAAATATTTTTATATTATTTAATCTAAATATAATTATTAAATAAAAATATTTTTATATAAATTATTGAAAACATAAAATTACTCTATTTTATAAAAAAAGCTTTCATAAAAACTCGCTCAAGTGTCAAGTAGTCAAGTCTTTTATGTTACCAAAAAAAACAGCGGAATTAATTTTTGAATTTTATTTGGTTATTTAACTCTTTTAAAAGGCCAAGGATTCCTTGCTCCCACTTTTGTGTGGGAGTATGACTAACCTACAGTAAAATAATTACAAAATGTACCTCGTTTTTTTTTTTTTGAAAAATTTATTAATTAAATTTTGATCCTTTAACTTTTGTTATTTACATTTTTTTCCTTTATCTCTTAGTTTCAGATTCAACGAAGAAGAGAGGTCTGCTAGGGTAACGCCATTTTCTCATCTTCTTCTCTCTGGTTCGCCTACCCTCGCCGCCACAACACGCATCGTCCGCCGCCCCTCCCTGCGTCCGCCGCCAAGAGAGGTCTGCTAGGGTAACGCCATTTTCTCATCTTCTTCTCTCTTCTCTCTGGTTCGCCTACCCTCGCCGCCACAACACGCATCGTCCGCCGCCCCTCCCTGCGTCCGCCGCCAAGAGAGATCTGCTAGGGTAACGCCATTTTCTGATCTTCTTCTCTCTGGTTCGCCTACCCTCGCCGCCACAACATGCATCGTCCTCCGCCGCTCCCTGCGTCCGCCGCCACTCCCTGCGTCCGCCGCCAAGAGAGGTCTGCTAGGGTAACGCCATTTTATCATCTTCTTCTCTCTGGTTCGCCTACCCTCGCCGCCACAACACGCATCGTCCGCCGCCGCTCCCTGATGACACTGAAATAGGACAACTTTCCTCAACCCCACTTCTTGTTGAGGACGACAAACCCAGCAAGGTATACTTTTTCCTCTGCCTTCTTCTCAGTTCGGTTTGATTCTTTTAGAATAGTCAAGATGATGAATTTTGAATCCTTAGGTTAGATTCATCAAAGCCTCCATAAATGCCTAGAATGTTACCATTTTGGTTCTCAAAATAATGGCTTCTGCCATTGGTGCCATGTTCATAAGAAATACTGCCCCCTTCTGGTTTACTAATATTGTCACTGTCTATGGAAGAAATTAGTTTCTTTCTTTCTGAAATCTGCAATTGATGAGTTGAGATTGGCCATGTAAACATTTGCTATGAAGCACAACATAAACATAGTTACAGTAGCCTTCTAGATGAACAAACAAGCATATATAGTACTCTTGGTACATCCATACTAAATATATCTAGATACATTGAATTGTGAGTGTACTGAGTTTTCAAGGTGACAGATATTTTGAAACGGATCGAGTAAATACAACACTACTTTAGGATAAAGCAGAATATACCTGTTGATGTAGGTCCCTTTGCAAAGCAAGAACCTTGTTCCTCTTTTTCAAATAGATCAAGCATCATGCATTGCTATTGTTGTTATTATTTTGCAGGAAAAAGCTATCACGGTGATTTCTCTTCACTTATTTTTATGAATGTTAAATAAGGAAAAACTTCAGATGTTGAGTAATAGAATTACCAAGAAATAGTGTGACAAAAAAGGAAGTAAACAGAATATACTTTCATAAATTTTATTTTGTAGCAGTGGAAACTCAAGTTTCTCTCTTTTTTGTTTCTTTTGCAGGAAAAATTTTATTTTGCTGCTGCTCCATCCGATGTTGCCTCATCAGTGCCAGGAATGCCTTACAAAGGTCAGTTTCCATATCATTTTTCATTTTATTTACCTCTAAAAATGTTGTGTATCTGCATTTCCTTGCTTTAGTGTTCAAGCATAAAGAACCTCCTCTGAACTTTGCAGTGTGTTTTTTTGCAGCAATTGTAGGTCTAATAGGTACACTCATGGAGCAAAATGCACAGGCCTTCAACCAAATCTCAAAAAATATTGCTTCTCATATGGTGAGTCAAGAGTGTTTGTAACTTGTTGAACAATCTAAGGTGTCTGAATCCTATGGATAAAAAGGATTAATGTTTATATCAATGTTTATGTATACTCTAATGTAGTTTTATTTATGAGACTTAGTTTTCTAGTTGATTAGGATGTCATTTCCATTCTTGTTGGTTGCAAAATTAACATATAATCTTTTTCTTTTTCTATTCTTTTCAAATTTGTTTACAGCTTGGGAAAAATATTGAAAATTTCCACCAAGTGAGAGAGAACTTCAATAGAATTATGAAAGAGTAAGTTATAAACAACATTTTGACTATGCTTAAGAGCAATGTTACTCATAAACTTTTCTGTTCTGCTTTTATTTTTCATTGCAGTTTGAATGAAACACCAGATCCAATGAGCCTAATGCCACCCCTTCCTAAGTTGCTTGCCTTAGATGAGATGGAAAAGTTATCCAACCCTCAACCGCCATATACCTCGATGTTTCAAGAAACGGATTTCATTTTGTTATAGTGTTAATGTAATTTCGAGAATAAGGTGTATGGGGATAGTTATCTTATGAGGATTTGCCATGCACTTTAGCAGAGTTAAATCATTAAAAGATTAAAATATATATAACTGTCTCCATGGAGTATTGAACTTTGCTCATTTATCAAACTAGTTCTGCTAATTTAGGGATGACAGAGGTTAGGTCTAATTCTTGGTTAGACATTGTTAATAGAACTCAGAGTGATCAAACTGACTCATGAGTCCGTTCGAACTCTTAATAAATTGAGCTCATCAGGTTGTGAACCTAACTTGAGTTGAAATTTGAGCTGATATTTTAAATGAGTCGAGTTTAAACTTAGTTAAGTTTAGTTTATTGACTCGTGAGCTAACTCATTTATATATTGGTTATTATAATTATTTATATTAATATTATAATATAAATGTATACTTTTAAGCCAAGTAGAAGTCACTATTTACTAATTTTGATGCACTATTGAATATATGAGGAAGTCATTATCCTTTTGGCATTTCATGCAGAGTAGCATTTGAAATACCTAATGGTTTATGTCTCCTTTTTTTATTTAATTTTGTATTTGAAGAAACATTGGTGAATGTACTAAACACCAGGCTTGCTGGATTATTCATAACTGATTTTGGAGATTGAGTTTTCTGATCTTGAAACTATTATTAATTTGAGTTTTTACCAATTTGTTTTGAATTTTATAGATGGCCAATGCTGCAGCAATTGCAGCTGCCTTTGGGGGAGGCTTGCCTCCTGGGATAACCGGAACAAACGACAGGTGTACAATTCTTGTTGCAAATCTCAATCTTGATGTAAGCATGTTGTCCTGGAATTTCTGCGTTCTGCTATAAAGTTCTCTCTCTCCTCTTTCCACCTTATATTTTTAAAGTTGGCTCAAACTCTGTTTATTTCAGAGAATAGATGAAGATAAATTGTTCAACGTGTTCGCCATTTATGGGAACATTGTTAGAATCAAACTTCTTAGGAACAAACCAGATCATGCGCTTATCCAAATGGGGGATGGTTTCCAAGCCGAATTGGCAGTACCTTTTCTTAAGGTTTGTTACTTAGGTGCTTATATCTTTACTAGAGGTTCTTGTGATTTTTATGGTTAATACTATCTCTCCAATGTAGGGAGTTATGTTGTTCGGGAAGCGATTGGAGGTCAACTTCTCGAAGCATCCGAATATAACCCAAGGTGCCGAAACACACGAGTATGTGAATTCAAATCTCAACCGGTTCAATCGCAATGCTGCTAAAAACTACCGGTATTGCTGCTCGCCAACCAAGATGATCCATTTGTCAACCCTCCCACAAGACATCACCGAAGAGGACATTGTAAGCCTTGTGGAGGAGCACGGAACCATTGTCAATAACAAGGTCTTTGAGGTGAATGGAAAAAAGCAGGCTCTTGTTCAGTTTGAAACTGAGGGGCAGGCTATTGTTCAGTTTGAAACTGAGGGGCAGGCTGCCGAGGCCCTTGTCTGCAAGCATGCAAGACCACTTTCTGGCTCGGCGATTCGAATCTCCTTTTCTCAGCTGCAGAACATTTGATCGAGACTTTTGCTACCGACTCGAGCGCTACTGTCTTACGGTTCTTAAGCTTATTTGGGACAAGGATTCTGAACTTGGGTAGGATAATATTTATGCAGATGATGCCACTTTCATTGTCTTGTAATGGTCGAATTGCTTATTAATATACAGATCAAACCTGTTCTCACTTTGCATTTCACTTTTATATATATTGCACTCACCTTCTCTGTTTTTTAATAAGAAAATAGAAACACATTTTTTTCTCTGTATATATCATCGTTATTTACAGAAATAAAATATATAGGTTATGAATAATTTATAATAAAATATATAGGTTATGAATAATTTATATTAACCGATAAAGTAAAAGAAATTAGTAATATAGAATTGTAATATATAGAAAGATAAATTAGTGTAAAAACTAATGAAACATAGCTTAGTAATTTGTCTTTCAAAAAAAATATTAAAAATATCTAAAAAGATAATTCCTCATTTCTAAATGTCTTCATGCTCTGCTTCCACCTTGGTCCTATATTGCCAAGCATTTTCTTGTATTACGAGACACAAATCGTTGTACTCCTCTAAAACCAGATCCACGGCAAGTCTCATTCGTGTGGAGTCGTTAATCTGCTTAGAGCACCAACAATATAATTCTAATTAAAAGTGTGTTGAAAAAATTATGTTATTAATATACAAGACAGCAGCAGTGTTTAAATAAAAAATTCATATAAATTATAATTTAGATTTGATCAATCTGAAATTTTATAGGATAAATTATAAATTCATATAAACTAATTATGGAATAATGATCTTCATTCTAATTGTGGACAACAGGTCAACATGAGGCAACCAAGCTTATGGAAATAGATATTCTTTCAAACATTTATTTCGACAGCTACAGCTGAAACTATACTACTGAAATTTTA
The DNA here is from genome assembly GCF_059453495.1 of Arachis ipaensis. NCBI lineage: Eukaryota > Viridiplantae > Streptophyta > Magnoliopsida > Fabales > Fabaceae > Arachis > Arachis ipaensis. The sequence goes on along the minus strand of NC_142444.1, from coordinate 4,190,884 downwards.
CACTAAAAACATTGGTTTCATCTAAACTTCTAGGGTGCATTCAACATTTCAGGCATCATTATCTAATATCTAAACATAACCTTGGACATTATTCATAAGTTGCTCTAGTTATGCAATACTTATCTTTAGCATGGAAGTTACAATCCACATCCATTTAAAAATTACTATGATATGAACTAACAGATTCAATTAGCCCTCTGTTTCTATTATCATTAACATGAAAAAATAAGTTATAGTCAGCATAAATTCAGCATCCTTCACTATAAATGTGCATTGCTTCAATCTAATAGTCCAGATAAAACAAAAGCAAAACATGGTATAAACTAGCAAGGACAATATTCGATCTCAAGGCCTAAAGATGTGACACAGAGGAAGAAGGAATATGTTATCTCATTCATACCCTGTTTCTATAATGTCATTGTCCAACATCCATATATTTCATTAATGGAATCCGTTTGTCCACAAAACAAAAGCAAAAAACAAAACTGGTAGATCATTGAATTCTCACAAGACATGAAATGATTTAGTGTTTTACAGATGATGGCATTTGGCATTATTTCAATTCATTGGAAAAACTGAAATAGAAATGCTTAATATTCTTAGTAACTAAAATGCATTGATAGAAAAAATGCAGCTGATAAACTTTAATGCTTAAAGGCATAGTCACAATCAATTTCTTAGCCAAAGTTCATCTCAATTCATCTTAATTTGGTTCATCAATAATTTGAACCGCCAATCTGAATCCTATATATAAAACATTCGCCACAACATAATCAAGCACAAATCAAACTAATATATCAAACTCAACCAATACAGCTTCATAATTTCAGTTTATATATCATATGATTGAGCTTCTAACTATCCTAATCCTTATTCTTAGTAGCTGATTTCTCTTAGTATAATTCTCTTGGTCTTAAATCACAAAGAACCTGAAAATTAATCAACTAATTAACCAAAATTAATCAAACTAATAACCAGAGTACAAATGAACTAGATATGTCACATATATGGTATACAATAAATCAAGTGCTACGTCATCCTAACCTTTTGATGTTATCAAATAGTGATATGCTAGAGTGAAGACTCAAAGAATCCAGATGAAGTATGATTGACCCTAATTCGTCACCTTTATCCGGGATACAAATAATGATCAAGCTCCAATTAAGACTGAATACATGAAACATTACAAGAAAAAGAATCCAGAAATGAGAGAATAGACAAGAGAGATTAAAATATAACAATAAAAATGACCATACTGCCCATATAAAATTGAGCCCGAAGTGCATTCATAGGAGCACATAAAACATAACTATAAAAATTTACAGTTAAATAACCCATTCTTCATTTGTTTTTTCTTACCATTTTTTCTTCTCCCACTATTTCTTCTAGTATGAAAAACTCATAAGGCAGAAGAGACTTAAAATATATCAAAGAAAAAACTTATTAAATAAGCTAAAAGTTCTGACTATTTATGATGTGTTTTTATGTTCAACTTGGCACAAATGGTACTGGGAACCTGAGAGGTGAATTAGCCATCCTAATCAACTAGAAAACTAAGTCTCATAAATAAAACTACATTAGAGTATACATAAACATTGATATAAACATTAATCCTTTTTATCCATAGGATTCAGACACCTTAGATTGTTCAACAAGTTACAAACACTCTTGACTCACCATATGAGAAGCAATATTTTTTGAGATTTGGTTGAAGGCCTGTGCATTTTGCTCCATGAGTGTACCTATTAGACTTACAATTGCTGCAAAAAAACACACTGCAAAGTTCAGAGGAGGTTCTTTATGCTTGAACACTAAAGCAAGGAAATGCAGATACACAACATTTTTAGAGGTAAATAAAATGAAAAATGATATGGAAACTGACCTTTGTAAGGCATTCCTGGCACTGATGAGGCAACATCGGATGGAGCAGCAGCAAAATAAAATTTTTCCTGCAAAAGAAACAAAAAAGAGAGAAACTTGAGTTTCCACTGCTACAAAATAAAATTTATGAAAGTATATTCTGTTTACTTCCTTTTTTGTCACACTATTTCTTGGTAATTCTATTACTCAACATCTGAAGTTTTTCCTTATTTAACATTCATAAAAATAAGTGAAGAGAAATCACCGTGATAGCTTTTTCCTGCAAAATAATAACAACAATAGCAATGCATGATGCTTGATCTATTTGAAAAAGAGGAACAAGGTTCTTGCTTTGCAAAGGGACCTACATCAACAGGTATATTCTGCTTTATCCTAAAGTAGTGTTGTATTTACTCTATCCGTTTCAAAATATCTGTCACCTTGAAAACTCAGTACACTCACAATTCAATGTATCTAGATATATTTAGTATGGATGTACCAAGAGTACTATATATGCTTGTTTGTTCATCTAGAAGGCTACTGTAACTATGTTTATGTTGTGCTTCATAGCAAATGTTTACATGGCCAATCTCAACTCATCAATTGCAGATTTCAGAAAGAAAGAAACTAATTTCTTCCATAGACAGTGACAATATTAGTAAACCAGAAGGGGGCAGTATTTCTTATGAACATGGCACCAATGGCAGAAGCCATTATTTTGAGAACCAAAATGGTAACATTCTAGGCATTTATGGAGGCTTTGATGAATCTAACCTAAGGATTCAAAATTCATCATCTTGACTATTCTAAAAGAATCAAACCGAACTGAGAAGAAGGCAGAGGAAAAAGTATACCTTGCTGGGTTTGTCGTCCTCAACAAGAAGTGGGGTTGAGGAAAGTTGTCCTATTTCAGTGTCATCAGGGAGCGGCGGCGGACGATGCGTGTTGTGGCGGCGAGGGTAGGCGAACCAGAGAGAAGAAGATGATAAAATGGCGTTACCCTAGCAGACCTCTCTTGGCGGCGGACGCAGGGAGTGGCGGCGGACGCAGGGAGCGGCGGAGGACGATGCATGTTGTGGCGGCGAGGGTAGGCGAACCAGAGAGAAGAAGATCAGAAAATGGCGTTACCCTAGCAGATCTCTCTTGGCGGCGGACGCAGGGAGGGGCGGCGGACGATGCGTGTTGTGGCGGCGAGGGTAGGCGAACCAGAGAGAAGAGAGAAGAAGATGAGAAAATGGCGTTACCCTAGCAGACCTCTCTTGGCGGCGGACGCAGGGAGGGGCGGCGGACGATGCGTGTTGTGGCGGCGAGGGTAGGCGAACCAGAGAGAAGAAGATGAGAAAATGGCGTTACCCTAGCAGACCTCTCTTCTTCGTTGAATCTGAAACTAAGAGATAAAGGGAAAAAATGTAAATAACAAAAGTTAAAGGATCAAAATTTAATTAATAAATTTTTCAAAAAAAAAAAAATGGGGTACATTTTGTAATTATTTTACTGTAGGTTAATCATACTCCCACACAAAAGTGGGAGCAAGGAATCCTTGGCCCTTTTAAAAAGGCACATGCAGTCACGTGGTCCACGAAAAAAAAAAGGGTTGTATTACATTAAAATTAGTTATCAAAATTTCTGGCTAATTTTAATGGCTGATTTTGGTGTATAAATAACCTTTCTCGAAAACGAAATAGGAAATTGAGATAGTCAAGTAGATACTCTACAACAGTGCAGTCGGGAAGTTCCAAGTTTGTGAAGCTAATCCTTTTCGCCGTCGTGGCCGCCGCTAACCTCTCTTTAAGTTGTTATGGAGCAGCCACATGATTATTACGAGAGGAAGAGGATGCCTTTAAGAGTCACCATAAACGCCCCGAAACGGCTGCTGTCTTTGACGGTAACGCAATCGCAGTCGCTGCCGTTTCTTCCGGATGAACTCATCAGAGAAATTTTGCTGAGGCTTCCAGCAAGGTCACTGCTTCGGTTACGAAGAGTGTGCAGTTCATGGAAATCCCTAATTTCCAGCTCCCAATTCGCCAAAGACCATCTTCAACACTCAACCGCCGCGGATCCAAGTTTGAGTGGGCCACGAGTTGCTTATCATCATTTTTGCCACTACGGATTTGGAGATTTCTCCTTACGCTCCTTGATCGAGAACTCTTCCAAACCCACGGAAGTCGTTCTCTTCGAGGAGAGACGTAACTACAAGGTTATTGGCTCTTGCAATGGATTGCTGTGCTTGCTGTTTAATGATGCTGGCATCAACACCTGTGTCAGGTTGTGGAATCCCTGTACTGGATTATTGACAACCCCATCGGTGGAATGTGGGGATTTCTTATCGGATCGCGGCTTCGGCTATGATCATGTGAATGACAAGTACAAGCTTGTTGTGATTGTAAAGCAGAGGCGGAAATATACAACTAGAATTTATACATTTTGCAGCAACCCTTCCAAGAGAGCCATTCAAGGTATCCCATTTCGCAGCATAAATGGTGATGGTAAAGGGGTATTTGTGCCAGGCACAGCCACTCTTAATTGGATTCGTAGGGATGCCATCCTGGGTTGCTTGGTTTTTTCCCTTGACTTGGTGAAAGAGACTTTTAGTGAGTTTTCTCTGCCCCTCAATGATCCGGATGATAAAACCTATATCTTCCTACGGTTATGTGTGCTGAGGAACTGCCTTGCATATTGTTTTAATCATGAGACTCATTGGTTCGTGTGGGTCATGAAGGAGTATGGAGTGCCTAAATCTTGGACTAAATTGGCCATCATCCCCTGCCATCCGCGTCTATCCAATTATTGTTTTCGTCCATTGTATATCTGGGGAAACAATATTCTTGTGGCGGTTGCATTAACTTCAAAGATAGTTCTGTTTAATTTGGATAATGGTAGCTTTGAATTTCCTGTATTGAAACCTACTCCTTCAATAAGATGGTCCGTCTTTATTTATCACGAAAGCTTAGTTTCACCACCATATCCTGTCCTTCCAATTAGCTCATCCCAAATTCAGTTAATCAAACGCTAACGGACAAGCTGTCTTCTGAATAATGGTTTGATTCTAGTCAACTCCTATGCCTTCTTTATGAGTTTTGACTTTGAGAATTTATCTGTTCTTATTGCTTTTCTAGTTTAGTGATTATTTATCTAGTTTTTTACAAAAGTATACTACCTGTTATGATTATTGCCAATTTCATATTCACATGCCCAGGCTGGATTTGTAGGATTAACCCATGTCTACAACCTCTTCCAAGTGAATTCCTCTATTGGTAATGGCTTCCCCCCGCTATTTAGTTTCTAGCTATTCTTCTAGTTGAATGATTTATTTATATAGTTTTTTCAGACTTGGTGTAGGGCTGTAAAACTATACTTTCTGCTGACATGATTGTTCCCCATTGCTAAATCACAATGTCACAGCAATTTTTCTGCTTTATTTAGGATATTAATGAATGACTATCATTTACTGGTGTTCTTTTACAATTAGAGTTAATTTTTTCTAGTATCAAATTCTATTTTTATATGACAAGTTATCATTTTTAGGGTTAAATTAAGGGAAGAAAGAAAATCGAAACTGTAATATCCCATAATTTAATGACTACAGTTTCATATTATGTTCTTCCATGTTGGTTTTCAACATTTTGGTTTTTGGATTGATACCTAGAACTGGTTTTGTCCATTGGATAAGAAATAAACAATACATGTATGATCTATAGTATTAAGATATTTGAATTTTGGGCACAAAATCATCATCAATCAATCTTATACTGGTAAAACCGAAGCAAACCCATTAATGCAGTTATATTCTTTTTCCCTTGTTATGATGAATAATAACTTGAATCCTTCGTAGAATCAACATACTTAGCTAGTAGAAGAAAATGATACATTGCTAATGAGCTTGAAAGTTCAATGGATAGACTTGGAATCGGAATCTTAATGTTTTTAGTTGTTTTGTACTTCTTCAAAATTCTCTTGAACATTTAGTTTTGGGTTTTTTATTTAAATAAATTAATAGAAGAACCAAATTACTCGATTTTCCTAAATAGATTTCGAAAACGTGATTTTTCTTACCGTGGGACGATTTATGCATGAAATGCATTGTTCAAAAACACATAAATCGTCCCAGGCCTTTGTGTTTTACAAAATGCATATAAATCGTCCTAAGCTATCATGAGTTGTGTTTTTTTATCCTAAAGCTCATTGTCCTAGCACGATTTATGTGTAATTAGTCACCCCTCAAGACCCTAGCACGAATTTATGTGTTACTATGGTAAGACACATTAGGCTGGGACGATTTACATTCAAAAACACAAAACTCATAACCATGGAATAATTTATGTGCTAAAAGAGATTATAAATAAAGGAAAACCATGAATATACATCCATAGTTAAGTTGAGAGTTTTAAGAAGATGGCTGAAAATGTGTTTTTGTAGTTCATTACCAGAAAAAAATTAATGAAAAGGTGAGGGTGTAACGTTCAGTAGTAAAAAGCAAGTAAATTCTTCAACGAGTTTAGAGGATTTACGAAATAGTATATTATAGAAGTAAATAAAATTACAATAAAAAGTAAATAAAATTCGTATGAATAAAATCAAATAAAAAATAAAATTTTATACACAACATAAATATAATACAATAAAAGATAAAAAAAATTTATATAAACAAAAGAAATAAGAATATCATAAAAATTACTAAAAATAAGAATTTATATAACAATATTTGTCATATGAATAAAAAAATACAATAAAAATAAATAAAAAATAATAGGAACAAAATCAAATAAAATAAAAAAAGATTTCTTAAAAAATATACATATAAAAAATAGTATAATAATTGATTAAAAAAATAGCATATACTCTAAAAATATAAGATTAGAACACTAAAAAAATAATATAAAAAATATAAGATCATATTGTATTTCTTATGTACATGATAAATATTTTTAATATTATTTTTTAGTATGCTGATCTTATATTTTTAGAGTACATATTACTTCTTAGTTTATATGAGTTTTTTTTATTATTTATTATATTATTTTTTATATATATATTTTTTTATGAATTTTTTTATTTGATTTTCATATGATTTTTATTTATGTTTATTGTAATTTTTATTCATATAACAAATATTGTTGTATAAATTCTTGTTTTTATTAATTTTTATGATTTTTTTTGTTTATATAAATTCTTTTTTTCTATCTTTCATTGTACTATATTTATGTTATATATAAAATTTTTATTTGGTTTTATTCATATGAATTTTATTTATTTTTTATTGTAATTTTATTTACTTCTATAATATACTATTTCGTAAATCTTCTAAACTCGTTGAAGTATTCCAACCTGCTTTTTACTACTGAACATTAGACCTCATCACTTGTGTTTTCATTAATTTTTTTCTTGGTAATAAACTAGCAAAAACATACTCCCAGTCATTTTCCCAAAATTCTCAACTTAACTATGGCTCGATATACATTGTTTTCGTTTATTTATAGCCTCTTTTAGTACATAAATTGTTCCATGGTCATGAGTTGTGTTTTTTAATGTAAATCGTCCCAGTCTAATGTGCTTTATCTTAGTAACACATAAATTGTGCTAGGATCTTGAGGGTGACTAGTTACACATAAATCGTACTAGAATAATGAGCTTTAGGGTAAAAATCGTAACTTATGGTGACCTAGAACGATTTATATACATTTTGTAATACATAAAGGTCTGGAATGATTTATGTGTTTTTGAGCAATGTATTTCATGCATAAATCGTCCCAAAATAACATGATTCGTATATTATTTAAAACACAAAAGTCTAAAACGATTTATATATTATATAATTTAGGAAAATCATATTTTTAAAATTCATTTAGAGAATCGAGTAATTTGATTCTCCTATTAATTTATTTAAATAAAAAAAGCTTTTAATTTTTCCCGTTATAAAAGAATTTACATGATATGAAATTACCATGAATGAACATTCACATTATGAACAATGTTAAATAACTTAACCACATAAAAGATACATCATAGATTAGCAATTGAGCTTAACACTATAGTCATTACATTTAATTACTAAAAAGCTAATGTGCCAATGGCAAAACAGATTTATGTAGAGAAAATAGTAAAATACATATTAATTAGGAGAAAGGAAAATGTATACTGATACACTATATTTGGCGGTGCTTAACTCGATCATGGTTAGTTTCTCTACGGGAATGGATTTTTTCAATTTTTTTTTCAATTAAGAAAGTAAAGTGTAATTTCTAATTCTTCAATACTTTCTCTTTTATGCCTTCTCTTAGTCCTTGTTCATGTCCTGCCCCAACGCTAAGACCTTGGTTCAAATGAGAGGCTCAATCCAAAGAATTGACCCTCATTCTACACCAACATTCCTCAAGAAGTCGGTTCTTACCACGACTCACTCCAAAGAAGTCAGGAATGAAGATTAGTTGGCAGATAACCCTTATTCAAATAGGTAACTGCTCCTAGAATCTCTCAACCCACTTCCAGGAGTCATATCCCAACTTCTCTAAGATAAAGGGACGGTTATCCTCCTTAAAAGATGGAACTACTTCAACGGTAGTTATTGGTTCACCACTATAAATACACTGACACCCCTCATGTATCTTTAAGTCCCAATACTCTCTAAACTTGCTTAGACCCTTGTTGACTTGGGCATCAGAGTGTCTTTGCAGGTACCACCCTCCATTTTTCTTACACACACAAGTCGGGCGGAGGCCCAAGAACACAAACCTGCTCGGGGGCTCCCATCCTCAGACGATTGGGCCAATCCAACGAGTCCAGCTCCTTAATCTCCGGTTACCCAACGTAACATTGGCGCCGTTGCCGGAGACCCGAGAGATCACCCTTTGATGGCGGACAATTCACCTGAAGATGGCCACGCCACGACTGATTCAGAACAAGAAAATCTGAACACCAAAAATAATGACGCAGATATGACCCTCCATCACGAAGTGGACGAACAACACAGAGAAGGTACATCTGGGTTTCAAAACCCAAAGGTAAACTCTTCGGAGAAACGCGAATCAGGAAAAGAAGGACCACCCCACGCAGCTGAGCTAATGGGACTGGTCCACGGCCACCAAGGGCGGTTGGAGCAGCTGGAACAGGAATTAGAATGACAACGAGAGGAAAAGAAGAATTTGAGAGAGGAGATAGAGTGACGAAAGGAGTTAGAGGAAAAACTCCTGAAATTAGAATCTTCCCTTAAAAGTCTGAATTCTCGTAACGACCAAGAAGATTCGCCCTTGGGAGGAGAGGACCCGTTCAGTGAAGACATAATGAGAGCAAAAGTTTCAAGGAACTTCAAAATTCCTGACATGGACCTTTATGATGGGACCATAGACCCAAAACATCATTTGAGCAATTTTAAAATTCGGATGTATTTGGCCGACGCTTCTGACGCCACTCGCTGCAAAGCTTTCCCGACCACTTTGACGAAAGCGGCGATGAAGTGGTTCGACGGTCTTCCCCCAAGGTCGGTGAGTAGCTTCGACGACCTCTTGCGCAAATTTCTGATGTGGTTCTCCATCCAGAAGGACAAAGTAAAGCACGCACCGAGCCTCCTAGGCGTAAAACAGGAGGCAGGAGAACCTTTAAGAGACTACATGGAAAGGTTCAATAAAGTGTGCCTGGAGATCCAGGACCTGCCCACAGAAGCAGTAATAATGGGCCTAGTAAATGGACTCACGGAAGGCTCTTTCTCCCAGTCCATATCAAAAAAGCACCCGACCTCCTTGAGTGATGTATAGGAAAGAGCTGAGAAGTACATCAACATGGAGGAAAATGCTAGATTGCGAGAGCCAAACTGGCGACCGGGGCACCCTCACTCATCAAAAGAGAAAGAAAGAGAGCCCAAGAAAAAAGAGGAGGTCAGTCTCGAAAGGCCAAGAAGATATCACTCTTATACTCTTCTAAAAGTTTCCCTAGTTGATGTATACAGGAAAATCTGTCATACTGAAAGACTACCACCCCTAGGCCCGTTAAAAATAAAAAGGGGGGGGGGAGCCGCGGCGATTACTGTGAGTACCATAAGATGTATGGTCACTCGACGAACGATTGCTACAACCTTAAAAATGTGATAGAAAAGTTGGCCAGGGAAGGTCGACTTGACAAATATCTCATAGAAAGGTCGGACAATCATGGCAAGAGAAAGCGAGACGACGGGGACCGAAGAGTCCCACCACCACAAACCCCAGAAAGACATATACATATGATCTCAGGGGGATTTACAGGAGGGGGACTCACTAAATCATCCCGCAAAAGACATCTAAAGCGAGTCTACCAGGTCGGGAACGAAACGCCCGACCTCCCAACCATCTCATTCACCAAAGAAGATAGGCAGGGGGTAATCCCTGGACGCGACGATCCAGTGGTGATAACCATGATCCTGGCTAATGCCCATCTTCACAGAACTCTAGTAGACTAGGGGAGTTTAGCTGACATCCTCTTCAAACCAGCATTCGACAAGCTAGGGTTGGATGAAAAGGAGTTAAAAGCTTACCCTGATACTCTGTATGGGTTAGGTGACACGCCAATAAAACCACTAGGATTCATACCCCTTCACACGACTTTTGGAAAGGGAGAAAAATCCAAAACTCTGAGCATAGACTTTATAGCCGTCGACGTTGGGTCCGCATATAATGCCTTGATCGGCAGGACTACCCTAAATCGGCTTGGAGCAGTGGTGTCCACCCCTCACCTTTGCATGAAATTCCCAACACTTGAGGGGATAGCAACGGTACGAAGAGACCAGAAATTGGCGAGAAAATACTACAATGAAAGCCTGAACCTGAGAGGAAAGGGCAAGGAAGTCCACACCATAGAGCTAAGCAGAGCAAGATCCAAAAAAGAGTTGCAGCCGCAACCGGGAAAAACCGAAGAAATTCAGGTCGGCGAGGAGGTAGAAAAAATACCAACATAGGAGCCAGCCTAGAGGAAAACCTAAAGCAAAGGCTGACAAAGCTCTTACAAGATAATTCCGACCTCTTTGCCTAGAAAGCCTCCGACATGCCAGGGATAGATCCCGAGCTCATGTCCCACAGGCTCTCAGTATATCCCAGGTCGCGACCTGTATAGCAACGAAGGCGTAAGCTCAGTCCATAACGGGCTCAAGTGGTGGAAGAGCAAGTACAAGCGCTCTTAGAGGCCGGCTTCATCAGGGAGGTCAAGTATCCGACATGGATAGCAAACGTAGTACTAGTCAAAAAGCAAAACGGCAAGTGGAGGATGTGCGTTGACTATACCGACATGAATAAGGCGTGTCCCAAAGACCCATATCCACTTCCAAGCATTGATACTCTAGTAGACTCCAGCTCAGGGATACAATCAAATCCTGATGTATAAGTCAGATCAGGAAAAAACATCATTCATCACGCCTAGAGCAAACTACTGCTACGTGGTCATGCCTTTTGGATTAAAAAATGCCGGGGCCACATACCAAAGGATGATGAATAAGGTATTTGCTCCCCACCTCGGGAACCTAATGGAAGTTTACATAGACGACATGCTGGTGAAAACCAGGGAGGAGACTGACCTCTTCACAAACCTCTCGCAAGTCTTCAACACCATAAGGTTACATGGGATGAGGCTAAATCCTGCAAAATGCACATTCACGGTGGAGGCTGAAAAATTTTTGGGATTTATGCTAACGCAAAGGGGGATCGAAGCAAATCCCGACAAGTGCAAAGCCATCCTAGAAATGAAAAGCCCGACTTGACTAAGAGAGGTTCAACAATTGAATGGCCAACTTGCTGCCCTCTCCAGGTTCTTGGCAGGATCAGCATTAAGATCCCTTCCACTGTTCTCTTTACTAGGAAAAGGATGCCAATTCGAATGGACTCCAGAGTGCGAAGAAGCATTCCAGGAGTTCAAAAGGTTTTTAAGCCAACCTCCAATTTTGACCCGACCTATAATGGGAGAAGAGCTCGTCTTGTATTTGTCCGTAGCAGACAAAGCTGTAGCATCAGCTCTAATATGGGAAGATGAGGTCGGGCAGTATCCTGTATACTTCACCAGCAAAGTTCTACAAGGCCCTGAACTAAGGTATCACATCCTCGAGAAGTTTGCGTACGCTTTGATTGTAGCCTGTCGAAGGTTACGACCTTATTTTCAAGCTCACAAAATAAGAGCCCGAACGAACCAACCCATGAAGCAAATCCTCCAGAAGACGGATATTGCGGGAAGAATGGTTCAATGGGCTATAGAACTATCCGAGTTTGACGTAAAATATGAAACTTGGACAGCAATAAAAGCCCAGTGCCTCACCGACTTCGTAGCAGAATATGCAGGAAACCAAGAGGAAGAATCCACTACATGGGAGTTATACGTAGATGGATCCTCAAATAAAGTAGGAAGCGGTGCGGGCATAATACTGGCCAACGAAGGGGGAACTCAAATAGAAGTCTCCCTAAAGTTTGACTTTCCAGCTTCTAATAACCAGGCAGAATATGAAGCCTTGATTGCAGGACTAAAGCTGGCAGAAGAAGTCGGTGCGACAAAAGTCGTAGTATACAGCGACTCTCAGGTGGTGACCTCTCAGATAAATGGAGAGTATCAGGCTAAAGACCCCAACATGAAGAGGTACTTGGACAAAACCTTGGAGCACTTTAGGCGCTTTGCAGAAACCGAGATCAAGCATATAACTCGAGATCTCAACAGCAGAGTAGACGCCCTCTCCAAGCTAGCAAGTACCAAACCAGGGGGGAATAATAGAAGCCTGATCCAAGAAACTCTCCAAGAACCCTCTGTAGCAAAAACAGAGGTTAAACAAGACGTTCTCGAAGTTTCCGGATTAGACCTCGGGTGGATGAATCCCTTGATTGAATATCTAAAATTTGACATCCTACCCAAAGAGGAAAAAAAAGCTAAGAAAATCCGGAAGGAAGCTACACTTTGGTGAAAAATATTCTTTACAAAAGAGGAGTATCGACACCTTTGTTGAAGTGCGTCCCAACCTCAAGGACGACAGAAGTCTTGGAAGAGGTCCACAATGGTATCTACGGAAATCATCTCGGAGCAAGGTCCCTGGATAGAAAAGTCATCCGAGCCGGCTTCTACTGGCCGACATTGCAAAAAGAGGCCACCGAGTTCGTGAAGAGATGTCAACCATGTCAAATGCATGCAAACTTCCACATTGCTCCCCCCGAGGAGCTCATAAGTATAACTTCTCCATGGCCTTTTGCTAAATGGGGATTGGACCTGTTAGGACCTTTTCCCCAAGCTCCAGGACAAGTAAAGTACTTAATAGTGGGAGTAGACTACTTCACGAAGTGGATAAAAGCAGAACCTTTAGCCACCATCACCGCTTAGAGAAGTCGAAAATTTTTCTACAAAAACATTATCACAAGGTATGGAGTACCTCACTCCATCACCACGGGTAATGACACCCAGTTCACCGACTCAATCTTCAGAAACCTAGTAGCCAGTATGAAGATCAAACACCAATTCACCTCGATAGAACATCCACAAGCAAACGGACAAGCCGAGGCAGCCAACAAAGTTATACTGGCCGAGTTAAAGAAAATGCTGCAAGATGCAAAGGGAGCTTGGACTGAAGAACTCCCCCAAGTATTATGGGCTTATCGGACGACGCCTCAGTCTGCCACAGGGGAAACACCCTTCCGACTTGCCTATGGCGTAGAAGCCATGATACCAGTAGAAATCGACGAGCAAAGCCCAAGGGTGATCTTCTACAACGAGGTCGGGAACATACAGGGGCACAAAGAGGAACTTGAACTGCTCCCTGAAATCCAAGAGCAAGCCCAGATAAGAGAAGCAGCATTGAAACAAAGAATGACTACCAGATACAATAAAAAAGTCATTCGAAGAAGCTTTACCCCAGACGACTTGGTTTTAATCAGAAATGATATTGGAGTCAACAAAACTGGGGAGGAAAAGCTCGCCGCTAATTGGAAGGGACCATACAAAATTAGGGAGGTCTTAGGAAAAGGCTATTATAAGGTGACCGATTTAAACGGCACCGAGCTACCCAGGTCGTGGCATGCTTGTAACATGAAAAAGGTACTATAGTTAAAAGCAAACTCCACTCCCTGATGTACCCTTTTCCCAACTTCATGGTTTTCTCCCCAAAGTAAGGGTTTTTCCTGGAGGGGGGTTTTTAACGAGGCATCAAAGTGGAGGCTAAGGGATGGCAAACTATCAAAAACCCTTAGTAGCAGTAAAGTACCTTTGCAAATAAATAAAGATTTTTTTACAATACCTCTTATAGATTCCTTCTCACTTTTTTACTCTTCCTACGAAACGCGCCGACTTAAGCTCGACAAAGCGTGAAAATCCTATGAACCGACCTAGATGGTCGTCAGGATAAAACGACGAGGTACAAGTCGGTGTAAAGAGGTTATAAAAGTAGATCGTAAAAGAACTCGGAAAGTAGCCGACTAACAAGTCGAAAAACCGAGGAAGAACGAAATGTATCACAAAAATAGCCTAAGTTACGAAAACTCAATAAAAGCAAAATTGAGTACGAGGAATATCAAAAAGAGATAAGTAAACCCATCGAAAAACCAAAGGCGAAAACTGTCCCAAAATTTTGAGAAAAGTTCAAGATAACTTAGAGAAAGGACAGGACAGTCAGCCCAGGTAAAAGCTTTTTCAAAGAAAAAGATTAAAAAAAAAAGGTTTTCAAAACCTAAACAGAAAGCATGCAGGCCAACACAAAGATAACCTAAAACCTTATCCAAAAAATGGTATTTTTAGATATTTTGTTTGTGGCCATAAAAGGCCGAAAGAAATGTAAGCAAAGTACCACCACAGCAATATAAAAGAAAAATTGTTTAAAAAACGGGGAGACCCACAGGCCGGGCCCCCATATAGCCATAATAATTTTAGTTAGACGAAGGAAAGTTATCATCACTAGAGCTAGGGAGAGTAGTCGGATCGCCACCAGAGCCAGGGAGGAAAGTCGGAGCACCGTCAGGATCAGGAAGAGAAGTCGGAGCAGCACCAATGGAAGACGGAGCAAGCTGATCGGGACCCTTCTCAGGAGCCTTTGAAGAACTCGAGGCATCTTCTGGTTGGGGAGGGGATTCCATTATCCTCTGCTCCCGAGTCTTCAGCTCGGATTCGGAAACAGGTCGGGGAGGAGAAACGATAGCCCCATCAACCACAATCTTATCAGGATCTAGAGGAGAAAGATCCAGGTCTGGAGCAATAACCCCGACATGTTCCTTGAAGATCCTCCAGGCCTCCTTGGATGCCTCAGCAATGGAGTCCTCCAGATCCAAATAGGCCTGCCGACACCTCGCTATCTCCTTCTTCAGGTCCACATGATCCTCAAACAAACTCATATAGCTCTGCTCCGCCTTCTCCTTCAGGCCCTCCGCCATGGCACACTGGCCCATTAACTTCTTCTCCCTCTTCCGAAGACAATCCCTCTCCTCCTTCAACTCGGCAACCTCTATCTTCAACCGCTTTTTCTCTTCTTGATATAAGAAAATTCTCCCCTCTAACTCCTCAACTTTCAGGGATGAACCCAAAGAGTTGAGGGGAGTCTTCTAAAAAATATCCCAATTAGCAGCATAAAGGGTGATGGTAGAGGGGTATTTTTTCCTGACACCACCGCCACTCTTAACTGGATTCGTCCCCAGAGCACCCTGAATTTCTTGGTTTTTTACCTTGACTTGGTGAACGAGACTTTTACTTGGTTTTCTCTGCCTCTTAATAATCAGTATAATAAAACCATCTTCCAACAGTTATGTTTGCTGAGAAACTGCCTTGCATGTTGTTTTAATCATGAGAAAATTCATTGGTCTGTATGGGTGATGAAGGAGTATGGAGTGCTTCAATCTTGAATTAAATTGGCCATCATCCCTTGTCACCAGTGTCTATCTTCGCGTCTATCTGGTGATCATTTATGCCCATTGTATATCTGGGGAAATGTTATTATGGCAGTTGCATCGTATTCAAAAATAGTTCTTTATAACTTAGATAATGACAGCTTTGAATTTCATGTATTGGAACCTACTTATTCGTCTTCCTCAATTGGATTGTATGTCCTTATTTATCACGAAAGCTTAGTTTCACCATCATATCGTAACCTTCGAAGTAGCTCATCTCAATTTAGGTTGATCAAATCCTAGTGTAGGAGTTCTCTTCTAAATGGTTTGTTTCTGGTCAACTCCTTATAATTTATTTTTTTGTCATTATTTTTAGTTATTAATTTATTTTTTTTGGTTTAATAGTTTAATAACATATTTTTAGTTTATACTTTTAAATATTAATGGTTAACTGATAACATGATATTTTTTTTAAATTAGTGATTTATTTATCTAATTTTTAAATATTAATTTACTGTAATGATTATTTCCTATTTCATACTTCATATTCACATACGGATGCTGGACTTGTAAGAATGACCATCAATCCATCATTTACTAGTATTCCTTTGCACTTACATTGTAATTTAAGTGAATTCTATGGTACCTATAATTTAGTGTTTAATTTATTTTTTATAATAAATTTTGAATATCTAATAATTATTTTTTATATTTTTAAATTAAATATTAATTTTTAACTATTTTTAATAAGTTAGACAAATACTTTTAGATATGATAGCAATCACCTCTAATTTAACCCTGAAGATGAAGATGATATAAATTGTAGTAAAATTAAAGTAATAATTCCATTAAAAAATAGTTGATTAAGTTTTTATTTTGGTGACTAGTTGATTAAGTTAAAAGTTGACCAAATATATAAATTGTCTTGTCAAACAAAACTATTATTCAAGAATATTTTGTTGTTACTGGAATACTGGAGATCTATTTTGTCAAAATATGTACTTTTTGAGTCCCAAAATAATTATTTATTATCATCTTTATTTGCACAGTTAATTACACGTAAAATATTATATTGCAGATGCATACAAAATATTGTCTATTAAAAAAGCTTTTCTAAAGCATGGGCTGCATATTTTTTTCTTTTTTACTAATATAACAAAAAGAAAAGTAATTCACAAAGTGAGAGTCTCGTTGATGTCTCAAATATATGAATATATACAAAATTGAAAACAAGTTAAGTTAGCTGTGAATTCTTCAAACACTCAAAAATTTTATAAGTTCTAATGATATATGAGCATAAAATAAAGTTAATAGATTTCATTTTTTTTTATGCATTTAAATATGAGAACTATCACTTTAAATATGATCTGAACTGCTACCATAATTAGAGTTCTTTTCAAAAAATCAAACTAAAAACTCAGATCAAAGTTTACTAGTTTGGTTTTTTGAACTGCCTTAGCTTTTATGGAGCTATCCACGGCTCTCCTAATGAATCAACTCTTTAATAATATTGTTGTTATTATTCTTTTTTCTTACCTACACAATCACAAATTAACCCATCATTTCTTCTTGTAACTTTTGTATCCAATTCAAATTCTTTCTGTCATCAAATTTTATATTAGAAATTTCAAAGAAAAACGAAACTAGATTTATGTAGAGTGCATGAATCAATTTGACTCAAATCCATTAATAAAAAAATCAAAGATATTTAAACATGTAAAATGTAGAGAAAAAACTTATTTAAAACTTTGCTGTTGAATAATACGATATACTGAAATCAAGAGAGACATAATCAAATGAATTATATGAAAGTGATAGAGTTTTGATCATCGTGAGAGTTATAATGAATAATTTTGAGTAAGAATGATCCACCCAGCCCTTACTTACTCGAGATGGATAATTCATTTTGAGTTTATTTGGTTGAAATTAAGTTTATCAAAAAGATATTTTTTACCAAAAAAATATTTTTATTATTTTAATATATTTGACAAAATTTTAGTAATAAAACATAAAACAGTAGATGAATTAAAAAATATATTTTTTAAAAAAACTAAAATTTACATCTTTTCTTAAAATATTTTTTACTTTAAAAAAATATTTTAATATTATAAATAAATAAAATAAAATTTATATTATCTAATCTAAATATAATTATTAAATAAAAATTTTTTATATAAATTATTCAAACATAAAATTCCTCTATTTTATAAAAAAAATTCATAAAAACTCGCTCAAGTAATCAACTCTTTTATGTTAAAAAAAAATAGCGGGATTAATTTTTAAATTTTGTTTGGTTATTTAACTCTTTTAGAAAGGCACACTTAGTCACGTGGCCCACGGGAAAAAAAAAAAAATAGGAAATGGAAATAGTCAAGTAGATACTCTACTATAGTGCAATCGGGAAGTTCCAAGTTTGTGAAGCTAAACCTTTTCGCCGTGGTGGCCGCCGCTAACCTCTCTTTAAGTTGTTATGGAGCAGCCACATGATTATTATGAGAGGGAGAGGAAGAGGAAGCCTTTAAGAGTCACCATAAACACCCCGAAACGGCTGCTGTCTTCGACGGTAACGCAATCGCAGCCGCTGCCGTTTCTTCCGGATGAACTCATCAGAGAAATTTTGCTGAGGCTTCCAGCAAGGTCACTGGTTCGGTTACGAAGAGTGTGCAGTTCATGGAAATCCCTAATTTCCAGCTCCCAATTCGCCAAAGACCATCTTCAACATTCCACCGCCGCGGATCCAGGTTTGAGTGGGACACGAGTTGCTTATCATCATAGTTGCCACTACGGATTTGGAGATTTCTCCTTACGCTCCTTGATCGAGAACTCTTCCAAACCTACGGAAGTCGTTCTCTTCAAGGAGAGACGTAACTACAAGGTTATTGGCTCTTGCAATGGATTGCTGTGCTTGCTGTTTAATGATGTTGGCATCAACACCTGTGTCAGGTTGTGGAATCCCTGTACTGGATTATTGACAGCCCCATCGGTGGAATGTGGGAATTTCTTATCGGTTCGCGGCTTCGGCTATGATCATGTGAATGACAAGTACAAGCTTGTTGTGATTGTAAAGCACACGGGGAAATATACAACTAGAATTTATACATTTTGCCGCAACCCTTCCAAGAGAGCCATTCAAGGTATCCCATTTGGCAGCATAAAGGGTGATGGTAAAGGGGTATTTGTTCCTGGCACCGCCACTCTTAATTGGATTCGTAGCCATGCCATCCTGGGTTGCTTGGTTTTTTCCCTTGACTTGGTGAAGGAAACTTTTAGTGAGTTTTCTCTGCCCCTCAATGATCCGAATGATAAAACCTTCATCTTCCCACAGTTATGTGTGCTGTGGAACTGCCTTGCATATTGTTTTAATCATGAGAAAACTCATTGGTTCGTGTGGGTTATGAAGGAGTATGGAGTGCCTAAATCTTGGACTAAATTGGCCGTCATCCCCTGCCATCCGTGTCTATCCAATTATCATTTTCGTCCATTGTATATCTGGGGAAACAATATTCTTGTGGCGGTTGCATTAACTTCAAAGATAGTTCTGTTTAATTTGGATAATGGTAGCTTTGAATTTCCTGTATTGAAACCTACTCCTTCAATAGGATTGTACGTCTTTATTTATCACGAAAGCTTAGTTTCACCACCAGATCCTGACCTTCCAAGTAGCTCATCCCGAATTCAGTTAATCAAACCCTAACGGACAAGCCGTCTTCTGAATAATGGTTTGATTCTAGTCAACTCCTAAGCCTTCTTTATGAGTTTTGACTTTTGAGAATTTATCTGTTCTTATTGCTTTTCTAATTTAGTGATTATTTATCTAGTTTTTTACAAAATTATACTACCTGTTATGATTATTGCCAATTTCATATTCACATGGTCAGGCTGGATTTGTATGATTAACCATCATTTACTAGTGTTCCTTTGCGCTTACAGTAAATTTATGCTTGCTATGAAGATCTGACCTTAGATTCAAACCTATTATTTTAGGGTAAAATTAAGGGCAGAGAATGTAATATGTAATTTAATGCGTACCATTTCCTTTTAATTTTGTTGTTTTTGGATCCAAAACTGGATGCTTTACCCATTGAACCAGATGAAATATGCTGATAATTGGTGCATGAATGATCCATACCATAGTATGGGCATCTTCAAATTATGGATTCATGGTCATAAATGATTCTTTTATGACTAAACAAAATCAAAATTAATACTTTTTTATTTTTTATTTCTTGTGATAAATAAATGATTACGAGCTTTCAATGATCAACATACTAGGAAGTGGGAAAATGATGTATTGATACATTTGTTTTCTCTCTGGGTGGGCTAAGAAATAATATGAACTTCTGAGGTACCAACCTGGTGATATAAGTTATCTGTTCTTGCTGAGTATTGAAGAACTGGAGCTTAAAACAAATGGAAGAGTTGAAAAGATGATTTTAACAAACAAGTCGAAAAGCCATGTCACAAGGAAAAAGAGCTTTTCTGTTCTTAATTATGTAGATATCCCTTTTAGTTCTAGACCCTATCTTATGACCAACAGTCACATTTGTCATGTTTTTGGCCAACACTCATTTTTTTATATTAGCCCTCAAACACTGCTCGGGAATAACTATTTAGAAACTTTCATCGACTAACAAACTTAACCAACTCGTCTTGTCAAAGAATAATATGAACTTCTAAGAAATTAACCTGATGACTTAAGTTATTTATTATTCTTGAATATTAAAATGATATATTTTTATGAATATATCACATAGTTTGTTTTCCCCGCCTAATCATAGAGATATGTATTGTCATTTCAAAATACTGCAGTTATGTGTGCTGAGGAAGAGTTGATACGAGATTTTAACAATGGAAGAGTTGATACGAGATTTTAACAAACACAACGATAAGCCATGTCATAAAGAAAAAGAGCTTTCATTTCTCTGTGTGGTTGATGAAGGAGTATGGAGTGTCTGAATCTTGGACTAAATTGGCCATTATCCCACAGTACCTTAGCATACACGTTATTCCACTGTATCTTTGGGAAAATGATGTTCTTCTGGGGACTGCAGCTCCTTATTCAAGAATAATTAGGTATAACTTAAACCATGGCAACTTTAAGTTCCCTGTCATTGATGGCCACAGGGATGACATGATGAAAGTTGCTCCTTTGTCTAAGCACTCGATGGCGGCGAAGCGATTCCATATTTATCATGAAAGCTTGGTTTCACCATCACACTGTGGTCTTCTAAGTAGCACATCTGAAATGCGTTGGATCAAAGTCATAAAAAACCCATGTCTACAATTTCTTCCAAGTGAAATCCTCTATTGGTAAAGGCTTTTCCGCTCTATTTAGTTTCTAGCTATTCTAGTTGAATGATTTGTTTATATAGTTTTTTCAAACTTGGTGTAGTGCTGCAAAACTATACTTTCTGTTGACATGATTGTTCCCCATTGCTAAATCACAATGTCACAGCAATTTTTCTGCTTTATTTAGGATATTAAAGAATGAATAGTGTTCATTTACAATTAGAGTTAATTTTTTCTAGTATCAAGTTCTATTTTTATATGACAAGTTATCATTTTTACGGTTAAATTAAGGGAAGAAAGTAAATAGAAACTGTAATATCCCATAATTTAATGACTACAGTTTCATATTATGTTCTTCCATGTTGGTTTTCAACATTTTGGTTTTTGGATTATTACTTAGAACTGGTTTTGTCTATTGGATAAGAAATAAGCAATACCATGTATGATCTATAGTATTAAGATATTTGAGTTTTGGACACAAAATCATCAGGGTTTTTTACTTAAATAAAATAAACCAATACCAAAATTACTGGATTCCCCTAAATCAAATTTTGAAACGTAAATATCCTCTTTCTACTATTATATAAATCGTTCCAAGAGCATGAGGATTATATAATATGTTAACCATGCTACCCAGAAACGATTTATGCATGAATGACCTAGGAGAATAAGGAGTAAATCGTTACAGGGTTATAGATTTACGTGATTTTGAGCTAAAAGACAAAGGCTTGGCACTATGAACGTGTTAAAGCAAATCCTCTCAAGCCTGTCACGATTTATATATAACAGGGTATTTTTATTTATAATATTTTAATTTAAATTATATCTATTTAAATTTTAACTTTAAAAAAAAAATATACTTTTTTATAATTTCAATTATTAATTTTATTAATAAGATTAAATTAAATTAAAAAAAATACTAACAAATTATAATAAAAAAAGTACTAAATTTTAATATATAAATTTAATTTGTTTTAAAAAAAATATCAAAAGGTGTTAAAAAATATAATTTGGAATAATATAAATTCATGTTGTTTTGAGTAACATAAATTTAAGTTTTTATAAAATTTTTAGTATTTATTGTTCATATGATTTTTTTTAATCATTTTTATTGATGCATAATTTTTATAGAACTCTTTTTGTCGTTTTTTTATTTGACTTTGTACAAATTTTAATTATTATTTTATAATTTTAATTATTAATTTCATTAAAAACTAAATTAAATAAAAAAAATACTGACAAATTATAATGAAAAGAGTACTAAATTTTAATATATAAATTTAATTTTTTTTTAAAAAGTCTAAAGGTGTTAAAATATATAATTTTGCATAATATAAATTTATGTGTTTTTGAGTAACATAAATTTAAGTTTTTATAAAATTTTTAGCACATAAATTATTCCATAGTCATGAGCTTTGTGTTTTTGAATGTAAATCGTCCCAGCCTAATGTGTCTTACCATAATAATACATAAATCGTGCTAGGGTCTTGAGGGGTGACTAGTTACACATAAATCGTGCTAGGACAATGAGTTTTAGGATAAAAAAATGTAACTCATGGTGGCCTAGGACGATTTATATACATTTTGTAAAACACAAAGGCCTGGGATGATTTATGTGTTTTTGAGCATTGTATTTCATGCATAAATCGTCATGATTCATATATTATTTAAAACACACAAGCTTAGGACAATTTATATATTATATGATTTAGGGGAATCACGTCTTTAAAATTCATTTAGGGGAATCGAGTAATTTAGTTCTTCTCTTAATTTATTTAAATAAAAAGCCTATTTTTTATATAATAAATAAATAAAAAATATTTTTATATTGTTATACTCAAACATAATTAATAAATAAAAAAATATTTTTACATTAAAATACTCAAATATAAAATTACTTTTATATTTTAATAAAATCTTTTAAATAATAAAAAGATAACTCGAACAATTTTTTTTTTCTAAAAGTTCATCAAAATAAGTCCTAAATGCTACTCAGATTTTAATAAAACTGATGGCCTAGACTTTTCTAGAGTGAAATAGATACTATACTATAGTGCAGTTGGGAAGTTCTAAATTTGTGAAGCTAAACCGTTTCGCCGTGGTGGCCGCCGCTAACCTCCCTTTAAGTTGTTATGGAGCAGCCACATGATTATTACGAGAGGAAGAGGAAGCCTTTAAGAGTCACCATAAACGCCCCTAAACGGCCGCTGTCTTCGAGGGTAACGCAATCGGAGCCGCTGCCGTTCCTTCCAGATGAACTTATCAGAGAAATCTTGCTGAGGCTTCCGCCAAGATCACTGCTTCGCTTACGGAGAGTGTGCAGTTCATGGAAAACCCTAATTTCCAGCTCTCAATTCGCCAAAGACCATCTTCAACATTCAACCGCCGCGGATCCAAGTTTGAGTGGGCCACGAGTTGCTTATCATCATTATTTCCACAACGGATTCGGAGATTGCTCCTTACGCTCCTTGGTCGAGAACCCTTCCACACCTACGGAAGTCGTTCTCTTCGTGGAGAGCCGTTACTACACGGTTATTGGCTCTTGCAATGGATTGCTGTGCTTGCTGTATGATGTTGTTGGCATCAACACCTGTGTCAGGTTGTGGAATCCCTGTACTGGATTATTGACAACCCCATCAGTGGGACGTGGAGAATTCTTTTCAGTTGGCGGCTTCGGCTATGATCATGTGAATGACAAGTACAAGGTTGTTGTGATTGTAAATCACATGGGGGATCATACAACCAGAATTTGTACATTTTGCCGCAACCCTTCCAATAGAGCCATTCAAGGGATCCCATATAGCAGCATAAAGGGTGATCGTCAAGGGGTATTTGTGCCTGGCACCGCTACTCTTAATTGGGTTTGTCAGCATGACACTCTGGAGTACGTGGTTCTTTCCCTTGACTTGGTGAAGGAGACTTTTAGTGAGTTTTCCCTGCCTCTCACTGATCCGGATGATAAAACCTTCATCTTCCCACAGTTATGTGTGCTGAGGAACTGCCTTGCATATTGTTTTAATCATGCGAAAACTCATTGGTTCGTGTGGGTCATGAAGGAGTATGGAGTGCCTAAATTGGCCATCATCCCCTGCCTTCCGTGTCTACCCGATTATCCTTTACTTGCGCTTCTAGATGATTATCATTTACGTCCATTGTATATCTGGGGAAACAATATTCTTGTGGCGGTTGCATCAACTTCAAATATAGTTCTGTATAATTTGGATAATGGTAGCTTTGAATTTCCTGAACCTACTCCTTCAATAGGATTGTCCGTCTTTATTTATCACGAAAGCTTAGTTTCACCTGACCTTCCAAGTAGCTCATCCCAAATTCAGTTAATCAACGCTAACCGACAAGCTGTCTTCTGAATAATAGTTTGATTCTAGTCAACTCCTATGCCTTCTTTATGAGTTTTGACTTTTGAGAATTTATCTGTTCTTATTGCTTTTCTAATTTAGTGATTATTTATCTAGTTTTTTACAAAATTATACTACCTGTTATGATTATTGCCAATTTCATATTCACATGCCCAGGCTGGATTTGTAGGATTAACCATCATTTACTAGTGTTCCTTTGCATTTATAGTAAATTTATGCTTGCGATGAAGATCTGACCTTAGATTTAAACCTATTATTTTAGGGTAAAATTAAAGGGAGAGAATATAATATGTAATTTAATGCGTACCATTTCCTTTTAATTTTGTTGTCTTTGGATCCAAAACTGGATGCTTTACCCGTTGAACCAGATGAAATATGTTGATAATTGTTGCATGAATGATCCGTATGGCATCTTCAAATTATGGATTCATGGTCATAAATGATTCTTTTATGACTAAACAAAATCAAAATTAATACATTTTTCTCTTTTATTTCTTGTGATAAATAAATGATTACCAGCTTTCAGTGATCAACATATAGGCAGTGGGAAAAATGATATATTGATACATTTGTTTTCACTCTTGGTGGTCAAAGAAATAATATGAACTTCTGAGGTACCAACCTCTGGTGATATAAGTTATCCGTTATTAATGAGTATTAAAGAATTGGAGCTTAAAACAAATGGAAGAGTTGTTACGAGATTTTAACAAACAAACGATAAGCCATGTCATAAAGACAAAGAGCCTTTATATTCTTAATTATCTAGATATTCCTTGTAGTTCTAGACCCTATTTTATGACCAACAGTCGCATTTGTCATCTTTTTTGCCAACTCTCATATTTTTTTATATTAGCCCTCTAACACTGCTCGGGAATAATTATTTACAAACTTTCATCGGCTAACAAACTTAACCAACTCGTCTTGTCAAAGAATAATATGAACTTCTAAGAAATTAACCTGATGACATAAGTTATTTCTTAAAGTGATATATTTTTATGAATATATCACATAGTTTGTTTCCCCGCCTAATCATAAGAGATATGTATTGTCATTTCAAAATCCTGCAGTTGTGTGTGCTGAGGAAATACCTTGCAATTTGCAGTGAACATAGAACTCATTGCTCTGTGTGGTTGATGAAGGAGTATGGAGTGTCTGAATCTTGGACTAAATTGGCCATGATCCCACAGTACCTTAGCATACACATTATTCCTCTGTATCTTTGGGAAAATGATGTTCTTCTGGGGACTGCTGCTCCTTATTCAAGAATAATTAGGTATAACTTAAACCATGGCAACTTTAAGTTCCCTGTCATTGATGGCCACAGGGATGGCATGATGAAAGTTGCTCCTTTGTCTAAGCACTCTGGCGGCGAAGCGATTCCATGTTTATCATGAAAGCTTGGTTTCTCCATCACACTGTGGTCTTCTAAGTAGCACATCTGAAATGCGTTGGATCAAAGTCATCAAAAACCCATGTCTACAATTTCTTCCAAGTGAATTCCTCTATTGGTAAAGGCTTTCCCCCGCTATTTAGTTTCTAGCTATTCTAGTTGAATGATTTATTTATATAGTTTTTTCCAACTTGGTGTAGGGCGGCAAAACTATACTTTCTGTTGACATGATTGTTCCCATTGCTAAATCACAATGTCACAGCAATTTTCTGCTTTATTTAGGATATTAAGGAATGACTATCATTTCCTGGTGTTCATTTACAATTAGAGTTAATTTTTTCTAGTATCAAGTTCTATTTTTATATGACAAGTTATCATTTTTAGGGTTAAATTAAGGGAAGAAAGAAAAACTGTAATATCCCATAATTTAATGACTACAGTTTCATATTATGTTCTTCCATGTTGGTTTTCAACATTTTGGTTTTTGGATTGATACCTAGAACTGGTTTTGTCCATTGGATAAGAAATAAACAATACATGTATGATCTATAGTATTAAGATATTTGAATTTTGGACACAAAATCATCAACAATCAATCTTATATTGGGAAAACCGAAGCAAACCCATTAATGCAGTTATATTCTTTTTCCTCTTTATTGATTTGTTATGATGAATAATTAACTAGAATCCTTCGTAGAATCAACATACTTAGCTAGTAGAAGAAAATGATATATTGCTAATGAACTTGAAAGTTCAATGGATAGGTTTGGAATCGGAATCTTAATGTTTTTAGTTGTTTTGTACTTCGCCAAAATTCTCTTGAACATTTAGTTTTCCCCATTATAGAAGAACTTACATGATATGAAATTACCATGAACAAACATTCACATTATGAACAATGTTAAACAACTTAACCACATAAAAGATACATCATAGATAAGCAATTGAGCTTAACACAATAGTCATTACATCTAATTACTAAAAAGCTAATGTTGTGGCAATGGCAAAACAGATTAATGTAGAGAAAATAGTAAAATACGTATTAATTAGGAGAAAGGAAAATGTATACTGATACACTATATTTGGTGGTGTTTAACTCGATCACGGTTAGTCCCTCCACAGGGATGGATCTTTTCAATTTTTTTTTTCAATTGAGGAAGTAAAGTGTGATCTCTAATCCTTCAACGCTTTCTCTCCGATGCCTTCTCTTAGTCCTACTTATAAAATTAATGGTGAGAGATTATACTTTACCCTCTCAACAAATTAAAAAAAAATTGAGAGGATCCATTCCCGTCTCTTCACTAGTCATTCTGCACTTTGACATTTTACTTGATCACAGTCAACTCTTTTGTCTATCAAAACCTTCTATTGATCAACATTTTTCATACGTAACCATCTACCAACTATCAATAAAAGCACCATTTGTTACACGTATAAAACCTCAAAAGAACCAGAATTCAAAAGCTAGCTATTGAAACAGAAGAGTCTAAAACTTTTATCCTAAGTTGCCTCTCTATTGTGGGGCTGGATATGGAAAAGTTAAATGAGAGCAATTTCTATAATTATTGAAAGGTACACATTTACCCTTAAGTTTAGATTGATCAATAGTAGGTGAGATTGGAGTTTATGTTCAAGAGAAAATATTGTTTGTTCTTCTTTTTTGTTTATTCTTAGTTTCTTACTGAGGTACCAGTGGTCATGTTGACAAAAGATATTCAACATTAAGCAATGCCACATAACCATATAAATACTTGGAGAATATATACATTTATTAAATATTATTCGTTATTCATGAAGATTAAAACAACAATTTTTCATAGGCATATCACATAACTAAAAGTTTTTTTTTTTTTTTTTTGGTGTCCTCATAACTGAAGAGCTTAAAAGAAAGAAAAAGGTAAGAGTTTAAACAAGATTATTAAAAATAAGTCACTGTGTAGATTAAGACTCAAATAACAAAATTCTTATATGCCTTAATTATCCGGATAATAGTTAATTTTTCTAATATAAGTTAAATTCCTTGTATAAATTTTATAGTTTTCTTATAAAAAAAAGTGGGTGGATAATTTGGAGCTCAAAATTCCAATAGGGAAACACACTACCGATTTCAAAACCTAATTCTCATTTCTTAAATAGATAGAGTTTTGTTTCTTTTAAATACAGACATTAATTCACTATGTGTTTCCAAAAAAAAAAATAGTGAGATTAATTGTTAAATTGTTGAATTTTGAATTTTATTTTATTCAACTCTTTTTTTGAAAGGCACACTCATGTCACGGCCTTGGACACACTCCAACGCTACCGTGCCGGCACTCGGACTTACTCAACCTCTTGAGCTAAGACCAAGTCAGCCTAACCCTCAATACTTAGCAAGAAAGCTAAGAATATAAGAGAACACAAGAGAAAGGAAGCTTTGGTGAAAGAACACTTTATTGCTCAAGTGTGGTTACAAATGATTCACACACACCCAAACTCTAACTCTCATCCCTATTTATAGCCATCCACCTCCTCAATGGATGGTTAGGATTAAATCTAATCAACGGTCCAGATTAATCATCCAGAACCTTCTTTACAAATATCTATCCTACCACAACTCTCTAAATGTTTCTAGATTATTCCATATCACTCTTTATACTTCTATATACATCTACACTCTTCTAGAATACTCTATGACCTTCCAGAGTCTTCTAGAACCTTCTAGGGTATTCCGGGACCTTCTAGGATATTCTAGAACGTTCCGGAACCATCTAGAGTATTCTCAAACACTCCAGAAAACTATTCAAACACTGTTAAATCTAACCTTCTAAAATTTTCTGTGACATTCTCCCCCACCTAATGCGCAGACGTCCTCGTCGCGTTCTGTTCATGATAGCGCTCTAGGTGTTCTTGGAATTGCCACAGATCTTCGCGAGTTTCCCAGCTAGCTTCAGTTATCGGGAGCCCTTTCCACTTGATCAAGTATTGGATACTTGGTGGTACTCCTCTTCGTCGCACGACGCGATTAGCTAGGATCTCTTCAATTTCTTTGTCAAAGGATCTAATCACCACAGGCGGAGCACGACTCGAGTTACCTCTACTCGGTTCGTCTTGGTCCTCATGATATGGTTTAAGCATACTCACATGGAAGACCGGGTGGATCTTCATAGAGGGAGGGAGTTGTACTTTGTAAGCAACCTCCCCAACACGTCCAATGATCTCAAATGGTCCTTCGTATTTGCGGATTAAACCCTTATGAACCTTGCGAAAGGCTTTGAATTGTTGTGGCAGAAGTTTAATCATTACCTTATCTCCCACTTGATAGCTTGCATGCCTCCTCTTCTTATCTGCCCATTTCTTCATCCTCTTTGCAGCTTTGTCGAGGTAAGAACGAGTGACATCTGCTTGTTCTTCCCATGACTTAATCATATGATAAGCTCCAGGGCTCTTTCCTGAGTAAGAGGAAGAAAGAGAGTGAGGTGTAAGCGGCTGTTGTCCAGTCACAATCTCAAATGGGCTCTTCCCTGTAGACTCGCTCCTTTGCAGATTGTATGAGAATTGAGCAATGTCTAGGAGTTTTGTCCAATCCTTCTGATTAGCGCTTACAAAATGCCTTAAGTAACACTCAAGTAAGGCATTCACTCTCTCAGTCTGCCCATCGGTTTGAGGATGGAAGCTTGTTGAGAAATGAAGCTCCGACCCAAGGAGTTTGAACAGCTCTGTCCATAGTCGTCCTGTGAAGCGTGGATCTCGATCACTAATGATGCTCTTAGGCAATCCCCAGTACTTCACCACATTCTTGAAGAATAGTCGTGCTGCTTCCTCTGCAGTGCAGTCAGTAGGGGCAGGTATAAAGGTAGCATACTTCGAAAATCGATCCACTACTACGAGAATAGATCCAAACCCCTCGGACTTCGGTAAGGCAGAGATGAAATCTAGAGAGACACTTTCCCACGGTCGCTCTGATGGAGGCAGAGGTTCCAACAACCCACTTGGTGTCTTGTTTTCAATCTTATCTTGTTGGCACACAAGACAAGTCTTCACATAGCTCTCCACTTCAGCTCTCATTTGAGGCCAATAATAAGAAGATTCAATGAGTGCTAAGGTCCTTCGCTGACCTTGGTGACCAGCCCACTTGGTGTCGTGGCATTCTCTTACCAACTTCCTTCTCAGATTGTCCCATTTAGGAACGTATAGTCTTCTCCCTTTTGTGTAGAGAAGGTCGTTTTCTAACCAAAATCTTTTGGTCTTACCTTCTCTAGCCAACTCCACCAACTTCTTGGCTAATGGATCGTGATGCAACCCTTCCTTGATGATATGCATAATATCTCCTTCCACCATAGAAATGGCCGCTAACTCAGCCTTGCGACTCAGCGCATCTGCTACGACATTAGTCTTGCCTGACTTGTATTCGAATTCGAAATCAAACTCAGCCAAGAAGTCTTGCCACCTAGCTTGTTTGGGGCTTAACTTCTTTTGAGTTTGGAAGTAGCTTGTAGCCACATTGTCTGTCTTGACGATGAAGTGTGAACCAAGCAAGTAGTGACGCCAAGTTCTCAGACAATGCACCACCGCGGTCATCTCCTTCTCTTGGACAGTGTATCGCCTCTCTGTATCATTCAACTTGCGACTCTCAAAGGCAATAGGATGTCCTTCTTGCATCAGAACTCCTCCAATAGCGTAGTCAGAAGCATCAGTGTGGACTTCAAATACCTTTGAGTAGTCGGGTAGTGCTAGTACTGGTCCTTCTGTGATAGCAGCCTTCAACTCATCAAAGGCCTTTTGACACTCCTTTGACCATTCCCAAGAGTGATTCTTCTTGAGAAGATCAGTTAATGGTGCAGCCTTAGCGGAGTATCCCTTGATAAACCTCCGATAGTAATTAGCCAACCCAAGGAATGACCTCAATTCAGATACCTTGTTTGGCGGCTCCCATTCTTTGATAGCCTTCACCTTTCCTTGATCCATGCAGAGAGTTCCACCCTTAATGATGTGTCCCAAGAAGTGGACTTCGTCCCTTGCAAAGGAACACTTTTCCTTCTTCACATATAGGTTATTCTCTCGCAAGATCTTGAACACGGTTCGTAAGTGTTCTACATGTTCCTCCAAAGTATTGCTATAGACAACAATGTCATCCAAGTAGACCACTACAAACCGATCAAGGTAAGGTCGAAAGATCTCATTCATCAAGGTACAGAAGGTCGCAGGAGCGTTGGTCAAGCCAAAAGGCATCACCAACCACTCATACGATCCATACCTCGTGACACACGTGGTCTTAGGCTCATCACCATCGGCAATTCTCACTTGGTGATATCCTGACCTCAAATCTAGCTTTGAGAACCACTTGGCTCTACCAAGTTGATCAAACAAATCGGCTATCAAAGGAATAGGGTATTTGTTCTTGATGGTTACCTTGTTAAGTGCTCGATAGTCGATGCATAGCCTCAATGAACCATCATGCTTCTTTTGGAATAAGACTGGTGCGCCATAAGGTGCCTTCGATGGACGGATGAACCCAGCATCTAGCAAATCCTTGAGTTGCTTCTTCAACTCCTCGAGTTCTGGCGGTGCCATTCTATACGGTGTTGAGGCGGGCAGCTTTGCTCCTAACTCCAATTCAATCTTGTGGTCCACCTTCCTCCTAGGTGGTAGTTGTTTTGGCAACTCGGGAGGCATCACATCCTTATTTTCTTCAAGGACTTCCTTGATTTTGGGAGGAGCGTCTTCTCTTTCAAGTGTTGACTCCTCTTGTAGTAGAGCCAAATATGTAATCTCTCCCTTCTTGAACCCTTTCTTGAGTTGCATAGCGGAGAGTATCGGTGGTCCTCCAACTTTAGAGACTATAGGGACCATGCATGGAGACCCTTTCTCCATGACGCATACTACGTCGTAGTATGACATAGGTATTATATTTGCCTTCCTTTGCAAATCGAGCCCGATGACTATTTTAAAATCGTCCATGGGTGCTACTGAGAAATCCACAAGGCCCTTCCAAGAACCAAGAGTCATCTCAACCCCTTTTGCTACTCCCTTAAGGGGTTCACCCTTGGTATTCACGGGTTTGAACCAACCATTTTTTTCGGTGATCTTCAACCCAAGCCTCCTTGCTTCATCAGGCGTGATGAAGTTGTGTGTAGCACCAGTGTCGATCATAGCCATGACAGGTTTTTCATTGATAAAGGTTTTGACATACATCAAGCCTTTCTTTTCTATAGTGCTTGCCTCTTTGCTCTTCACAGCATTTATGTGTTGGATAGATCCAACACACTCAGTTACTTGAGTTTGAGCTTCTCGTTCCTCGGCGATAGATGCCAAAGTCCCTAGCTTGGGACAATCCTTCATTTGGTGTGGTCCCTTACACACGAAGCATCCTCCTTTGGGCATGAAAGCCTTTTTCTTTTCTTCATACTCTTTTTTTGAAGAGTATTTTCCTTCCTTCTTGGTTGAGAAACTCTTTCCCTTGTCTCCCCCACCTTTAGTAGAACTAGGCTTGGAGGATGACTTGGGTTTAGAGTCTCCCCTATGATACTCAATGAGTGATTCGGCCACCACGATGGCCTCATCGACATCCTTAACATTCCTTCTTTGTAGTTCTTGCTTTGCCCAAGGTTGGAGTCCATCAATGAAGAAGAACAATGCATCATCTGATGCTAAGTTGGGGATTTGAAGCGTGAGAGTAGTGAACTCCTTTACGTAGTCGCTAATCGTACTCTTGTGCTTCAACTCCCTCAACTTCTTCCTTGCTTCATAAACCACATTCTCAGGGAAGAATTGTCTTTTCAATTCCCTTTTGAATTCTTCCCATGTGGCTATGTTGCAAGTGTCCTTTTCCATATCTACGCACTTTCTCCTCCACCACAAAGTAGCATTATCAGAAAGGTAGAGAGCTGCAGTGCGTACCTTTATTGCTTCTTCGACCACCCCTTGGCCTTCGAAGTACCTCTCCATTTGCCATAGGAAGTTCTCCACCTCGCGAGCGTCCCTTACGCCCTTGAACTCCTTTGGCTTGGGGAGATCAATCCTTGTCGTCTCCCTTATAATGGTTGGTCGAGATTTTGCCTCCTCGAACCAAACTCGAACTTCCTCAAATAGCTTCAAGGAATTCTCAAGCTTCTCTTCGATTTGGAGCATGCTTTCTTTGAAAGCATCTAGTTCTCCTAACACGTGAGCCTCGAGGGTCTCCTTATCATGTTCTATCCTTTGGAACCGCTCATCCATAGAGGATAGAACCTTCTCCAACACAGAAACTCTCTCTTCTAAGAAGTTAGAGTCCTTACCTCTAGGCTCACTTGAAGAACGGACCTTCTTGCCTCCCCATTGAGAAGGAATAGCATTCCTTCCCCTTTGAGACTCAACATGCTCCATGGTGATACTAGAAGCCATACCCACAAGCGACTTGTGCTCCCTCTCGAACCTTGCTCGGATACCAAATTGTCACGACCTTGGACACACTCCAACGCTACCGTGCCGGCACTCGGACTTACTCAACCTCTTGAGCTAAGACCAAGTCAGCCTAACCCTCAATACTTAGCAAGAAAGCTAAGAATATAAGAGAACACAAGAGAAAGGAAGCTTTGGTGAAAGAACACTTTATTGCTCAAGTGTGGTTACAAATGATTCACACACACCCAAACTCTAACTCTCATCCCTATTTATAGCCATCCACCTCCTCAATGGATGGTTAGGATTAAATCTAATCAACGGTCCAGATTAATCATCCAGAACCTTCTTTACAAATATCTATCCTACCACAACTCTCTAAATGTTTCTAGATTATTCCATATCACTCTTTATACTTCTATATACATCTACACTCTTCTAGAATACTCTATGACCTTCCAGAGTCTTCTAGAACCTTCTAGGGTATTCCGGGACCTTCTAGGACATTCTAGAACGTTCCGGAACCATCTAGAGTATTCTCAAACACTCCAGAAAACTATTCAAACACTGTTAAATCTAACCTTCTAAAATTTTCTGTGACACTCAGCCCACGGAATAAATAGTGCTGAGCCTTCGGAGGTGAAAAGTTTGTGTCCCTCGGTAGTCACTCTCCCTTGAAGTTATGACGAACAAGAAGCCTTTGAGAGTCATCAGAAATGGCAGGAAACGGCTGCTGTCTTCAGCGGTAACGTCATCGCGGCCACTGCCAGTCCTTCCAGATGAACTCATCAGAGAAATCTTGCTGAGGCTTCCGGCGAGGTCGCTTCTTCGGTTACAGAGTGTGTGCAGTTCATGGAGAACCCTAATTTCCAGCTCCCAATTCGCCAACGATCATGTTCGACGTTCAATTGCCGCGGATCCATGTATGAGCGGGCTACGAGCTTTTTATCACTATCCTCAGCTCTTCCCCTACAAAAAGATTGGAAGATTTCTATGTACGATCCTTGTTGGAGAATCCTTCCAAGCCTACGGAAGCGGTTCAATTCGAGGGAAAAAGTAGATACAGAATTACTGGCTCTTGCAATGGATTGCTGTGGTTGCATGAGGCTTCCGGCGACATGAGAAACCATGCCTATACTGGATTGGCATCCTAATCGCTGGGAATTGGGGCTTCTTAATAGCTAGCGGCTTCGGCTATGATCATGTGAATGACAAGTACAAGCTTGTTGAGATTCTACATGAGATAACGAAATGTGCAATCAGAATTTATACATTTTGTCGGAACCCTTGCAAGAGTGCCATTCAAGATATTCCAATTGGCAGCATAAAGGGTGATGGTAGAGGGGTATTTGTGCCTGGCACCGCCACTCTTAACTGGATTCGTTCTCATAGCACTATAGATTTCTTGGTTCTTTCCCTTAACTTGGTGAACGAGATTTTTACTGAGTTTTCCATGCCCCTCAATAATCAGTATAATAAAACCATCTTCCCACAGTTATGTTTGTTGAGGAACTGCCTTGCATGTTTTAATCATGAGAAAATTCATTGGTCTGTATGGGTAATGAAGGAGTATGGAGTGTCTCAATCTTGGACTAAATTCGTCATCATCCCCTGTCACCCGCGTCTTTCTTCGCGTCTATCTGGTGATCATTTACGCCCATTGTATATCTGGAAAAATGTTATTATGGCAGTTACATCGTCTTCAAAGATAGTTCTTTATAACTTTGATAATGGCAGCTTTAAATTTCCTGTATTGGAACCTACTTCTGCGTCTCCCTCAGTTGGATTGTATGTCCATATTTATCACGAAAGCTTAGTTTCACCATCATATCGTGGCCTTCAAGTAGCTCATCTCAAATCAGGTTGATCAAACCTTAGTGTATAAGCTCTCTTCTAAATGGTTTGTTTCTAGCCAACTCCTTATAGTTTTTGTTTTTTTTTTTTTGGTCATTAATTTAATTTTTTTTATTTAATAGTTTAATAACATATTTTTAGTTTACACTTTTAAATGTTAATAATTAATTAATGATTAAAAATAATAAATTTTAATTACCGTTTTACATTTTTCTTTTTAAATTAGTGATTTATTTATCTAGTTTTTAAAAAACTATACTTTCGGTGATGATTATTTTCTATTTCATATTTCGTATTCACAATTTCACATCCTCATGCTGGACTTGTAGGAATGACCATCATTTATTAGTATTTCTTCGTATTTACATTATAATTTAAGTGAATTCTATGGTGCTTATAATTTAGTGTTTAGTTTTTGTTTAATTTATTTTTATGATAAATTTTAAATATTTAATAATTATTTTTTATATTTTTAAAATTAAATATTAAATTTTAACTATTTTTAATAAGTTAGACAAAAACTTTTAAATATTATAGCAATCACCTCTAATTTAACTCTGACCAAATAAAAATAAAGATGATGTAAATTGTCAGAAATTATTTTACATATGGAGAAATGAATGGTACTTTATTTAAATATGGATGTTTGAGGTATTTTACAGAATTATGGATCTGTCAGAAAAGAGTTCTAACACGCAGGTAATCTGTTGTTGACGTGTCTACCAAAGACACAAACGCAACATGTCAATGCCAACTCAGCACGTATGCTGCGTGTAAACCTAGTCCAGTCACGTGTCCAATATCTGTGTAGCACGCAAGCTGCATGTTGGTCTCGACCGTCCACGTGTCAGCATCCTGCATAGAACGCAAGCTGCGTATTTCTCTCGGCCGTCCACGTGTCGCACATGCATCAGCATGCTACATGCGTGTTGCCACGTGTCGCGTCGCAAGAGGGAGGCCCCGCACCGGGAACAACAGCCATTAATGTGGGATATTGGGGGTTGGCAGCGGATATATAAAATGGTAGTGGGACTGTGATAGTTTTCATTATTTTTTTTTTAGAGTGACAAAGGAGTGGTTGGGTTTGGGATTTAGAAATGTTTTGAATTTGTTTTAAAGTTGAGTGAGATTAATATATTTATAATGGTACGTGATTATCCGTCTCTTGAAGATCATGTTATCAATTATTTGGGGCATCCTAATTATGTAAATTTATTATTTTTTATTAATTTATTAGTATTTACTTGATTAATATTAGTTTAATAGTTTGTATGATTATGATGTAGTTTTGTTTTCATATTTTTTGATAGAATATATAACTGATTAAATAATAAAATATTAAATCTTGTTCTGTCCTATTTTCTGATATTCATGAGATAAAATAAAATTGTCTCATAAAATTTTCACTGCTAAATTCAAACAGACTCAGACTGCAAGATTATTTTAAAAGGGTATGTTCAGTAACTTAAAAGAAAGCCATAGATTCAACCCCTCTTTTCTAAACCTTCTACAACCTTCGATTGATTGTAAATTCTTCAAACACTTAGAAACTTTATAAGTTCTAACAATATATGAGCATAAAATAAAGTCAATAGATTTTACTTTTTTCTTGTATGCATCTAAATATGAAGACTATCACTTCAAATATGATCAGAACTCCTACCCTAATTAGAGTTCTCTTCAAAAATTAAGCTAATAACTCGTATCAAAGTTTACTAGTTTGGCTCTCCCAATGAATCAACTCTTTAGTAATATTGTTGTTTTTATTCTTTTTTTTTTACCTACACTATCACCGTAGTCAACCCATTCTTTTTTTCTGCAACCTTTACATCCAATTCAACCTCTTCCTGTCATCATATTTTATATTAGAAATTTTAAAGAAAAATGAAATTAGATTTATGGAGAATACATGAATCAATTTAACTCAAATGAGTCAAATCCATTAATAAAAAACTAAAGATATTGAAACATGTAAAATAAAGAGAAAAACATATTTGAAAAATGATTTAGTTGTTGAGTAATACGATAGGTGAAATCAAGAGATATGATCAAACGAATTATAAGAGAGTAACAGAGTTTAGATCTATTAAAAATATATAAATATTCATGTTACCTCTTTCTATTCATGTAAATTTTTAAAAATGATTTAATGACATGATATTAGAATTTTGTGTCCAAAAAGTATAGAATTTTATCTTTGGTGAATTATAAATAAAAAAAATAGCATAAAACAAAAAGATAAAAACATGATGACATAAGTTATTTGTTATTCATGAATATTAAAGTGACATCTTTTCATGAATATATCACATAATTGAAGATTTAAAAGAAATAAAGAAAAATGGTAAGAATTTATACCAGATTATTAATAATAAGTCATTTTATAGATTAAGTCACAAACAAAACTCTTATGATGCATTTGAAAGAGAGATAAAGAGATAAAATTGAGAGCCTAAATTAAATTTGTGTATTATGTTTGATTTAAGATAAATATAAAAGTTGAAAGATAGATTTAGAATTTAAAAAGTTAAATGAGAGTATTTTTTTAAAAAAAATATTATAAAAATTTTAGTCTCAATTTCTAAAAATTTCTGTTTTTTTTTTGTGTCCCTATTTTTTAAAAATACTAAAATTTTTATTCCGACACTAAAATTTTAGTTTAAATTTTTAATCACCAAATATAATACCCAACTTAGTCTTCGAATGTCAGTCTCATTTGTCCCAAAAACCAAACTCAGTCTTATATACCTTAGTTACCTGGATAATCCTTTATTTTTTTAATTTGTTTTTAAGTAAAATATATTAATTTGTTTTTAATATGCATGTCAATAAACTATTAGGGAAAATAATTAAAGAGCAACAAAAGTAATGGTAAAAAAAATGCCCGGAGAAAAGATTATTACTATAAGTACTAAGAACATTGAGTGTAAAAAAAAGGCACTAAATTTGATCTACTAAAAGCTTTAATAATATAAGAAAAAACTTAATTATATTTTCTAAGAACATTCTGATATTCAAAACTCAAAAGCTGCTCCTTCAATAAGACACACAACACCTCATGAGCAATGCCAATAAAATTCTTTATGTGTAGAAAAGAATCATGTTTTTCACCCTAGTATTCACCTTTGATCTATTGAAAGGTTTAATAATAAAAAAAAGTATTGGGGAAGTGGGGAACAACATTCAATTAGCGAAGTTTTAACAACTATAATTAATATTTTTTATTTTTTTTAAAAAATAAAATCTAAATAATTAACATTAAAAAATTATAATATTAAAAATATATGTTTCTTAAGTTCATTGTCGATTTTTATAATCGTGGTATTAAAAAAATAATCATATTATGTCTACATTAAAAATAAAAATCATTCATTGTATAAATAATGTATTTATATTTAATATCTAATTTTAATGTGTAAATAATATTTTTATTTTTAAATAGATAGACTTTTGTTTCTTTGATTAATTCACTTTGAGCTTATTTGAATGACACCAAATTTATAAAAAAAAAAGGTTTTATCAATAAAAAGTATTTTTTAGTGAGTTTATAAAATTTTAATAATAAAAATAAAAATACTAAAAAAATAAAAAATATTTTTTTAAAAACTAAAATTTACATTTTTTTTATTTTTTTACTTAAGAAACAAATATTTTTAAAAGAATAAATAGTCAAATTAGTTTTTAAAAGATCACTCATTCTTCATTTCTTCAAATCGGTTTTCAAAGGTTTTTTTAAATCAAATTCCTTCTGTAAAGATTTTAAATTAGTCATGTTAGTCTTTCCGTCACTTTCATTGCTAACGACGTTAGAGTTTGTTGATGTGGTACGTTAAATAACATCACAATACACACCTAGTAGTCCTAATTGAGTATTAACATGATTAGTTTATGAAATTAAATCACATCAAACTCAAATTGAGTGATTCCAATACCTCAAAATTTTTTCTCAATTAGATTTTAATTTAATCTAATTTTATAAATTTATTATCTTAATAGTCAATTAAGATTTTTAGGTGTGTTATGATGTCACTTAAGGTGTCATATTAGCAAATTTTGACACCATTAATAAAGAAAGTGACCTAAAGAGTAACATGACTAAATTAAAATTTTTAAAGAACAAATTTAATTAAAAAAATCCGTCAAAAATCAATTTGAAAAATGTGTGATCTTTCAATGACTAATTTAACCATTTACTTATTTTTAAAATTATAATAAATAAAAAATATTATAGGAATCGGAAATAGTCAAATAGATACTATACTATATATAGTGCAGTGCCGAGCCTTTGCAGTCCGCAAGTTTCAAGTTTGTGAAGTTAAACCTGTTTGCCGCTGTGGCTGCGGCTAACCTCCGTTCAAGTTGTTATGGAGCAGCCTCATGATTATGACGAGAGGAAGCCTTTAAGAGTCACCAGCAACACCCCGAAACTGCTTGTCGTTCCGGATGAAATCCTCACAGAAATCTTGACGAGGCTTCCGGCAAGGTTACTTCTTCGTTTAAGGAGTGTGTGCCGTTCATGGAGAACTCTAATTTCCAGCTCCCAATTCGCCAACTACCATGTTCAACGTTCAATCGCCGCGGATCCAAGTTTGAGTGGGCCACGAGTTGCTTTTCATCATAGTTTTAAATTCAAATGCATCAAATTCGGAGATTTCTCCTTACGATCCTTGGTCGAGAACCCTTCCGAACCTACAGAAGTCGTTCTCTTCGAGGAGAGACCACATTGCCACGGAATTAATAGCTCTTGCAATGGATTGCTGTGCATGCATGGGGGTGCTGACAGCCTCAACAACAGTGTCATGTTGTGGAATCCCTATACTGGATTGACATCCCAATCGCTGAAAATTTGGGGTTTCATATGGAATTCCGGTTTCGGCTATGATCCTGTGAATGACAAGTACAAACTTGTTGCGGTTGTAAAGCAGATACAGGAGCGGAAACCCCAAACCAGAATTTATACATTTTGTCGGAACTCTTCTTCCATGAGAACAATTCAAGATATGCCGGGTGGCGTAGTTGGTGATAGAAAGGGGGTATTTGTGCCTGGCACCGCCACTCTTAATTGGGTTTGTCAGCATATGGAGTACTTGGTTATTTCCTTTGACTTGGTGAAGGAGACTTTTAGCGAGTTTTCTCTGTCTCTCAAGGATCCGGACAATAAAACCTTCGACTTCCCACAGTTATGTGTGCTGAGGAACTGCCTTGCAGCTTGTGTCAGCCATGATGAGAAGACTCATTGGTCTGTGTGGCTGATGGAAGAGTATGGAGTGCCTCAATCTTGGACTAAATTGGCCAGCATCTCCTGCCACCCGAGTCTATCTGGTCATCATTTACGCCCATTGTATATCTGGGAAAATTATGTTCTTATGGCGGCTGCAGCATATTCAAAGCTAGTTCTGTATAACTTAGATCATGACGGCTTTGAATTTCCTGTATTGGAACATACTCCTCCGTCTAACAAACTGGGATTGTACTTCTGTATTTATCACGAAAGCTTAGTTTCACCACCATATCGTAGCCTTCCAAGTACATCATCCCAGATCCAGTTAATCAAACCCTAACGGACAAGCTGTCTTCTGGATGGTTTGATTCTAGTAAACTCCTATGCCTTCTTTATGACTTTTGACTTTGAGAATTTATCTGTTCTTATTGCTTTTCTAATTTAGTGATTATTTATCTAGTTTTTTACAAAATTATACTACCTGTTATGATTATTGCCAATTTCATATTCACATGCCCAGACTGGGTTTGTAGGATTAACCATCATTTACTAGTGTTCCTTTGCACTTACAGTAAATTTATGCTTGTGATGAAGATCTGATCTTAGATTCAAACCTATTATTTTAGGGTAAAATTAAGGGGAGAGAATGTAATATGTAATTTAATGCGTACCATTTCCTTTTAATTTTGTTGTTTTTGGATCCAAAACTGGATGCTTTACCCGTTGAGCCAGATGAAATATACTGATAATTGGTACATGAATGATCCATACCATAGTATTGGCATCTTCAAATTATGGATTCATGGTCATAAATGATTCTTTTATGACTAAACAAAATCGAAATTAATATATTTTTATTTTTTTATTTTTTATTTCTTGTGATAAATAAATGATTACCAGCTTTCAGTGATCAACATACTAGGTAGTGGGAGAAAATGATGTATTGATACATTTGTTTTCTCTCTTGGTGGTCAAAGAAATAATATGAACTTCTGAGTTCTGAGGTACCAACCTGGTGATATAAGTTATCTGTTCTTGCTGAGTATTAAAGAATTGGAGCTTAAAACAAATGGAAGAGTTGAAACGAGATTTTAACAAACAAAACGATAAGCCATGTCACAAAGAAAAAGAGCTTTTATATTCTTAATTATCTAGATATCCCTTGTAGTTCTAGACCCTATTTTATGACGAACAGTCGCATTTGTCATGTTTTTTGCCAACTCTCACTTTTTTTTATATTAGCCCTCTAGCACTCCTCGGGAATAATTATTTACAAACTTTCATCGATTAACAAACTTAACCAACTCGTCTTGTCAAAGAATAATATGAACTTCTAAGGAATTAACCTGATGACATAAGTTATTTATTGTTCATGAATATTAAAGCGATATATTTTTTATGAATATATCACATAGTTGAATATTTAAAAGAAAAGGGGAAAATGGTAAGAATTTAAAGAGAGGCTTGTTAACTGCATCCAATGGTGAGGTGAGTGAGATTGATGTCACTGATATTGGAACAGTTGAAAGAAAGAAAGTGTTGCAAATGTTGGTAGGTACTGCTGAAAAGGATAATGAGAAGTTTCTGTTGAAGCTGAGGGAAAGAATTGATAGGTATATATAATATCCATTGTTAAAGCTTGTCTTCTCTTTTATTTTCTTCAACAGTTTTAAATTGCAAAACTTTCCTTTGAATATTTTCTAGAGTTGGAATCAATATTCCAACAATTGAAGCCAGGTTTGAGCATCTAAATGTTGAGGCAGAAGCTCATGTTGGCAGCAGAGCCTTACCCACGTTTTTTAACTTCATTGTTAATATAGTTGAGGTAAACCACGTGTGATTTCTAAATCTCTCTTTCCTTTGATGCTTCAATCAAGATTGTTGTTGGTTTTAGTTTGTGTAGGATTTGTACTTATTCTGAAATTTTTAATCTTCCAGAGTTATTTGAATTATCTTCATATCCTTTCAAGCCAAAAGAAGCAAGTGACCATTCTTAAATATACTAGTGGAATTGTAAGACCTTGTAGGTAAGAAGATAGGATTAGTTGGAATCCTGAAGCTCAAACTTTATTCATCTTCCTATTCACCACTACATTTTGTTTTCATTTTCAGGATGACATTGCTTTTAGGCCCTCCAAGTTCTGGAAAAACCACACTTCTTTTGGCTCTGGCAGGAAAGCTTGGTCTGGATCTTAAGGTTAAAGTGCTTCTTTCATGTTTTTCTTCATGTATGCATCAATCAGATAATCTAACCAAACCATGATTATTGCTCACCTTATATCCATTTTTTGCTGAAAAATATGTTGCAGGTTAGTGGCAGAGTTACCTATAATGGCCATGAAATGAATGAGTTTGTACCTCAAAGAACTGCAATATACATCAGCCAGAATGATGTTCATATTGGAGAAATGACTGTGAGGGAAACCTTGGCTTTCTCAGCAAGGTGTCAAGGGGTTGGTTCAAGATTCGGTTAGTCGAATTTTACCTTAATTGCCATGCCAAATATTTTCAAAATGCTGTATGGATATAAAAAATCAACCACTATATATATATATATATATATATATATAATATATATTTTTGTTAATGTTTTTGGGGGAACTTAGACCATGGTCATTTTTATTATTACCTTAGATTTCATGTTGAAGCATATTTCTAGGGACCATGCCAAATATTTCGTTGGTATTGCCATAGCCATATTTAAGTCATCATTATATTGTATTCCGATTTGTCCATGATTATTTTTGAACAAGCTAAGCGTTCTTATCAAGATCAGATCCTAGGCAACTCCGATGGCTATTAGCTATGCACGCACTTCTTTATTTTGTGATCATTCAAGATATGATATGTTGAAAACCTCACTGATGATAATGACTTTGGTTATGATGTTGGATTAATATTTTACCTCACTGATAATCCATTCCCCTGTTCTCTAGTTGTTTCTCCTTCTTGTCCATCAATCTGAAAGCACAAATTTCTCTCCTGAAAGCGCAGAAAGTTACTCTCTCTCTCTCTCTCTCTCTCTCTCTCTCTCTCTCTCTCTCTCTCTCTCTCTCTCTATATATATATATATATATATATATATATATATATATTAAGATTTTCTTCTCTCTGTTTTACATTAAAACAGTTTTTGACTAATGAAATTTCTTAGGATCCTCTATTCGCTGTATGCCTGATTGCGAATCAAAATAATTTAACTAACAAAGTAAGCAATAAGTTCTTCTTTTTCTGGCTAGGTTTATATTCCCAGGCTCCCTTCGTTCTTTGTCTCAATGTTTCGGCAATAATAATTAGAACTAGATATTTAGCATTAGAAGAGGGATATAGAGCTAGCGTTAATTTTTTTTATTGCCTTTACATTATTATTGAGGAACCTTCAACATGGGATAGTAGTAGTTTAATTACTTTGATAGTAGTTGTTATTGTCTATTCGTAATATATATATCAAAAGCTAATTAAAAAAGCAATGATGGCTGTGAAAGATTTGGAGAATATATTATTAAGATTTCATTCCTATGAAAATATGTTGAGGTATCTGATTTGTTTGATAAACTGAATTTGGCAGATTACAAAAATTTAGGCTAGAGTGGTTATCCTTGTTTGTCTATATTCTTAGCAACGGGAGCCAGATTGAGTCAAGACCAACTTTGGAACAGGTAATAATTATTAGCATTTTAAGATTTGTGCTACTTGTTGATGAAAATTGTAAGGGAAAGTTAGGGAAGTTAGCAAAATTGTAAGGGAATATGAGTGAAATCTCTGAACCTTTTAAGAAGCTACAACTTGAAAGCCATTTAATAAGTTTGACATAACACTAAATGCTACTACTTGGACTTCAACTCAGAAAGAGCACATATAATGGTGAATTGGTGATTCTAACACTTTCTGAGTCCACTTTCTTTACTTTTACTACTATCTTTCATCCATTTTGTGCATTTGATTTTTCTTATTCTGACTCTGATTTATTTTTGTTCAAGTTGGTTTTTTTTACGGCAAATGAAGTAATTGTTTGAATGATTTAGTTTACTTTCTTTGAAAAATAAAAATAAATTACTTGTTTTTAGCATTTTATTCTATGGCCGCCAAGGCTTTTTTTTTTTGGCAGGAACATTTTTCTTGTTCAGAAAAATAAGGTCCTAAACAAATACTTGTATCATAAGGGAAATATGTTGATTATTGTTCATTAGAAAAACTATCTCATTACTCTGCTGATACAGTTTAAAGTATAAACTTGTGGATGTTATTAGTATGTGCTAAGTTATTGCCTAAGAGTGAGTTTATTTCAGGCTTTTGATAGTTCTTTGTAGTTGTAAATGACTTGAAATTGATATGTTAAAATTAATTAGTCTAGGTTATTTTTTATTTTTTGATGTCATTATTCTGATTCTTCTTGTTTGTTGGTGTTGTGATATTAATTTTGATTTTGTGGAACGGATTTGATACTGTTTTGAGTCTTTGATAATTGGTTACTAAGTTTTTGTAGAGGTTGAAGGTTATTAATTCAAGTTCTTTTTACACAAGAAAAAAGCAGGTTCATTTCTTTTCTTTTCTTTGCTTTATATGAACTTTGGTTGTTGCTTCGGTACCAAGGTTGTCTTGCCATGTAATGTACTCTCTTGCTGCTAACCTTCATTCCTTGAGTCATGGAAATTGATGAATTATTGCTGCTATATAGGCCATGTAATTGCAGTGCCAGTGAGGGAGAACCATCAAGCA
Source organism: Arachis ipaensis (assembly GCF_059453495.1). Taxonomy (NCBI): domain Eukaryota; kingdom Viridiplantae; phylum Streptophyta; class Magnoliopsida; order Fabales; family Fabaceae; genus Arachis; species Arachis ipaensis. The sequence continues at coordinate 4,146,025 of NC_142444.1, read as the reverse complement.
GTGTTGCAAAGGCAAGCATTTCCTTTTGCTTTGTAACTTGGATCCTTGAGATTCTATTGTCCCTGGATACCTTTTTTGGGTGGCTGGATAGTGGCAGTGAAGTAATTGCAAGGACTTAAAAGTTCTGGATCTAAATAAACCATTGCTAATTGCAAGGACTTAAAAGCTCTGGATCTAAATAAACCATTGCACCTCACTTCGATGCTTATATCATTTAAGAGAGATAAGCCTAATCTGCCATTCGTCTCTTGTATTCCTTGTGTAGTTTAGCCTCCCGAAATTCTAAACTTGAATAGGTTAATATTAATAGTGGAATATTTTGATCATTTGAAGACGGTAATAACACTAGTTTATAATTTTGTGGAGATAGAGTACAATAATAAATAATAATATTTTATAGCTTATAAAAAAATTTTATAAGTAAAAATAAGGGCAAATCACTATATTAAACTAAGAGAAGAAAAAATTTACACAAATAAGTCAAATGAAAAACTGCTTCATGAATCTACCAATAGCCATTTTTATATAGTTCGAATCTACTCAATTCGACTCCATTTACATATAATTCGAATTATACACACATGCACACACACTAATTCGAATTAACCTGATTCGAATTACACATACAGTAATTCGAATTAGGGTGATTCGAATTACACCCTGATTTATTAAAAAATTTAATAATTTATTAAAAAAATAATTAAAAAATTAAAAAATATATATTTTATTTCATGTATTAAAAAAAAACTAACAAAATATTTAATTACGAGACTTCTTTAAAATATTAATGAGTTATCAATTCAAATTCCATACAATACACTTTTGTCCATTTTTAATAGTTCATAAATATTTTTTAATAAATTTTTTTAATGAATTTATTTAAATTATACTACAAAAAATATTTTATTCTATGCAAAACAATTTTAAAAAAAATGGCTTAAAAAATGTTAGGAGTACTATAAAAATTTGTAATGTTCTAATGACTTAGGTAAATACATGCATGTACTAAATAAAGTACTCTACATAGTCAATAATAATTTAGAAATTAAAGAAAATATTTTATTCCATACAAAACAATTAAAAAATATATTTTATTTATTTTTCCACACATATTTCCTGTCATTATATTGCCATTAGAATCCTCATATATTTCTAATTTCTCAACCTAACCTTCACAAATTCTAACACAATCTTCATATAATTTTACTTGAGATATGTATCTATTTTTTGTGATTTGTATAAGTGAGTCAATATATATAAATGGGTAATAGACGTATCAGTACAAGTTTTATTATTGACTAATGATAACTCTATTTATATTAATATAGAGAGTAAATCAAATAAATATTTAAATTATTGGTCTCTAAAATTTGAAAAAAAATATTATTCTTCGTTATAAATATGTTTATTATAATTTTTTTTAATTTTTAAAAGTTGTTTTACCAAAACACAATTATAGTACTTGTACTTATTAAAAGCTATTTTTAATGTGATTATACAATACTCTTCTGCCCATTCTTAATAGCTCATGAATATTTTTTAATAAATTTATTTAAATTATACCACAAAAAAATATTTTATTGTATGCAAAATAATTTAAAAAAATATTTTTTAAGCTATTTTTTTAAAATTATTTTGCATAGAATAAAATATTTTTTTAGTATAATTTAAATAAATTCATTAAAAAAATTTATTAGAATTTGTTTTTTGTAGTATAATTTAAATAAATTCATTAAAAAAAATTATTAGAATTTATTACGAAAAGGGAGTAATAATGAGATTTTTGTTTGGCTGATTTGCGTAATATCAAGGGAGTAATAATGAGATTTTTGTGTAATAATGAGATTTTTGTTATCAAGGGAGTAATAATGAGATTTTTGTTTGGCTGATTTGCGTAATATCAATCTCCCCTTGGCATATATGTGATTTTTTACCCTAAAAACTTACTAACAAAAACAATAACAAAAGTAACAAGAATTATATGTAGCATTTACCTCATAAAAACTTACTAACAAAAACAATAACAAAAGTAATAAGAATTAAACTTAATTGTGGATCAATTTCCTAACAAAGGAAAAGACCCTCTAAAAATTGGCGTATGCCACTTTATGCAACGTGCACACGGTATTCTTTAGTAAAAGGCGAAAGAATAGTTCGCTCTGTGCACAATGCGTGGCTGCGTGCTCTAAGATGGATGTATTTAGTGGATTTTATATTGGTCCTCTTATCCAAAACATAGGTAATATCTCCGATGTAGGACTTCAAATGACAAAGATATTCATTTGTTCATGGTTGTACACGTTATTTGTGACATAAAATGTCTCACTCTGACTTTCTACAATAATTAGAAGTTGAACTTCAATGCTTCTCTCATAACATCAACATTGTGCACCGTTTTGAAACTAAAACACTATGTTCAAGATTTAGAGAACTGGCCAATCATCTGAAAATTTTTTTGCTTTGAAATTTAACATATTGTATATCAATAGGCTGCAATTGTACGTGAAATGAAGACAAAATCACAACTTTCCTGTGTAAAGTGAAGTTCTGTTGTATCTAATTAGTGCAAAATGTAAACCAACTGAATGAAACAGGAATTTAATTGAGAAGGGGCTCCAAGTACAACTGTACAAGCACATATCTTACATACATAAGATGTTCGTTTATGACTGTGTGTGCACTTATTTATCTGTGCAATATCATAAGAATTTAGCTAATATCATATTAAGAGTATAATAACAAAGAATTTGAAATTTTTAATAGTATAATAATAAAAAAAATTAAATTTTTAATGTAGTCAATTTGGTATTTTTAACTTGGTTAACAAAACCTATATCATAAATCACTGTATTACTCAATTTAATTACTTTAAAATAATTTTTTTATAACAAAAAAAATCCCTATTAGCAGAGGTGAAATAATAGGCCAAAAGAGATTATTCAAGCAATAACAAAATCAAAGAATGAAAAAGTATTTTGACTAGTTTAGTTCTGCTAAAAAGTAAACTAATTAGGGAATTGAATTTAGATATTGAAAAAACAGACAAACTGTAACACATAAAACAAGAATTTTACTTACATGGAGAGGCTCTTTAAAAAATTGGGATAGACTACTCTAAGCAATGTGTGTACGGTATTCTTAGTAAATGACGAAAGAATAATTCGCTCTGTGCCCACTGTGTAGCGTGATTTGTGATTCAAGCCTATCCTAACTCTTATATGAGCAGTCATGTCAAAACCAAAGCTAAACTCTTTGGTGTGGCACCTTAACAGACAAAGATATTTAAGGTGTGTTTGGAAAATGTGTTAAAAAAAAGGGCAAAAAACGTATATGTGCCAAGTTGGGTTGAAAATTACCAATTCTGATACATCAATCCACCAAAGGATAAATTAATGTAATTCGAATCAATACATTTTGAATTAGATATCAATGTAATTCGAATTGATATAATTCGAATTATTCCCAAGTAACGTGCCTAAGTAATTCGAATCAATATGCATCGATTTAAGTTAGAGTAGTTCGAATTTAGTCAATTCGAATTACTAGCATCAGCTGCATAAAGAGGAAGTTCGAATCAAGTAGTTTCGAATTACTATTGTTTTCTAAGCAAGAGTAATTCGAATTGATATGATTCGAATTATATATATATATAGTGCGAATGAACTTGATTCGAATTACTAAGAAGGAAAGCTCTATATATACGATGTGTACGTGAGTTGCTCTCAATAGAGGGGTAAGATGGCTAGTGAGGATAGTTTTCTAGTGCTGGTTCACCACAGAGGATCGATTAAGAGAAAAACTCGATCTGGTGTGAAGTTCACCGATAAGGATCCTCTCTGTATTATCGTGAGGTCAACGACGAGCTATGATGACCTTGTTAGCTCTGTACTGCTGAAACTTGGTCTGGAGGGTCTGAAAATGGTTAAGAAGTTTTTCTATCGCATTCCAACGACGGTCCTCCAAGATACCGTGAAGTATGACTGTTTCACGATCGGAAGTGATGAGGACTTGCAGGTCATGTATCATTGTCGCCGGCAGTTTCCCGAGGTGAGGACACCAGAGCTGTTGGCAAAGTTGGTTGATGTGGTATCCAGCTCGGGGGGTTCGAACCGGAACACGAACACTTTAGCCACGGTGGCTAGTTCTAGCTCGAGACCTGCCATTGCTTCTTCCTCCGTCCCTGTGTACGAGCCACCGACCCAGCCTGTCGCCTCCCCTTCGTTCGCTGTTGATCTCAGTGGCAATATCGGCGACGAGGTTGGTACAGGGGAACATCTTCCGACCTCAGTACATTGTGCTACACCAGCTGGTGTTGGAGACGGATTGTTTGATGATCCAGATGACGATGATGTTGAGCCGGATCTGATTGCTGACGATAGTGGCGATGATCTCGCAGCGAGTGACTCGAGAGGGGCTGCAGGTGGATCTAGTTCTGGCACACAGCAGTACCCATCCCATTTTTCATCATTGGACCTGGATGCCATGGGGCAGAACGGGCTTCCTGGGCAGGCTGCTGGCTTTGGCGCTAGAGATGTGGATGGGTCTGCTGGTATGACAGAGTTCCAGGTTGGTCAACAGTTTCAGGATAAAGATGAGGCCCTGTTGAGTGTGAAGACTTACAGCATCCGCCGAGGGGTACAGTACATGGTGGTTGAGTCTGACTATCGCCGGTATGTGGAAAAGTGTTCTGAGTTTGGGAATGGGTGCACATGGTTGATTCGGTTGAGTCTTCGGCAGCGCAAGGGCATCTGGGAAGTGAAACGGTACAACGGACCGCATACGTGTCTCGCCACCTCTATCTCCAGCGACCATAGGAGTTTGGATTATCATGTGATAGCGACATTCATTATGCCAATGGTGAGGGCTGATGCATCCGTCAACATCAAGGTGCTCATAAATGCCACGGCCGCAAATTTTGGATTCAGGCCGACGTACAGGAGGGTCTGGATGGCGAAGCAGAAGGCTGTTGCCATCATCTATGGTGACTGGGATGAGTCGTACAACAAGCCCCCTAGGTGGGTGTTAGGAGACCATGCCTGGTTCAGTAGCAGTCCTTCGGACATGCCCAGTTCGAGTTGGGGGCCAGTTGGACGAGTCTCATGCTTATTTTCATAGGTTGTTCTGGACGTTCCCACCTTGTATTGAGACATTCCGTCATTGCAAGCCGTTGGTGAGTATTGACGGCACCCATATATATGGTAAGTATGGCAGAACGTTGCTAGTCGCAATTGCACAGGACGGGAACTCCAACATACTCCCTGTGGCATTTGCACTAGTTGAGGGTGAGAATGCTGATTCGTGGTCCTTCTTTCTCTCTCACCTCCGTCAGCACGTCACACCGTAGCCAGGTCTTCTAGTTATTTCGGACAGCCATAACGGCATCAAGGCCGCGCTTGAGGCTCCTGATGGGGGATGGCTACCTCCAGCTGCATACCGGGCATTCTGCATTCGACACGTAGCAGCAAATTTCGCCCTCACCTTCAAGGGCAAAGACGCTCAGAGGCTTCTTGTGAATGCCGCATATGCGAAGACCGAAGTGGAGTTTGATTACTGGTTTGACATTCTGCGGTCTGAGAATCCGGCCATGTGTGACTGGGCGAACAGGATTGAGTATTCGTTGTGGACACAGTATTGTGATAAGGGGCGCAGATTCGGGCACATGACAACCAATATCTCTGAGTGTGTGAACTCAATCCTTAAGGGTGTGAGGAACCTCCCTGTGTGCTCGCTGGTGAAGGCCACATACGGCAGGTTGGTTGAACTATTTGTCCGCAAGGGGAGGGAGGCCGAGGCCCAGCTAGGTATCGGACAACAATTCAGTCAATACCTGGTAAAGTGTATCGCGGCCAATCTGAAGACGGCTAGGTGCTTCACGGTGACTGTATATGACAGGGATAACTCGGAGTACACCGTGGCAGAGACGACTCCGACTGGTTCGTTCTCACTGGGTAGCTACAGGGTCTCACTAGCTTCGCAGACATGTGATTGTGGCTACTTCTAGGCACTTCATTTTCCATGTCCGCACGCATTGGCATGCTGTGCCTACTCACGTGTTACTTGGCAGCCATACGTCCACCAGGTTTATCGACTTAGTTCGATTTTCAGTGTATATCGGATGTGATTCACACCTCCCATCCCGGAGGGTTTCTGGCCACCTTATGACGGGCCAACCGTTATACCGGACCCGAATATGAGGCGTGCAAGGGAGGGTCGTCCGCGGTCCACTCGGATACGGACCAATATGGATGAGGCAGATCCGAACCAGCCCAAGAGATGTGGCCTCTGTAGGCAACCCGGACACACTCGCCGGAGTTGGCCACAAGCCGGAGGAACCAGTCATGCAGGGTGAAATGAATAGTTATGTCTGGATTTGTGTTCTATTTTGTATTAGTTTGACCATCTGTACTTGTTTTCTAGAAAAAAGATGTACTTTGTTTGCTAAATAGTAAGTTTTCAGTGTTGAAATATCCGTCTCGTAGAAGACATGTATGTTAAATGTGTTAACTATTATGGAAATAAAATACATAAGATCAGGAAATAACATATACCAAATTAAAATACAAATTAAAATACATAAGATCAGGAAATAAAATACATAACATCTGATGGACTAACAAATTAAAATACAACACCGATAACAAAACGATATAACATACAACAAAGATCAGGAAATAACATATACCACGATACACAAATCATCTAAAGAGGTGCGACCCCGTGCCACAACGGCGTGGAACTCGTGTCCGGTGACCTCGCCGGATAAGGGGCTCCTCATCCTCGATCTCGTCCTCCTCGTCCTCCGGGGGTGGCTGGGCAGGCACCCTAGACTGGACATGTATGGGTCTGAACGAGGATGGTCTGGCGACTGAATGTGACGCACCAGTATGTGCGGATGCTGGGGTCCCACCCAAGGCGAAAGGCTGAACTGGGCCCACAGAGGGAGGCTCATTCAGATCGACATCTAACGCTGTCTGTGTCCCCGACGTCTGTCCCCGTCGACGGGATGCCTCATCCTCCTGCATGATGGTGGTGATATCATCTAGGAAATGTGATCCACCAAAATCCACGTCAATCCCATCACCGGCAAGAAACTTTGAAAACATGGATCCGGGAATCACCCATGGCGTATTCTCCTGATGTGGCTGGTCATCAGTCGGAACACCAACGAAGTAATCTCCGAGAGGACCCTCTCCCAGCCCGGTGTCAGCATGGCTCGATGGATCTCCCATATCGGATCCATACCACTATCCACCTAGTCCACCATGAGAGGGCCTAACACCACCCACTGCAGCCCCCCCTCCATCGGCATGATCACCACGATCAGGCATATCCTGCCCAGGAGCAGCCCCCCTCCTCCTGCCTCCACGCCCTCGTCGTCGACCACCGCCCCTCCCGGCTTCCTCACCCTCCTCCATAGCCTGGTCCAGCCATCTCCACTCACGATGGCTACGACGTGTCCCGACTCGAGCTCTCCTCTCAACCCGATGCTTGTCAGGAACGTCGTCAACTCGGTCCATATCTGGAACTCGGCCGGCACCCCTCTGCGTCGCCTCAACCGGAATAGGAATACCTCTCGGATCCCCCAAGTACATCTCAGGTGACAAGAACCTCTTTCCATGCTGATGCCACCAAACCAATAACTCATGTGAAGGTCCCGGGTCAGCAACAACATCGAACCGCAACACGTGCTCCGCACGTGTCTCCCAATAAAAGTGCCAGTGCTGTAAATGGGACGGGAACCAACGGTCACCACCTCTCCCGTCCTTTGACATCAAGAAGTCGATGTTCAGGGCGGGATGCAGGGGAGGCTGTACGCCGCCGAACTGCGGCCACACTCTATCAACCTGATGCCACTCAACCACCGCAAAATATATCAGGGACGTCACACACCGCCATAACATCGTATGCCTAGGCTCCAAGACCTCCGGATGAACCACCTGGAGGACATCGGGTGTGCTATAGGGCATCCATATAAACTGAAAAAAGCAAATCAAATCCATTTGACGAATTCGTTAAACCGTATAAACTGAAAGAAGCATTAACTATACATATGAGATTAGCGTACTTACATCCCGAGCCTGTAACAAGTCGATCTTCAATCGAGCCATCTGCACCCGAGGTCCCTTCTCGCTAATCTCAGGATTGTAACCTGACCACCTGCATAAGAAATTAAAGATGCTACTGCATTAAATGAGTGATTCTAAAAGGCATAAAATTGCATGAGAAATTGACAATAAATAAAATAAAGAAAAATAGTTCAATACGATAGTGGTACCTCGAGGCAAGGGGCCAGCTAAAGGCATCATACCCAGCAGGCCTAAAACCAGAAAAACGCCAAAAGATCAAAGACTGAAGTAACTGTAACGGCCCAGCTAACTTCACTACATGTCTGTTGGCCACTCGGCACATGCACCGGTACAACCATGCTAGTGCCGCCGACCCCCAGCTATAGCCACCCATCTCCTCAAGCCTAGCCACAAACAATAACCATTTGATGTGAATACGATTGCCGGACTTGTCGGAAAACAGCTGGGTGCCCAACAACATCATGATATAGGCACGGGCAAAGCGCCTGACCGTCTCCTCATCTGCCCCCTCGGGGCACTCTGCAAAAGTCTCCTGGAACCAGGTACAGTTCACTGCGAACTTTTGTATTTGGTTCGCGGGAGGTAACACACCAAGCAACTCATGGAACCACTGCCAAGCTGGCCTGCCACCCTCTATGTATACGTGAAAGTCTGTCAGGCAACCACTGACGTAATGTCCGTCTACTAGCAATCCCAACTGGTACGCGACGTCCTGAAGTGTGATGGTGCACTCGCCGAACGGCATGTGAAACGTGTGCGTCTCCGGACGCCACCGCTCTACGAATGCACTGACAAGGGGCTCGTCCAATCGGAACCATATGTCGTTCAGTCTCGCAAGATGGTATAGTCCGGCCATCTGCAAGTACGGAACGTACCTCTCATCAAGTCGCATCCCCTGCTGCCGCCGCATGCTCGATATGCAACGCCGGGGCTGCGCATTACATGGATCGCATAATTAGAACGATTTACAATACCACTAACGGATAAAATTCACGACGCTAACAAGTAACAAATTAGAAAAATACCACTAAATTCCACATGCAAAAGCAAACTCTACTAAACTGCTAGCAAAACCCTAAGCAAATCCGCATACTCAAACCGCATCCAAAAAATTAGAAAAATAAACCACATGCAAATCCACTTACGAAAACTACGGGCAAAACCAATCATCAAACCACTCATTAAACCACGGACAAATCCACTTACAAAAATCATGGGCAAATCCACTTACATAAACCGCATGCACTACAACTAACCCAAACCACTGACATAAACCGCCAATAAAACCGCATTTAAAACCGCTATCATAAACCACTTGAAATACCGCTTTCATAAACCACTAACATATACAAATATAATAAACCACCATCATAAACCACTAACCTCGTCGTTGATCACCCCGGCTATATGAGCGACTCCATCCAGTCGATACAGCCTTCCCGGATCGTCCCCCATCGCCTAAGTTTGCCGCTCCAAACTTTCTCGGGCCGGTTTTGGGTCGTTTTCTCTGGGATTTTGTGGGGTATGAGATTGAAAAACTGATTTGAATGAACTAGGTTCGAACTCCTTATATAGGGCATTCACTTGTAATTCGAATCAACTAGTCTCGAATTACCTTTTGTTGCGAAATGCGAGTAATTCGAATCAACTCGTTTCGAATTACAACTTGTTGCGATTTGTACGTAATTCGAATCAATTCGATTCGAACTTCCTAAAAATAACGTCTACCTACTAATTCGAATTGATTTAATTCGAACCATGCATCCTTAATTCGATGCTTATTGATTCGAACTACATTCGAATAATGGTTGGTTATAATTCGAAATATATCAATTCGAATTATGTGGGATTGTAATTCGAATTGTATTGATTCGAATTACATTATTTTGTCCTTTGGTGGATTGATGTATCAGAATTTCGTTTGGCTGATTTGGGTAAATTTCACCTGCCCTTGGCGCATTTTAGTGTTTTGCCCTAAAAATAATGTATCAAAAGAGAAAAAATATTACAGAATGAAAAAGTAATTGGTGAAAAAAATAAGATTCGATTCTAGAATATATGATTTTTTTACCGTGAATATGTATGAAATACAAAAATAGTTAAAATAAAAAAAATAAGATTGTATTTTTTAATAAATTGAAGTAATATTCACGATTATATAATTGATGGTGTGCATATAACTATTAAATAATAAATTGTAAGAAAATATTAATAGAAGTATTAAATTTGATATTAAAATAAAAATAGAAATAATAAATAAAATTTTGAGATTTAAAATAAAAATATTTAAGATTAAGAAAAAAATGAAGAGAAAATTTTGATAAACAACTATTCAAATGGTAACATACTAACATGACAATAAATTGAATCAAATGACGTATATTTAAATTAATTGAATTAAATAATTGATATAACAAATTAATTATAATTGTTTGTCTCAATAAAATAAGTTAAATAAATAAAAATATCATATGAATATCTCATATAAAAATTATAATATTTTTAAAAATTATTAATCAAAATACATAAGACGAAAAATATTAATACAAATTAAACAAAATCAATTTATTTAAATAAATAATTAATATAATTAATTAATTATAATTAATGTAATTAAAAAATATTAAATTATTTAATATTTATCTCAATCAAATTAAATAAAGAATTAATTATAATATTTTTAAAAATTATTAACAAAAAAATATAAAATAAAAAAATTAATATAAATTAAAATAAAATTAATTCATTTATTTCAATTAAATTAAATAATTAATATAATTAATTAGTTATAATTAATGTAGTCAAATAAAATATTAAATAATTTAATATTTGTTTTAATTAAATTAAATAAATAATTAATTATAATATTTTTAAGAATTATTAATCAAAATAAATAAGACGATAAGATTAATGTAAATTAAAATCAAATTAATTCATTTATTTCAATTAAATCAAATAATTAATATAATTAATTAGTTATACGTAATATAGTCGAATTAAATATTAAATCATTTAATATTTATTTTAATTAAATCAATCAATTAATTAATTAATATATTTAAATGAATCAAATAAAACAAATAAAAAAATATATTCATAAATATGTTACGTGGGTCGTGGGCTATGTTATTCAAAAATGAAATAATCAGTATTAAGTACCATTTTAAATTATAAGGATTAGTAAAACAATCCACCCATCTATATAATCCCGTTATTCTCCTCATCCGCGAGAGTGCCGTCGTCCCATCGGCGCAGCCCTCCTCCCCCACCACCGCCGCAAACTCGAGCAGTAACACTCTCCCTTCAAGTTGTTATGGAGCAGCCTCATGATTATGACGAGATGAATAGGAATCCTTTGAGAGTCACCATAAACGCCCCGAAACGGCTGCTGTCTTCGACGGTAACGCCATCGCAGCCGCCGTCAGTCCTTCCGGATGAACTCCTCACGGAAATCTTGCTGAGACTTCCGGCAAAGTTACTTCTCCGTTTACGGGGTGTGTGCCGTTCATGGAGAACCCTAATTTCCACCTCCAATTTTGCGAAAGAACATGTTCAACGTTCAATCGCCGCGGATCCAAGTTTGAGTGGGCCACGAGTTGCTTATCATCATAGTTGGAAATACAAACACAACACATTCGGAGATTTCTCCTTACGATCCTTGTTTGAGAATCCTTCCAAATCTACAGAAGTCGTTCTCTTCGAGGAGAGACGTAGTCACAGAATTCTTGGATCTTGCAATGGATTGCTGTGCTTGCATGAGGGTGTTGACACCCTCAACAACCATGTCAAGTTGTGGAATCCCTGTACTGGATTAACATCCCAATCGCTGAAAATTTGGGGTTTCATGTGGATTTCCGGCTTCGGCCACGATCATGTGAATGACGAGTACAAACTTGTTACCACTGTATATCAGAAACAGACAAAACCTCATACATCTGCCACCATAATTTATACATTTTGCCGGAACCATTCCATGAGAAAAATTCAAGATATCCCGTTTCGTAGCATATATGGTGATGGTAAAGGCGTATTTGTGCCTGGCACTGCCACTCTTAACTGGATTCGTCAGCATGGCGCTCGGGATTTCATGGTTCTTTCCCTTGACTTGGTGAATGAGACTTTTAGTGAGTTTTCTCTGCCCCCTAAGGATCCAGATAATAAAACCTTCTTCTTCTGTGCTGAGGAACTGCCTTGCAGTTTGTTTTAAGCATGAGAAAACTCATTGGTCTGTGTGGCTAATGGAGGAGTATGGAGTGCCTCAATCTTGGACTAAATTGGTTACCATCCCCTGCCACCAGCGTCTAGCTGGTGATCATTTATGCCCATTGTATATCTGGGGAAATAATGTTCTTGTGACGGTTGCATCATCTAAAGAAAGAGTTCTGTATAACTTGGATAATGAAAGCTTTGAATTTCCTGTATTGAAACCTACTACTGCTACTTTGTCTCTCTCAAAGGGATTGGAGTTCCATATTTATCATGAAAGCTTAGTTTCACCGTCGTTTGGTGGCCTTCGAGGTAGCTCATCCCGAATCCGGTTGATCAAAGACTAGTGTAGAAGCTCTCTTCTAAATGGTCTGATTGTTTTCAACTCCTTATGCATTCCTTTTGAGTTTTGAGAGTTCATCTGTTCTTGCTTTTCTAGTTTAGTGATTTATTTATCTAGTTTTTTACAAAACTATACTACCTGTTATGACTATTGCCCATTTAATATTTACATGCCCAGGCTGAATTTGTAGGAATGACCATCATTTACTAGTGTCCCTTTGCACTTAAAAGTATAATTTATGCATGATGAAGCTTTGATCTTAGATACAAACCTATTATTTTAGGGTAAAATTAAGGGGAGACAATGGAATATGTAATTTAATGCCTACCATTTCCTTTTAATTTTGTTGTTTTTGGATCCAAAACTGGATGCTTTACCAGTTGAACCAGAGGAAATATGCTGATAATTGGTGTATGAATGATCCGTACCATAGTATTAGGATCTTCAAATTATGGATTCAAGGTCATGAATTATTCTTTTATGACTAAACAAAAATCAAAATTAATACATTTTTATTTTTTATTTTTTATTTCTTGTGATAAATAAATGATTACCAGCTTTCAGTGATCAACATACTAGGTACTTGCCTACTAGGTAGTGGGAAAAATGATGTATGGATACATTTTTTTCTCTCTTGGTCAAAGAAATAATATGATATGAACTTCTGAGTTACCAACTTGGTGACAAAAGTCATCTGTTATTGATGAATGATGAGTAATTGAGTATTAAAGAATTGGAGCTTAAAACAAATGGAAGAGTTTAAACGAGGTTTTAACAGGCAAAACGATAAGCCATGTCACAAAGAAAAAAAGTAGTTGTAGACCCTATTAAAATCAAAATTAAATCCACTTCTGCTATTGATACATTTTTTTTCGTCTTAGGTCAAAGAAATGATATAAACTTGAGGTACCAACCTGGTGACATAAGTTATCTGTTATGAGTATTAAAGAATTGGAGCTTAAAAGAAATGGAAGAGTTTAAACGAGATTTTAACAAACAAAACCATAAACCATGTCACGGAGAAAAAAACTTTCATATTCTTAATTATCTTGATATCCCTTGTAGTTGTTCCATGCAAATTGAAATTCAAACTCTCAATACTTACTTAAAAAGATGAGTGAATTGACTGTTGACTAACTCCACTTGATTCTATTTATTGACCAACCCTCGTGTTTGTCATGTTTTTGCCCAACTCTCACTTTTTTTTCTTTTTTGGACCAATATTAGTCCTCTAGAATTTCTAGTATATATATATATTAGCACTCCTCGTAAATAATTATTGAGAAAGTCTAGAGGGCCAGCAGTTTTATTAAAAGTTGGTCAGCAATTAACCATCAAATGAGTAATCCTATACCATTGGATGTCATCTCCCACCATTAAAAACATATATGATGGCTAATTGATGGCTACGTATCACAAATTATGCTGCCTCTAGCACTCCTCATAATTATTTATAATTTTCAGCTACTATTGGGAGATGACAAAAACAATGCGGGGAGAAAAGATAATTATTAATTACTATATTTTTTTGGTGACTAATTATTAATTACTATAAGTACTAAGAACGTGGGATGTGAAAAAAGAAATAGCCACTAAATTTGATTTTGATCTACTAAAAAATTTAGGATTTATTTAAGTGAGTTTTTTAAAATATTTTTTAAGTTTTTTTTATGAAGGATTTTTTTATAAAAATAAAAATAATTTTATATTTAGATATCTCATAAAAAAATCTTTTATCTATTAATTATATTTAGATACAATAATATAAAAGTATTTTTTTATTTATTATGTGTAAATTTTTTTTTAAAAAAATCTTTTAAAAAAATATAAATTATAATATTTTAAAAAAGATTATTTTTTATTTTTTTAGTATTTTTACTTTTATTACTAAGGACTTATTTGGACGTCATTTTTAGAAAAAAAAAATTTTAATATCTTTTTTAAAAGATATTTTACAAAAAATAAAAGTGATTTATATTTGGATATCTCATATAAAAAAATCTTTTTATCCATCAAATATATTTGGATAAAATAAGATAAAAATATTTTTTTATTCATTTATTATGTAAAAAATATCTTTTTAAAAGAAAAAAGATCTTTAAAAAAATATAAATTGTAGCTTTTTAAAAAGATAATTTTTTTTATTTTTAGTACTTTTATTTTCATTATTAAAGATTTACTAAACACACTAAAAAATAAAAAAAAATCTTTTTTATTGAAAAAAGATTTTTTATCGATTTAATAACGTACAAACAAACACTAAAAATTTATTAAACATACTAAAAAGTAAAAAAATAAGATCTTTTTATATCAACTTAACAACATCCAATAAACATTTAATAATACAAATTAAGTTCATTGTATAAATTTTAAAGTCGTCTTAAAAAAAAGTGGATGCATAATTTGGAATTCAAAATTCATATAGAGCACAAACAACCAATTTTAAAATTTGATTCTCAAATAGATAGATTTTTGTTTCAGATATTAAAAAGATAATAAGATATATTTTTGAATCTCTATTTTATTTCATTCTTTTTTTCAAAACTCAAAACACAGGCGTTGGCGTTATATCGCGGGAAAGGAACTGGAAGAAATAAATAGCGCCGAGCTGCCAAGTTCGTGAGGCAACGTTTTCGCCATCGCCGCCATCGCCATTCTCCACCAACCTCCGCCGAAATCCAAATAGCGTTAATCTCCCCTTCAAGCAGTTATGACGCAGCCTAGGGATTATGAGAAGAGGAACAGGAAGCGTTTAAGAGTCACCAGAAACGGCCTGAAACGGCTGCTGCCTTCAACGGGAACCTCATTGGGGCCGCTTTCAGTCCTTCCGGATGAACTCATCAGAGAAATATTGCTGAGGCTTCCGGCGAGGTCGCTGCTTAGGTTTCAGAGTGTGTGCAGTTCATGGAGAACTTTAATTTCCAGCTCCCAATTCGCCAACGACCATGTTCGTTTAATCGCCGCTGATCCAAGTCTTAGCCATCCACGAGTTGTTTATCATGGTTGTTGGTTCTACAGATACAAAAAATTCGGAGATTTCTCCACACGGTGCTTGTTCGAGAACCCTTCCCAACCTACTGAAGTTGTTCGCTTCGCGGGAAAAAGTAGCCACGAAATTATTGGCTCTTGCAACGGATTGTTGTGCTTGCAAGACATTACTGTCATGGATAACTTAATCATGCTATGGAATCCCTGTACTGGATTGACATCCCAACCGCTGGAAATTCGGGGTATCATAGGAGTTTGCGGCTTTGGATATGATCATGTGAATGACGAGTACAAGTTTGTTGCGGTTTTAGAACAGGAACCGCTTAGAATTGAAACCAGAATTTATACATTTTGTCCAAACCCTTCTAGGAGAATCATTCAAGATACAGCGTTTAAAAGGATAATTGGTAATGGTAAAGGGGTATTTGTGCCTGGCACCGCCACTCTTAATTGGATTCATTGGCATGGCTTGGTTCTTTCCCTTGACTTGGTGAAGGAGACTTGTAGTGAGTTTTCTCTGCCTCTCAACCTCAAGGCTCCGGAAAATAAATCCTTCGTCTTTCCACACTTATGTATGCTGAAGAACTGCCTTGCATTTTGTTGCAGCCATGAGAAAACTCAGTGGTCTGTGTGGCTGCTGAAGGAATATGGAATGCCTCAATCTTGGACTAGATTAGCCACCATCCACTGTCACCACTCACTGCTTACTGGTGCTGAGTTACACCCATTATATATCCGGAGAAATACTCTTCTTATGGCGGTGGCATCAACTTCAAAGATAGTTTTGTATAACTTGGATGATGGCAGTTTAGAATTTCCTCTACTGAAACCTACTCCTGCAGATGTCCCAATGGGATTGTGGTTCTATATTTATCATGAGAGCTTAGTTTCACCATCATATCGTTGTCTTCGAAGTAGCTCATCCCAAATCTGGTTGATCAAACCTTAGTGTACAATCTCTCTTCTAAATGCTTTCATTCTTGTCAACTGATTCTTGTGATTATTCAAATGACATAACTCTGCCAAACTATGCCCTTTCTCAGATTTCACAATGTATACACTTAATGTTCTCAATTCACACAGTTTGTGAATGTCTAGACATAGTGAATCACAACCACCAAGGATAAGATGCCGGAGATTTTGTAAGCGAGTCAAGTTTTTCGGCAGACTATAAAGCTTCCCACAATTCATTAGTTTCAAGATTTCCAATTTATGCAAACTGTAAATAGAATCAGGAATGGTCTTAATATCTAGAACACAAAGCCCAAGATATCTCAAGTGGCTGAGTGAAGGAAATTTGGAAAATCTGTAACACAAAACTCGAAGAGAACTGTTTCTTGGAAGCCAATCATAGTTGTTTTGAAAATAACCATCCCATTTCAACTGATATAATGTCCTCAAGGAGTCAATTTTCTCACATGCTCCCTTTTCTATTGGTGTTTCAGTTTGGCCACCACACTCAAAACCTATATGATGTGTGTTTCTTGGCAAGTCAATCAGGTTTGATTTCTCTAGAAACATACATTCTTGCTCAGCAATTCATTGAGCAAGATCATGGACTAGACCATGCATTTTGAAATAAATTTTACCTGACTCATCATTGATCTTGACATCTTGAAAGAATGATTTATTATATAATTCATTCCAAATCATGTTACCAACCTCTTCTATGTCCAAGTTTGCCCGAGAAGAAATAAAGTCACTAGCCATCCAAAGATGAATCAAATCTTGCTTTAGGATTTCTGTATCTTTGGGAAATATGGCACAGAAAGCAAAACACTGCTTCAATGTTGGCTTTGCTTTGACGAGTGGAGATGGCTTTGGTAAACAAATGAATTGTGGAGATTACATGTGCTTACGCGTTATGTCTTAATCAGTCATAACTCTTGACTCCTCAGTCAATGATGCAAAAACAGTGCCATCTTCAATGGAATATCCAAACTGATTTCAGCCACAGAATAATCCTTTTGGTATTTGGTTTGTAATTCTCGTAGATATTACTTTTAAATCAAAATTTCCTTGAAAAAATTGGCAAGAAGCTATGGTGCTAAAACCATTACATTATTGAACACCGGAGACATGCAATTGAAAAATCCTTATGAGCTTTTGTTTGATTTGTATTTGCAAATTATATTAATATTTGAATTATGTATGAAGTGCAAATTAGATGAGTGAATTATAAGTAACAAATTTTAAGAGCAAATCAATATAATTATATTCACAAATAAATAGATTGAATGACTCATTGAAAATTGTATTTTTGAAGGACTTTGAACCTAGGTAAGAAAAACAAGCGCTCTGTTTTTGTTAGCTCGTATATTAGTAAACATGAAAAAATTCTTAAGTTCTGAACTCTTCAAATTTTTGGAGAAAAGCCAACCAAATTCAAATAATTTATTATGTGATCAGTTTTAGAACATAATATTAGAATTGGCAAAACAAAATGTAATCACAACTAGTAAAGTAACCAACATGACTTTATTAAAATTGAAGTTAATCATTAAGCAGATAACTTAATTGAAATCGCTTATCCTCATTTCATTCTTCCTAATAAAAATTAGAAATTGAGCACAAGCACCACTTTTGCATTGAGCTGCTGGTCCACTTAGATTGAAAAATTGTATTTGCTGCATTTGTGTTCTATTGGCTATTAATGAAAGACCTTATAAACCACTTGTAATTCAAAATTTCCATTCTAAAAAGCTAATTATCACGAGAAAACATTCACCAAATTTTTTTCTTAGTAATGGTTATTATCTTTCTTTCTTTCTAGAATCTTGTTGATTGATTCAAAATGTTAGGGACGTAATACATGCACAAATCAAAGAAGGATTTAGAACAGTGACACAGATTGAAACTATTAGCCATATTTGTCAAAGACATGTGAATTTTCAAGTTAAAAATTCTTATGAAAAATTTGTAGTAGCATCAGAACTCGTTCAGCAGATTGGCCAATAAAAACCTTAATAATAAATACAAACATTTCTTAAAAACCTCAAACTAAATCTAGTAATCTACTATTAAATATTAATAGAAAAACAAATTCCATCATATTAATAAGTTTAAGACTCGCTATTAGTCAAAAGGGAGAATAATAATATTTTTCTGGGAATAAATGTACACCCAATTTACTTGAAAAATATTTTCTTTTAACTTTATAGAACTTTTGACATCATAACAAGTTAGTATTAAAATACACTGTAAGCAATAATTAACAGTTTTCGCTTATTGAAATTAGTATATTAATAGGCACAAATATACTTTTTATTTATTAAATATGTTTAATAATAATAGAGTAAATAATCAAATTTATTTCTAAAAAATTATCCGTTCTTCAAATAGTCTTTGAAATATTTTTTTAATCAAATACATCTTTCAAAGATTTTAAGTTAATTATATTAGTCATTTCATTACTCCTGCTGCTTACAGCATCTAAATTTACTGATGTAGAGTGACATTTCTCTAACTACAACACATACTTTACAATCCTAATTGGCTGCTAACACGATAAGTATTGACTATTATGAAAAAGAAGTAAAAATGAAACAATTCCATATTTTAATAATTTTCATTTTCTGCTATTGTGAAATTAAAACATCTTTTACTAGTTGAACTAATTTAGAGGAGTCTGAATGGCCACATATGGCACACTCATCTTGATAAAACTAATACAAGTGTCCCTTTGCACTTACTATTACTGTATAATTTATGCTTTCTGTTATTTCAAAATGACGTATTGATGCATTTTTTTCTCACGTGTTAAAAAAAATAATATGAACTTCTGATATACCAATCTGGTGTCATTTGTTATTGATGAATATTAACACAAGAATTTCCATGGACAAACTGGAGCTTAAAAGAAATAAAGAAACAAATAAATAGAGAGTTTAAACGAGATTATTAACAATAAGTCATATCACCGAGAAAAAAAATTGTATGCCTTAATTATCTGGACACCGCTTGTAGCCATTGTCCTTGTAATCTTTGGATTTGGATCTTCTAAATTTTGAATTTCTCTCTCATCCTTAAATAGTTTCTCTCTCATATTTTCTCTTGATCTCACCTATAAAATAAATGACGAGAGATTACACTTTACCCTCTAAGTGAAAATTTAAAATTTAGAGGAGCTAAATTCATAATCCTTTATATATATTTCTTTGAAATAACACTATTTTTGAACATAAGAATTTAGAAACTCAAACCAACAATGTTTTTTGTAATTTACAAATTAAGCATCGATAATGTGAATGCCAATTTGACATTTACTTCAATAATAAGTCCCCCACTAATAATGTAAACATAATCAAATGTAATTTTAATTGGCATGAATTCTTTGATCTAATAATGTAAACATAATCATTTTTTCCCCTCAATCACGACCAAAGTCATATGACAACCAATTAAACTCAATATCAAGTAAAGAACTTGGAACACTTGTTCATAAAATAAAGAACTATAGCACTGCCAACTACAGTAATGACACATGAAATCGAGTCACAGTTTTTGCATTTCGCTCATTTAATTTCAAAAAATCTTCAAAAGCAACATTAGTTTCGTACCTCACATTGCATATCCCTCTGTTTGTGGCAAAAATTACTATTGGAGAGAGCGAGCTCTCTAAAGCACGATTCAAATAGGAAAAGCATTCCATATCTAGCATGTGCACCTGCTCAGAATTATTAAGAAAAAGATTAACTACAAGCAATAGAAATGAGAGATTAAGAAAGTAATATATCCAACAACTAAGTCACCTCATCAATAAATAGAACTCCAGGGACAAGCTCTGCTACACCTTCATCAATATATCGGTTGACAACCTATCACAAATAGAATAATAACAGTAAACATACAAGTTAACCTCTTGGCATTGAGGCTTTTTGCTTACATTCATAGATATTTTAGTTAGTAGTCACCAATTTCCATTTATGGTTGAAAATAATTGAAAAAATTGCTAATGAAAATATTCCTTTTCATTTTTCATGAAAAATAGCTACATTTATAAGATTGAAATTGCAAGAAGAAAAAGCTTACCTTTATGAACATTCATATAAATAAAAAAGGAAAAAAAAATATAAGCGCAGATGACATGATTTGACAATACATTGTTAATTTCTTATTTCAGTTTGTCAGTGATTTCTGTTTTCCTAGACTTCAATATCTTGCCCATAAGAGACAGAATATCTTACCCACCTTTAAAAAAACTAAAATTTACATTTTTTCTGAAAATATTTTTTATTTAAAAAATATATTTTTAATATTATAAATAAATAAAACATATTTTTATATTATCTTATCTAAATATAATTAGTAAATAATAATATTTTTATATACAATATCCAACATAAAAGGTGAAAACTCAGGTGAAGTCGACTTCACGTGAAGTTGATATTTGAGAGCCGTTAGATGAAAATTTAGTCAAATCAATCAAATTATCTAACGGTTCTCAAGTATCAACTTTACGAAAATCGAGTGCACCTGAGTTTCTACCAACATAAAATTACTCTATTTTAAAAAAAATTCATAAGAACTCACTCAAGTGTCACGGCCTTGGACACACTCCAACGCTACCGTGCCGGCACTCGGACTTACTCAACCTCTTGAGCTAAGACCAAGTCAGCCTAACCCTCAATACTTAGCAAGAAAGCTAAGAACACAAGATAACACAAGAGAAAGGAAGCTTTGGTGGAAAGAACACTTTATTACTCAAGTGTTGGTTACAAATGATTCACACACCCAAACTCTAACTCTCATCCCTATTTATAGCCATCCACCTCCTCAATGGATGGTTAGGATTAAATCTAATCAACGGTCCAGATTAATCATCCAGAACCTTCTTTACAAATATCTATCCTACCACAACTCTCTAAATGTTTCTAGATTATTCCATATCACTCTTTATACTTCTATATACATCTACACTCTTCTAGAATACTCTATGACCTTCCAGAGTCTTCTAGAACCTTCTAGGGTATTCCGGGACCTTCTAAGACATTCTAGAACGTTCCGGAACCATCTAGAGTATTCTCAAACACTCCAGAAAACTATTCAAACACTGTTAAATCTAACCTTCTAAAATTTTCCGTGACATTCTCCCCCACCTAATGCGCAGACGTCCTCGTCGCGTTCTGTTCATGATAGCGCTCTAGGTGTTCTTGAAATTGCCACAGATTTTCGCGAGTTTCCCAGCTAGCTTCAGTTATCGGGAGCCCTTTCCACTTGATCAAGTATTGGATACTTGGTGGTACTCCTCTTCGTCGCACGACGCGATTAGCTAGGATCTCTTCGATTTCTTTGTCAAAAGATCTAATCACCACAGGCGGAGCACGACTCGAGTTACCTCTACTCGGTTCGTCTTGGTCCGCATGATATGGTTTAAGCATACTCACATGGAAGACCGGGTGGATCTTCATAGAGGGAGGGAGTTGTACTTTATAAGCAACCTCCCCAACACGTCCAATGATCTCAAATGGTCCTTCGTATTTGCGGATTAAACCCTTATGAACCTTGCGAAAGGCTTTGAATTGTTGTGGAAGAAGTTTGATCATTACCTTGTCTCCCACTTGATAGCTTGCATGCCTCCTCTTCTTATCTGCCCATTTCTTCATCCTCTTGGCAGCTTTGTCGAGGTAAGAACGAGTGACATCTGCTTGTTCTTCCCATGACTTAATCATATGATAAGCTCCAGGGCTCTTTCCTGAGTAAGAGGAAGAAAGAGAGTGAGGTGTAAGCGGCTGTTGTCCAGTCACAATCTCGAACGGACTCTTCCCTGTAGACTCACTCCTTTGCAAATTGTATGAGAACTGAGCAATGTCGAGGAGTTTTGTCCAATCCTTCTGATTAGCGCTCACAAAATGCCTTAAGTAACACTCGAGTAAGGCATTCACTCTCTCAGTCTGCCCATCGGTTTGAGGATGGAAGCTTGTTGAGAAATGAAGCTCCGACCCAAGGAGTTTGAACAGCTCTGTCCATAGTCGTCCTGTGAAGCGTGGATCTCGATCACTAATGATGCTTTTAGGCAATCCCCAGTACTTCACCACATTCTTGAAGAATAGTCGTGCTGCTTCCTCTGCAGTGCAGTCAGTAGGGGCAGATATAAAGGTAGCATACTTCGAAAATCGATCCACTACCACGAGAATAGATCCAAACCCCTCGGACTTCGGTAAGGCAGAGATGAAATCTAGAGAGACACTTTCCCACGGTCGCTCTGATGGAGGCAGAGGTTCCAACAACCCACTTGGTGTCTTGTTTTCAATCTTATCTTGTTGGCACACAAGACAAGTCTTCACATAGCTCTCCACTTCAGCTCTCATTTGAGGCCAATAATAAGAAGATTCAATGAGTGCTAAGGTCCTTCGCTGACCTTGGTGACCAGCCCACTTGGTGTCGTGGCATTCCCTCACTAATTTTCTTCTTAGATTTTCCCATTTAGGGACGTATAGTCTTCTCCCTTTAGTGTAGAGAAGGTCGTTTTCTAACCAAAATCTTTTGGTCTTACCTTCTCTAGCCAACTCCACCAACTTCTTGGCTAATGGATCGTGATGCAACCCTTCCTTGATGATATGCATAATATCTCCTTCCACCATAGAAATGGCCGACATCCTGTATGGTTTTGAGATAGGCGGTTTCGCTCCTAACTCCAATTCAATGTTGTCATCCATCTTTCTTCTAGGTGGTAACTGCTTTGGCAACTCGGGAGGCATCACATCCTTATTTTCTTCAATGACTTCCTTGATTTTGGGAGGAACGTCTTCTCTTTTGGATATTGACTCCTCTTGTAATAGAGCCAAATATGTAGTCTCTCCCTTCTTGAAACCTTTCTTGAGTTGCATGGTCGAGAGCATTGGAATTCCTCCAGCCTTTGAGATTGTAGGGACCATGCATGGAGACCCTTTCTCCATGACGCATACTATATTGTAGTATGGCATAGGTATTATATTTGCCTTCCTTTGCAAATCGAGCCCGATGACTATTTTAAAATCGTCCATGGGTGCTACTGAGAAATCCACAAGGCCCTTCCAAGAACCAAGAGTCATCTCAACCCTTTTTGCTACTCCCTTAAGGGGTTCACCCTTGGTATTCACGGGTTTGAACCAACCATTCTTTTCGGTGATCTTCAACCCAAGCCTCCTTGCTTCATCAGGCGTGATGAAGTTGTGTGTAGCACCAGTGTCGATCATAGCCATGACAGGTTTTTCATTGATAAAGGCTTTGACATATATCAAGCCTTTCTTTTCTGCAGTACTTGCCTCTTTGGTCTTCACAGCATTTATGTGTTGGATAGATCCAACACACTCAGTTACTTGAGTTTGAGCTTCTCGTTCCTCAGCAATAGATGCCAAAGTCCCTAGCTTGGGACAATCCTTCATTTGGTGCGGCCCCTTGCACACGAAGCATCCTCCTTTGGGCACGAAAGCCTTCTTTTTTTCTTCGTACTCTTTCTTTGAAGAGTATTTTCCTTCTTTCTTGGTTGAGAAGCTCTTCCCCTTGTCTCCCCCACCTTTAGCAGAACTAGACTTGGAGGAAGACTTAGGTTTAGAGTCTCCCCTATGATACTCAGTGAGTGATTCGGCCACCACGATGGCCTCATCGACATCCTTAACATTCCTTCTTTGTAGTTCTTGCTTTGCCCAAGGTTGGAGTCCATCAATGAAGAAGAACAATGCATCCTCTGATGCTAAGTTGGGGATTTGAAGCGTGAGAGTAGTAAACTCCTTTACGTAGTCGCTAATCGTACTCTTGTGCTTCAACTCCCTCAACTTCTTCCTTGCTTCATAAACCACATTCTCAGGGAAGAATTGTCTTTTCAATTCCCTTTTGAAATCTTCCCATGTGGCTATGTTGCAAGTGCCCTTTTCCATATCTACGCACTTTCTCCTCCACCACAAAGTAGCATTATCAGAAAGGTAGAGAGCTGCAGTGCGTACCTTTATTGCTTCTTCGACCACCCCTTGGCCTTCGAAGTACCTCTCCATTTGCCATAGGAAGTTCTCCACCTCGCGAGCGTCCCTTACGCCCTTGAACTCCTTTGGCTTGGGGAGATCAATCTTTGTCGTCTCCCTTATAATGGTTGGTCGAGATTTCGCCTCCTCGAACCAAACTCGAACTTCCTCAAATAGCTTTAAGGAATTCTCAAGCTTCTCTTCAATTTGGAGCATGCTTTCTTTGAAAGCATCTAGTTCTCCTAATACGTGAGCCTCGAGGGTCTCCTTGTCATGTTCTATCCTTTGGAAGCGCTCATCCATAGAGGATAGAACATTTTCCAACATAGAAACTCTTTCTTCTAAGAAGTTAGAGTCCTTACCTCTAGGCTCACTTGAAGAACGGACCTTCTTGCCTCCCCATTGAGAAAGAATAGTATCCCTTCCCCTTTGAGACTCAACATGCTCCATGGTGATACTAGAAGCCATTCCCACAAGCGACTTGTGCTCCCTCTCGAACCTTGCTCTGATACCAAAATTGTCACGGCCTTGGACACACTCCAACGCTACCGTGCCGGCACTCGGACTTACTCAACCTCTTGAGCTAAGACCAAGTCAGCCTAACCCTCAATACTTAGCAAGAAAGCTAAGAACACAAGATAACACAAGAGAAAGGAAGCTTTGGTGGAAAGAACACTTTATTACTCAAGTGTTGGTTACAAATGATTCACACACCCAAACTCTAACTCTCATCCCTATTTATAGCCATCCACCTCCTCAATGGATGGTTAGGATTAAATCTAATCAACGGTCCAGATTAATCATCCAGAACCTTCTTTACAAATATCTATCCTACCACAACTCTCTAAATGTTTCTAGATTATTCCATATCACTCTTTATACTTCTATATACATCTACACTCTTCTAGAATACTCTATGACCTTCCAGAGTCTTCTAGAACCTTCTAGGGTATTCCGGGACCTTCTAAGACATTCTAGAACGTTCCGGAACCATCTAGAGTATTCTCAAACACTCCAGAAAACTATTCAAACACTGTTAAATCTAACCTTCTAAAATTTTCCGTGACACAAGTCTTTCTACAAAAAAAAAAAAAATAGCGGGATTAATTTTTGAATTTTGTTTGGTTATTTAACTCTTTTTAAAGGCACACGTAGTCACGTACTCACGTAGCACGCGAAAAGAAATAGGAATCGGAAATAGTCAAGTTAGTTCCAAGTTTGTGAAGCTAAACCTTTTCGCCGTCGTGGCCGCCGCTAACCTCCCTTTAAGTTGTTATGGAGCAGCCACATGATTATTACGAGAGGAAGAGGATGCCTTTAACAGTCACCATACACGCCTCAAAACGGCTGCTGTCTTCGACGGTAACGCAATCGCAGCCGCTGCCGTTACTTCCGGATGAACTCATCAGAGAAATCTTGCTGAGGCTTCCGGCGAGATCGCTGCTTCGGTTACGGAAAGTATGTAGTTCATGGAAAACCCTAATTTCCATCCCTCAATTCGCCAAAGACCATCTTCAACATTCAACCGCTGCGGATCCAAGTTTGAGTGGGCCACGAGTTGCTTATCATCATAGTTGCCACTACGAATTCGGAGATTTCTCCTTACGCTCCTTGGTCGAGAACCCTTCCAAACCTACCGAAATCGTTCTTTTGGAGGAGAGACTTAACCACGTAGTTATTGGCTCTTGCAATGGATTGCTGTGCTTTTATGATGTTGTTGGCATCAACATCTTTGTCAGGTTGTGGAATCCCTGTACTGGATTATTGACAACCCCATCGGTGGAACGTGGGGATTTCTTAACGGTTTTCGGCTTCGGCTATGATCATGTGAACGACAAGTACAAGCTTTTTGCGATTGTAAATCACATGGGGTATCATACAACCAAAATTCATACATTTTGCCGCAACCCTTCCAAGAGAGCCATTCAAGGTATCCCATTTAGCAGCATAAAGGGTGATCGTAAAGGGGTATTTGTGCCTGGCACCGCTACCCTTAACTGGATCCTGGATTGCTTGGTTTTTTCCCTTGACTTGGTGAAGGAGACTTTTAGTGAGTTTTCCCTTCCCGTCAGTGATCCGAATGATAAAACCTTCAACTTCCCAGGGTTATGTGAGCTGAGGAACTGCCTTGCATATTGTTTTAATCATGAGAAAACTCATTGGTTTGTGTGGATCATGAAGGAGTATGGAGTGCCTAAATCTTGGACTAAATTGGCCATCATCCCCTGCCTTCCGCGTCTAACTGATTATCATTTACGGCCATTGTATATCTGGGGAAACAATATTCTTGTGGCGGTTGCATCAAGTTTAAGGATAGTTCTGTATAATTTGGATAATGGTAGCTTTGAATTTCCTGTATTGAAACCTACTCCTTCAATAGGATTGTTCGTCTTTGTTTATCAAGAAAGCTTAGTTTCACCACCATATCCTGGCCTTCCAAGTAGCTCTTTCAGTTAATCAAACCCTAACGGACAAGCTGTCTTCTGAATAATGGTTTGATTCTAGTCAACTCCTATGCCTTCTTTATGAGTTTTGACTTTTGAGAATTTATCTCTTCTTATTGCTTTGCTAATTTAGTGATTATTTATCTAGTTTTTTACAAAATTATACTACCTGTTATGATTATTGCCAATTTCATATTCACATGCCCAGGCTGGATTTGTAGGATTAACCATCATTTACTAGTGTTCCTTTGCGCTTACAGTAAATTTATGCTTGTGATGAAGATCTGACCTTAGATTCAAATCTATTATTTTAGGGTAAAATTAAGGGGAAGAGAATGTAATATGTAATTTAATGCGTACCATTTCCTTTTAATTTTGTTGTTTTTGGATCCAAAACTGGATGCTTTACCCGTTGAACCAGATGAAATATGCTGATAATTGGTGTATAAATGATTCATACCATAGTATTGGCATCTTCAAATTATGGATTCATGGTCATAGATGATTCTTTTATGACTAAACAAAATCAAAATTGATACATTTTTATTGTTTATTTCTTGTGATAAATAAATGATTACCAGCTTTCAGTGATCAACATACTAGGCAGTGGGAAAAATGATATATTGATATATTTATTTTCTCTCTTGGTGGTCAAAGAAATAATATGAACTTCTGAGGTTCCAACCTGGTGATATAAGTTATCTGTTATTGATGAGTATTAAAAAATTAGAGCTTAAAACAAATGGAAGAGTTGATACGAGATTTTAACAAACAAAACGAAAAGCCATGTCACAAGGAAAAAGAGCTTTTATGTTCTTAATTATCTAGATATCCCTTGTAGTTCTAGACCCTATTTTATGACTAACAGTCGCATTTGTCATGTTTTTTGCCAACACTCATTTTTTTATATTAGCCCTCTAACATTGCTGGGGAATAATTATTTAGAAACTTTCATCGACTAACAAACTTAACCAACTCGTCTTGTCAAAGAATAATATGAACTTCTAAGAAATTAACCTGATGACTTAAGTTATTTATTATTCATGAATATTAAAGCGATATATTTTTATTAATATATCACATAGTTTGTTTTCCCCGCCTAATCATAGAGATATGTATTGTCATTTCAAAATCCTGCAGTTATGTGTGCTGAGGAACTTCTTTGCAATTTGTTGTGAACATAGAACTCATTGCTCTGTGTGGTTGATGAAGGAGTATGGAGTGTTTGAATCTTGGACTAAATTGGCCATGATCCCACAGTACCTTGGCATACACATTATTCCTCTGTATCTTTGGGAAAATGATGTTCTTCATGGGACTGCTGCTCCCTATTCAAGAATAATTAGGAATAACTTAAACTATGGTAACTTTAAGTTCCCTGTCATTGATAGCCACAGGGATGACATGATGAAAGTTTCTCCTTTGTCTAAGCTCTCCATCGCGGCGAAGCGATTCCATATTTATCATGAAAGCTTGGTTTCACCATCACACTGTGGTCTTGTAAGTAGCACATCTGAAATGTGTTGGATCAAAGTCATCAAAAACCCATGTCTACAATTTCTTCCAAGTGAATTCCTCTATTGGTAAAGGCTTTCCCGGGCTATTTAGTTTCTAGCTATTGTAGTTGAATGATTTATTTAGTTTTTTCAAACTTGGTGTAGGGCTGCAAAACTATACTTTCTGTCCATGATTATTTTTGAACAAGCTAAGCATTCTTATCAAGATCAGATCCTAGGCAACTCCGATGGCTATTAGCTATGCACGCACTTCTTTATTTTGTGATCATTCAAGATATGATATGTTGAAAACCTCACTGATGATAATGACTTTGGTTATGATGTTGGATTAATAATTTACCTCACTGATAATCCATTCCCCTGTTCGCTAGTTGTTTCTCCTTCTTGTCCATCAAACTGAAAGCACAAATTTCTCTCCTGAAAGCGCAGAAGGTTACTCTCTCTCTCTATATTAAGATTTTCTTCTCTCTGTTTTTCATCAAACAGTTTTTGACTAATGAAATTTCTTAGGATCCTCTATTCGATGTATGCCTGATTGCGAATCAAAATAATTTAACTAACAAAGTAAGCAATAAGTTCTTCTTTTTCTAGCTAGGTTTATATTCCCAGCCTCCGTTCATTCTTTGTCTCAATGTTTCAGCAATAATAATTAGAAGTAGATATTTAGCATTAGAAGAGGGATATAGAACTAGTGTTAATTTAATTTATTGACTTTACATAATTATTGAGGAACCTTCAACATAATTATTGAGGCTACTATCTTTCATCCATTTTGTTCATTTGATTTTTCTTATTCTAATTCTGACTCTGATTTTATTTTTGTTCAAGTTGGTTTTTTGATGGCAAATGAAGTAAGTGTTTGAATGATTTAGTTTACTTGCTTTGAAAAATAAAAATAAATTACTTGTTTTTAGCATTTTATTCTATGGCCTCCAAGTCTCTTTTTTTTGGCAGGAACATTTTTATTGTTGTTCAGAAAAATAAGGTCCTAAACAAATACTTGTATCATAAGGGAAATATGTTGATCATTGTTCATTAGAAAAACTATCTCATTACTCTGCTGATACAGTTTAAAGTATAAAACTTGTTGATGTTATTAGTATGTGCGAAGTTATTGCCTAAGAGTGAGTTCATTTTAGGCTTTTGATAGTTCTTTGTGGTTGTAATGGACCTGAAAATGATGTGTCCCTGGATATCTTATTGGGTGGCTGGAGCATAACCCTTTATTTATTGAATTGAACAGGCAATAGGCTTGATAGAGGCAGGGAAGGAATTGCAAGGACTTAAAAGCTCTGGATAAACCATTGCACTTCACTTCGATGCTTATATCATTTAAGAGAGATGAAGCCCTGTTCAAATACTTGGTCTCTGGTATTCCTTGTGTAGCCTCCCAAAATTCTAAACTCGAATAGGTTAATATTAATAGTGAATATTTTGATCATTTGAAGACTGTAATAACACTAGTTTGTAATTTTGTAGAGATAGAGTATAATAATAAATAATAATTTTTTATAGCTTATAAAAAATTTTCAAAAGTAAAAATAATGCATCATAGGAAAAAAAAATATTACAGAATGAAAGAATGAAAGAGTAATCAGTGAGTATGCTGTGAAATATAGAAATAGTTAAAATAAAAAAAAGAATAAGATTGTGTTTTTTAATAAATTAAAGTAATATTCACCACTATATAATTGATGGTGTGTATATAATTATTAAATAATAAATTGCAAGCAAATATTAATAAAGTATTATATTTGATATTAAAATAAAATATAAATAATAAATAAAAATTTGAGATTTAAAATAAAAATATTTAAGATCAAGGAAAGAAATGAAGAGAAATTTTTGGTAAACAACGACTGACGTTAACATGACAATAAATTGAATCAAATAACGTATATTTAAATTAATTGAATTAAAATATATATTATTTAATTATAATAAGAGTTATGCTTAATTGCTTATGCATGTTAAATTGCCTTTTATTTTTTTTTATAATAGCCTTATTAACTAAATATATGTATATATAAAATATATTTATTAGCCATTCATATGCATGTCAATGATTCAGTAGGGGAAACTTAGGTGGGGTGTGAAAAAAAAAATAGCCACTAATTTTGATCTACTAAAAAATTTAGGATTTATTTGAGTTTTTTAAAAAAAAAATTTAATTAATTTTTTATGAAAAAAATAATTTTATATTTAGATATCTTATAAAAAAATCTTTTATCTATTAATTTATTTAGGTATAATAATATAAAAATATTTTTGTTTATTTATTATGTGTAAATTTTTTTTAAAAATTTTTTTAAAAAAGATGTAAATTATAATTTTTTTAAAAAGATTTTTTTATTTTTTTAATATTTTTATTTGTATTATTAAAGATTTGTTTGGACGTCATTTTTAAAAAATATTTTTTTTAAAGTCTTTTACAAAAAGTAAAAGAGATTTATATTTAGATATCTCGTATAAAAAAATTTTATTATTTATCAATTATGTTTGAATAAAATAAGATAAAAATATTTTTTTGTTTATTTATTATGTAAAAAATATCTATTTAAAAAAATCTTTAAAAAAAATATAAATTATAGCTTTTTAAAAAGATGACTTTTTGTTTATTTTTAGTGTTTTTATTTTTACTATTAAAAATTTACTAAACACACTAAAAAAAACAGAAATAATCTTCTAAAAAAAGATTTTTTTTATCAATTTAATGACGTCCAAACAAACACTAAAATTTTATTAAACACATTAAAAAAAAAGATCTTTTTATATCAACTTAACATTTAATAAACACTTAATAATACGGGGTTGGAAAAGTTAAGTTCATTGTATAAATTTTAAAATCGTCTTATAAAAAAGTGGATGCATAAATTGGACTTCAAAATTCATATAGAGCATAAACAACCAATTTTAAGATTTGATTCTTAAATAGATAGATTTTTTTTTTCTTTTAAATACAGAGGTTAAAGAGATAGTGAGATATATTTTTGAATCTCTGTTTTCAAAACTCAATACGCACGCGTTGGCGTTATATCGCGGGAAAGGAACCGGAAGAAATAAATAGCACCGAGCTTTCGTGAGGCAACGTTTTTGCGCCATCGCCATTCGCCCCCAACCTCCGCCGATATCCAAATAGCGTTAATCTCCCCTTCAAGTAGTTATGACGCAGCCTACTTATTATGAGAAGAGGAACAGGAAGCGTTTGAGAGTCACCAGAAACCGCCTGAAACGGCTGCTGCCTTCAACGGGAACCTCATTGGGGCCGCTTTCAGTCCTTCCTGATGAACTCATCAGAGAAATATTGCTGAGGCTTCCGGCGAGGTCGCTGCTTAGGTTTCAGAGTGTGTGCAATTCATGGAGAACCTTAATTTCCAGCTCCCAGTTTGCCAAGGACCATGTTCGTTCAATCGCGGCTGATCCAAGTTTTAGCCATCCACGAGTTGTTTATCATGGTTTTTGGTTCTACAGATACAAAAGATTCGGAGATTTCTCGGTACAATCCTTGTTCGAGAACCCTTCCCAACCTACTGAAGTCGTTCGCTTCGCGGGAAAAAGTAGCCACGAAATTATTGGCTCTTGCAACGGATTGTTGTGCTTGCAAGACAATGTCATGGGTAACTGTATCATGCTGTGGAATCCCTGTATTGGATTGACATCCCAACCGCTGGAAATTCGGGGTTTCATAGGAGTTTGTGGCTTCGGATATGATCATGTGAATGACGAGTATAAGTTTGTTGCGGTTGTTGATCAGAAACATAAACAAGAACCGCTTAGATTTGAAACCAGAATTTATACATTTTGTCCAAACTCTTCAAAGAGAATCATTCAAGATACCGCGTTTAAAAGGATAATTGGTGATGGTAAAGGGGTATTTGTGCCTGGCACCGCCACTCTTAATTGGATTCATTGGCATGGCTTGGTTCTTTCCCTTGACTTGGTGAAGGAGACTTGTAGTGAGTTTTCTCTGCCCCTCAACCTCAAGGCTCCGGAAAATAAATCCTTCGTCTTTCCACACTTATGTATGCTGAAGAACTGCCTTGCATTTTGTTGCAGCCATGAGAAAACTCATTGGTCTGTGTGGCTGCTGAAGGAATATGGAATGCCTCAATCTTGGACTAGATTAGCCACCATCCACTGCCACCACTCACTGCTTACTGGTGCTGCGTTACACCCATTATATATCCGGGGAAATACTCTTCTTATGGCAGTGGCATCAACTTCAAAGATAGTTTTGTATAACTTGGATGATGGCCGCTTAGAATTTCCTCTACTGAAACCTACTCCTGCAGATGTCCCAATGGGATTGTGGTTCTATATTTATCATGAAAGCTTAGTTTCACCATCATATCGTTGCCTTCGAAGTAGCTCGTCCCAAATTTGGTTTATCAAACCCTAGTGTACAATCTCTCTTCTAAATGCTTTGATTCTTGCCAACTAATTCTTGTGATTATTCTTTCTGTTATTTCAAATTCATATGCCCAGGCTAGATTTGTAGGAATATAATGTATTGCACTTACTGTTACTGTATAATTATGTTTTTCTGTATTGTGTATGGTATTCTTTTCGGCTATGTGAGGTGGTTTCTGAGTTCTCTTTGTCATCTCATTTATTTTTTTACTATTTATTTGCTATAGTTTAGCAATGTTTGTGTATCTGATTTTAATTTTTTTGTATTATTTTCAGATACAAAAGGAGCTGAGCAACTTCCGGTGAAGTAGGGACGGCTAAGCAAAGATGGGGAATTCTGAAATAACAATGTTGTTACAGAAGATGGGTTTTATACAAATACTTGTATCATAAGGGAAATATGTTGATTATTGTTCATTAGAAAAAACTCTCTCATTACTCTGCTGATACAGTTTAAAGTATAAACTTGTTGATGTTATTAGTATGTGCTAAGTTATTGCCTTAAGAGTGAGTTTATTTCAGGCTTTTGATAGTTCTTTGTAGTTGTAAATGACTTGAAATTGATATGTTAAAATTAATTAGTCTAGGTTATTTTTTTATTTTTTGATGTCATTATTCAGATTCTTCTTGTTTGTTGGTGTTGTGATACTAATTTTGATTTTGTGGAACGGATTTGATACTGTTTTGAGTCTTTGATAATTGGTTACCAAGTTTTTGTAGAGGTTGAAGGTTATTAATTCAAGTTCTTTTGATACAAGAAAAAAGCAGGTTCATTTCTTTTCTTTTCTTTTCTTTGATATGAACTTTGGTTGTTGCTTCGGGATTAAGGTTGTCTTGCCATGTAATGTACTCTCTTGCTGCTAATCTTCATTCCTTGAGTCATGTACTCTCTTGCTTGAAAACCATCAAGCAGTGCTGCGCAGACAAGCATTTCCTTTGTACTTTGTAACTTGGATCCTTGAGATTCTATTGTCCTTGGATACCTTTTTGGGGTGGCTGGAGCATAACCCTTTATTTATTGAATTGAACAGGCAATAGGCTTGATAGAGACAGGGAAGGAATTGCAAGGACTTAACGCTCTAGATCTAAATAAACCATTGCACCTCACTTCGATGCTTATATCATTTAAGAGAGATGAAGCTTTGATCAAATAACACTAGTTTGTAATTTTGTACAGATAGAGTATAATAATAAATAATAACATTTTATAGCTTATAAAAAATTTTCAAAAGTAAAAATAATGCATCATAAGAGAAAAAATATTACAGAATGAAAGAATGAAAGAGTAATTGGTGAGTACGTTATGAAATACAGAAATAGTTAAAATAAAAAAAATAAGATTGTGTTTTTTAATAAATTAAAGTAATATTCTCTACTATATAATTGATGGTGTGTATATAATTATTAAATACTAAATTGCAAATAAATATTAATAGAAGTATTATATTTGATATTAAAATAAATATAAATAATAAATAAAAATTTGAAATTTAAAATAAAAATATTTAAGATCAAGGAAAGAAATGAAGAAAAATTTTTGATAAACAACTACTCACGTTAACATGACAATAAATTGAATCAAATAACGTATATTTAAATTAATTAAATTAAAATATATATTATTTAATTATAGTAAGAGTTATGCTTAATTGCTTATGCATGTTAAATTGCCTTTTATTTTTTTTTATAATAACCTTATTAACTAAATATATGTATATATAAAATATATTTATTAGCCATTCATATGCATGTCAATGATTCCGGCGAAAACAATTAAAGAGCAACAAAAATGATGGCAAAAAACATGCTCGGAGAAAAGATAATTACTATAAGTACTAAGAACGTGGGGTGCGAAAAAAAATAGCCACTAAATTTGATATTTTGATCTACTAAAAAATTTAGGATTTATTTAAGTGAGTTTTTAAAAAAATATTTTTAATTTTTTTTATGAAAAATTTTTTATTAAAATAAAAATAATTTTATATTTAAATATTTTATACAAAAAAAATTTTATCGATTAATTATATTTCGGTATAATAATATAAAAATATTTTTGTTTATTTATTATGTGTAAATTTTTTTTTTAAAATATCTTTTTAAAAAAGATATAAATTATAAATTTTTATAAAAGATTTTTTTTAGTATCTTTACTTTTATTATTAAGGATTTGTTTGGATGTCATTTTTTAAAAATATCTTTTTTTTAATATTTTTTTAAAAAATCTTTTACAAAAAGTAAAAGAGATTTATCCAATGAGTTATAACTCAAATGACATAGTCTCTCTATACTCATTTAAGAGGTTGCGAGTTCCAGTCTCCCCATCTTTGGTAAAAAAAAAGTAAAAGAGATTTATAAGATTTTATTATCTATCAATTATGTTTGGATAAAATAAAATAAAAATATTTTTTTGTTTATTTATTATGTAAAAAATATATATTTTTTTAAAAAAAGATCTTTAAAAAAAATTATAAATTGTAGCTTTCTAAAAAGATGATGTTTTGTTTATTTTTAGTGCTTTTATTTTTAGCATTAAAAATTTACTAAACACATTAAAAAATAGAAAAAAATCTTTAAAAAAAAATCTTTTTATTGATTTAATACCGTCCAAACAAACACTAGAAAATAAAAAAATAAAATCTTTTTATATCAACTTAACAACATCTAATAAATACTTAATAATACAAATTAAGTTCATTGTATAAATTTTAAAATCGTCTAATAAAAAAGTGGATGCATAATTTGGACTTCAAAATTCATATAGAGCACAAACAACCAATTTTAAAATTTGATTCTCAAATAGATAGATTTTTATTTCTTTTAAATTCAGAGATTAAAGAGGTAATGAGATAATTTTTGAATCCCTATTTTATTTCACTCTCTTTTCAAAACTCAAAACGCACGCGTTGGCGTTATATCGCGGGAAAGGAACTGGAAGAAATAAATATCGCCGAGCTGCCAAGTTCGTGAGGCAACGTTTTCGCCACCGCGGCCATCGCCATTCGCCACCAACCTCCGCCGAAATCCAAATAGCGTTAACCTCCCCTTCAAGTAGTAATGACGCAGCCTAGGGATTATGAGAAGAGGAACAGGAAGCGTTTGAGAGTCAGCAGAAACCGTCTGAAACGGCTGCTGCCTTCAACGGTAACGCTATCGGAGCCGCTTTCAGTCCTTCCGGATGAACTCATCAGAGAAATATTGCTGAGGCTTCAATCTTGGACTAGATTAGCCACCATCCACTGCCACTCACTGCTTACTGATACTGAGTTACACCCATTATATATCCGGGGAAATACTCTTCTTATGGCGGCTTAGAATTTCCTCTACTGAAACCTACTCCTTTAGATGTCTCAATGGAATTGTGGTTCTATATTTATCATGAAAGCTTAGTTTCACCATCATATCGTTGCCTTCGAAGTAGCTCATCCCAAATCTGGCTTATCAAACCTTAGTGTATAATCTCTCTTCTAAATGCTTTGACTCTTGTCAACTGATTCTTGTGATTATTCTCTGTTATTTCAAATTCACATGCCCAAACTAGATTTGTAGGAATATAATGTACAAAGTGTCCCATTGCCCTTACTGTATAATTTATGTTTTCTGTTATTTCAAAATGACGTATTGATGCATTTTTTTCTCATGTGTTTAAAAAAATAATGTGAACTTCTGATATACCAATCTGGTGACATTTGTTATTGATGAGTATTAACACAAGAATTTTCATGGACAAAATTGGAGCTTAAAAGAAATAAAGAAACAAATAAATAGAGAGTTTAAACGAGACTATTAACAATAAGTCATGTCATAGCGAAAAAAAAATTGTATGCCTTAATTATCTGAATACCGCTTGTAATCCTTGTCCTTGGAGTCTTTTGTATGTATTTCTTTGAAATAACACTATTGTGTTTTTTGTAATTTAAAATAAGCATCGATAATGTGAATGCCAATTTGACATTTACTTCAATAATATGTCCCCCACTAATAATGTAAACATAATCAAATATAATTTTAATTGGCATAAATTCTTTGAACAAAAATCATCAATTCATGTGCACATTAGAGAAGCGCATAGTCAAACAGAAACACACTTGAGAGAGAAAAGGGGTATTTTGATCAATGTTACCACATACTAAAATATTCCATAAATCATGAAGAATTTGTGAAAGGCATAAGGGGAAGACTATTATAAACAACTAAAAATAAGAAAATGAGGGAAGTTGAGGAACATGCTGCCGCTTCACATTTCCATTTTCTTCAGAATGTGACGAAAAATAATCACACAATTTCATCAATTCAGCAGCACATTACTGCTCCAACATTTCAGGTTCTTGAGCTCAGGTGCCTGCTACCATTATATCTCACAACAAGATACACAAAAGTAATCTCTAAACCAAATTATGCTGGCCATGTCGAATGAACCGGTTTCACTAACTCAAACCCAAGCAACAGCCATTCCAACATTTTGAAATTAAAATTATGAGATGTATTTATCCTGCTGCTCTTGAAGTAGCCTGGCTGATGACTTAGCGTCCAAGTATAGCGAACAAACTTCATCAAGATCCCCCTAGAAAATTTCACAGTGACACATAAAAACCACCAATTAGTCGAAGGGTGTAGAAAACGGACGACTTCGAAGCACTTAATATCTACTTTTATAGTTACCTTGCAGATGCTGTCTCGGCCATTCATTTTTGATACAACGCTGGCAGGTGATAGAAGTTGAACAGCATGCCTAAAAGGCCACAGTTATTAAATAATATACGAAAGAAAAGCACGATTGCCAAAGAGAAAAATGTAGGAAGCGCACCTTAAAGATGTCCGTTGTCCAATTTCCCCGAGGAATGCTAAACTTTCCTCATCAACAACCAGCTCCTCTACTTGAGCACGAATAGCTAGAATCTGAACCAAAGGTAATAAAACCATAGGCTAGAACAATATGTTCAAAATATAATGGCTTCAACATATTGAAAAGCAGAAAAAGACGATTACCTGTATCATTTCAGCAGGACCATACGTTTGTGTTCGAATGATTACCAACCTATCCAAGAGGTCAACAGGTATGCCATGAGGGCTGGTCATGTCGGTCCCTCTGTATAGAGAACAGATAAGTTAACGTCATATTTCACCATAAGAGTGATAAATACAGAACCATTATCTAACTGCTAATCAATATGATCACCAAATATGCAAGGAACTATTATGCCTCAATAGATCATGAATTAAAAGACGAGGTAAATTGAGATACTCAAAATCCAAGAACATCGAGTGTCCTATAACGTACAAAGAGATCCAAAAGCACTAGTTAACATACATCCACAGAAGTTTACATTTCATTTTTCCCCTCCTCAATCACATGTACCAGAGTCATATGGCAACCAATTAAACTCAATATCAAGTAAAGAACTTGGAACACTTGTTCATAAAATAAAGAACTATAACACTGCCAACTACAGTAATGACACGTGAAATCGACTCACAGTTTTTGCATTTCGCTCGTTTAATTTCAAAAAATCTTCAAAAGCAACATTTGTTTCGTACCTCACATTGCATATCCCTCTGTTTGTAGCAAAAATTACTATTGGAGAGAGCGAGCTCTCTAAAGCACGATTCAAATAGGAAAAGCATTCCATATCTAGCATGTGCACCTGGTCAGAAGCATTAAGAAAAAGATTAACTACAAGCAATAGAAATGAGAGATTAAGAAAGTAATATATCCAACAACTAAGTCACCTCATCAATAAATAGAACTCCAGGGACAAGCTCTGCTACACCTTCATCAATATATCGGTTGACAACCTATCACAAATAGAATAATAACAGTAAACATACAAGTTAACCTCTTGGCATTGAGACTTTTTGCTTGCATTCATAGGTATTTTAGTTAGTAGTCACCAATTTCCATTTATGGTTGAAAATAATTGAGAAAATTGCTAAGAAAAATATCCCTTTTCATTTTTCATGAAAAATAACTACATTTATAAGATTGAAATTGCAAGAAGAAAAAGCTTACCTTTTAGAACATTCATATAAATAAAAAAGGAAAAAAAATATAAGCGCAGATGACATGATTTGACAATACCTTGTTAATTTCTTGTCTCAGCTTGTCAGTGATTTCTGTTTTCCTAGGTTTCATCATCTGTCCCATAAGAGACAGAATATCTTGCCCACCTTGAGGTCGTGCATTGGCAGCATCCAGATCATGTAGCGTTACATCCTTTAGGGGGAAACAAAATTCCAAATCACAAGAAACTATTACCATCAAGCCAGTGTATCAAACACAATCTTACTGGGTCTGAGCATCTAGATGTGTTCCTTTGCAAAACTTATCCAAATGATTTTTTTAGTGTTACAAAAACCAATGAGATCAAAGCATTTATGTCATCTGAATTGAAATCTATAAGAGAATTTGTACCCCAAAAATACAAAGGAATTATGCTTATAATCTATCCTTCCATGGACCCATCTTGATAATAATAATGGGAGTTCAAGTACAATGATAAATCACAAAACTAGCAAATCTTGAGAGGAAGGAGTGCGTAAATATAAAATTCAAGTCTTCAAATCCAGTACCTGAACAATCTCTTTTTTCTTGTGAACCTCTCCCTTAGGAAGTGGGACATACTCTTCTGCTTCAAGGTCAAACTCTGTAGCGAAAGCATCACTTCGGCCCACCCTTTTCACAGCTCCACTATTTGCTTCGATGTATATAACATCTCCAACAGCTACCTGTACATTGTGTCACAAATCCCAAATAAACACCTCTAAATTCTGATTGCTTTACACAACTAGTACTGAGACAGATAACAAGAGAAATACCATGGAAATAGAGAACTCACCTTTTCCTTAATCAAGGCATCATATATGGTGGGGTCCAACTTCAGTTGCTTGGTTCCTTTCACAGTTTTCAATCCAATTATTACATGGCTTATACTTTTACCATAACCGCCTGTTACACTCTCAGTTTCTTCAGGGGAGAGCTCGGTTACCTTGTACCAACAACACATCACAACTTGATATTAATGACAATGATATAGGGAGAGAAAAATCGACAACAACCCCTTCATAATTTAAACAAGTCAATCACAAATGAACAATAAACCACACATTGGAGTGGGATAAATATTTAGTGAAAAAATTCATTCTTTTCCTAGATAAAATCTTCTCTCACTAACATTTTGACTGCAAACTATTTTTACTACAACATTAGGAAAATCACAAAAAATATATTCTCACCTCTCCTTCATAAACTTCCTTGTTTTCCTTGATACGCAGACCAATAGCCCGTCGAAAATTCTCCATCAGAACCTCTGTCTTCTTTACCTCGGACGAGTATACTTCTGAGCCAACCATAGGGCAAAATGGAACCTGAAGTGTACAACAAATAAATTTTACTAATATATCAACAATAAGAACAACCACTCACAACACAAAATAAAAAATAAATTATAAAAATATAGTAAGGGAAACCTTGGTTCCAAGCTCTTGACTTATCCCTAGTGCCAATGCAGTCTTGCCGGTACCGGGTGGACCGGCAAGGAGGAGTGCCCTGCCAGCCATCTTCTTCTGCCTTATCATGTCAACCACAAGGCCACATGCTTCTCTTGCCTCTGCTTGTCCCACAAAACCAGAAGCAAAAGGCAATGCTCTTCCACTAGCCTAAACAATATTAATCACTTTAAGTCTCTCAATTAATGCATACATAACTTCAATGTCCAAAAATGCTGGGTTTTAAGTTGTTGGGTAGTGCAATATGCTAAAAAAGGGTTTCAAAATACTAGAACAATCATGCATAAAAATTGAAACCCGTTTAACAAAAGAGCAAAAAGGTTGAAACTTTGCAGTGAGCTGGAAACAAAGTAACAAAGATTAAAACTTGCTAAGAGGAATAAATAGTCACGCGTGTGAATATATATAAGAGACTAAAAGGCGCAGAAGAAAAAGAAGAGGGTGGAAAAGGTAGAAAATGAGAACCTCAAGGCCTAAGCCTTTGATGTGAGTATGAGTAGCAACGCGTTGCTTCTTGGTAGTTGACTGAACCTCTTCTATTCTCATCTTCTCCATGTTCTCTCTGATTCTCTTTTGCAGAAGAAGAGTGTTGCAGGCGAAAGAAAATGGAGACGAAAATTGTACTTTGAAGACGCGGCCACAGGCAAACAGAGAGCATGCATTCCAGGAAATCATAAATGGGCTTTGGACCTTGGGCTTGGTCCTTGGGCCACACTAGGCCTGGACTCTTTATGTGTTCTTTCATTGTTTAGGTTCTTAATTTGGTTCTGTTCTTCATATTTATTCTCAATCCGATCCACAAAGTTAAAATAAATTAAAAATAATATTTTAAATCAATTTTAAAAAAAAATTAGTCAGACAATTTAATTACTAAATCAGACTAAATTTTCAAACTGGTCTTTGAAATTCATGTCGTACACTAAAATTGTCCCTGAGATTCTAATTGCACTAATTATGTCCCTTAGATTGAAAAAATTGCACTATATTAATCTCTGACCCGTTTTTCGTTAACAATGCGCTGACGTGGACTTTTAGCGACACGTGTCACCTCATAGTTTGGCTACGTATAACGGTACGATGACGTGTTGGTCACACATGGCATGCTGACACGGATGGTTATGCCACTTGTCACAATACTATTTTGCCACGTGTTTGATTATGCCACATGTCACAATGTTATTTGTCCACGTGTCATCTACTGTGTCATCGTTATATATGCACCAAATTGGTCCCTTACTTTACACCAAATGACTCATTTTAGTCTCTGAAATTGAATGTCGTGCACCAAATTAGTCTCTTCATTAGTTTTTTTTTTTTTATAAATTCAAAATTTTTAATATCTTTGAATACACCAATTTTAATTTTATCTTTTCACAAATTATTTAAATACAAGTACTTTTATAAAATATTTTAAAAATTTTAGTTTTAATTATACAATTTTTTTACAATATTTTATTAAAAAAATTATATGAGATATTGATATTTAATTTAATAAAGAGTGTAAGTTAAGAGTACAATAATATTTTTTAATACAAACTTTTTAATATTTAACACCTTAATAAATATTTTAAAAATACTTGATAAGGCACTTATTAACTAATATAAATTCATTATTCCCATCCGTTTTAAGAATGTTCGATTCTCCATATAATTGACTTCTCACTAAACTAATAAGATAGATTTATAGTTTCGATTATAATAATTCATTTTATCTATAACTTAGTTAGGCAGCCTTTCCATATATTACACTATTAATTAATATAAGCACTTATTGTAACCATGGGTTGAACAATATTAAAACATATACAAATAAACACAAGAGGCAGTAATAAAATTTTGGATTTAGCTAACATGTGCTCTAATGATACAAGTTAAAATTATTAATTAAAAAATTTATTATAAAAAATTGTATAATAAAAAATATAATTAAAATCAATGTATCAAAAAATATTGAGAATTTTAAATTTAAAAAAAAATGAGAACAAAGTGATAAAAGAACTAATTTAGTGCACGACATTCAATTCCAGGAACTAAAATGAGTCATTTGATGCATATGTAATGAATTAATGATACATAGTGTCACATGTGAACAAACAACATTGTGACCACGTGGTATAACCATCAACGTCAACATGTCACGTGTCGCTAACCGATACGTCATCATACCGTTATACGTGGCAAAACCATGATGTGACACATGTTCCCAAAGGTCCACATCAGCACGTCGTTAACGAAAAACGGATCAGAAACTAATTTGGTACAATTTTTCCAATATTAGGAACGTAATTGGTGCAATTGAAATTTCATGAACAATTTTAGTGCATGACGTCAATCTCATGACCACTTTGAAGATTTAGTCACTAAATCCATTTTTAATCTTTTATTTCATTAGATATATTAATCTTTACATCAAATTTAATAAAAAGTTAGACAAATTAGACTTTGTCATTATTTAATAAAAGATATAACTATCTTTAAAAAATTTTAAATTTCTAAAATCGATCCTTATATATAGACGAGTAATTTGATGTGAAAACTGATTTGTTTAAGAAAATAAAAGTTTGAAAACTGATTTAGTAATTAAAATTTGTTATGAACTAAAATGTTTGACTAAATTTCTTAGAAATTAATTTGGAATATTACTCAAAATAAAATAGAAGCTTGTGATGCTCATATCTTTAAAAAAAATGATCTTCTTTCTGAAACAGTAATGCTCTTTTTAGTGATCATAGTTTCCGAATTGAATACAAAAAAGGATCTATGTTAAATTATTTACAGGTTCCAAGCATAGTAAATGCCAAAATGGAGTAAACCATTTTCCCATCATGAAAAATGTTGTTAAGTATCATAAATCAACAGCAACTGAAAGGCACTTCTCTTTTTTTCCCTCCTCACCATGTACAACACAATGTTGGCAAACGAAAGAACTGCAACAAGGGCATGCCATCTAAAATCACATCTACCTGGGTATGTATGTATGCACACCAAACCAGGCACTTCATTTCAGTCCAACTTTCATGTATGCCAATCAGTACCTACCTACGTTTGTTCCTAGGGGAAAATGGTGCTGCCAGATTTGAATTGAAGCCTCAAACCAACAAAAAATTTCTCGGTAAAAAATTAAATTATCGACAGCGCTCTTCAAATCCAGAAACATGCCGCAGGCTTGCTTGAATCCTCATTCAACAACGTGTAAGCTGCAAAACCTGCCAGTTCACTTTGACCTTTTTTCTATATCATATTATTTATATACCCAAAAATGGCAGGCCTGTTAGATCAATAGATCATGTAAGAACATTCTGTTCCGATTATGTATCCCACCGGAATTTGTGGACTGTCCAAAAACAACCTGCCAGCCTTATGCCAGTCCTTCAATGGCAAGGAGGGGTCATACAGAAATTGCTTTCCAGGCGTGGTTTGACCCTAACCAATGTCGTTAAATTCTGGGAATGATGTGCAATCATCAAGATCTGAGATTAAACCAGCTACATAATCATGCGGGACTGCTCCAAAACTCTCCGTTTCATCAAATGAATTTTCCACGTCGAGGACAAAGGGCAGACTGCTACTAGGCAAATCATCAACTACAATGTCATCCATAGTGGATGCTGCATTGAGATCAAATCTCAGATCTTTAAGTGATGGCATTGAGAGGAATGAAGGATCAGTCTGTTGGTGATTTGTCTCACTAGGATCAGTGAAGGCTCTTTTAGACTTTGACTTAGAAGGCTTAGCAGTGTCAGTGTTAGAAAACTTCTGCTTTCCCAATGATTGTATCCTGGACCCAGGTTTGGATCTTGTATCATTTGTTGGAAATGCTGACGAAGCCCATGCTGAACTGTCTTCCTTACATGCTCTTGCTGCCTCCCTGAAGCAGAAAAAAGAGAAGATATATAAACAGTTATGCAGCAGTAACAGAAAAAAAAACTTGGAAAAAGAAGTCTTATCATTTTGTGACAGCTTGACAAAGACAGAACAAATCACTAACATTGTTTGCAACTATTAGTATTGAGGACAACCATGAACAATAGACAACAACGAAGAAGATTTATTTGATGTATAAGAAAAATATGATTGAAGGCGGCCATATATTCTATGATTGATTTCTATGCATTGAATAGAATTTTGAGATAAATGCCAAATAATAATGAGTAACTATCCTTATGCACCAAAAAAGAGAGGTAAGAAACACAACACTACACATTGCAGTGAAAAGTCAAACCATAAACCAAAAACAAACAAAATCTTTTGTCTTGAGTTACCTGAAACGATTCTCAGCAATAGAAGTAAAGACTCTAAAGTGACCATCTTCTCCTGTTTGCTTATTTACAGATGGCAACAGTTCTGTATCTTGTATTGATAAATTTATAACAGATGGAAATGAAGGCAAGGCATCACTCTCCTCTTTCTGGAACTCCAGTGTTATATCCATCTGATCTGTACTCACTTGCATGGGTTTGTCTTCACTGCAGTTAGAGAGTAAGGTTTGGTCACTCTCTT
Source organism: Arachis ipaensis (assembly GCF_059453495.1). Taxonomy (NCBI): domain Eukaryota; kingdom Viridiplantae; phylum Streptophyta; class Magnoliopsida; order Fabales; family Fabaceae; genus Arachis; species Arachis ipaensis. The sequence continues at coordinate 4,101,088 of NC_142444.1, read as the reverse complement.
GCCTACCTCTGGTGTCATCAAGTGCAGAAGCTACTAACTTCTTGCACTGGGCCGAATTACTGAATGTCATCCTTTCAGAGGATTTCTTCAAGGAATTCTGTGAATGCTGGCCAACAGAACTAAAGAAACTCTTATCAAAACAGAGACCATTAGAGGTAGCTGATGGATTTTGCCTTCGGTCAGCATGTGATGAAAGCTTCCAGATACAAGAAAGCAGTGCATAAAAGTGCTTCTGCAGTAGTAATTCCCTATTGGGTTGCACAGAAGCAACATCTAACAACATGCGAATGTTCTCCTGCCAAAGTATATCTTAAGTGAGAAAAAAGTTTTACTTTGCAATATACTCCAAGTAAAGATGAGAATACATAGATGAGGTCCACAAACTGACAAGAAAATATTATAAGAAAATGTGGAGATAAAAATAGGCATGTAAAAGTTATCAGTCCAACCTCTGTAACTTTAAGAAGGGCTTTTCCAGAACCAGCATTGTTTGTCTTCTCATTATTTGTGGCATCCACCGAGTATAAGACATATTTCTGGAATAGTTCTCTAAACCTCTCACAGCAATGGACAGGATGACGATATCTTCCCCGATATGCCCCACCAGCAGTCATGCCATAAAGCGTTTCGCTAACCAAACTCCAGTTAGAACCATATTCATGAACAACTGCACATAATACTGCATCTTCCTGAGGTAACCAAGTATCTGCTGGTGGGATACAATCTTTGGACCAAAGATTTCCCTTTTTCACTTTTTCTGGTTTTATCATCAAGATCCATTTCACTGGCATTGGAGTGATGGATATTTTCCCTCCCATCTTATTTCTGCTTGACGTTTTCTGTTCATTCTCAACCAGAGTCTCTGCATTTTCATCATGCATAACTAATAAGTTGGAATCTAAATCTGAAGCAAAAACATCAGGAAGATCCCTCTTGGATTTTTTTGACTTCTTTGATCTCTTTTCTTCCTCACCATCACTTGTAAATTTAGGTTTCTTCCGTTTTTTCTGCATAGCTGAATTTGGGGATACAAGAGCAAGACTACTGACAACATCATCATCTATAGTCATTGGCTCTGCCTGTGGCTCTTCTTTTACAGGTCTCGTGCCAGAGTTTAGAGATCCTTTCTTCAGAGATTTAAACTTTGCTTTCTTGGGTTTCTTTTTCGGTTTGGGCTTTGAATCACCAGGAGTCCTGATGAAAAATGAAAAGTAAGAGCAATCAGATGTACGTTCATATTTATGGCATTACCTTATTTTTCATGCACACCTCAACTTATATTTTGAAGTTTCACAATTGAAGATAGAAAAAAAGATCAAAATTAAGATAACTTTTCAAACCAGGACAAAACCCACAGCATCCACAGGGAACATAGTTCATAGAATAATGCAATATTTACTAGATGTAGAAACTAGCACAGATCTTTCTTTGAATACCAGTAAGGTGGATAACAAAATATAACGAAAGCCTAGTGCTGCCTTACTTTTTAGAATTTTCTTCCTCAGCTTCCGCTTTCTGTTTAGCTTCATATTCTAGTTCCTCCATCAACTACAAAAACACAAAATCAAACATGTTTATTGATATGCAAAAAGATGACAAGAAAAAGAAATCCAAAATTCGTCCAACCCACCTGATGTTGAGCCAAGGTCTCTACTTGCTGTCGATATGCCTCAGTTGCAAAATCAGCATCCCATTCTAATATAACAGGGAATGTTCAGTCTAGAAACTAAATATCTTCTTAAGTTTCAATATTTGTTATAAGCAATTGATCAATTAATCATCAACCATACTCAACTTCAAATTCAACAAAAATTAATTTTACAAATTAGTAAAAGAGTTCAGGTATGATGCACATACAAAGGAACATGATCTACATGTCATTTATAATATATGTCAACTAAACTCTGCAAGAAATACGTTATTTGGATAAAGTCATGAGTTAAACATATTTTCATGGGGTCTAATCGATGACATTCATTATATTCTAAGGATAATAAACAATGACAATATCAAATTTCAGGAAGCAAAGGGAATAATGGGGCACATACTTTCATATACAAGAGGTTCCTCATCTTCATCAATTTCAGCTTCCATCTCCTCCTTATACCTTTCAATGCGATCCAACTCCCATTCCGTGTCCTCAATCCTGACTTCAGATTCCAAGGCTGTTTTATCTATAACTGGATCCCAAAGCTCCAGAAAACGAATGGCATAACGATCTATAGGACGCAACTTATTCTCAAAGGCAGAGATAGCTTGCCCAGCTGCAGCCATCTGTTTTACATCGGCCAACATGTCAACGTCGTCTTCTTTTAAAGAAACAGTGGCCATTGCATCTTCCTTGGGATCTCCATTTGACATTACTGCATTCTGTTTACTTAAGTTGGACACAGATTCACCAAACTCAGCAGGCTCATCATCCTTCATATCATCTTCATTTCCATACTCATCCTCTTCAAGTCTCCCAATGGCTTCTTCTGTAAACTCCTGGTTGTCAACAGCATCTTCCTCCTCAACTTTCTTTAATGCATTATAATCTGCTTCATCTTCCACACATTTTAATGCAGCCTCTAGGTCTGCATTAGTTACAGACACTTCCCCATTGTTCTGGGATTTCTCCAGCATATTTTTAATCTGAAGTGTTCTATGGCCTGAAAATAGTTCCATAGGATCAAGCTTCTTGAAGAACTCAGTGTTATAACCCCCACTTTGAATTACAAGATTGTCAAGAGCACGCTTCTGATTTGCTTTCTTTAAGATATTTTCCTCAATGGTGCTTTCACTAATCAATCTGTAGATATGAACTTCACGTGTCTGACCAATTCTGTGGCAACGATCCTGAGCCTGTTGATCCATAGCTGGATTCCAGTCACTATCGTAAAAAATAACAGTGTCAGCTCCAACTAGGTTGATACCAACACCCCCACTACGGGTTGACAAGATAAAAAGAAAATATTTGGGGTTAGTGTTAAAGCGCTGCATTAAGGTCTGCCTCTCTTCTGGTTGAGTTGATCCATCTAATCTCATGTAAGTGTAACCATACAAATTAATGAATGCTTCCAGCACATCAAGCATCTTTGTCATCTGGGTAAATATCAGAGCACGGTGACCTTCTGATTTTAATTTCCTCAACAATATTGCGAGTTCTTGCAATTTCCCGCAGTCAAATTGTATCAGACGCCTATCTGGGAAATACACTTGCCTACGAACAACTGCAGGCCTGATTGGTGACAGTAATGGTGACAGAACTTCAGAGCATTTCTGCTTGTAAGATGGATGCAGAAACACAGTTGCCCCACTTCTGCTGCACCAGCAAACTGGAGAGGGTGCTCGTGCTGCTGGAATGGCAAACATGAAACTTTCAACCACATCAGTCATCCTCTGAAATCGTTCGACTGGTGATAGAACAATGTCGGCCAGCTTTGATGAGTACAAATATGAAACAGGGTTTTCCTTAACTTGATGAATATCATATACAGGATGCTTTAGAGTAACAAGATTCCTTAGGCTTGTGGAGTAGATGGGTTTTCTTTTACACCTCAAGGAGTTCCACCATGCAATAGCTGCTGCACGTTCCTTCGCCTCTTTCAACCTCTCTTCCCAAATTGCTTTGCGGATCTCTTCAAAAATGTTTGTTCCTTGTAGCTTTTTTCGACATTTTGACCAAGGCTTAATTACCTCCAGGTCACCCTTATCAGTGCGTTCCATGATTAAACTAGAAGGGGTCTCAATGGCTTGCACTTCATCACTCTCCCAAGAAGTCATGCTATATTCAAGATGAGTAAATAGGAGGCCTAAGCCTTTTAGGTCTACTATTGAAAAGGGATTAGGAAAAAGCATGGAGCAAATAGAAGAACTTAATTGAACATCAATACCCGACATGTCAAAGGAACTGACAATAGGACGACCCTCAAATAGGTCAGGATGATTGCAAACCTTACGAAGTTGCATTATAATACTAATCATCCCAAAAAAGTTGGCACTTGCAAGAGTAGCTTGGGTCTCTGAACTAGCAATGAAGTCTTCATATAAATTACGCTGCCGCTTTGACAGTCTACAGTATATGACATGCTCATGTTTCGATGGAAGTTGCTTTTCCACATCTCGCTTCAACCGGCGGAGTAAGAATGGACGAAGAACATTATGCAGGCGATCAACAACCTCCTTGTTAACTTTCTCCTCTCCCTCTACCATCCCAGATATAGGATTGCAAAACCAATCCTTAAACTCTTGATGAGATTGGAAGACATGTGGCATCAAAAAATGCATGAGAGACCACAGCTCCATGAGATCATTCTGCAATGGTGTGCCAGTCAAGAGAATACGCCGTTTTGAGTTGAAATTCAAGAGTGTTTGCCATCTCTGTGACTTCCAGTTTTTAATGAGATGAGCTTCATCTAAGATCAAGTATTTCCACTTTTTGCGCTTAAAAACTTTGGAATCCTGAATGACTAATCTATAGGTTGTTATGCACACATGAAATGAGTTTGGTTTCAACCATCCTTGTCTTTTATGTTTCCGCTCCTTTGCACTCCCAAAGTAAGTTAAAATTTTGAAAGCAGGACACCATTTCAGAAATTCAGTCTCCCAGTTAAGCATCACACTAGTTGGCACCACGATTAGATGTGGACCCCATATTCCCTTTTCACAAGCAAGATGAGCAAGCAAAGCTATAGTCATAATTGTTTTGCCAAGCCCCATTTCATCGGCCAAAATTCCATTCAGTCTCTTTTCATACATTGTGACAAGCCAATCTAATCCAATGTGTTGGTACTCGCGAAGAGAGTACTTCAGTAGAAAAGGGAACTTTGTACGCACTTTAGTTGTAGAGAAGGTGATTCCAGTTGGTTGAGCTGATCTTGCTGCAGCAGCTGCGTCAGATATATTATACTCGCCTTCTCCTTTTTCTGAAGTTTCATGAGGTACTTCCCATTCTTTTTCCTGAGGTTGAACAGCAGGAAGGTTCTCAGACTTGATATCTTCTTCCATAGGGACAGCAACATCCTTCTGTCCAGAATCTTCATTGCTTGAAGAGTCCTCATGGTGCTCAGATAAAGGAGAAGCATAATCAGATTCATCCCCATGTCCATCATCACTCAGGTCCTAATAAACAGAGAAGAATAGAAATCAATGTTTTTGCACGAATGGGTTAAATCATAAGTAAAAACAAATGATATTACTGCCTACCTTTTTATACCTTGCAAGTAGTTCCTCAATAGGCATGTCACTCTCCTTTTGCAATAATGCAATCTACAACCAATTGCTTCGTCATAAGGACTAGCATAATAAAGACATTTAAAATGAAAAATATGTATAAGGCCCCATAATCTAAACATGCATCTACAAAGCAAATAAACATAGAATGCAAATTTCTGTTCAGCAATAATCTGGGAAGAAAGATAAGCAGTCTAGCTCAAACCTCATCATTGGGATCAATGATATCTACTTTTTCCAATTTTTCCTCCTCGGATAAGGTTGTTTCATCATCCTGATCAGTGAAATCAAGCAAAGACTCAAATTGCCAATCATGAATCAACCAACCAAGAAACGAAAAAGAGCAAATACAAGTACACAATAGTCAACAGTGCCTAAAACTAGAAACTGCCATACCCAACAAAATAGTTGACTTCAAACTGTCAAAACAAGGAGTACATATTGATACAGAACAATACACAGACATAACTTCAAAATTTTGTTTGAAATGAGCTCAGTATATATTAACATATAAAACTGTTTTGAAAAATGATAGCAATATATCTTGATATTTTTACCTGCCTCATTGAGGATCAAAACAAATAGAAACAAATAAGTGGAAATGATACTTTATGGTTATTATATTTGTGTCCTCAAATTTGATTTACCTTGTCCTCTGTTGTTTGCAAGAAGTCACCATCATCCTGCCAATATTTCAGGTAAATCAGGAAGGAACATTGTAAGCTATGAAGTTAACAGCTGAATGTCAATAAATCACAGGAATAGAAGGTGTGAAAAATGGGGAGGCGTGGAGCACATACCAATGATGAATCCAAAGGATTTCATTGATTGCATCCAACATAATACAGGCACATTTGATCAAGGATGATAACAGTAAATTGAAGGCAAAACCACATTGGTCACATTGGTCGAGACAACAAAGCATCACAGATATAAGTAAAGAAGGCCAGATATCTTAATAAAGGAAGTCAAGTTTAAAATTACTAAATGATATTCGTAGATCACAACCACAAAAAATACATTCAATTCAGAAATGGAGGAAATAAAACTTCCAGCACAAGAATTAAAGGTACACGTAAGCAATTTACTTTCATTACCAAAATCATGAAAGATAAAATATAAGTGATACACACAGAAGACCTTTATTGAAAGAAAATTAAATTTAATAGTGAGAATAGAAAGAATACATATGGAGAATAAATCTAAATGCAATCTCACCTCTTCATCAGTAAAGCCATGGGTAGTATCTTCATTAGCCATCTCACTAGAAACCTCCTTAATATTTTCAGATTGATTGTTTATCGGAATAGCAACATCACCATTGTTTACTGGAGTAGCTACGTCACCAACACTTTCTCCCTGTTAATAGAAAAGGAGAATTACGGTAAGTCCATAACTCACTTTGCTGCTGAAAGTGTTAAAACCAAACACATACACAGCGTCGACCAGGGTCCATGCCAGAGTCGCCTGTACCAGTTTCCTTGGTGCATAAAGCATCTCCATTTTCTGCAACATATTAATCATCTTCTGTGTCAGAAACAACAATATCCTGAACAAATTAGCAGTCACAAACACAATGCCAGTGCTTACCATCACTACTTCTAGCTATTTTATCACCATCTTCACTATGCTCTGGACTACTTTCTTGACTTGCAGATTCATCTAATAGATCATGAAAGGAAAGGTGTCATGAATGCTTCAACAGTAATTAAGCAACCTAAGTAGGTAACTTAAGCAGAGTTCACTACCACGATTTTCATTCAGAAAAGGTATATAATGACCATGCAAACCAGCACCTTCTACAACCCTTTCTTTTTATGATCTATGTTGGTCTCCCATATTAACAGATAGCATTTGAGAAGACTAACTGAACTTTCTTGAATAAAAAGACCATGATATAAATAAACAAAAACTTACCATTCCTGCCACCATAACGCTTGAGTAACTCCTCAATTGGAAGATCAATTTCATCATTCAAAGCTGCCAATTCCTCTTGTCTTTCTTCTTTGGTTATATGGGCCTCATCCTCCTCAAGGGTTTGCTCATCATCCTCCTAGAAACAGTACCTCCATTAGCATCAATATTAGTTTGGACCAATCTCATGCATTGAAACACAAGAAATAATTGGATAAAGGACACAGTAATCTTCAATTTCCACAAGAAACACATCATCAAGAAAACTCACAGATAAAAAGAACTGTACAGGACTATAATACATGGGAGAAACGCACTACATAGAAATTCTAAACATGAAGAAGGATTAAAAGTTATCAAGATAAAGATACAAACTGCAACGGTAGCACAAAACAGGGGAGACAAATAATCTTTAGATCATTTCTCTAAAAACAGGAACCTTTTCAGTGAGATGAAGAGAAGAAATTAGATATAAACAGAGATATTCTCTTTACTATTAGAAGGAAATAAGAAAAATGTGACCTAAGACCTTAAACCCTAATATCTTGGCTATTCACTGATTGTTCAACAAAGAAAATGAAATGACACCCCCCTGTACTGGAGTATCACTATCCGCATTATCCTGGAGTTATAGTTTTTTATTTATACACAACTTCCTATGGCAAACAAACAATATGCAGATCAGAGTGTAGATAGAACCAATAGTGCATCCTAATGTCCTACAAGGTATTCCATAACAAAACAATGCAACAAAACAGGTGGAAACTAATAATCTTTGAGTAGGTTCTCCAACAGCAATCACATTTCAAACTATATAATGTGGGTGTGTTTGGTCATGATGAACAAGAGAACAGTTCAAAATAAACATATCAAATCTAATAATCTTTATCTGGGTCAGGATGCAAAATCTCATAAGAATCATAAAACAAAAGAAACCAAAACAAAAGGAAAAAACAAAATACAGAATCTGAGTGCTTGGTGGTTATGGTGAACAGATCAAGAGAATAGCAATTGAAAAAAATAGACATACCGATTCATCATCAGATTGTACATCATATTCTTCATCATCATCAGGTGCATCCAACTGATGCTCTATTACAAATGAATCAAGTTAAGTTAGTAAAATAAGTGACAACCACTTACACCTTAACATACATGTCTTTTACCCACCAACATCAGCTTCCTCGGGTTCATTGATAATGTCTGTATCTATATCCTTGTATTGACTACTCATGTGATGCTCAGCAGAACTTTTCTCAACCGGTTTATAAGGATCCACAAGATTCTTTGCCAGCATTGACGAGTACCTGAAAATGAAACATATTAAAAGGAAAGACCAATGGTGTCAAGCCAACTTCCAATTGCTACCAAAAAAATAAAGAAGTATTTTTTAAACAAAAATAAAATGATAAATGTAGTAAAGTATCCACCTCTCAGTTTGCCCTAAAAGAAACTCAAGCTGTTTGTCAAGTGCCTTTTTCTTCTTCTCGTCAAGCTCCATTTGGTGCTTATAAAGAACCTAGAACAACAATAGATGGAAAGGACATCAAAATTATGAAAACTTATGCAAGTAATTCAGCAAATTTAATTTTAAAAAATGCATTACCAGCTTTTCTATTTTTGTCCAGAACTTCTTAACATCCTTAGAAATATTTAGCGCAACTTTCCGTAAGCGTTGCTCTTCTTCCTGTAAAATATTCCACCCTCATGACGCAGCAATACCAAAACATGAAAGAAAGTAAGAAAGAAAAACACATACAAACACTGATGCTTTCTATAACTGTAACTCTAAATAATACAATCACATCATTGGTAACCGCAGTATGTTATTAATTCCTTAAATTTACAAAAAGAAGAGACCAGAACCTTCATCTTCTTTTCACCTCTGGTAGCCTGATCTAACATGCCTTTGCTGGCTCTCAAAGCAACTTTCTTGGCCTGAGCTAGTTTCCATTTCCTCTCTGATTCAAAGTCCTACAAAACCGAAGTACAATAAGTAAAACCATCAGAACTGAAACAGTGAAACATTACTACATTTAAAAATAAAGAATTACAAAAAGAAGATAGAAGATTTTGAAGGTAAAAACAATAGATACCTTTGACAACCACACCATCTCTTCTAATACATGGTCCCAATGAGTTTTCGGTCGTCGAGGCTCCTTTGGAGCTTCAAGTGCCTGATACAGCAGAAGATGAGAAAAGAAAAATAGGAAAGAATGATTAAACTAAGTTTGAAACTGTTCTCGTCAAGCTGTAGGATGATTTCTTCTTCATCTTTTATACTGTTCTACAATGATTTATTTTCTTTCTTTCTCAAAACTCTTACATACTCTATTTCCTTTTTTGATGGCAGAATAATTTTATTTACATGAAGAGATACAATTACAAAAAGAAAGAAGGATAGGAAATCCTTGCAAACTAAAAAGACAAAACAAGCAACATCAATAACTAAAACGTTGCCTTCACTACGGTGGAGTTCATTACAAGGTTCAGCAGATGTCCTAGTGCCTTGATGTGAATCATGTCCACAAATGCAGAACAAAAAGACACATAAAAAGAATGCAAAAGATCAACCTCACAAAAGTTTCCGCTCAATCTCTCAACATATATAAAGAAACCCGTAAAAGAAGGCCATGAGCTTGGCCCCAAAGCTGACACAAGCTGCCAAATCTCATACCAAATCAAGTAAAGTGTCAAAGGATAGGCTCCGCTTTTTGGTGTCCCATGAAATAAAATACAGAGACATCGAAACAGTAAAGATGGAAAAATCTATCTCCACTCTCCCATATTTTGGTTAAATAAACATACAGAGAAATATGTCCTGTCTCAAGCTATAAACAGGTTAATGTCTCCCTATATCTATCATTTGTGTCCCAGCACCCTGGAGTTTCTGCAAATCGAAGTTCTGAAGAGCCAAAGTGACTTCACTTTTTACACTTCAAGTCATTCTCTTCCCTGAGTTCCCTCCCTCTTCCAAATCCAAAATCTCAAGCATCCCCTTAAGAGAGTTTAGCTCAAACCAAACACACCACAACAGCAGCATGGATTGCATGTTGCAATACAAGTTTATCTTATACACTCACTTGTCTAAGAACCAAAGGAAACATACCCCACCAAAACATGGCTGATGCAACAAATTCATTAGAAATACTTTAATACCAACAACTAAATTATGAGCAAGCACCACACATCCACAAGGGTTTTAAATTGCGGTTGCAGCTGCGTCTGCAGCATAACGGCATTGCAGCCACAACCATAACAGAAGCTATGCCATTCTGGGTTGTTCATCAGAATTTTTTTTTTGGACAAAAATAAAATAAATAAATAATATTTTCTTCTTCCCATACTCATGCAAAAAAATAAAAAAAAAAGCTGCAGTCAATAATATCTAGCATACAATCACACACACTCTCTCACTGACCTGTGCGGTTGGTTTACGGAAGTTGAGAACAGAGGACTTATGTTTCTTCATCTTTTTCTTCTTCTTCCTCAGTTCCTCGAAGACAGAAACAGAAAAAGCAAGCTCCGCCTTTTGCAATTTTCACTTAGATTCGTGGGATGAAGAAGAAGGAGAAGAAAACGTTGGTTGCATCAGAGCATTGCATTTGTCGCTGTTGGGTAATTTGGGGGTATGGTGGTGAAAAAATTTCTCTTTTTTTCTTTTCTTGTTCGGAGTGACAGAATGATCTCGAAGGAGAAAACGGGTAATTCACGTAGAAGACTGAGAGATGTCATATGTGCGGGTTTTGGAACTTTTTTTGTTTATTTTATTTTGGGCTTTTAATGGGCCCTTGTGATTTTTTGTTTAATAAACAATACTAATTTCTACGTTTTTGATTTGCTACAGAAATTATTGGAAAGTGTTGGATACTTATTTTGTGAATTGTTATTTAGATTCATTACCAAGATTTTACTCAGAATCTCGTGTTAATTTGATGGGTTTAGCTAAAGTTTTAAATGTTTTTATTTAATTAATATAAAATAAATATATTAAAAATTTAAATTTTTTATATTTTTAATGAAAGCTTTTTTATTTTGATAGATAAACCCTAATTTTATTTATTAAGTGCTATTTATTTCCAGAGAGTGCAAGTGCTGATTTTATATGACATTATTTAAGTCACCAAAAAAAAATATGACATTATTTGGGGAGCTTTTAGGTTTGTAGCTGAAAATTAAGACAAAACCAGAGATAAAAAGTGACATCATTGTATTTTTAGAAATGATATTTGTACAATGATGATATATCCACTACTCATTATTCTTTCTTTTCTTTGTTCGTAACTACTATTTTCTTTGCAATAAATGGTATGCAGTAGATCATGATTTTTTTGTTAATCCAATTAGACTTTTTTTTTTTTTGTTAATACATACAACATAAGAAGGATACTTATTTAGTAGACTTCTATCAGCTAGAATGTTAATCCAATTTCAAGTTGACACTACTTTGAATTTTAACCCACAATCTCTTATCTCTCTTCTCCCCCTCTATATTCATTAGGTCAAGAGTTAGTTCTAAACTGAGTTACCGAATTTTATTATAGTGTCTTAAAATCATAGTATCTAACATAATGAATTACACTGTCATGAACCTAGTTACCTAGATATGATTAAACCTATTGAATTATAAAGTTGATGATGCTTAAATTTAAACCAACACACTGTAAATGAGAAGCAAGAGATAGACAATGATATAGACAGACAACACAACGGAGGACTTGAAAACATGAGTTTAATTTGGTGGGAGTTAATATAAGGTCTGATACAACATGTTCCTTCTACTCTTGAGGTTTACTAATGTTAATCTTGTGAGAAGTAAAAGTACTAAACAACCAAGATTACACTGGTTTTATGAAATTTCCAAGGAAGAAAATCAGAGAGACTATCATCAGCAATATTATTATTTATTTATGAGCATTTGCCTATGATTTTATCTACTTCTCTTAGTTTGCACAATATCCCTGCTGCTCGGGTAGGTCAAGTAGTTAAGTGCCCAACTTCTTATGAAGTGTCAAATGTAAAAGCTTACATGAATAGATAAACCATAACTAAATGGAAAAGCACATGGTAGAAGAAACTAGTCACAATCAATATGTGATGGTTGGAGGTTGGACAGATAGTATAAACATGCATATACCATGAATTTTCTGGTGTACATGCAAAATTGCAATCTTTAACTTCGCTACTAATTTAAATTTAGATGTACAGTAGCCCAAATAACATAATGAACACCTAAAGCACAATTATGGTCCTTAGTAAGGATAAAATATTATTTTGGTCATCATCTAGACTAATTTTTAATTTGATTTCTAATTTTTAACCCTTCTATTTCAGTCTCAAAAAGTTTCAAACGGTTCAATTGTCCCCAATTAAATTTGACACAAACAATTAGCATATTTAAAAATCAATATAATGTTCAGTTTTGGTATATAAGTAAAATTAACTTACCAATGATCACTAATGTAAAAGCTTCCTATTAATTATTTCAGTCAAATTTAAAACAACATTGAATCCAATTAAAATTGTTAGGAACTAAATTAAAATTTAGCCCCAACATTAAATACCAAAACAGTACTTTGCCCTCTTTAAAAATTTATGTCTACAGTAATTCAACCACACTCTATATGAGTTTATCAATTACCTTCATTCCTTTGCTTAAAACTATAGCTAATTCCAAATTATTAGTTTTTTTATTTTTGTAGTTTTGGTATATCCTTCTCAGTTTTCTAATTTGCCTATTGATATTATCAACCCAAATCACAAAAAAGATATAAATGCTAAAACCATGGAATGACGATTAACTAACCTTTTGTCGTTTAGGTTTAGGTTTATGCTCATGATCAAATTTGTTCTTGGGACCTTTGAATGCCATCATACTCTACATGAAATCAAATTGTGTACCGTACATCCATCTCTGTTTCATGCACGCAGAATTTAAAGATATTAGAAAACACAAATCTTAAGCTTTGTTGAAACAAGAGTTAATAAATGCAGATAACAAAAATACATATATGATAGATTAAGAATAAGAAATATCTCCGTAAAAAAAATTATGTTGCGTATGTGAAGTGTTAGAGTTGAGAAGATTGACAGTGCGGATGAATGGATTGAAAGAATACCTACCATTTATGATGGGGCGTGAAACACAAAGCTATGTTTAAATAACGAGATCCATATAATATACTAGAGTTTGAAGAATAATGAAAAAATAAAAAATTATTTATTTAATACAAGTGACTGATAAAGTGAAAAACTATTTAGTTAATTTGAATTTAGAGTAATTGATTCAAACTTAAAATTTAAAATTATGGAGTCTAAGTTGGAGTTTAAAAGCATGGAAAATATTTTATCAAAGCATATCCATTTTCTACAACATTATCAATTTATCATTGTCATTATAAACACACTAAAAAAAATTGACGAGCTATGCAAGTTCATCTGGTGATATATATATATATATATATATATATATGAGAAAGTATAAGGAACCAATGACCTAAGCGTACAATGTGTACAGTAAAAGTTTACAATGATATATATATAAATTAAGTTAAAAATAATTTTCAATGAATAATAATTATATTTGATAAAACAATTTTTTTTTAAATTTAAAAGGACTAAAAAAACATAAATTACAAATATAAATTTAATATTTATTACATATGAAATTATATTATATATTTAATTTTGATAAATACAAACTCATTTTGAAAAATATTCTTTTTAAGAACATCTAATTCTTAAAAGATGAAAATATAAATATATAATCTTTTTATTTATTAATTTTTTTAGTTTTAATAAATACAAACTGATTCTAAAAATATTTTTTTAACTATTTTCAAAAAGACCTAAACGAAAGTAAAAACACTTTTTTTTTTATTTGGTATTTACCAAACAATAAAATTAGATAATTCTCAAATACCCCTCTGAAAAATTTGACCAAATCAAGTCTAAATTAATCCACTGACATCATATTGCCAATCGAATTACAATAAGAAGAAATTCTTTATTAATTTATTATTATGCACTTAGAACATTGTTTTCTACATTAAATTTAGAATTTGACATGTTTTGGGAAATTACTATTTAGAAATTAGGCATTCCTATTTCCTAAAATATGAATGGCTCACGTTATTTATCTAATATTACATAATAAATAATATAGTTCACAAAAAATAATAATAAGAAACAATATAAAAAAGCATTCATTGATTCTTGAATGAATCTAAAATGCTAAACTAAAATAATCTATCCTACTTAGGCTTTCTCTTTTCATGTCAACAACTCCTTCGGTTTTATTTGAGAATGGCCCCACCTTAAATAATGCTATGGAATTTAGTGTTCCGAAGCTAGCATTTTCTTCAGCTCTTTTTTATTTACCTGAAAATTTATACGAAAAATAATTAATTACCCAACTTTCTTTCTTAATTTACCAAAAAACACATTTCTTATAAGAAAAAGGACTCATGTTAATGAAGGAAAATGATGTGGATTACAAAGTAAACAAAAAGAAAATGTGAATTACCTTCCCCATTGCATTGCGAGGGAGTGAGTCCCAAACAAAAAGTTTTGTTGGTATCTGAGACAATATAAAACAAATAGAATTGAGACACTTAGATATAGGACATACATTTTGATTAAAATTACTGACAAATACGTCCCTCACTTTTTATCTCGAAGACAAATAAGTTCTCGAGAAATTAAATGTCTCGTATTTTAGAACGTCAGAGATGTTTTTATATTTTCAATTAGTCAGAGATTTGTGTGTCTTTGAATTAAAAAGTTAGAGATCTATTGGTCTTTTTCTCAAAATTTTAAGATAACATAATAGACTTGGCTAAAGTCCTAAACTATATACATGAAATATTTCTAAGAAAATATGATGAATCTAATCCATATTCACAAGCATCATCAATCATCCAACAATACCTTGTAAGGTGCAATTTTGGGTTTGGCCCAGCTGGATAACTCTTCCAGGCTTAGAACAGGCTTTGATTCTTCATCTCGCTTTCTCTTGACATCAGCCTCTGGTACAATAATCGCACCGACAACTTCCCCGTAATCTTTGTCAGGTAAACCCAAAACGCAGCATTCCGCGACAGCTTGATGCTGCAAAATGGTTCTGATTGTAAAGATCACATTGTTCCTTATATTTGGCCATTTGGTTCCATTATTATGCAACTATATATAAGTTAATTAGTTAACAATTGCACCATAAGATAGAAAAATGAGCTACTTGCCTCTAGTATAACTGATTCAATTTCTAAGGCAGATAGTTTGTAGCCACCAGCCTTGATTATATCAGCATTAGTACCTGATAATCAAGCGGAGTTTTACAGTTATTCAAGACAGAAATTCAACATACTAGAACTGCATAGAATCCCAAAGAAATGAAAATGGTAATTGTTTGTGCTGATAATAGCTCCATAAAAAAGTTGGCATACATATTATTGAAGTATACAATTACACATAATTCTTCTGTGTATAATCTAGGTTCTATCATTACCTAAGCTAATCAAGACAAAATTGACTTACGAATTCTCAACGTCTCATACATATCTAAATATGTTATCAGTAAAATTTGTCAAAAAATTTAGGTAAAAAACCAAATGTCCTAACCCTAATTATTTGGAATTTAGGAAAGTGGTTTCTTAGGGACTGTTGCAACACTAGCATGGAATTAGCCACCGATACAATTATCATGTTAGGCTGCTTACATTACCCCTTTTGAGTGCTTTCCCAGACCTTATGTTAAGGCAAGATGCTTATGCACCTAGCTGCCCTTTTTTTTTTTTGAGATTCATTTGGAACAATGGAAAGCTCAAGCTGAAAGATAACATCCTAGAATTTTGGAAGTAGGGTACTAGGTATATGAAATTAATGCATGACAGGTGACAATGTGGTGACTGTTACAATTAAGCATATAACAACCACCATATATAGATAGATAAATAGATAGATTTCCTTACGTCCTAGAATGATGTAGTATCCATCTTTATCCGTAGTAACTGCATCCCCAGTCTTAAAGAATCCATCTTCAGTAAATGATTCTTTCGTTATCTGCATTGGAATCATAAAATCTCAGGAGGGAGACATCACATTTCCTTGACCATGCTTTATCTTTGAAATGCAGGACTGTGCAAATCAAATTAAATCTACATTCCTTTCTCCTGTGCTCCATCTTTTAGCATCACACAACTTTCTATTGCTAAAAAACAATCTGTCGTCTTAGGATAGTATGGTACATGCATGGTGGGGGAGCAGGGTATTACATAAGGATGAACAATTGAACATAGTTTATGTGGTGCATTTAACTACTATGTCAGAGAGTACCTCCGGAAGTTTCCAATATTCTTTAAAAGATGAAGGGCTTTTAACACAAAGCTCCCCCACTTTAGTCTCTTCTTTCCCACTGTCCTCATCTGAAAGAATCTTGACCTATCATGCATAGATAGAAAGCAACATTAAAATTCCATGTGATATACCTTACATGTTCACATCAACAATACATGAGGCAACAACACAAGCAGCATAGAAGAATTCAATTCACCCAGGCTTCAGATATGAGTATTTTTTTTAGAACATAGAGCAAGTTTAATTTCCTTAAATATGTGCTTAGA
Source organism: Arachis ipaensis (assembly GCF_059453495.1). Classification (NCBI taxonomy): domain Eukaryota; kingdom Viridiplantae; phylum Streptophyta; class Magnoliopsida; order Fabales; family Fabaceae; genus Arachis; species Arachis ipaensis. The sequence continues at coordinate 4,084,340 of NC_142444.1, read as the reverse complement.
GCCTTAGACTTTTTTTTCTTTTTCCTTTTTGGAATAAATGTGCGTAGACAATTACATAGCCTGATCCTCATAATGTTTTGTTGAGGCTATATTGTCAAACAGATTTTTGCATCAATGGAATGAGAAATCGCAATGTCCATATACTAATCTAAAGTCAATAGTAAATATAAAGTTGCAAGCTAAACTGACCTCTATACCAGGAAATGGTTTGCCAACAGTGCCCGGTTTACGCTCTCCTTTCAAAGGATTTGACAATGCCATGACAAACTATGAACATTAATATAATAACATAAGATGCTTTAAGAATAACCATCACAAAATTATTGAGGGCAATAGTGAAATACATTGTTAGTGATTCTATGCAAAGTTGAAAGCTGAACAACTTAACAGGTAGAGGGTACTTACTTCAGTCATGCCATATCGCTCCAATAAGCGATGCCCGGTGATGGCTTCCCATTCTTGCATAACAGGTTGAGGGAGTGCAGAGGACCCACACATCTGAATGAAAACATGATTCAGATTCGGGCATGAAGGTATTGATCAACAACCAGAAAAAATGCAAGACAACACAACATAAATGGCAAAGCATCATGCATGCTTAGTTACACACTGAGAAAGTCAATCATTAAAATAAAAAATCATAAAAAAAAATAACACTTTATTTTCACAAATTCAATCAATTGTTCATTTATCTTCAAACAATTTGTCACGGTTGCAATTTGTCTCACCATAAGACGCAAGTTCCGTGCAGCAGATGCTGAGGTGGCTTGTAGCTCAGGATCCATTGCATGATAACCTTGTATCAACCGGGTGTACATAGTTGGAACCTTAATTCACAAAAGGATATAATGAGAACAAAATTACTGTTCATAGTTGATACCACATGCAGAATTTAAGCACACAAAATAGTTCAAGTAAAGAAGCATAAAAGAGAATACCATCATATGGCCCATAAATTGTATATTTTATGATTATAGCACCAAATAGAGTTCTGTCTTCAGTTCGGCTTACATTATATTATATAGGATTGTGTAGTGCTAGGCAGAACTATACTTACTCCAGTGAAAACAGTTATAGCATCATCAACCTTAGATCCTTCGGATGGATATGACTCACGCCATCTCTGCCAAATTCCCCTCACACTAAATTTTGGCATAAATTCAACCTTCAACAGGACAAAATGGATTATTAAATACATAATATCATCAATTTAAAAGGGATACAACTAACTTAGAGGTTACTTGCACATGTATTTTCCTTTTTTGTTTGTTTTCTCTAGATTTGTCTTTGGTTTTGTAAGCAAGAGTGAAAAAGAGTATTACCGAGGATCCTGCATAGAGAGGGGCAAATAAAGCATTGAAAAGTCCATGAACATGTATATCACATATGTTAAGGACTGACATCATAAAGATGTCCGAAATCACATCTTCAGCAAATAATCTACTGATGATCATACTTTTTTAATAATAAAATGTAGAATAATATATGCACCAAAAACTTTCAAGGATATGATGCAACGGTAGGCAGTGTAGAAACTTATCAGCAGATGTATACTCCCATGCATTTGCCAAGGTTTGGACCTAAAATCAACACAAAGTTGAGGGGAAAATATTATTGAAAAACAATAAAAATATATAGACGGATTGACATAGTTATATCAACAAGGCTTGAATTGCATTACAATTAAAAATAAGTTATTAAGCAGCACTGCAGCATTACTAGTATTATTTGATATTTGTTAATCACACCCAAAAAATTTGCAAAAACATAGAACTGGTGTTCAGGGAGATCATTTTTATCTCAATAAATGAAACTGATGTACCATTATTCCATGATATTAGACAATCGAGACAAATCATCGACATACCTGGGCAGCAATGCTTCTGTGAGTATGAACCACTCCTTTAGGTTTACCTGTTGTCCCACTTGTGTACAAAATCAGTGCTGGATCTTCACCTATGTCAATGGATGAGGAAAACAAATTATGAGAAACAACCATCAGCTAGGTGCTACCAAAAGGTTTTCTATTTTATCCAAGTGGGAAAAAAAAAATTGAAATTGTTATTTTCTTACTTGGTTTTCCAATATTGTCCCGGAAAATTCTATCAACATCAATTTCCCCATTTTGTGAATCTTCATCACTGCTTTTCTCTGAGGACTTAGTGAGAACAGGTGGGAGATGAAAAAACTGAGAAGAGGTTTTATTGGCAAGGTTTTGCATTAATTCACTATGATCTTCAGTACTCAGTATTGTGGACACATCCTACAGACAAATTATCATCAAATTTCTGTTAAAGGTTGGATCCATAAAGCAGAAGTTGAGCACAAAGGCATGTAGAATAAATAAATGGATCAACTAATTTGTTTCCAACATATAACCAAATCTTGCTTCCATAGGTCCATAACTCGTATAAGAGAGATCATCTTGGCATATTCATACAACCTTTCTGTAAATTGAGAATGAACACACTTGCAGAAGCAACAAACTGGACATAATAATGACAACAGAAGCATGCAAAGAGACTAATCCAGAAGCTACTATGGTTATTGTTGTGAGTTCAGATGAACAACAGAGGCCAGAATAAAATAGTTCAGTCATGTCCCAACATCCAATTAGACTAAATCTATCAAATCAGTAGCGTACTTTCATATGGACAAACATGTACAAATAAATCAGCTATATGAAAGTATAGATAACAGATACCAAAAAATTATAAAGAAATAATTAATTAAACAGTCCTAACAGGAGAAAGTTCACAAGCCTTTTGAACACTAAACAAACAAACAAAAATGGTAGCCATATAAAAAAGGGAGGCTTTCCAAAGCATACCGAATTATTAATCACATGTAAGAGCTCTGGTTCTGGATAGCTTAGTGCAAGTGGAACAGCAACACCTCCACTAAACCAAGTCCCAAGTACTCCAGCTACAAATTCGGCAGAGGGTTTGGCTACAATTCCTATCCGAGCTCCACTAAGGTTTCCCTGCATGTTGGTATTGCCAAAGATTCATAAAATGGTTCTTTTTCCACCTATATGTGGATGCAGCACGGCATTCCCATAGTTCCACATAAGCATAAACATCGAATTATGGAAAATTTGCACCATGCAACAGCAACTTTGTTATTGAATTCAGTTGAAGTGTAACACATGCATGTCTTAGGGTATCTCTTTGCCCTTTTTGTAAAAGGAAACAACTATACTTGTAGCTTACTTTTGTGGTTTGCTTCTGCCCATGTTTATTTCAAAGAAGATGCCATCTCTGACATGCAATGAGATTAAGCATCCTAGCTTCATTTCTACTATACTCTTATTCTTCAATATTTTTTGTTTTAATGTTCGATGTTTTAATGTTCGAAGATACCTTGCCCTCCATTCTTCTTGTACTCTCCTTTTTTTTTTAACGAATAATTTTACTCTTCAAAGAAAAATAACATAATTCTTCATAGTTAAGCCTTATGGCTCTCCTGTTGATCACTCTGATGAAATGCTAAGCAATAGTATTATTTTATCAATCAATAGGCAACAAAAATAAAAACTAAAGGTTTGACTCACTGTCTTTACATCACTGCCACACAATATATTAGATATCTTCTCTGCGGACAAGATTAGTTGCCTGTAACTATAACTCTTCTGGTCAGCTCTGATAGCAACACTTCCATGAGTTGCAAGTTCGTTCTTGGCAACTGCTTTGAACACCTCCATAACTGAAGCAGAATGAGAAGCTGTCTAAAACGAAGGAATCATTCAGTCAATCAAATAAATGGATTCATTAGATATTAACAATATATAAATTCTTTAACCATAGAATTACATTATCTAATTGATATCTGTTAAAGTGATCATTCAAGTTCAATAAACTGATAACTGCTCAGAACCAAGGTGGCCGTTCAACATTTCCAGCACAGGAATATCAGCATCATCATCAAATCATCACAAAAATCAAAGTAAATATCATCTTATTGGATAGAGTCCATCTACTACAAACTGTTACCCTAATACAGCATCTAGATATAAAAGCAGGTACAGTTAGTCCTAATCACAACCGAAGGAACCTTTTACAGTTTTCTTCTTCCTTTTCAAAATACAAACCAATGGTTCAGAAATCAGTAACCAAAGAGTGTAATTTGATCATAAATATTGCACATGCAAAATATCGGTCCAAATAACTCAACTCAGATTTGTACATACTTACAACTTGATCAAAAATCAAAAACGAAAAATGTTAACTTAATTGACCATACATGATCATTAGCTAATAGCTACAAGGGAACAAAGCTCTACAAAAGAAAACTTCCAGGTAAAATTACTTACCCCAAGGCCATTTATTTTCCCATTTTTCTCATCAAATTCAACCTAAAGAGATGATTTTTCTCATCATGATGTAGAAGAAACCAACACAAACCAATTACAGCTGCATTGGGAAAGGTGACACCCCAATAACACACTCTATCAAATTCAACTTCAAAACTGAATTTTTCATATACCCTTTAACCCATATGACACAAAAGAAATCAAAGAAGAAACAACACTAGCAAACAAAAAAAAAGTTTCATGTCAGAAAGCCAAAGAGAAAGAGAGAGAAAACAACAAGGACCTGATGAAAATGGAAACTCACCCAAGTGATGTAGAAGCTGAGAGGAACGCGAGCTCAGAAGCGGTGGAAGAAAGTGAGAAAGTGAAGGTATGAAACCATAAGAGGTGATGCACTTATGGAAGCAGAGGAGTGTGAGGTGTTTGTTGAAAGTCTTAAATGAGCAACTCATTTAGTTGAGCAAATTAGTTATTGATCGGAAAAAGAGTTAGGTGGGTAAAGATAATAAACACACGTAAGTAGCAATTGGATTTTTTCGTTTTCGGTCAATGTTGTTTGTGAGACTATTAATGTTGCTGTGTGCTGTTGTGGGTTTTCACTTGCTATTGAGGTGCCACATTCAATTCTGAAACGGAAACGGTGATTTTGTTCTAAATTGTTCGATTTATTCATAAAGAGGGTATTTGGAAAAGGGGTTTATTATTGGTACTGCATACCTATAACCGAATGAATGAATGAATGTTGTTGCTTCTGTTATAAAGTATGCATTCTTGCACTATTATTGAACGTGTAACATTGAAGATGGGATCTTGTCTTGTGTTTGATTGATATATATTGCAGCCAGAAAAAAAATATATCTACTCAAAAGAAGATATTAAAAACATCTTCTCATAAAATGATAAAAATATGTGTTAAAATTATAATTTTTTTATTTAGCTACACTTTAAATAAAAATAAAACATTTATAATAAATTAAATCTATAATTCATCATCTAATGATAAAAAAATATATATATTTTCATATAAAAACAGCTATAAATCTTTTATTGTAGTATAAAAAAAAGTTAATTAATACGATTATTATTATTATTATTATTATTATTATTATTATTATGTAATGGGGGTGGGGGGTTGGTTAAATGATCAAAATGTCAAAAACTCAAGATAGTGTATATACTATATAGCTCACAAAATTTCTAAACAATAATATTAATTGAAAATAAAAATTATCAACAATTAAGTAAATCCATTTGTATTGACAAAAATGTTGAGTTAACAATTATATGAAAAAAAAGCACAAAGAAATTGTGTAATAACAAAGGAAAAATTAAAACACATAATTTTTTGTTAAAAAAAAGACATGAATTTTAGTTGCATAATACAGAAATTATATGTTCTTTTTTTATTTTATTTTTTTAAAATTGTGTATTACTCTAAAAAAAACTTCTTAATAAATCCTCCTAAAATTTGTGTTTTTTCTTAACAAATTTCTGTGTGTTCTTTCTTAGGTTTCTATTCAAAAAGTTATGTTTATTTTTAAAAAGTTCTTATATTTATAAGCAGAACATTTATGTGTTTATACTCAATAAGTTTTTGTGTTTTTTTTTTGTTTTTTTCAAAAAATTATATTTATCTGCAAAATTATTTTGTATTTATCATCATAAAATTTTAGTATTTATTAATAGATTTATGTATTTTCTTCTTTTATTTCTCTTGAAAAATTTATGTCTATCTTAAAATATATCTGATTTTATTATGGTAAAATTTATATTCTTTTCTCAATAATTTTTTTTAAGATTAAATTCAAAAAATTGTGTTTATCTTTAAAAAAATTTGTGTTTATCGTCACAAAATTTCTATGTTAAATATAAACAATTTTTTTATTTCTTTTTTTATAAAAATTTTAAAATTTCACAGTTCAAACAAACAAATAAATAAAGAAGAGAAAAAACATAGAAAAAGAATGAGGAGACATAGAAGATCCCAAAAATTAACTAGAAGAAGAAAAAAAAAAGAAGAAAATGAAAAAGAAGAAAAAGACAAAGGAGAAGAATTGAAGTTGGAGAAAGAAAATTATGTAGAAGGAGAAAAGAAGGAAAAAGAGAAGACATTGAAAGTTGAGTGTGTGAGTAAGATAAATAAAAAATAAATTTTGAGGTATTTGGTTGAATTTAATTAATTACAAAGATAATTTGTTTATCCAATATATATATATATATATATATATATATATATATATATATATATATATATATATATATATATATATATATATATATACACTTTCATGTTATTAGATAATTAATTTCTTTTATTGTATTGGTGTTTGATTTAGTTACACATGATCAATGTGCAAAGTTTTAGTTAGTATATAAAGTTTAATTTTAATCTACTAACAATATAAAATATTTTATCCAGTGTCTAATTATATCCGTTCTTTTGACTGACTATTCGTGTGATAAATGTAAGAAAAAGTTACTTTTATTGTATAGTGTTATGTAATTAGACGTACATATAAAGTTACTTTATACTAATAGTGCATCAAAATTAAATTCTAGTATATATTGACAAATTTAATAATTCTTTGCTTACAGAAACATCAAAGATTTATGCTTCTGATATTTGAGATTTGACAATTTTATGTTGATATGCATTGTTGAAATATAAAGTTAAAAGGGTAAATACAATCTCCAATTTCTATTTGTTGCATCACTACTACTACTACCTATGAATAACACGACACTAAAAGTAGAATTCACAAATCTACCAAAAATTATTCGGTACACTGAAGAGTTTTTTGTAGAGAGTTCAAATGACAAGCTCAAAAGCTAAACCAGTACTAATGTAGATGGAAAACTATTATCAACATCGTATCAAACACCTGAATGTATCTTTCAAGAGATTTTTACATTCGTAACATACAAAATTACAAGACTGATGCAGTCCTCAAAAGAAGGAAAAGCCTCGCTTCAAAATAATCTGTCCATGAATACACACGGATACAGATGTTTCATTGACAATAGTTAAGACGAAATACAACGGCAATAGTCTTAGAGAAATGTTCAAGTTTTTAAGTATTTTAACTCTGGCATTTCCTACTTTTAATATTAAGTGCCACTTGTCAACAAAGACTAATGTTCTAGGCTGCTTCCACTTTCGCTACGAATTCTACTTTCAGCATTCAATAATGAACTACACATATCAGAGATATGTTTTCGGCCCAAGACAATAAATAAAAGAGTACTTCAAAGACAAAATTACCATTTCCCCTTCTAACATTTTTTTTTGTTCCCACCATATTCTTTAGTCCGGTAGGCCAATGACTAATCCGTCGCAAATCGGAACTTCATTTTAAGGTTTGCCGCTGGCCAATAAGTTACTGCATGTATAAGGCGAGATTCGAACTCTCGACACTTACTTAAGCAAACTAGTGAACTAAGCAGACCAATCCAATTTGATTTTTCCCCCTCCAACATTATTAGTTCGCACTTGCTCATTTATATTCAAGGACAAGACAAGACCGCCAATACTCATTACAGCATATCTAACTCTCACAATGAGGATTTTTTTTTTTTAAATAAATTAAAAAATCAGTATTTCTCAAAACAAATTTAAACAACATTAAATAGAAAAACAATATTTAGAGGACATGTTAGCTAAACTTTTTTCAAATTATAAAGTTTAGACCTACTTTCTATAGTGTATGTTCTATTTTCTATAGTTCATTGAAATGACAAATTACAATGTTGCATGACTTGTAAAGTTTATCCATTGTTTATGTTCCATTGGTCATTAAATGACTTACCTTGCTGTTAAATCAAAGCCCAGAATTTTTTCCTTCTGTCATGATTTATACATTTTGCTCACTGTAACTTATTCATTGCTGAATAATTGAAATGAAATCTGAACAAATGTATCGAGTTATGAAGTCATTATCAGTGAATCCCTATTGCTCTGAAGATGCCAAGGAAGCTATGGAAGCTGTATGGGATTTTTGTTACATACTGAGTCATTTGAAAGTGATCTATAAGAAAAACTCTCTGGTCTATGAGGTGACCACAAGTGTGTTTCAAATTCAAGAATGGAAAAATATTTATATGTAGCAAAAACTTTATAAATAGATTGAAATTCCGAATTATTCTCCAAGGAATTCTCGATTAGACACTTTATTTCTGACAAATTTAATACCTAAAGACATCAACGATTCCTCCCGTCAAACGGATTGCTCCCACGTATGTTGACAACTAACAGAAAAGTGATCCATGGGTTGGTCCCGGCCACTTTGGCCCTGGCCTGAGACTGAGGGAAGTTTTCTTGGTAAGAAGAGCACAATTATAATATGGAAAGCAGTCTTCACCCTTGGAAGCATTTAAATATATACACCAATACACAATCAATTTGCTTTCATACAAAAATACTGCAACTAAACAAACCAACACAATCTAGAGCAGGACTGCCTAGAGACCTTTAACAACTGACGTTATCTTCGCTTCTCCTTAATGCGACTTAACAAACTAGTCAGTTGATAACCTCACCTTCATGACACAGCCAAAACGTGCAGCGAAAACATAACTAGGGAAGATGATTGAACTTTCTACAAGGTACATAAAGAAGGAAGATACGAGGTTTTTGTGCATATTAATTCCAAAATCATAAGTGTGACATCAGTAATGCTCATGAATCTGCAACAGACAGGTTATTCTCATTTTTGTTTCTAAAAAAACACTTGTAAAACTTTACTCTCTAGACAGGGGCAAGGATTCCGGGGGAAGTTCGACAATACTACAGTTCAGGGAAGAAAACAAGGGCTGAAATAGGCACCCGACCACAAAATTAACAGAAAATACACTGTTGAAGGTACACTAAACGGGGTTTTGTAGAGAGTTCAAATCATGATAAGCTCAAAAGCTAAACTAGTATTACCATTTCAGATGAGATCTCAAAGAAAAGTCAGGCCATGGATTTTTTCTTCTCTGCCTCGAGTCTCTGCAGCTCTGCCAGCCTTTGTGCCCACTCTCTTTCTCTTGCAACTGCTGCCATTTTGCGCTCTATCCTCTTCATATTTTTTCTCCGTTTAGCTTCTTTCATCTGAGCTATCCTTTTCTTCCTTTCTGCCTGTAAATGCCAGAGAATTCCACATTGAAAATAATTAATGGAGGTGGAAAACTATTATCATCATAGTATCTAACACAAACTTAAATGTATCTTTCAAGAGATTTTTAAATTTTTAACATACAAATTAACTCATGCATGACATTTTATGTACCATGTTGAGTATCAAGCCAAATATAATCTAATCCCATTGTATTACCAAATTTTCTTTTAACTTATAACTATCACTTGAGGAAGAGTTCCCCAGCTTCTACATTGGACTTATAAGTTATAATACAAATGCTTGCAGGTGTTGGGAGTACCCTGGTCTAGGAGCCAAAAACAAAATGTCAATTTCTTGACAATTATTAAAGTGTCCTCTTCAAAACAAAACAAGATGATGCCCTCACACTTCCCCAAACCACTTCCAGAGAAGAATAGCTATTCATTTTAAAGCTACCATCCAATCCTCACACAACCAACAAACAGAGCAGAAATGAATTTCCTAGCCTGCCTAATTTCTACAATGTTCCTATTACACAAACAAAAAGGAAATATAGTTATTTTTGCTATTAATCATAAACCCTAAATACTATTGCGGACTACAATTTAAAACCATGTCTAAACCCTCTATTGTTCAATGCCTGAATTTCAATTTTCGGGAATTAAAAGAGCGCACCAAAATAAAAGCACGGCGCAGCCTCATGCGTTTCTTCTCGTTCCTCCTCTTGATACTCCCTTCGTTTGGCTTATTCGGAAGAATGGTTTCGCCAGGAGTATGCTCAACCCAAGCATAAGGCCCTGCAAAATACACGCACAGAAAAGAAAAAATCCACAGTTTCATTACGAACAGATTCAAAAGCAAAACCACAAAAAAATTGTTTTTGAAAGAAAAGGCTAGGCTTGTGACGCGCCTTGGGGTTTCAAGGAGGCTCTCTTTCGGCGCGATTTATCAGCGGGACGGCGTTTGGGGAAGCGCGTGTCAGTCAAGCTATGGAGATGGTTCGAAAGGGGAAGATTCCATTGGTGCGTTTTGAAGAAGCAGGGATCTTGCTTCGGAGATGCGAAAAGGAGGCCACGAAACGGCGTCGTTGTGGTGGCGGCGGCGGTTGTTATGCGAGAGGTTAGGGCAGTTGATGATGAGATTGAGAGAGGGCGAATGAGGTTTCTGAGGATTCCGAATCCCATTTCTCTCTCAATTCGATTTGCACATGCAACTCTTTGAATCACTGCACAAGTGTTTTTATTTGGATCAAACTATCAAGCGTTCTAAAACGAGGTTCAGATTCAGAGTCTAATGAGTAGAGCTCGTACTTCATAGTAACAACTAACAAATAACCCTCAAATCTAATGTTTGAAATAATAATTTTTTTAAACTATTTAATATAAGAAAATTATATTTCCGACATTTTTAATAAAATTTTAATAATATTTTTAAGAACTTAATTTTGATATAAATTTACACAAATCATTCAATTAAACTCATATATTTAAATAATTTTTAGGTAATAAATCTAAAAATTAAATAATTTTATTAATATAATAATATATAATTAATTATGTGTATACAATTTTTTTTCTACCGTGCATACAAATTAAATTCTACTTTTAAAATATGTTGTTAAAGCATAGCACATGTTAGCAAGAATTAAGTTTTTCTCTTTGAAGGTTGAACACTTGATTCGTGGGCATGTATAATACACCATTCCTCCATGGAATGTATCAATTCAATGTTCTCTCCAAGTCTTTCCTATTCTATTTAATTATTTACAATAAATAACTTTACCTTTCTTTTCTATAGATGGATGATGGTTTTACATTATTCTCTAAAGGAGCATTTTAATTTGACTATAAGGAGAGTCTCGTTTGTATGTAACTAATGTGTTCATAATTGAATTTGATATTTCGTCAGTTATTCCAGTTCAAAACTCTTTCCTGGAACTAGGATTTTTTTTTCACCGTCGCGTCTTTTCCATCTTCGCGAGCTAGTTCTTTCTGTTTCTCTCTCTCTTTAGCGGCGACGCGACGACCTGCACCTCGCAGCGGAACGAGGCCGAGTGGCGGCCAGACGCGACGCATTCCTCACCTCGATGGCGACGCGTGTGACGGCGGCGATTCCTCCCCCTTGATCACTGGCTCGCGTCCCTCTCTCCCTCTCCTTTGGGTGCGATACGATGGCGACAGCGACGCATGTGACGACGGCGACTCCTCTCCCCTTGGTCACTAACTCGTCGTCACCCCTTCTTCTCTCTTTTCTACTTCTGCTTCTACTTCTTCTGTTTTTTTGGCTTTTGTGTCTTCTGCTTCTACTTCTGTCTTTGTTTCTAATTCTAATTTTGATTTGTTTTTTATTTTATTTTATTGTTGTGTGTTGATTTTGTTGGTGAATTTGATGTTGTTTAATCTGATTTGATGTTCTTGAATCTGATTTAGTGTATTTGGTGGTGGTAAATGTGCTGACGGTGGTGCCCGTAAAAGTACTGGTGGTGGTGGAGGGTATTTTTGTCCATAAAAAATTAAAAGGACGATTTTAATGTGAAATAAAACGTTTAAGACAATTCTAAATAAAAAATTATGTGAAGGATGATTTCAATTCCGACCCCACACGTTAGGACCAAAACAATACTTATCTTTAAAAAATAGGACTATAGAAACAAATGAATAACCGACTTATTTCATGTGTATTTTAAAAAATCTAAAGTTTTTTTTTTAATTTATAATTTAGAATCCAACACATATGATGCTTTATATAATTAATCTTATAAGTTATAATTCATCTCTTTTACTCTGGCTTTTGAAATACCAATATTCATTAATATTTGTTGTCACCATTATTTCAGACTTTAAAAGTTATATTTTAGAAAATATGAGTTGAATAATTAAAAAGATATTTAATATTATTAAGAAAGAACTTTAATTACAAAAATATCTTATTAATTATTGTGAAAATTATTTAAAAATATAGATTAAATATTCAATTAGATTTTTGTCTATTTTTACAAAGAATAACATAATTTTTTGTCTAAAAAAGATGACACTTTGATCTTCAATTTTTTTATTTTAGAACATTGTGATTTTTCTTTTAAAAATTCCATTAAATAGTAACGAAAATTAGTTTTATTAAAATTTTATTTATAATTTATAGGGGTTTTAAACTCACATACAGAGACGGACCTATTTATAATTTATAATTAGTTTTATTTATATATATATATATATATATATGTGTTCCCATTTTAAATTTTAAATGACCCAATTATAAATAAAATTGGTTCAATTATTTAAAGTCTTAAATCCACTTTATCTTTTTATCATTTTGACTATTAGTTTCATATTTTCAACCATCACCACTTTTTTATTCTCTTAAATCATCTTCTTAGTTTCATATTTTCAACCTTTTTTTTTATTTCTTTTTTAGTGGTCATTTTCTCTTCATTGAAATGTAAATTTTAAATTCTCTATTTTCTTTATATAACTCTCTATGACTCTATGTATCTTTCAATTTCATTGTTTCTATTTTTGATACTTTCAATTACAAATTTTAATTCAAACAATTATAGTTTAAGTATTAATCTAATTTTTTATTTTCTTCATGAATATATATATTTTATTTTATTCTCAATTTAGTGATCTTTATTATTTATTTGTTTATCTTTCGTTCTATTTTATTATATGTAATTATGTTGCATATAAATTTCTAAAGTCAATTGATCAATTTACTAATTTAGAATATATATTTTTTTATTTTTAGAAATAGTAATAGAAAAATATTTCAAAAAATATCTTCCGTTCTATTTTATTATATGTAATTTTTTTTGTATTCGAATAATTAATATGCACTTTTATTTTTTTTTAAATTTTGATTAATATATTTTTAATAGTAATGTATATTATTTTTGTTCCCCGATATAAATTTTTTTGGGTCCGTCACTGTTCACATAAACTATTAATAAATTTATTTTTTAAAAATTTTTTTACTTGTAGTGGTTAATTGAAGAAAAATCATTGCTAAAAATGATGTTACTGAAAAAAATAATTGCAGTACAAAGACCTTTTTAAAGAAAAATAGTATCGAACAATAAATGAAATAAGATAACATTACTGTTGATAATATTTATATTGGTGATGATGACAATAAAAGAGATAACAATGGTGATAAAATATGGTTACATAATAAAAATATTAGAGGTAGAAATAATAATGATGAGGATAAAAAAAGTGGTAGTAGTAATAATCATAATTATATTGTTAAAGAAAATATTGTGAATTTAAACCACCATAAATTATAAATAAAATTTTTACAAAATTAATTTTTATTTTTATTTAACGAATTTTTTAATAGAAATTAAAAGTCGTATTATTCTAAATAAAAAAGTTAAAAATTAAAATATCTATTTTTTTTTTTGAATAAGGGGCGTCTTATTCTTCATAAAAATAAATAAAAGCCAAATTGAATTTTTACTCAAAAATATAAATTAAATAATTAAAAAGACATTTGATATTATTAAAAAGAGATTTTAATTGCAAAAATTGTCTTATTACCAATATTATAAAAATCATTAAAAGAAATAACACTGAAATTGAGAGACATATCTATTTAGTTTTATAATAGAATTATATCTACAATAATATGTTGAGATGATAAAGAGAAAAAGAAATGATTAAAAAGTTTTAAACGAGATAAAGAGATAGATTAATATAAAAAAAATTAAAATAAATAATTTTCCACTAATAAATAATTTTTATTTGTTGTTTTTATTTTTATATTGATTTTAATGGATAGATTTAATATTTTTATGTGGTGTTGGTACTTTTTTTTTATTTTTAGTTATTATTAAAATTATTTGTTTGGTCATATGTTTTTGTGAAAACGTATTCTTTTTTTCTGTCATCTCTTTTGTTCCATCTTTGTACAGATATTTTTTATTTAAAGATGTGTCTTGAAATTTTTTTTAGTTAATCTCTTGATTGCTATATCATCTAGATTTTATGATATTAGTTATGGTGAAGTTGATTTCTATAATTAATAAAAAATATAAATGATGTTTTAAATAAATAATATTTTTGTAATATTATCTGTTTTATTTGTTGTAACAGTGGTTGAATTTTAGTATTTTTTGTTGGGATAAATATCTTGGTAATAAAGTATTAATGTGAGCTTTTTTTAAAGTTAAAATTATTTATTTTGACTTCAAATATAAGTGTAATGTTATATAAATTTTTAATTGATATAAGTGTAAAGTTGTATAAAATTTTAATTGAGATTATGCTTTAGTGTTATTACTGTTTTGGAGTGTAATTAGATTTAAGGTAGTTGTGCCTAATATATAATTTTTTTGCTTTTCTATCAAAAAGCATAAAAATTGTAACACTTAGATATGAAATCTTTAATTTAATTTTGAATCTGTAATAATTATTAAGTTAGTAATTTATAAATGAAATTTTTATGATATGTATAATTTGATAGTATTTTTTATAATTTGAATTTGTAATAATTTTTGATATTGTAGCAAAAAAAAATTATTTTTATAATTTTTTTATATTTACTTATTTTTTTCTCGTAATGCATTCAGTATTTTAATGATATCTATAATAATAAGAATAATTTTTTTTAGAACACTTATTTTATATATATATATATATATATATATATATATATATATATATTGAATAAATTATTTTTGATAAAAATCATTTGAATAGCATAAAATAAAAATATATGTTAATATTTGTTTAACCCATTTTATCCACAATGTCTCAAATGATACAAATTTAAAAGAGTATTTAAAAATAATTAAAATTGATTCTTTGATTTACATAGCATATTGAAATAAACATAACTATAAAATTTTAAAATATAATTATATGTAAAATATTACAAAATAATAAAAAAAGTATAAATAATAAAATTATAAAAATATTTTTCATAAATTTATTTTAAAAATATAATAAATATTTTTATTTTGTACCTAATTATTTAATAAAATTATTTCTAAGTAGATAAGTTTCTCTTTATTAATATTATGAATTATGAAATAAAATAATAGTGGTAAGAATTTTATGTATGATATATAAGTATGTCAAAATAGTATAGAATTTGAATATTTTGTAATTTTAAATTTATTATGATAATATTATTATTATGATATTTTTAATATAGATATTTATTATATTTAATTAATGTTTTATATTTCTATGAAATAATAATATGAAATAAATTAATTAATGATGAGAGTTATGTTTTTAATTTTTAATTTTTTTAAATATTTTATTAAAATTTAATTGATTAATTTTTAGATTTTATTAAGTAAGTAAAATTGATGAGGTGGTATCACTAGGAGAATAAATATAACTTAAATCTAATATAAAAAAGTTTTGGCATAAATTTTTATATAATAAAAATAGATAAGTAGATAGAGAGACAGACTAATCTTCAAATTAATAATTTTTAGTGAATTAATCTTGGAATTAATAATTTAATAATTAGAAAAAGTTTAGGGACTTGTAACTTTATTAAATTCTGGCCAGTATGTAACTAGCAAAAAAAAGTGAGTTATTGAATAAAATCTCACACTAATCTCACACCATTAAAATCATCATTAATAATTATTTGATGGCTACAAATCACAAAAATTGTTGGTCTGCATTTCTCAAATAACTATTTACTACTTCCTGTGGAAAATTGCATAGGTTGGTAAAGGCATCACGTGGCATGTGACTCGGCACGTGACTAAAAAAGGACAAAAAACTGAAAGAGAGAGTTCATTTTGTTGTGAAATAAAAGATATATATAATAGAGATGTACAAATAGAAGACTCTAGTATTAAAATAATTAGCCCAATAATAATTTATATATATAATAATATTATATGTTGTAATGTGTATATATATACAAAGATAGAAAGAAGTATTAAAAATAAAGAGAGAGAGAATCGCATCTGTTTATTGTTGCAATTTCAATATAATAAAGATGGTTAATATTGCTATTAATATTATATGTAAAGAGTAATAGAAAATAGAATTTAAAATACTTATAAAATAAAATAGGAGAAAGAATTGTAGTAGAAATATAAGGAGAATAGTATTTGATTGTAGCATAAAGAGGGAATAGATTTCTTGCTTCTGTGTAAGAAAGAAAAGAGAGAGTATTTTTATTTCTTGTTGTGTGTTGTACGTAAAGGCTATGATGCCTTATTTATAGTAGTACAAAATCAACCTTCATTAAAGGTTGGTCTTCAAATTTCTTCCTTGAAAATAAATCTTTGCATGGGAAAGATTATTAACCGCCCAATTGATAAATGGGCATTCATTTCATGTTTATCCCAACACTCCCCCTTGAATGCCCATTAAGGATTATGCCTCGTTAAAACCTTACTAAAGAAAACCCAATGGGAAAAAACCTTAGTGAAGGAAAAAGAGTACAATATCCTTTAGTGATGGGGACTGCCTCATTAAAAACCTTGTCAAGAAAAACCCAATGGGAAAAAACCTGACCAAGGGAAAAAGAGTACAGTCTCCCCCTCTTGCCGACATCATTTAATGTCTCGAAATCGGCGCATTCCAATCTCATGTACCAATCTTTCAAAGGAGGATTTCGGGAGTGACTTTGTGAATAAATCTGCCAGATTGTCACTTGAACGGATCTGTTGGACATCAATTGTCCCTTGATTTTGAAGGTCATGAGTGAAGAAGAATTTGGGAGAAATATGCTTTGTTCTATCACCTTTGATGTATCCACCCTTAAGTTGAGCAATGCATGCTGTATTATCTTCAAACAGGACAGTTGGAGCTATCTTATGATCAATCAGTCCACATGATGACATAATATATTGAATCAAACTCCTCAGCCAAAAACACTCGCGACTAGCTTCATGAATCGCCAGTATTTCAGCATGATTAGAGGAGGTTGCTGCAATCGTTTGTTTCGTGGACCTCCATGAGATAGCTGTACCACCATATGTGAACAGGTATCCTGTTTGAGACCTCCCTTTATGTGGATCAGACAGGTATCCGGCATCTGCATAGCCAACTAGTTGTGACTTGGATCCATAGGGATAAAATAATCCCATATCAACCGTCCCATGAAGATATCGAAAAATTTGCTTGATTCCACTCCAATGTCTTTTGGTTGGAGAGGAACTATACCTTGCTAGTAAATTCACCGCGAATGATATATCGGGTCGCGTATTATTAGCAAGATACATTAGTGCTCCAATGGCACTAAGATATGGTACTTCAGGACCAAGGATATCTTCATTTTCTTCTTTAGGACGGAATTGATCCTTTTTCACATCTAAAGATCTTACAATCATTGGGGTACTTAATGGATGTGACTTATCCATATAAAATCTTTTCAAGATCTTTTCTGTGTATGTTGTTTGATGAATAAAGATCCCACTTTTTATATGCTCGATCTGCAGGCCGAGACAAAATTTAGTTCTTCCAAGATCTTTCATCTCAAACTCTTCTTTTAGAATTTTTATAATTGTTGGAATCTCTTCAGGAGTCCCAATGATATTTAAATCATCAACGTACACAGCAATTATAATGAATCCGGATGCAGATTTCTTTATGAAAACACACGGGCAGATATCATCATTCTTGAATCCGTTTTTGGCCAGATACTCAGTAAGACGATTATACCACATTCGTCCAGATTGCTTTAGACCATATAAAGATCTTTGCAATTTGACTGAGTATAACCCTTGCGAATATTCATTGGATGGTTTAGATATCTTTAGTCCTTCAGGGACTTTCATATAGATATCACGATCTAATGAGCCGTATAAATAGGCTGTTACCACATCCATTAAATGCATATGCAGTTTATGATATGCAGATAAACTGACCAAATAACGCAATGTTATCGCATCCACTACAGGGGAATACGTTTCTTCATAATCTATACCGGGCCTTTGTGAAAAACCTTGTGCCACAAGTCGGGCTTTATAGCGCACAACTTCATTTTTCTCATTTCGTTTTCTCACAAATACCCACTTATATCCAACAGGTTTTACATCTTCAGGTGTACGGACTACAGGTCCAAAGACTTCACGTTTTGCAAGTGAGTCTAATTCAGCCTTCATGGCTGCTTCCCATTTTGGCCAATCATTTCTTTGTCGACATTCTTCAACTGATCTTGGCTCAAGATCCTTACTTTCATGCATGATATCTAATGCCACATTATATGCAAATATTTCATTGACAATTGTCTTATTTCGGTCCCATTTCTCTCCTGTAAAGACATAATTTATCGAGATCTCGTCATTTTCACAATTTTCAGGTACCTGAACGTCTTCTGGCGTTATATCAGAATTTTGGACAACTGCGGGTGTCTCTACTATGTCTTTTTCAACAGGAATCATATTTACCTCTTTTCTCTTTCGAGGATTTTTGTCTTTGGAACCGACAGGCCTGCCACGCTTCTGGCGTGTATTTGCTTCAGTGGCAGTTTGTCCAACTGGGACATCAATTCGAATTGGGGCATTTTCCGCCCTGCCACGCTTCTGGCGTGAATTTGCTTCAGTGGCTACTTGTCCTACTGGGACATCAATTCGAATTGGGGCATTTTCCGCTGGTATATACGACTTGGTTATCCTCTTTGTATCGGAAAATGCATCAGGCAATTCATTTGCTATTCTTTGCAAATGTATAATCTTTTGAACTTCCAGTTCACATTGCCCTGATCGAGGATCTAAATGCATCAATGATGATGCATTCCAATTAAGTTCCTTTTCAGGAAGCTTATTCTCTCCCCCTAATGTTGGAAATTTTGATTCATCAAAATGACAATCCGCAAACCGGGCTTTAAACACATCACCAGTTTGTATCTCAAGATA
Organism: Arachis ipaensis; assembly: GCF_059453495.1. NCBI lineage: Eukaryota > Viridiplantae > Streptophyta > Magnoliopsida > Fabales > Fabaceae > Arachis > Arachis ipaensis. The sequence continues at coordinate 4,065,097 of NC_142444.1, read as the reverse complement.
CCTCACTATAGAGGGAGAATCATATCCAACATATATCCCCAATTTTCTTTGAGGTCCCATTTTGGTGCGATTAGGTGGTGCAATGGGAACATATATCGCACACCCAAATATTCTTAAATGGGAAACATTTGGCTGCTGGCCAAAAGCTAATTGTATAGGAGAGAATTGATGATAACTCGTTGGCCTCAAACGAATAAGTGCTGCGGCATGTAAAATAGCATGCCCCCAAACCGAGGTTGGGAGATTTGTTCTCATAAGCAAGGGTCTAGCAATTAATTGGAGGCGCTTAATAAGTGATTCTGCTAACCCATTTTGTGTGTGAACATAAGCTACTGGATGTTCAACACTTATTCCATTAGCCATACAATAAGCATCAAAAGCTTGGGAAGTAAATTCACCAGCATTATCAAGACGAATTGCTTTAATTGGATTTTCTGGAAATTGTGCTTTTAATCGAATAATTTGAGCCAGTAATCTCGCAAACGCCAGGTTGCGAGAAGATAATAAGCACACATGTGACCATCTCGAAGATGCGTCTATCAGGACCATAAAATATCTAAAGGATCCACATGGTGGATGAATAGGTCCACATATATCACCTTGAATCCTTTCTAGGAATTCAGGGGACTCAAATCCAATCTTTACTGGTGATGGCCTTAAAATTAATTTCCCTTGAGAACATGCAGCACAACAAAATTCACTAGATTTAAGAATCTTCTGGTTCTTTAGTGAATGTCCATGAGAGTTTTCAATAATTCTTCTCATCATGGTTGTTCCCGGATGACCCAATCGGTCGTGCCAAGTTATGAACTCATTTGAGTTAGTAAACTTCTGGTTTACAGTGGCATGTGATTCAATTGCACTAATATTGGTATAATACAACCCAGATGAAAGTGAGGGTAATTTTTCTAATATAACTTTCTTATTTGAATCATGAGTTGTTATACATAAATACTCATGATTTCCCTCATTCATCGTCTCAACATGATATCCATTTCGGTGAATATCTTTGAAACTCAACAAGTTTCTCAGAGACTTGGTAGATAATAGTGCATTATTTATTATAAATTTTGTTCCTCCAGGAAACAAAATTATAGCTCTTTCGGAGCCTTCTATCACATTGCCTGAGCCAATAATAGTGTTAACATATTCCTCTTTTGGCACAAGATGGGTAAAATATATATCACTTTTGAGAATAGTGTGTGAACTTGCACTATCCGCAAGTCATACATCTTCATTACATATCCTTGCCATTCTTCAAAAACAAATAATAATTAAATGAGTAGTATGCACAGTTAAATTGAATACTTGATCAGAATTATTTTTCTAAGAAACACTGTACATAAAATAATGTCATATACTGAAATTTTATTTTAAAATTTGACACAATTAATAATTTCAAAATTCATAAATATTAATATTTCATTATTTATGTACATCACATTTGAAACTTAAATACATAGAAAATAAAACTTAACAATAAGTTCTTTACATTATTTATATACTTCACAATCCCATAGATTAAACTATTCCATCATTGATCAAATGACCAATATTTCCTTCAGGATCCTCAAAGAAATCAGATACATCATAATGAGTGGTGGAGTTCTCAGCATCATTTGAAACAAAATTTGCTTCCTTTCCTTTGTCGTTCTTTTTCAAAGATGCCTGGTAAAGATCGACTAGGTGCCTTGGGGTACGACAGGTACGAGACCAATGGCCCTTTCCACCACAGCGGAAACACTTCTCCTCGGTTGATTTATTCTGCCCGATATTCTTTTCTTTGTCCCACTTCTGGTGAGATCCTCTCTTTTGAACATAATTCTTTTTCCTTCCATAATTTTTCTTGTTATTAAAAGCTTGCCATTTACCTCTTCTGGGGTAATGATTTGCCGCATTTACTTCAGGAAATGGGGCGGCGCCAGCTGGACGCGCTTCATGATTTTTCAATAACAACTCATTGTTGCGTTCGGCAACAAGAAGGCAAGAAATTAACTCAGAATATTTCTTAAACCCTTTCTCTCGATACTGCTGCTGCAGGAGCACATTCGAGGCATGGAAGGTTGAGAAAGTTTTCTCCAACATATCATGATCAGTTATTTTTTCCCCACACAATTTCATTCGTGAGGTGATTCGAAACATTGCAGAATTATATTCATTTATAGATTTAAAATCTTGTAAACGCAAATGCGTCCATTCATATCGGGCCTGAGGAAGTATCACCGTTTTCTGATGATTATACCTTTCTTCAAGGTCTTTCCAAAGATCTGCAGGATCTTTTAATGTAAGATACTCATTTTTCAATCCTTCGTCAAGATGACGACGGAGAAAAATCATGGCTTTAGCTTTATCCTTCTGGGATGCATTATTTTCAGCCTTAATGGTATCTCCAAGATCCATTGAATCAAGATGGATTTCAGCATCTAGTATCCATGATAAATAATTGTTTCCAGATATATCGAGAGCATTGAATTCAAGATGAGAGAGTTTCGACATAATGAAAATTTGTTACCTGAGTCTTCCTAAAGATTTGATCAGAGTCTCGTGCTGATAACGTGTTGTGAAATAAAAGATATATATAATAGAGATGTACAAATAGAAGACTCTAGTATTAAAATAATTAGCCCAATAATAATTTATATATATAATAATATTATATGTTGTAATGTGTATATATATACAAAGATAGAAAGAAGTATTAAAAATAAAGAGAGAGAGAATCGCATCTGTTTATTGTTGCAATTTCAATATAATAAAGATGGTTAATATTGCTATTAATATTATATGTAAAGAGTAATAGAAAATAGAATTTAAAATACTTATAAAATAAAATAGGAGAAAGAATTGTAGTAGAAATATAAGGAGAATAGTATTTGATTGTAGCATAAAGAGGGAATAGATTTCTTGCTTCTGTGTAAGAAAGAAAAGAGAGAGTATTTTTATTTCTTGTTGTGTGTTGTACGTAAAGGCTATGATGCCTTATTTATAGTAGTACAAAATCAACCTTCATTAAAGGTTGGTCTTCAAATTTCTTCCTTGAAAATAAATCTTTGCATGGGAAAGATTATTAACCGCCCAATTGATAAATGGGCATTCATTTCATGTTATCCCAACACATTTTAGTATTTTATATGGACTAACGAGTTACTAAGAATGCATTTTGACTTTTGAGGCACTTTTCATTACTTGCACAACCAATCTCTGATCTTTGTCTTCCTTTCTTTCTTTCTTTTTCCCCCTTCATTTGTTGTATTTCTGAAAATGGCGGAGGCCTTGCTTGGAATTGTGCTGGATAACTTGATCCCTTTGGTCCAGAGTGAATTTGCAGCCTTTTTTGGAATCAAGGAAAAGGCTGAAGAGCTGTCACGCACTTTAGAACTCATCAAAGCTGTTCTTGATGATGCCGAGCAGAAACAATGGTCTAATCGTCCTCTGAAGGTGTGGCTGCAGCAGCTTAAAGATGCAATGTATGTGCTGGATGATATCCTTGATCAGTTGCCTACTCAATCCTCTCAACTTGGGTGCTTAACTTCTTTGAACCCAAAGAAGGTGATGCATCGTCGTGAACTTGGACAGAAGTTGAATGAGATAATAGGGAGGTTGGATCGAATTGCTCAAGCTAGGACCAACTTTGATCTTAGACAAGGTGTGAGGGAGAGGCCAAGTGAAGTAGTTGAATGGCGCCAAACTAGCTCAACTATCGCCGTTCCTCAAGTGTACGGACGAGATGAAGATAAAGGGAGAGTTGTGGAGTTTCTTCTTAGCCCATCACGAAGCTCCGAGTTCCTTTCCGTCTATCCCATTGTTGGCTTTGGTGGTCTCGGGAAAACAACACTTGTTCAGCTGGTCTACAACGATCCAGAAGTAGGTAACAATTTTGATTTGAAGATTTGGGTGTGTGTTTCTGAGAATTTCACTGTCAAGAGTATTTTGTGTTCCATTGTAGAAGCTATCACAAATGTTAAGTCTGAGGGTATGGCTTTAGATGTAATGGAGAAAAAAGTGAAAGAATTGCTACAAAGTAAAAAGTATTTACTGGTTTTGGATGATGTATGGAAAAGAAGCCAAGAAATGGAATTGGGATTAACCCAAGACAAATGGGATAAATTAAGATCCGTGTTGTCTTGTGGATCTAAAGGCTCCTCCATTTTAGTATCCACTCGTGATAAGCATGTTGCAACAATTATGGGAACATGCCAAGCTCATTATTTGGACCGTCTATCCGATGATGATTGTTGGTCCTTGTTTAAACTGCGCGCATTTGGAGCTGACAGAGAAGAGCGTGCAGAGCTTGTAGCAATAGGGAAGGAGATAGTCAGGAAATGTGGAGGATCACCTCTTGCAGCACTGGCATTAGGAGGTTTGATGCAATCCAGAAGCACGGAAAAGGAATGGGTTGAAGTTCAGAAAAGTGAGATTTGGAGTTTACCAGATGAGAATGATATTATGCGTGTCTTGAGATTAAGCTACTCTTGTTTAGCGCCAACTCTAAAGCAGTGTTTTGCTTTCTGTGCCATATTTCCAAAAGATATGGAAATGGTGAAGCAAGAATTGATTTATCTTTGGATGGGTAATGGATTTATTTCATCCCGGCCAAACTTGGAGGTGGAGGATGTTGGCAACATGGTTTGGAATGAATTATATGGAAAGTCATTCTTCCAAGATGTCAGGGTTGATGACTTTTCTGGCAAGATTTATTTCAAGATGCATGATTTAGTCCATGATCTTGCTCAATCAATTTCAGAGCAAGAGTGTATATGCTTGGAGAAACAAAACCTTAATGATTCTTCAAGAAACCCCCATCATATTGTTTTTCACGACATTGATAAAAGGCAATTCAAGAAGAGATCCGTTGAGAAAGCTGAATCCTTGCGGACATTGTATCAATTGAATTCATATGGATTTCCTTTCAGTTCTAGATTGATTCGAACAAATAATTCTCTTCGGGTTTTGTGCATATATGGTAGAAAGATACCATCTTTTGGGAGTTTAACTTGCTTGAGGTATTTGGAACTTAGTGATTTGAATATAAAGTGCTTGCCTGCTAGTATTTGCAATTTGGGTAGATTGGAAATCTTGAAACTAAGACAATTGTGGAGGCTTCGCTGTCTACCGAAACACTTGACGAGGATGCAAAATCTCCGACATCTTATCATTGATCATTGTGAGTCACTATCTGAAATGTGTCCAAACATTCACAAACTGTGTGAATTGAGAATGCTAAGTGCATACATTGTGAAATCAGAGAAAGGGTATAGTTTGGCAGAATTACGTCATTTGAATCTGGGAGGAAAGCTAAGCATCAAAGGCCTGGGAAATGTCAGCAGTGTATCTGAAGCTGAAGATGCCAATTTGAAGGGTAAACGAGACCTCACAGAATTGAGCTTGTCATGGTTCAGCATTAATAAGACGAAGTCGGTTGTCGGAGAAGAAGAAGTACTTGAAGCGCTTCAACCTCACTCCACACTCAAGCTGTTGACGATAAGTGAGTATGAGGGATTACAATGGCCAACTTGGATGCAAAACAATTCTGCTACCCACAATTTAGTTTCTCTTCGACTTATGGATTGTGGAAAGTGCGGGCATCTTCCTCCAGTGGGAAAACTTCCATTTCTGAAGGAGCTTCTGGTAAGATGCATGGATGAACTGCAGTACATTGAGGAAGATGAAAGTTATGATGGTGTTGAAGCAATGCCATTCCCATCTTTGGAGGAATTGGGTTTGTCCTACTTGCCAAACGTGGAGAGGTTGATGAAACGGGAAACAACACACATGTTCCCCTCTCTTTCTAAACTGTATATCTGTAAATGCCCTAAACTGCAATTGCCGTGTCTTCCACATGTTAAAATACTCGATGTTATGGAATGTAGCAATGAGCAACTGAAGTCAATCTCTAATCTCAACAGTCTTAATGAACTATATCTTAATCTAAATGATGAAGTGTCGTGCTTCCCAGAAGGAATGCTGAACAACATGACCTCTCTTGCAACTCTGGAAATAAAATATTTCAGTGAATTGAAGGAACTGCCATCTGACATCACAAAACTCACTGCTTTGTCTGATCTAACCATCAGTAAATGTGGTAAGCTGGAGTGTTTACCAGAACAGGGTTTGGAAGGCTTATCTTCACTTCGAAAACTGTCAATTCATTACTGTAAGAGTTTGGGATCCTTGCCTCATGGTGTCCGGCACTTAACTTCACTTCAATCTTTGAGTATTCGTGGCTGCCCAATGTTGAAAGAGCGGTGTAAGCAAGGAACAGGGGAGGATTGGCACAAGATAGCACATGTTCCTGATTTAGATATCTAGTAATCATTGTATGTATTTATTGTATTCTTAGTTTATACACTGCTTATTGATTCTTTTTTCTTTTTGTTGTGTATTTGCATTATCATGGTTTCAATATTTTGTGATGTAGTTTATCTTTATTTGTAGTGCTCTTTCAAATTACAGAACCCCCAAAACAAGAAAAAATATATTGTATCTGATTTTCAATTTTAAGGATATGAAATGAAACTCATTGTAAGTTCTGTGTTGGCCAGGTGAGTATTCAATAATCATGCATATGAATTGCTGGATCTTTTACCTCATTTGTTTAAAATACGCACGGAAAGGAACATGTATAGAATTCTTTTGCTTCTCCCTCAGTTTTTTGTTTGGCATGAACGATTTTAATTTTTCTTAATATGACAGTAGATTTTAAATTGGATGATGGGCTATTATCCAATTTATTGTCAATGCTTTTCTTTGGCCAAAGCATCAAATAACGAATTCTTATATATATGTATATATATATATAGTTTGTCTTCGGGAAGAATTCTAAAGCAATGGTGTGTTAATCTGAAACATTTTCTGCTATAAGACTGATTTTCCAAAACAAATTATTCTTATTGCCTCATATCACAATGCAATTGGCTTCAAATAGTTTCTGTCTATCCGTTCAAATGAGACTTCTATTGTGTATTGAGGCCAATAAGAAAGAAACTCAGAGCTTAGATGATTATGGTCAGTTGGTCACAGTCACTATCACTATACAGGCTTCAAAACATACATCATGGAATTGGCCGAGGCATTAGTTGCATCATCATGGTTTCAATGTGCCTTGCTAAATTGTCAAGGCTTTACTTTGGCCAAACCATCGAAAGAATTTTGACTCCCAAAAATTGTTCTCTTTAATAACTGCTAAAACTTTTAACTTCTACAAATGGTTATTTTTTCATTTTTTAAATTTGCTAGAATGGACAAAAATTCACACGCGCCGAATCATTTAATGAGTTATGTGTACACACGAATATAATGCTCCGATAGTCACTTCCATCACTTCGCAATAGGACAGTGTCTTCATTAGTAAAAATACACACATATCGAGTAAAAATACACACATATATATAACGATCTCATACAACTTGACACACTTGAAAAAATATATAAATCACTAATAAAATGATGAAATCATTACACATGTGCATTTTTATTAAGGGAGATATATTTTTTTGGCGGAATAGTGGATATGACTACCAAAATATTATATTCGTATGTACATGTGACTCATTAAATAATTAAAGCATTTTTCTGTGTAAACTTTTATATTTGTGTAGAGATAAAATTAAACTATGCTAGTATAGACATATTGGACTAATTAACTCATTTTATTGCGATAATAATTCATTCCAACCTCTATACATAGAGATATTTTCATTACAAACACATTCTGAAAATAATATAAAATATCTAATATCTAATAATCTTCAAAATCCTCCTCCTTTTTCATTTTAAACTGCAAACGATCGGAACTTCTTTATTGATTAGTAACTTTGACTATGTTTTGATTTTAAACTAGTCTTATGTATTATATATTGAATTCCAACCTCTTGTATTATTATTAATTATGTTCAGGTTTTCCTTTTCCTTTTCCCTTTATTAAGTTTCGAAAAAAGGAAGGTTTTTCTCTACAGAAATACGTGCATCTACAAACATGTGATACCGCATATTTTCTCATGCAATCTGCAAGAATCAACTTGCTATTATATTTCGCAAAGCATTTCCCGACACATCGATTAGGGTAGTCGTTTTTGCAATCTTGGTCAAACATAAAATCATCTCGGCATAAAGTAGTGTCTTCAGTAATGAACTGACTACTACTAGTAGCACCGTCTGAACTTATCCACATAACTACAAAATAAAATATATATTATATATAATATTAAAAACCAAGCTTATAAATAATTAATCTGGTAATAAAACGTTATATTTTAGTATGTAAGGATGCATTTGTTTGCCAACAAGCTATAGTTCAAATGGCATAGTCTCTCCATACTTACTTAAAGGTTGCAGATTCGAATCTTTCTATCTTTAAAAAAAAAAAAATGCATTTGTTTATATGCACATAACACTAAGATAAAGATACGAGACACTAAATCGTGTTTACCAAATAAGTCGTAAGCAAAAAATTGTGTTCAAAGATACTGAATTAGTATATTTTGTTTTGTTTCTATCTTGATAGAAAGGATACAGTGACACAATTTTTTTTATTTTTTTATTATTCTTATTAATTTTTCATAATTATATTTTTTATTTGGTTTAATTACTCTATTGGTCCCTATAGTTTCGTGAAATTTTTAATTAGGTCTCTATACTTTTTTTCTTTTTGATTGGGTCCCTGCACCAAATTTTTTTTTCAATTAAGTCCCTCTTAATAGTAATTGGCTTAATTTTATAGGGACCCAACTAAAAAAAAAAAAGAATTGGTATAGGAACCTAAATAAAAGGAAAAAAAAGTGTAGGAAGTAGGGACTCAATTAAAAAAATTTTGGTGCAAGGACTCAATTAAAAGAAAAAAAAGTACAGGGACCTAATTGAAAATTTTGCGAAACTATAGGGACCAGTAGAGTAATTAAACCTTTTTATTATTATATTTTTCTTTATTTAAAAAAAAATAAATTAGACTTTTATAATTTGTTTTAATTTATCACCAAACAAAATATAAGAAGAACACTAATTTTTCTATTTTTGTTATTTATGTCTTATTTTCAGTATCTTATCTTATTCTAATCTAATATACTATAGAATATAAAAATGAAAATATACTCTTTAATTTAAATGTGTTTGAATTAATTGGAATCAAATGTACTGAATTGAGATATGGAAAAAAAAGATCTAGCATTTCAAAGGCATACACTCATAAGAGGGGGAATAAATAATTGAGATATGGAAAATAATGAACCTGATGAAACCAGAAGCGAGAGTAAGAAAATGTTTCCCAAAGATAACTTGGCCATCTTTCTATTTTCTAACAAGTTAGCGTGAATTTCTTATTCTTGATATCTTTTTTGCTTGCAAGTCCAAGAGTTGAGATATCTACTACTGTATATATAAGTGGAGAGTCATTCATTTTAGTCTAAATTAAAAGAATTTGAAATTAGTGAAACCCCACAACACGCAACATTTTAAAGAGTATTAATTTGTCTTATAATAATAATTTTTTAAAAATTTAATTATCTAATAATAAAATTTATGAGAAATTTATTTATTCACTATATGGATATTAAAAGTTTTATAGAAATTTTAAAGTTTGAAGAATGTTGTTAGTAATGCAATTGAGCATACGACACTACAACAAAAAATATTTTTGGTGATACATTTTTTAGTAACAATAATATAATGGTTATTATATGTCTTATTTAACTTTTGTTTTTGAAACAATTATATATTCATTGTTATTATTAAATATTATGATGACAATTATATATTTTTTAAAATTTTGCAACTATTTAAAAGGTCTCTACTAATTGTATAATTGCTGTTAAAACATTTTAACGACAAATAAAACATAATACCGCTAATGTCTAATTATTAAATAAATAATTAACGGCTATTTTATTGGCACTAAAAACAAATTAGCCGCTAATAATAATTTTTTTAGTAATGATATAGCCGTCCTTTCTTTTCGTGAATGTGGTGATATTCTTCCGTTAAAAAATGATTTTTTTGTTAAATATATTTAATATTAATTTCAAATTTTTACTTTTTTTTAATAATAGGAAATATTCTAACAGTGAAATAGTTACAGAAATTGTTATTTAAACAAATTCTCCAACATTAATGTCACTCTTCTTGATTTTATAGGAATGTTGATGTAAATAATTCATTAACATTGTTTAAACTTTCTTCAACAACACTTATTTGAGACCAAAAGTAGCAATGTGGTATCTTCATATATTTAAATAGCTACCCACTTGCACAAAGTGGGATTTGTCTCTGCAGATAATAAAATTTTGCTAACAAATGTTCTAAATATACTTATGAAAAGTTATCAAAGTATGTAAAATTATTATTTATAAAAGGTTAATCAACGAAGTATTGTCATGTTCAACAACTACAATTATAATGCATCCTAGTAATTATGAAAGGTTATAATTATGAAGTTGTCACGCTTGGTATTTATAAAAGGTTAATAATGGTAGAAATTGTTGTTGCTCCTTTAAAATATCTATTATTAAGATTTGTCTTTTTAATATTTGCTAGTCTACTGCATAGTTAAAAAAATTGCTAATATAGTTTTTAAGAGTACTTTTTAAAAAATATTAAAATAAAAGTTATTATTAAAAAGGTAAGATTTTAAAACTTTCAATGTTAACAAAATTCTAAAATAAAAAAATAAAACTATATAGTTTGTTAACATTTAACCGTTTCATATCTTCTAAACAACTCTTTAAAAATAGTCTTTGAAATATATTGAGATGTCAAATGAACTAACTCGTCGTGTTACATTATGAATTCATCTCTAAATAAATTAGTCCGTACTACTTCACCCCGTCTTACTTAAAAATAGAGCCTCTCAATTTTCTTTTAACAAAGAATAAAATATTATCTTTAATTTTTTAATATATTTTTTTAATTCTACTTATAAAATTAATACTAAGAAATCAAATTTTATTCTTTCAATTATTAAAAAAATGGAGAGAATCTATTTCCCGCTATTAATAAAAGAATGGAAAAAGCTTTTACTGTGTCACTTAAGTTATATAGAAATTCTCGAACCCATGAGTTAAGAATAAGAAGTTCTTGATTACCCAGACTGGAATAACCACTTAGAATAACAAAATTAAGTATGTTTGTCGAAAAATGCAAAATTACATGGATACGATACTCGTTTTTCCAATTATGTAGCATGGCTAAGTGATCCAACTCACATTAGACCTAGTGCCCAAGTGGTTTGGCCAATAGTAGGCCAAGAAATATTAAATGGTGATGTTGGCGGGAGTTTTCAAGGAATACAAATAACCTCCGATTTTTTCCTGCTCAAACATTCTGAAAATACAAATCCATTGGCATCTTACTTAATGACGAACTGACAGACTTGACCCGTCATGTTTTTCTAAAAAATTAATTTTTAAATTTTATTAACATTAAAAAACCTATTGTATGTTTTACTCAATACTGGAACTTTAAGGAAGCACTTTGAACCGTCTAAGAAATTAAGTCCTCAATTATTATGTCCTCTACTATTTGTGGACATATTTTTTGTCATAATTATTGGCATCAAGTTCTGCTTCCAATAATGTTGTGTTGATAGTGTCAATAAAAGAATAAAAAGCCGCCGTCGCCTGTGAGCCAAGTGATGCAAGTTAGACAGACATATTTTTTGGCGAGAAAAAAATCTAGATCAACTCGTTTTTTTTGGCGAGTTAAACAAACCTATCCGCTTACCACTCCTAATGTATAGAAGAAGAGATGATGAAACATCAACTTATTAATTCCAAAATACTTTTACATGCATTGTAAAATGAATATCTACTTAGAAAGATTACGACAAATTGAAGTTTGGCAAACATTTTCTCGGTTGTTCTTTTGCTTTTACGTTGTTAAATAAAGTATCTCAGAGCAAGTGTAGTGAATAGTTGCAGCAAGAACATAGAATGAAGAATCAGAATCTTGCACAAGAAGAAAACACATTGATTTGAGTTTTGGTACAAATTAAAATTAAAGTTACATTTCATCAATTCTTAACCAGTATCTCAATGTATATTACTACACCTACTCAGAGTGAAATAGATGTCATATCCTAACAAACTATCTGTCACTAACATAATTGTAACCAACTAGTAAATAGAATTCAATAACTCATCTCAATCCTTTCCTTTGTGATTAGTGTTGATCCGGCCGTTACAAATATCAAGTCATAATTTGGTATTATGAGTCATAACTCGGCAGAACACAGAATAGTTCGGCGTTACGTTATTAATCAGCAATCAACATCATTAATCGGCAAGTTACGTTACAACCTGACCCAACGGATTATATCCTAAAACGTCTAATATAACGTCATCACCCATCAAAGCCTAATCATTGCTCCTCAATTCCGAAGACCATCAGAAAAGTAATCGACCTTACTTCACCTATAAAGGTATAGTATTCTATCTTATAGAGACATATTGAATTCTCAATACTAACTTAAGTTTCGGAGTGCCTTTGTAGGTTCACCCCCCTTGTTTCTTGCTCATGCTCTACGCAATTGGACATCCCCTCAAAATGAAGCTCGGACTTCCTCAAAGCTCAAAGATCGGCATCGAATACAACAACTCGGCGCTGACTCCCAAGAGCCGAGCTCCCCCTTCAGGTATCCATACAGGAACAATTGGCGCCCACTAACTCTTTTCGTGTATCATCGGCCTCGACGTTCTCGCTTGGAGCCATGGCTGAACAACTTCCACCCACACCATCTGAACTCCTTCAGATGGTGACCGAGTTACGGCAAGCCAACCAGCACATGGCCGAAGAAAACCAAAGAATGGCAAATCAGATTGCCAATTTGAATAACACCCGAATCGAAAATAACAACGATCAACAAGAACGGACAGAAGAAGCCGAGCATCAGTCAAGGCCGACGCATGTCTCTGAAATTGCTCGACACGAAGAAGAGCAACCCGAGCATAATGAGGAAGCTCAGCCGGACGACGAGGAAGACAACTTAGAAGACTCCCCTGGGCCGTTCATGGCCGAAGTGATGAATTTCGTGCTGCCCAGGAGGTTCACTCTGCTGACCACACTAACCCCCTATGATGGGCTAGGTGATCCGAAGAAATACATAAAAAGTTCACCTCCATAATGATAGTAAACGGTGCATCTGATAAAGTTTTATGTCGTTATTTTCCATCTTACTTAGACGGTCCTGCACTTGATTGGTTCTGTTCTTTGCCTGCAGGTTCTATTTCTCGCTTTCGAGACCTATCAAAGCCCTTTGAGGAGCACTTTGCTGGATCGGCCATCTACCTACACGACTCCGATTACCTAAACACAATCAAACAGGGCCAGCACGAAAGCCTTAGAGACTACATGATGCGCTTCACAAAGATAGCCATGAGTATACCCGATCTCTATCCCAAAGTGGAACTACATGCAATAAAAAAGCGAACTACAACCAGAAAAATTCCAAGAGACCATTGCTGTAGCAAAACCTAAAACTATGGCCGAGTTCCATGAAAAGGAAAAAGATCAGATTGACATCGAAGAACTCCGACAAGCTTGGAAAACAGACAAGCCACAATATAGAGACGACGACAAAACTTGAGACCACAAGAAGAACTTCAAACTAACTCCGCGATATGACTCTTACACTCAGTTCAACACCAAACGCGACGACATCATTAAGGAGATCTTAAATTCAAAGTTAATTAAGCCGCCAAGAAAAGCCGGTAGCTACCCAAATTCAAAAAGCGTAGACAGATCAAAATACTGCTCTTTCCACCAAAAGCACGGACACACTATTGACAAATGTGTCATCGTCAAAGACCTTCTGGAGCGGTTAGCTCGGCATGGTCACCTTGATAAGTATATCGGCGGCCACATACAACGACGAGCACCCCCTCTGGTGACCAAAACTCGGCAACACAGCATGGCCGAGATAAAGATCGACCGAACACCAATCATACCGAATAACCAAGACGTATTATTAACTGTATTTTTGGAGGTTTTGCAGGTGGAGGAGCCACAAGCTCGGTGAGAAAGCGATCTTACCGAGCTATGTTTTCCATAGAGGCCGACCAAACTCAACAACAGACACCCCCACAGCTCCCTCAGATAACATTCCAGACAGCTGACCATAACACCAACGTCACAAATCTAGACGACCCGATCATAATTTCCTTACAGCTTGGAATTCTCCTAGTCAAGAAGGTCTTACTGGACCCCGGGAGCAGCGCCGATGTTCTCTTTTATTCCACATTTCAGAAGATGAAACTAAGCAGCAACATCCTTCAACCTTTCACTGGAGACCTGGTTGGTTTCTCAGGTGAGAGAGTCCCGGTTATGGGCTCTGTGTGGTTACAAACCACACTTGGTGAGTTTTCCTTATCAAAAACTTCAGATATCCAATACTTAGTTGTTGACTGCTTTAGTCCTTACAATTTGATACTTGGCCGACCTTTCTTAAATAGGTTCGGTGCCATAGTTTCTACAATTCATCTTTGTGTTAAGTTTCCTTTGCAGGATAACACAATTGCAACCATTCACAGTGATGCCCGAGAGGCCAGAGAATGCTACAACAACAGTTTTAAAAGACCTAACTAAAACACATAGGCTCATGTGAACAACATCGTCAACTAAGAGGACCTACCCGCCCTGGCCGACCTTGATCCCAGGGCAGGAACCCTTGAACGACCAACCCCGACAGAGGACTTGCACAAAATATATTTCGCAGATAGCTCGGACAAGTTCACTTACATCGGTTCCACACTAAGCTCAGAAGAGAAGGCCTCATTCCGAGCATTCTTACAACAAAATGCCGACCTGTTTGCTTGGACCCTAGCTGATATGCCAGGCATTGATCCATCCATCATATCCTACAAATTGATATTAGATTCGTCTGTCCGACCTATAGCACAGAAAAAGCGAAACCTCGGCCATGACCGCAAACAAGCCTCTTTGGAGGAAACCAAGAAGCTCATCCAGGAAATCAGATTCACAACATGGCTGGCAAATGTTGTCATGGTAAAAAAATATAACGGTAAATGGCGCATGTGTATTGATTTCACCGATGTCAACAAAGCATTCCCCAAAGATTCCTATCCTTTGCCATCTATTGATTGCTTTGTTGATAATGCCTCTGGTTACGAAAATCTTAGCTTTATGGATGCATACTCTGGCTATAACCAGATCCAAATGCATCCATCCGATCAAAATAAGACAGCTTTTATTACTGAATATGGAAACTACTGTTATAAAGTCATGCCCTTTGGTCTTAAGAATGCAGGTGCAACTTATCAACGACTATTGGATAAAGTGTTCGCCAAACAGATCGGCAGGAACATCGAGGTCTATGTTGACGACATGGTTGCCAAAATAAAGATCGGTAACAACCACCTTGATGACCTCGCAGAAATCTTCGGACAAATCAGAAAATATAACATGCGACTAAACCCCAAAAAATGTGCATTTGGCGTGCAAAGTGGCAAATTCCTCGGTTTCATGCTTACTAGCCAAGGCATTGAGGCAAATCCAGAAAAATGCCGAGCTATTTTGGATATGACCAGCCCTCAAACTATCAAAAAAGTCCAACGGTTAACAGGGAGACTTGCTGCACTCTCTAGAGAAGGGGGGGGGGGAG
Organism: Arachis ipaensis; assembly: GCF_059453495.1. Classification (NCBI taxonomy): domain Eukaryota; kingdom Viridiplantae; phylum Streptophyta; class Magnoliopsida; order Fabales; family Fabaceae; genus Arachis; species Arachis ipaensis. The sequence goes on along the minus strand of NC_142444.1, from coordinate 4,049,493 downwards.
GGGTTAAATCTTAGCCCCTTTTTCTGAATATTACTTTCTCCCTTTTTAAGATAGCTTCAGGAGATATTTTTGATTTTTGTCTCATAACAAGTCAAGAGACATTTTCTTTTTATCTCGTAACCGATTAGGAGATATTTTTCAATTTTGTCTCCTATGCAACAGAAACATAATAGAAGTAGAAGAGAAAGAGAGAATCATACCCAGAAGTATCCTGGTTCAGCTGCTAAGTGCAATGCAGCCTACATCCAGTCTCCATCACAACAGTGACAGAATTTTACTATAATCATCATATTACAGACACCAATTCTTCCCTAGAAACTACCCATTCCTATGGGACAAGTCCAGATTCTATCCCCAAAACTGAACTTGACTTAGACACCTTCTAAGCTTTCAACCGCAAAGTGCTAACACAACTTGAAAGGGAATCCCTACAGGATCATGAAATACAACACACATAGGTACAAAGAAACTCTTAGACATCTATAGCTTTTTCTTTAATTTTGCTCTCTCTGTCTTTTTTTTCTTATTGGCTTTTTCTTACAAACCTCACTCTATTTGCCTTTTACCATGAGACTCAAACAGATAAAACTAAAGAAAAGAAAACAAATTAAAACTCATTGAAGGAGAAGAACTTCTGTTAGCTTAGGGTAGCTATGAGAACTCTGTGCTTACTCTCCTTGCCTCAACCTTTGGTCGTTCACCTTTATTATAGAAAGGGAAGCTTCCAAGGTTGAAACCGGTTCAACCAAGCCACCAACATCTTCTTCAACACATAGTCGGTTCGGACAGAGAAGAGAGAGAGGGAAAACGAAAGCCAAAAAAATATGCATGTACCTCTCTCAACTCTTCTCATCAAACTTCTTCAATCTGAGCCTTCCATCTTGACTTTGGCCCCAAGAATGAATTTCAACCCTTGATGATTCTCTGATCCTTGACAGCTCCAACCTTTCCATATTTGCTTCTTCCACTTCGTAACTCCAGTAGCTACCTTCTCTCTTGGATGAACAAAAATGGAAGAGAGATTTTAGTCACTAAGATCTTTCTTCTCTGACCGAGGCGGATCTTTCCTATTCTTGGTATCAAGATCTTGAAGCCATCTTCAAAAATCTTTCTTTCAATGGCAAAGATCTTCCATGCCTTGCTTTAGATCTTCCTTTCTTCATAGCTTTTCTTTCTCCTAGCCTTTTCTTCCATTTGGCTTCTTTTATGACTTCACTTTTCTGATAGCTTGCTCTTACTTCTATCTTCTTCTCTGACAATTGATATAACCGAAAGCAAAGAGAGAGAGGGAAGAGAAGAGACAAAGCTTTCAAAGGAAGCATTCAAAGCACATTAAACTCAATTGAAATCTCACTTCCATTCCCCTATGCATAAAGTAACGTGTAAAGCATTTAATATAATTAAATCAAATTTAATTTTCACTTCCTGTTACCAATACATGGAGTCACGTATGGCTTTTGGTTACTTAAGTATGAGCTTAATTGAGTTATAATATGAAGTCCATTAACCATGAGAGTTTCGGTTACCAAGGAATATAATTAATTAATTTGGAATTTGGACTCCAGTAGGTAACCGAAGCATGCCTTGATCCACTTCTTTCTTCTTCTAGTTTGGATCAATAAGGGGTGAGCACGGGTAGCGGGTACCCGATTACCCGTCCGAACCCGATCTGAACCAATTAAATTGGTTCTGGAACTAACAGGTAATCGAGTCCAACCCGAACCAAACCGATGATCTTTGTTAGTTATTGGTTCAGGTATTGGTTTTGGGGATGCGGAATCCGAACCAACCCGCGAACTCGATCATATATTAATTAAATAAAAAATAAAATATATATATGACTTTTCCATTAGACAAAATTATTCACTATTAATATGTTTGGATTTTAATGAGTTTAATTTTTAATGTATTTGGTATTTAACATGTTTGGATTATTTCTATTGATGTTACATGTTTATTGTACTTGTTGAATTTTTAAAATAAAAAATTAGTTTTTTTTTTATGAATTTCAAAGTCATCGGGTACCCAATTACCCGAACCGAACCAATCCGTTCTTAATCGATTTGGTTTGGTTCGGGTACATGTACAAAAAAACACAAATCCGAACCAAACCAAATCAATTACATTTTGATCGCTTCGATTCTAATTTTACCATAAACCTGAACCAAACCGACCCGTGCTCACCTCTATCAATAATGATGTTGGACCAAGAGAAGAGTTTATTTGGGCTTTTTATTAGTTTCTTGGACCAACTTTGGATTTCTTTCGTTTTCAATATTCAACCACTAATATTTAAATTAATTTTGTCCAAAGCTGAATTTTCTTCAATGATCCATTTGGGCTTATGGTTTGGGCCAATTTGGTTTTCTTTTATTTCAAAGCACACCCACTTATATTAATTTTGCACATGGCTTGATTAATAACAAGTTTGACTCATATTGCCTTTTGACCCAATATGAAATTTGCACACTAACAAACACATTAAATAACCTATTGGAAGTAAATAATAATTTAATAATGTTTGATCATCAAATTAGATATTAGTTTTCCAAACTCGACACTCAATTTGCTGCATGAAAATAGAATTTAGTAGGAGAAGTCATGAATTGGCTAAGCTGCTGCATAGCTTATGTAATGTCAGGCCGAGTAGTAGTAAGGTAGAGGAGGCGGCTAATAAGATGACGATAAATTAAGGGATCAGGAAGCAAAGGGCTACTACCCTGATACATCTTTGTAGAACTGTCTTTGGGAATAGATGCTAGTTTAGCACCCAACAAACCAAAGTTTTTCAATAAATCAACACAGTACTTTCTTTGAGATAAAAAAAAAAATCTTTAAGCAGAATGAGCAACTTCAATATCCAAAAAATATTTAAGAATACCCAAATCTTTGATTTTAAAATACTGATTTAAAATAGATTTAATAGCAACTATCTTAGAAATAGAATTGCCAGTGAGAACAATATCATCAACATACACCAATAAATTTGGCAAAAAGACGGTAATAAGAGAGTCTGCTGGTACCCACAAGAAATTAAAAGTTTGGATAATTTTTCATATCGCATACGATTTGATTGTCGCAAACCATGCAGTAATTTCAACCGTTTACAATATTGATTTAGATGACTAGAACTGATCCCAGAAGGCAAGTTCATGTATACATATTCAGATAAATCTCCGTGCGAAAAAGCATTATTAACATCTAGTTGATGGATAGGCCACCTCTCATAGAATCCAAAGCTAATATAAGTCAAATGGTAGCTGATTTTTCCAGGGAGAAAGACCTACCCCTTCTATTTGAGTGAATCTTTTTGCTACGAGACGAGTCTGGTAGCGTTCTATAGAACCATCAGGATGACGCTTGATCCAATTCACCCATCTTCAGCTAATGGGTTTGACACCATAAGGATAATCCACAACAGACCAAGTTTGGTTCAAATCTAGAGCAACAAGTTCATCTTTCATAGCACTGCGCCAATGAGAATATTTATTGGCGTTCTGAAAAGATTTTGGCTCAATTTCAGAATGCAAGGATAAAATAAATTTATGATAAATAGTGATAGAATTAAAGAAAATGATAAATATGTATTGAAGTTGTTGTTACATGATACAAGAGTCACCTTTTTTTATAAGGATATTACCAACTATTCTCATAAATATTCATCTACTAACTATTAGTAATTACTAACTTAACTCCTAACTACTAACAATTCTACTAATATTTTAATATGCCCCCACAAGCTGGTGGATAGAAGATGTCACTAATTCCCAGCTTGAATAAGTTTCGATGAAATGGTTGAGAAAGAGGCGTGCGTAACGTAGAGGAAGAGGCGTGGCGCGAAATGCAAAGGAAGACAAAGAAAGAGAGAGGTGCGGCATGAGCGGCGATTCTGGTCATGACGAAAAGGAGAAACAGGGCTTCTGCTCTGACTAAGAAAAGACGTAAGCGGTCGTGCGATGACGCAGAGGAGACTATGTGTGCGGTGCGGTGACACAGAGGAAGAAGGAAGACACGTGTGTTGCGAGCGGGCAATTCTGTTCATGACGGAAAGGAGGAACAAGGCTACTACTCTGATTCTGTGTTTGAGAGTGAGACAGGAGTAAGATAACCAGGGAGGAGTAGGAAAAAAAGAAAGAGAAGAAGAAAGGGAATGTCGGAAACGCCGCGACGGCACAAAGTGGCCGGCGGTGGGTGAACATAGAGATAAAGAGAGAAAGAAAAAGTGCTAATAGGGGGTGGTTCTTGAAAGAGGAAGAAGGAGAAAAGAAACGAAGAAGAAGGGAAAAAGAAGAAGTGAGGGTGACAGCAAACTTTGAGAGGGGCGTGAAAAGCATTTCAGCTTTGGGTCGGTTGGACTCAGAAAGACAAGATGAAAATGATGGATTATTTGCTGAGGTGAGAAAGTATCAAAGCAGTAACAAGAACAAAGAAAAAATTATGAATGAAAAATATTTGGGTAAAAAAGAAATATGATAATTTTTCATTAAAAAACTAATGACTTATCCTCTTCAAGAAAAATATCATGGCTATGTTACCATAACAAAAAAGGGGAATGTTAGGGGGATAATGACTTTGTTGAACAATATGAACAACCACCAATCAAATAAAAACACACTACACTTCCAAATTAACCTTCTAAATTTTAATATTAAAATAACTATCCGTACACTAGTAAAATAAACATCCGATATATCTATTGTTTACATTGTTTAATATTTTCATTGTTTACCTATACTTTTTCACACAAAAAATAGTGATAAAATAAAATTAAAGGAAATGATAAATATGTATTGAAGTTGTTGTTATATGATATAAGAGTCAATGAGTCACCTTTATCCATCTACTAACTGCTAGCCAATTACTAACTTAACTTCAAATTACTAACAACTCTACTAATATCTTAATAATTACCAAAAGTGGAATATATATACTCTCTATAAAAAAAAGACAAAGAAAGAAAAAGAAAAAAAAGCTATCATTTCATAGAGAAAAATGATTTCCACTGAAACTACCAAGCTTAATAGTTTCCACTAAAATTAGTTACGTATAAATTAACTTTGTCTAATTTTACACTTCTTATCTAAGTATGAATAAAAAATGGAACTAGATTCAATTCTAATTCAGCATAAAAACTTCAATTCTTATCGTTTTCTGGCAATAATTGAAATTTTCTTATCGCTATAGAACTAGAAGGGACCTCCAAAAGAAAAAAAAAAGGCATCACAACTGTGGAAATTATTGATTTGAGATAAATTAAAGTAACACAAGAAGGCCATCAAAAAGACAATAATTTCTTTCTCTTGTCTGGGCACGAGGACAATAATTTGTAGGCAAACGTGAAAATATCTCTTTTAATAAAGTACACGATTAAGAATAGACGGTAGAAATTAAAAGATGATCCACTAACTTTTGTTGGAGTTTTCTTTCAAAACTGACTGCATTTTGCATTACAAGAGAGTTCCTATTCACAATTCATTTCTTTCCTACAGCCATTTGCACTCATCAAAGCAAAACCAATCTCTCATCTTTGTCTTCCTTCCTTTCTTTCTTTTTCCATTTGTTGCATCTCTGAAAAATGGCTGAGGCCTTGCTTGGAATTCTGCTGGAGAACGTGATCCCTTTGGTCCAGAGAGAATTTGCAGCCTTCTCTGGAATCAAGGAAAAGACTGAAGACCTATCACACACTTTAGCATTCATCAAAAAAGTTCTTGATGATGCTAAGGAGAAACAATGGTCTAACCCCCCTATCAAGATTTGGCTCCAACGACTTAAAGATGCAACGTACGTGCTGGATGATGTCCTTGATCAGTTGCCTACTGAATCCTCTCAACATGGGTGGTTATCATCTTTCAAACCGAACAACATCATGCTTCGCGGCAAGGTTGGACATGAGCTGAATGAGATCGTACGGAGATTGGATCGAATTGCTGAAGATAAGAACAAGTTTCTTCTAAGGGAAGGAGTCAGGGAGAGGCCAACTGAAGTAGCTGAATGGCGCCAAACCAGCCCAACTATTATTAGTCCTCAAGTACTTGGACGAGATGCAGATAAAGAGAAGGTTGTGGAGTTTCTTCTTAGCCCGGCACGAAACTCTGAGTTCCTTTCTGTCTATCCCATGGTTGGCTTAGGTGGTCTTGGGAAAACAACACTTGCTCAGTTGGTCTACCATGATGAACGAGTAAGTAGCCATTTTAACCTGAAGATTTGGCTTTGTATTTCTGAGACTTTCAATGTCAGAAGGATTTTGTGTTCCATTGTACAATCTATCACAAAGAATGAGTGCAAAGTTTTGGAGCTACCTGTGATGGAAGAAAAAGTGAAAGGATTGCTTCAGGGTAAAAAGTTCTTATTGGTTTTAGATGATGTGTGGGTTAAAAACCAACAATTGGAGTTCGGATTAAACGAAGACAAATGGGATCAGTTGAAATCTGTTTTGTGTTGCGGATCCAAAGGTGCCTCTATTTTGGTGTCCACTCGTGATAAAGATGTTGCAACAATCATGGGTGCATACCAAACTCATGATTTGTCAGGCCTATCTGAAGATGATTGTTGGTCATTGTTCAGACAACGTGCATTTAGACCTGACAAAGCGGAGGATGAAGAGCTTGTAAAAATCGGCAAGGAGATAGTGAGCAAGTGTGGGGGATCGCCTCTCGCAGCAAAAGCATTAGGAGGTCTGATGCGCTCCAGAAATACCAGAAATGAATGGCTTGAGGTTAAGGAAAGTAGCCTATGGACTTTACCAAATGAGAATCATATTCTACCTGCATTGAGGTTGAGCTATTTTCATCTACCTCCAACATTGAAGCAGTGCTTTGCTTTCTGTGCTATATTTCCCAAAGATGAAAGTATCAAGAAACAAGAATTGATTCATCTTTGGATGGCCAACGGGTTTATATCATCTCGGGCAAACTTGGATGTAGAGGAGGTTGGCAACATGATATGGAATGAGTTGTTCCAAAAGTCATTTTTTCAAGATGTCGAGATCAATGATTATTCAGGTGATGTTTCTTTCAAAATGCATGATCTAGTCCATGATCTTGCTCAGTCAATCACAGAAAAAGAGTGTATGTGTTTGGAGGAAGCAAACCATACTGACTTGCCGAAAAACACACATCATATTGGTTTCAAGTGTGATGAAGTAACTGAAACACCATTCAGAAAGGGAGCATGTGAGAAAACTGAATCTTTGCGAACGTTATATGATTTGAATTGGTATGCTCCGCGGAATGCAAGTTATTTTTGTCCAACAAACATTTCTCTTCGAGTGTTATGCACATACACTTCCAAATTTCCCTCAGTCGAGAATTTCAGCCACTTGAGATATTTAGGGCTTTGTGATCTAGAAATAAAGACCATTCCGGATTCTATCTACAGTTTACACAAATTAGAAATCTTGAAACTAATGCAATGTAATGAACTTTTTAGTCTGCCAAAACACTTGACTCGCTTGCATAATCTCCGTCATCTTGCCATTGATGGCTGTGATGCACTATCTGAAATGTGTCCAGACATTCACAAACTGTATGAATTGAAAACACTTGAGTGTATACATTGTGAATTCAGCAAAAGGACATAGTTTGGCAGAGTTACGTGATTTGAATCTGGGAAGAGAACTATGCATTAATGGCCTAGGAAATGTCAGCAGTGTATCTGAAGCTGAAGATGCCAATTTGAAGGGTAAACAAGACCTTCGGGTGTTATATTTGCCCTGGGAAAACAGTGGTGAAACGAAGTCAGTTGCTGTGGAAGAGATACTTGAAGCGCTCCAACCTCACTCAAATCTCAAGCGGTTGGACATAGCTGGCTATGGCGGATTACATTTGCCAACTTGGATGGGAAACAGTTCAGCTCTCAATAGTTTAGTTTCTTTGAAACTTATAGAATGTAGAAACTGCAGACAACTTCATGGATGAAGTGCGGTACATTGAGGAAGATGAAAGTTATGAAGGTATTGAAGCAAAGCCATTCCCGGCTTTGGAGCAACTCACAATGTCCGACTTGCCAAAGGTGGAGCGGTTGTTGAAACGGGAAACAACACACATGTTCCCCTCTCTTTCTACCTTAGAAATCACCTATTGCTCTAAACTGCAATTGCCGTGCCTTCCACGTGCTAGAAGCCTCTTTGTTTCGGGATGCAAGAATAAGTCAGTGAGGTCAATCTCTAATCTCAATGGTCTTAACAAACTTGAGGTTTGGAATTGTGAAGATGTATCGTACTTTCCAGAGGGAATGATGAGCAACATGACCTCTCTTGCAACTCTGGAGATAGTTTCTTGCCGTGAATTAAAGGAATTGCCATCTGACATCACGAAACTCACTGCTTTGTCTGATCTAATCATCGAAGACTGTCGTAAGCTGGAGTGTTTACCAGAACAGGGTTGGAAAGGCTTATCTTCACTTCGAAAACTGTCAATTTTTGGCTGTCATAGTTTGGCATCCTTGCCTGAAGGTGTACGGCATCTTACTTCACTTCAATCTTTGACTATTGGAGGCTGCCCAGCATTGAGGGAGCGGTGCAAGGAAGGAACAGGGGAGGACTGGCACAAGATTGCTCATATTCCCAAAGTATACTTGGGAGACTCAGACTCAGACTTGTAATATTTTTAGTTCATACACTGCTTATATTTTATCGTATCTTTTTTGTCTAACTAAATCTCCAAACTGGTCCTCAAATTTACTCTGTTCAATTTTACCATTTTAGTCTCTCAATTTCAAATCTCGAAATCCAACTCCTAACCCTTTATAGCACTGAGTTAGCAAACAAAGTGCTGAGTTGGCTCTAACTTGCCACACTAAACACAAGACTAAAAGGCGTTGTTTCGTTTTGGTAGTTATATAAGGCAAAAATGAAAAGACGAAGAAGAGTTTATATGACGTGCAAACCGTTTTATCTCTCCTTATTCTCCAAAATAATTTGGTTTTTATCTTGTTTAAGTGCCAAAACAAAAAACGTCATTTAGTCATATGTCTAACGTGGCAAGTCAGAGCTAGTTTAGCATTCCGTTAGTTGACTCAATACCAAAAAGAATCCAGGAACCAATATGGTGCTTAAAATTGGATTCAAGGACCAGAATAGTGATTTTGAATTTGAGATACTAAAATGGCGAAAACCGTAAATCTCAAAAACCATTATGGGGATTTAGTTGGTCAAGACTTGGAACTAGCCGAGACATTAGTGGCATAATCATGGATTCAGTATTTCCTAATCTATTTTATCTTCACCACAGCTTGTTTCTAAATTGGCCGAGGCATTGATGGCATAATCATGGTTTCAATTTGCATTGCTAACAAGTTAGATTTGTCAAGGCTTTTCTTTGGCCAAACCATCGAATGGATTCTTCTAAAACTTTTAACATCTGTAAATGGTTATTTATTTTATTTTATCTTTATGTTTGTATGTCCTAAGTAATGTTTTTGCCTCTGTTATTCTCTTGACCTTTTGATTGATCAATATGAATGTAAAAATGAATGGTGCTGGCCATTATTAGTTTCAGTTTTATCAAGATGAGTGTGCCATATGTGGCCTTTCAGACTCCTCTAAATTAGTTCAACTAGTATAAGATGTTTTAATTTCACAATAGCAGAAAATGAAAATGATTAAAATATGGAATTGTTCCATTTTTAGTTATTTTTCATGATAATCAATACTTATCATGTTAGCGGCCAATTAGTATTATCAAGTGTGCGTTGTGGTTAGGAAGGTGTCACTTAACGTGCTACATCAATAAATTTTGATGTCGTAAGCAGTGAAAATGATGAAATGACTAACTTAAAACTTTTGAAAGACGTATTTAATTAAAAAAATATTTTAAGAATCATTCGGAGAACGGATAATCTTTTAAGAATAAATTTGACCATTTATTTTATTACTATTAACATATTTAATAAAAAAAAGTACATTTATGCCTATTAATAAGCTAGTTTCAATAAGTGAAAACTGTTAAAGTAATGCTGATAATGCATGTTAATACTAACTTGTTATGATGCCATAAGTTCTATAAAGTTAAAAGAAAATATTTTTCAAGTAAATTTGTGTACATTTATTCCCAGAAAAATATTATTATTCTCCCTTTTAACTAATAGCGAGTCTTAAACTTATTAATATGATGAAATTTGTTTTTCTATTAATACTTAATAGTAGATTACTAGATTTGGCTTGAGGTTTAATAAATGTTATGTATTTATTATTAAGGCTTTTATTGGCCAATCTGCTGAACGAGTTCTGATGCTGCTACAAATTTTTCATAAGAACTTCTAACTTGAAAATTCACATGTCGTTGACAAATATGGCTAATAGTTTCAATCTGTGTTTCTTTGATTTGTGCATGTATTAGGTCCGTAACATTTTGAATTAATCAACAAGATTCTAGAAAGAAAGAAAGAAAGAAACAAAGAAAGAAAGAAAGAAAGATAATAACCATTACTAAGAAAAAAAATTTGGTGAATGTTTTCTCGTGCTAATTAGCTTTTTAGAATGAAAATTTTGAATTACAAGTGGTTTATAAGGTCTTTCATTAATAGTCAATAGGACACAAATGCTGCAAAAGTGGTGCTTGTGCTCAATTTCTAATTTTTATTAGGAAGAATAGAACGAGGATAACTGATTTCGATTAACTTATTTGCTTAATGATTAACTTCAATTTTAATAAAGTCATGTTGGTTACTTTGCTAGTTGTGATTACATTTTGTTCTGCCCATTTTAATATTATGTTCTAAAACTGATAACATAATAGATTATTTGAATATGGTTGGCTTTTCTCCAAAAATTTGAGTTGTTCATAACTTAAGAATTTTTATCATGTTAACTAATATACAAGCTAACAAAAACAGAGCGCTTTTTTTCTTGGGGATGCTTCGATAAAGGCGCTTAAAACGTATATTGGACGTATTAATGAAACGGTTATTTTAAATTTCTTAACAAATTAGAATAAAACCGATTTTTTTTATAATAATAACAATAAATCCAATTTTTTTAGACATTTAATTGTATTTTAAAATTTTTAGGGATCTAAATGTCCACAAAACAAAAATCCAGGATATATTTGTCTTTTTATCAAAAAGTTTAAAGATATTCGGTTTAGATTGCCTAATTCGATCGGATCAAATCGGGTCTAATAATTATAATGCAAACAATTAGGTTTATTATTATTGCTATAATAAACCGATTTTGTTCTGATTTATTAACAAATAAATTATTAACCAATTTAATAAAAATGTCCAATAATAACATGACACATATAAATGTTTAAAAAAAAAAAAGACATTTTTAGTGTCTTTATTAAAGTGGTCTCCTTTTTTCTTACCCAGGTTCAAAGTCCTTCAAAAATGCAATTTTCAATGAGTCATTCGATCTATTTATTTGTGTATATAATTATACTGATTTGGTCTTAAAATTTGTTACTTATAATTCAAGTATTAATATAATTTGCAACTGAAATTCAATTCAAAATCATTTCTGGTTAATACAAATCAAAGAAAAGCTCATGAGGATTTTTCAATTGCATGTCCCCAGTGTTCAATAATGTAATGGTTTTAGCACCATAGGTTCTTGCCAATTTTTCATGGAAATCTTCATGAAAAAGTGTTATCTGCGAGAATTACAAACCAAATACCAAAAGGATTATTCTGTGGCTGAAATCAGTTTGGATATTCCATTGAAGATGGCACTGTTTTTGCATCATTGACTCAGGAGTCAAGAGTCATGACTGATTAAGACATAACGCATAAGCACATGTAATCTCCACAATTCATTTGTTTACTAAAGCCATCTCCACTCGTCAAAGCAAAGCCAACATTGAAGCAGTGTTTTGCTTTCTGTGCCATATTTCCCAAAGATACAGAAATCCTAAAGCAAGATTTGATTCGTCTTTGGATGGCTAATGACTTTATTTCTTCTCGGGCAAACTTGGATATAGAAGAGGTTGGTAACATGATTTGGAATGAATTATATAATAAATCATTCTTTCAAGATTTCAAGATCAATGATGAGTCAGGTAAAATTTATTTCAAAATGCATGATCTAGTCCATGATCTTGCTCAATCAATTGCAGAGCAAGAATGTATGTTTCTAGAGAAATCAAACCTGATTGACTTGCCAAGAAACACACATCATATAGGTTTTGAGTGTGGTGGCCAAACTGAAACACCAATAGAAAAGGGAGCATGTGAGAAACTTGACTCCTTGAGGACATTATATCAGTTGAAATGGGATGGTTATTTTCAAAACAACTATGATTGGCTTCCAAGAACAGTTCTCTTCGAGTTTTGTGTTACAGATTTTCCAAATTTCCTTCGCTCATGAATTTTAGCCACTTGAGATATCTTGGGCTTTGTGGTCTAGATATTAAGACCATTCCTGATTCTATTTACAGTTTGCGTAAATTGGAAATCTTAAAACTAATGAATTGTGGGAAGCTTTATAGTCTACCGAAAAACTTGACTCGCTTACAAAATCTCCGACATCTTGTCCTTAGTGGTTGTGATTCACTATCTCATATGTGTCCAGACATTCACAAACTGTGTGAATTGAGAACATTAAGTGTATACATTGTGAAATCTGAAAAAGGGCATAGTTTGGCAGAGTTATGTCATTTGAATCTGGGAGGAAAGCTAAGCATCAAAGGCCTAGAAAATGTTGGCGGTGTATGTGAAGCTCAAGATGCCAACTTGAAGGGTAAAGATGATCTTCGAGAGTTAAGCTTGTCATGGGACAATTGTGGTGAAACCAATTCAGTCGCTGGGGAAGAAGTACTTGAAGCTCTACAACCTCACTCAAATCTCAAGCGGTTGGACATAATTGGCTATGGCGGATCACATTTGCCAACTTGGATGGGAAACAGTTCAGCTCTCAATAGTTTAGTTTCTTTGCAACTTCTACTATGCAAAAACTGCAGACAACTTCCCTCACTTGGGAGACTCCCGTTTCTTAGAAAACTTGAGATAAGGTCCATGGATTATGTTCGGTACATTGATGAATATGAAAGTTATGACGGTGTTGAAGCAAAGCCATTCCCATCTTTGGAGGAACTCAGAGTTTTGTTCTTACCAAACATGGAGCGGTTGTTGAAACGGGAAACAACAGGCATGTTCCCCTCTCTTTCCATGTTGATGATCAACAAGTGCCCGAAACTGCAATTGCCGTGCCTTCCACGTCTTACATACCTCTTTGTTTTGGAATGCAAGAATGAGTTATTGAGGTCAATCTCTAATCTCAATGGTCTTAACCAACTTCATCTTCGTGGAAGTGAAGTTTCGTACTTCCCGGAGGGAACGATGAACAGCATGACTTCTCTTGCATCTCTGCAGATATCATATTTCAGTGAATTGAAGGAACTGCCATCTGACATCACAAAACTCACTGCTTTGTCTCATCTAAGCATTGATCACTGTGGTAAGCTGGAGTGTTTACCAGAGCAGGGTTTCGAAGGCTTGTCTTCCCTTCGACATTTGACAATTAGTAGGTGTGAGAGTTTGAGATCCTTGCCTGAAGGTGTAAGCCAACTTACTTCACTTCAATCCTTGACTATGGAATTCTGCCCAGCATTGATGAAGCGATGTTCTGAAGGAACAGGGGAGGACTGGCACAAGATTGCACACATTCCCAGTGTAATCCTGAAAGGTTCAGACTAGGGGTGCACAGACCCGGCCCGGCCCGAAGGTCCGGCCCGGTCCCGAACACTTTAGGGGTTAATTTGGTGTGATTTCATCGGATTTAGGACCGGGTAAGGGTCTCAAAAATAGACCCGGTCATTATTTCGGGTCAGGTCCGGGCCATAGCTCGGGTCACCCGAAGTCGGCCCAGTAGCCCGGTCATCATACACAATTAATATTTTGTGTTATTAGTGATGGACCATGACTATTCTTATGTGGAATTTAAGTATTGTAAACCTTAATATTTTTTGTTATTAGTCATTATAAGACTATAAGTTAATATTTTATGTTTAGAATGCATAAGACTTTAGACTAATGCATAATATTATGTTATTTGTATTGATTTAAATATTTGGTATTATTAGACAATATTAGTATTGATTGTGGTTTTGCTTTAGTATTGATTGTGGTTATGCTTTAATTTTAAAGAAGGGTTGGTTCTTGTTATATTTTTCTAAGTGAATTTTACTATGTTAAATAATGGTTGGAGTCTTGAAAATTTAGATATTTTTACATGCTAGCTTACAAGAAGGTATCAACGTAATGTAATGTTAACGGCCCGGTTTTCACCCGATATAATTGTGGCCCGAAAGTGTATTGGTTTCATCGGGTCTAGGGTCGGGTTCGAGTCTAATAAATAGACCCGGTGTATATTTTGGGTCGGGTCTGGATCACATCAAACCCGGCTTCACCCGGCCCATGTGCACCCCTAGTTCAGACTCAGACTGATCCTGTAAGATTGTTTATTTGTATTTTTACCGTATACTTAGTGCATGTTTGGGCGCCATTATTTTGTTAAAAAAGATCTTTTTTCAATGAAAAAAGATCTTTTTTTATTTTTTAACGTGTTTGGCAAATTTCTAGTAGTAAAAGTAAAAGCACTAATAAAATAAAAAAAAGATCTTTTTTGAGAAGCTGTAATTTACATCTTTTTTTAAAAGATCTTTTTTTCTTAAAAAAAGATGTTTTTCGTGTAATAAATGAACAAAAAAGTACTTTTATATTGTTATACCCAAACATAATTGATACATAAAAAGACCTTTTTATATGAGATATCCAAACATAAAATTACTTTTACTTTTCTATAAGATCTTTTAAAAAAAGATAACTCAAAAAAAGAACTTTTCTCAAAAGCTCACCCAAACAAGTCCTTAGTTATAGACTGCCAATTAATTTTTGTCAAAAAGATTTTCTACTAATACCTTCATCATGGAATCGACCAAACTATTAGCAGCATGGTTTCAATATTTTGTAGTAAATGTTATTCTTAATAATGTGGGGATAGGAACATGTAGAGATCGGATTTCTTTTGTTTGACAGGTCGATCACCTCTACTGGAAGTTTTTTTCTTGTGTGAAGATGAGATGTGGATTATTTTGGCAATTCTGGCCCTTTTAAATTGGTTCAACTAGTATGAGATATTTTGATTTCACAATGGCAGAAAATGAAAATGACTAAAACATAGGATTGTCGCATTTATTCCTTTCCATGACTGTTAGAATATTGAAATGGGAAAGTTTTAATTACAAGTAAATCTATTGTATTGCCCTTGATTGATCTGTCACTAAATGGTTTTTTTATTATCAGAAACTATTACTCCTATGTGCTTATTTGATGATTTGGTGTTTCAATTTGTTAAAAATCTGTGTTGGTGGTAGCATAAGTTGTAGAAGATTGTACAGAATTATGTCAGCTGGATATATACCAAACACAAAGTGTTAGATAATTTTAACTGATAGGATCAAATGCAAATCATTTTCTCAATTTCCAAGTCAATCAGCTCAATGTTGAGTCTTCCAGTTCTCTAAAACAATGATTTTTAATTTCAATTTTTCTATTATAAGTCGCTAATTATCCATACTATTCTTGATGCTTCATATATAGTTCAATCTATTCTTAATATATAAAAGTAGGTACATAAGGTTTACCCACATTCCTTTGAAGCTATTTCTCTTCTTCTACTAAAGCCATGTTAGCAATATTGCTTACTTGGCAAAATGTTAGAATCAACCACTCAAATCTTGCCAAATCAACTATTATTTCCAAATCAACAAAAAATAAAATATACAAAAAAGAAAACTAAAAAATACAATACAATAAATTTGTAACGTACAAATACATTGAATCCATATTCCTATATTTATTATATCTTACCGTTATAAACAATTATAATCCCAACAATTAATTTATTAATTTTTATAAATAAGTTACTAAAGGTAATAAATATCCATATTACAAATGTCATAATAATATTATCAATTATAATAAATTTTACGTTACAAGTATTCAAATTCTATACTATTTGAACTACTTATATAAGTCTCTTACCACTATTCTTTCAAATAACATCAAATTTAACACAAAAAATTTATTTCTGAATTAGACATCTCAAACTTATTCAATAGAGCATCATTCTTTCAAGGCAAAATGATTAAAAATCGAATAACTATCCAAGATCTAATAGCCATGCAACGAGAATATGATGATCAGGTATGAAAAAATAAAAACTCACAACATGCATCATACATTCATACTTACTCAAATACCGTATACCTAATGAATTCATAAATTGAATATTGGAATAGGAAAATATCTTAACAATTTTAGCAACTATAAACGAAATTGATGACAAATTTGTATGAAACTATGTTGAATGTAAAAAGTGTCCGAAAAAAGCATATAAAAAAAACAACTACATTTGTGGCACATGTAATCAAACACCACAATATCCAGTGACGGATCCAAAAAATTTTGATAGTGGGACAAAATAATATAACATGAAAATAATTTCTATAATTAAAATAATATATGTATATAAAAAATTAAATATTAAATTATCTATTAACCACTATATATCTATGTATAAATACATATATTGTTTAACTTATTTTCAATGTGTATTTTATATTTTAATATTTATTATATACAGATAATTATTTTTTATGTACATATAGCATGATTATTGTTATGATTATATTTTGTTATTGTAAAATATGATTAATCTTCAAAATATCTAATATACAAATTAAAACACTAAAATAGTAATTTAAATAATAATATATAATTTAAAATTCTATTATTTTAGGTTTTATATTTTTAAAAAATTAAGTAATTTTTCTCTTAACACTACTATCAAACTTTCTCTCTTTCCATATATATTACTAAACAATTATTTAAAAATTCACTTTCCAATATAATTAGAAGCCGATTCTTATTGATATTCATAGTTAAAAAAGTTCTTTCAATTAATATAATTGCTACGCAAAAATTAAAGCTAATTTGAAAAGAAGATAAATAATATTCTTTTAAGTTGATTTTTAAAAAAGAACACTAATTTCGTTTAAATCTGAGAATTGATCATTCTAACGAATATCTAATATAAAATTTTTAAATTGACAATTAAGTACCAAAAGTTGAATAAAAAATTATTGTGGGGTCAAATTTATAATCTAACGGGGCAAATAAATATTATTATCATATACTACTCAAAAGAATTCCAAATTTTAGTGAGGCGCTTGCCCCCACACCAATATACTTGGAACCGTGACAATATCCAACAATAGAGTAACTCTATATACTTTTCATAATTCTATCTATCAAATTATTAGTTACTAATTCAATACTTATTTTAGATTTAGAATTCAATTAAAGGTTTCAGATTAAAGTGCTACAATAACTTTTGTACTATTTGATGGCGAAGCAAAAAAATTATTGGACACAATTGCTTCAAATCTAATGACACTCTAGAAAAGTAATGACATTGAAGTACCACTCCATCAAGAGATTAAGAAAAAAAAAAACCATACAAATTCAAGGCATATCTTCGGAAGAAGAACATATATATATGCAAATATGGAACAAACAACACAATAGAAAAGTGCATCCAACTCAACAATTCATAAAGAACATGCCTTCACAAGAATCTACGACAGAAAGAAGAAAGTAACAACTCCAACAACAACCAATAAAGTAAAAGGAAGATGAGCGCTACATAAAAAGACTAAGTCCATCAACTAAAATAAATGTAAAAATCAAACCACCAAATAAAAATGTCACTTTGTACAACTCCTAACATTTAAATCTTTTGTACTATAAATTATTTTAAATAAAACACCTTTTAAATTTAATTTTAATTTACACATATTTAATTTATTTCTACAAAATATAATAATTTTTAATATTTATTATATACTATCATTAATTTACCGTTTCGCGCAATGCGCGGGTCTCATTCTAGTTCATTCTTTAAGTCAGTAACAAATCAAGCCAATTCTTAGCATGTACATGGAGTTAACAAGTGTAGCCTTGGAAATTAGTCATCCCCGACGAGAAATCTTCTATAAAATTTCAAACAATACAAAAAAAGCATGAAAACATAAAACTATATCAATAACTTAGAAAGAACAATGCATAACTGCATATAGGTTGAAGTGTTGTAATAAAGTTGTGTTCTTAAGCTTGCATGAAAATAAATTTATATTCTCCTTACACACAAATGGATGCCACTCCTAAAGATTCATGTTCTGTTTTCTCAATCATTTCAAGCCAGGATAACATTAGAAGTTCCTAACAAATTGTTCAGACAATAAAGAAGAACATCCAAATTGGACTAAATGATTAAACTTTCTAGTCTCAAGCCATCTTGTTATTTGTGAGTGTTATTCACTATTTCGTATGTGCCTTGAAATTCACAAATTATCACAACTGAGAACATTAAAGGTATGTTATGTCCAAGTTGGGTGGCAACAAATTCAGTTTTCAACTACTTAGTTTCTCTTAAAATTTGTAATAGCAAAAACTTGGTAAACTCCCATGTCTAAGGAAACCTGAAATAGTTTCAGCTAATTATGTGCAGTACATGGATGATGATGAATGTTACCATGATGTTCAAACTGGAAACAATCAAGCTTAACAATATTAGTTGCGCCAAACTGCAGTTGCCATTCCTTTCATGCATTAAACAGCTCAATGGCGTGGAATGTAACATGGTGTGATCCTTCAATTTTTATTAGGAAGAATAGAACGATTGAATTTTATTATTGAACGTATTTAGTAAATAAAAAAGTACATTTATACCTATGAATACACTAGTTCGATAAGTGAAAAAAGTAATGCTGATAATGCATGTTAATACTAACTTGTTATGCTGTCAAAAGTTCTATAAAAGGAAAAGAAAATATTTTTCAAGTAAATTTGTTTACACTTAGTCCCAGCAAACTATTATTATTCTCCCTCCCTTTTAACTAATATCGAGTCTTTAACTTATTAATATGATGGAATTTGTTTTTCTGTTAATAGTAGATTACTAAATTACTAGATTTAACTTGAGCTTTAAGAAATGTTATGTATTTATTATTAACACTTTTATTGGCCACCCTGTTGCACGAGTTCTGATGCAGCTACAAATATTTCATAAGACTCTTAACTTGAAAATTCATTAGAAGACTAATATGTTCATTATTCTAGTAGTGAGGAACAAACTTATACGGCAAACAAATCCAGGGTTTACTCATTTTATGGTTAATGGACAAAAGTACTCCTAATTAAGTGTAACTATGCATAGTTGATCTTGATTCAATAATAAATTAAAAGTAATATAATTTTGTCAATCAACTATAAAACATGTGTCCCTAATCATATAAGATGTGTATTTACTATTTAGTATCACCCTTAATATTACCAAAAGTGGAATATTCTATAAAAAAAAAAAGAAAGAAAGAAAGAAAAAGAAAAAAAGCTATCATTTCATAGAGAAAAATTATTTCCATTGAAACTACCAAACTTAATAATTTCCACCAAAATTAGTTACCTATAAATTAACTTGATCTAATTTTACACTTCTTACACATCAGAAAAAAATCCAAGGTGTACAGCACCTTACTTCCCTGGAATGTTTTGACTATTAGATACTGCCCAGCATTAGAAGAGTGGTGTAAGGAAGAAACAGGGGATGATTGGCACAAGATTACACATACTCCCAAACTAGATTTGTATCCTCCACCCAATGAAGACTTGTAGGATTTTTGGTTCGTACACTGCTTATTATTGATCTTTTGGTCAAGACTCTTGAAGATATTCGTGTCTTCAGCAATGGCAGAAAATGAAATTGACTAATTAGGAAGGAATATTTCTTAACAATCCCTGTTGTTATAGAGTTAACTATGAAAGGAACAGTAGAACGGTGATGAGAGAAAACTCAATTATATATATCTAATGGTGGTGCTGTATGCACTCATTATATATATATACCAGTTAACCAATTGATAATTACCTGTGTTCTCTAGGAATATTTAGTTGATTTCCAGAAATAAGTCTATGATTTTCCAAAAGAATTATTCTTATTGCCTCATATCACAATGCAATTGCCTTCCATTAGTTTCTATCAATCAATTCAAATGAGACTTCTATTGTGTATTGAGGCCAATAAGAAAGAAATTCAGAGTTTAAATGATTATGGTCAATTGGTCACAGTCACAATCACAATACAGGTTTCAAAAGAGGATATCTTCGCCATGAAATTGGCCGAGGCATGATTTTAATGTGCATTGCTAATAAGTAAGATTGTCAAGGCTTTTTTTTGGCCAAACCATCAAATGAATTTTGATTCCCAAAATTGTTCTCTTGAATAACTGCTAAAACTTTTAACTCTAAAAATGGTTATCTTTTTTATTTTTGTGTGTCCTAAGTAATGATTTTGCTCTATGCCCTTGACCTTTTGATTGATCAACAAGAATGTATGCCCATTATTAGCAGTTTTAACAAGATGAGTGTGCCATATGTGAATTGTTTTGGCAATTCAGACTCTTTCGAATTAGTTCAACTAGTATAAGATGAAAACGATTAAAATATGGGATTGTTCCATTTAGTTCTTTTAAATGATAGTCAATATTGTAAAAGGACCAATTTGAACATTAACCCATAATGCAATCTCTAGCAACATTAATTAAGTCAATTAAACAAGGTCATAAATAAAAACAATTTCACATGCTAGAATATTTGGAGGAATAAATGCTCTAACTTGGTGGATTATTCTTGATTCTAGGAGGCGTGGCTAATGTGAGAAAACTACGTACTTTAACTTTTGTGGCGGATTTATCGAATTTTGATTTTGATTCTATTCTTTGAAGCAGTAAACCACACTGGTTCTTGTCACTTGTTTGTTAGGGACACATTTGTTCGAGATAAGTTGATGTATTCTACTTACCAAAAAAAAAATTTGATGTCTTCTAGCTTTTTATCAAATTCATAAACCTGTTTTTAGCAAAATTCATCTCCCAAATGTATTTATTCTCACCTTTCAGCCATGTGATCAACAAAGGATTAGAGGTGAAATTTTTCACTAGATTCCAGGATACACTTTAAACTGTTAGGGACACATTTTTTATGGTTAATGGACAAAAGTACTCCTAATTGAGTGTAACCATGCATAGTTGATCTTAATTCAATAATAAATTAAAAGTAATTTTGTCAATCAATATAAAAATTTGTCCCTAATCATATAAGACGTGTATTTAGTATCACCCTTGAATATTACCAAAAGTGGAATATATATACTCTTTATAAAAAAAAGAAACAAAGAAAGAAAAAGAAAAAAAAGCTATCATTTCATAGAGAGAAAATGATTTCCAATGAAACTACCAAATGTAATAGTTTCCACTAAAATTAGTTACGTATAAATTAACTTTGTCTAATTTTACACTTCTTACATAAGTATTAACATAAAATGGAACTAAGATTCAATTCTAATTCAGCCTAAAAGGTTCAATTCTTATCGTTTTCTAGTAATGATTGAAATGTTCTTATCCCTATAGAACTAGAAGGGACCTCCAAAAGAAAAAAAAAAAGGCAACAATACTGTGGAAATTATTGATTTGAGACAAATTAAGGTAACACAAAAAGGCCATCACAAAGACAATAATTTCTTTCTCTTGTCTGGGCACGAGGACAATAATTGTAGGCAAAGTATTGTGAAAATATCTCTTTTGATAAATGATGGTTCTAGTTGAACTTGAGAAGGGGGTTGAATCAAGTTTCCTTTAAACTTAAAATTGCAAGCTCTGTTTAAGCTGTTGTACGAGTTGCAGAAGATTATTTAAAATAGTCTCATACACAGAACATTAAAAGAGCAGAGAAGAGGAGAAAGAGGCCAGCATGTATCCTGGTTCGGATTCTTGGTGCCATGAATCCTACGTCCAGTCTCCACCACAAACCATGGTAGAATTTTCACTATAATTCTCAGGTTACATACACCAATACTATTGAATTTTTTCCTAATTCAACTAGTATCAACCCCTAAGCTTTCTTAACCAAAGCTTAGCTACCCCAAAGTGCTATCCCAACTTGGAAGGGGAATCTTCATAGATTCAATTCTCACCAAGTGCTAACCCAACTTGGCAAGGGGAACTAATCCTAGTTCAGATACCCAAATTACATAAAGAAAACAGTGGCTATTTTGCATCACTCTTGCCTTTTCTCTCTTGGCTTTTGAACCTCACATAATTGCCTTTTCAAAATAGAAAATAACACAAGACAGCCATAACAAAAAATCAGAATTAAGCTTGAGTAGAAGAAAGAGATTTCAGCTCTGTTTTAGAGATGATGCTCTGAATGTGTGTGCTCTCTTCCTTGACTTCAAATGGTGGAGTGAGGCTTCCTTTATAGAATCAGCTTGCTCTACCACTTTGTTCTTCCTTGCCTCTTCCAATTTCTTCGTACCATCAACCCGTTGGAGTTGTCTCCTATGGCATGCATTCCTTTTTTCCATCCTGCTCCACTAACGCTGCTTGTTGGAGGGTCTGATCCACCAACCTCTGTTGTCCTTGGAGTTGTTGTCTTCCTTGGCATGCAAAGTATTTCCATATTTGAGCCATTCCAACTGCTGTCCATAGCTCTGAGTTTTTGTTTTGCTCTTCCAAACTTTACTTGTGATCTTCTGCATTTTTGATTTGCTGATGTCCTTATGTTTTGTTGCTTTGCTAGAGCCACAGCTGTCCTTGTTGTGTTTTTCTTTTTGTTCCAGCTGTCCTCCTTTCTCCATGATGAAGACAGATGCCCATTTTTCACTTTAGCAAATACATAGCCTTCTAGTTTTTGCTGAACGGTCTTATTAAGTGCCTTGGGCTTGTGCATTGATTTGAAGCACTCAATGAATACTTAAGCAACATTGTTGGGCTGAGAAAAGGATAATGGGCCTGCATCACTAAAACACACAATTAAACACATTTGGGCTTTATCCCAATAAATGTTTGTCATCATTTGTATAACCCAAAATCAACTTAAACTTAACAATCTCCCCCTTGATGACAAACATGATAAAAGGATGGAAATTAAAATTTAACATAGATTTAAATGAGTTGAGAGCACTTCCCTTTGATGACCATCCAAGGTGTATAGTACTCCCCCTCAATGTTAGCAGTTCTCTCCCCCTTAATCATGGCTTTACATCTTAACCTGGGCAAAACTTAAAAACAGCCAAGACCAATATTTCCAAACAATATATCACAGTAATGAAAGCACAGAACAATTAACACTAAGCACAACACAGGATAAATCAAAATATTGTTCTTAACTATTACTACTAATCCCTAAGCCAAAACTAACATTCCTTTTCTTTTCTCTCCCTTTTGTCATCAAGGGATGAAAAGAAAAACCTGCACAAAATTTGTTAGTGGCTAGTGCATATAGTTCAAGTAGCAGAGTGGTTTAAGTCTGTTACAGTCATCCAAAAGAAAGTAAAATAAACAAGTGCAAAACGAAAACAGGTCATATCCGCATATGAGATAACAAGAGCTAGGCATCAGAGTTGGATTCATCAGAGGTTCTATCGTCCTCCCCCTCATTGTCAGATGTGATGAGGCCAACCTCAACATCCTCCACAAAATCCCTCAGAATCCGAATTCTCCCCTTGGTCTTCTTTAAAGCATTTTCCTCCATAACCTGGTTCCTTTTGCGCTCGGCACCATGAGTGAGAAGAAGGTCAGTCAGATTGATGAACTCCTTAAGTACGTTCTTCAGAGTGCATATCATGACCTTGATTGGGGTGGAGGTGGAAAGGAGAATCAGAGGATCCTCATCAACAGAGGGAACATCGGTGCTGTCATCAGTTCGGCGATGCCTGGAAGTTGTTTTCTTTACTGCACCACCCCCTTAAATATATGAGTTACAATCTTTTGCAATTTCAGCCCCAAAATCAATGTTGTAATATTGAAAAATTTTTGTAAGAAGCATGGCATAAGGTAAAGCATTTTTGGTACTAACACAAGCATGCATATGTCTCACAAGCAAGTAAGCAAAAGAAATAGGAGTTTTAGAGAGAAGAGTAAAGGCTGCATCTTGGAAGTAGGTAAAAATGAAAACTTTAAAATGTTTTGAAAATCATTGAAAGTTACAGCTGTAACCTTTGTACATTGATACCAGGAGAGAGAAACAAAAAAAATCAAAAGATGCCTAAAGAAAGTAGAACAGACAAAAATTGAAAACCTATTTGAAGAAATGATGTGAAAAAAATTTGAAGGGGCCCAATTTAAAAAATGAAATGCAGTTGGTAAAACATTAAGAGAGCAAGGCTGAAATGGGCCAAATGGTTTCAATAAAGAAAGCCCAGATGTCGTGAACTGCTCCAGCACTTGAGGTCCATCATTTATTATGGTCAGGTGTGAATCCAGTAACTTCATAGTGACTTAATGAAGTTAACTCATCATCTGCCAAAAAATCTCACCGCGATTCAAGAGATAAAACACAAAAGATCTCATTATCAGAAATATTAAGAAAACAGATATGAAGTTAGAATGCCCAGTTCAGTTCTTAACTTGCAGAACCTCTCCTCTATCAATGGTTTGGTGAATATATCAGCTAGCTGACCCTCAGAATTAACAAACTGAATATCTAAATTTCCATTTTGCACATGTTCTCTTATAGAATGAAAACGAACTTCAATGTGCTTTGTTCTAGAGTGAAAAATAGGGTTTTTGGAAATATTGATAGCACTCATGTTGTCACAAAATAATGGAATATTTGAGACATTCAATTTATAGTCAGCTAGTTGAGTTTTCAGCCATAATAATTGAGAACAACAAGAGGAGGCTGCAATATACTCAGCTTCGGCTGTTGACAGTGCTACCGTAGCTTGCTTTTTGCTAGACCAAACAATGAGAGATTTCCCAAGAAAGCAGCACATGCCACTTGTGCTTCTTCTATCAGTCCTATCCCCAACAAAATCTGCATCACAGAAACCCACTAATTGAAAAGAATCAGTCTTAGGAAACCATAACCCATAATTAGTGGTACCAAGTACATATCGAATGATTCTCTTGACAGCAGAGAGATGTGACTCCTTAGGCTTTGATTGAAACCTTGAGCAGACTCCAACACTTTGGATGATATCAGGCCTTGAGGAGGTTAGATACATTAGGGATCCAATCATCCCTCTGTAACGTGTCTCATCAACATCTCTACCATGTTCATCCTTATCAAGCTTGATGTTAGGATGCATGGGGGTTCCCATAGGCTTAGCACAGTCCAGCCCAAACTTCTTGACAAGTTCTTTTGCATATTTTTCTTGATGGATGAATATGCCTTCTGCAGTTTGCTTGATTTGCAAGCCTAGGAAGAAATTGAGTTCTCCCATCATGCTCATATCAAATTCATTGGTCATAAGCTTAGCAAAATCTCCACACAAATCCTCATTAGCCGAACCAAATATAATATCATCAACATAAACTTGCACAAGAATAAAATGATCATGATAGTTCCTAATAAATAAAGTGGTGTCAGTGGCTCCTCTTTGAAAATTATTTTTCAACAAAAATGAGCTAAGCCTCTCATACCAAGCTCTAGGAGCTTGTCTCAAACCATATAAGGCCTTAGCTAGTTTGAAAACATGGTCAGGAAAAGATTTGTTTTCAAACCTAGGTGGTTGAGCCACATAAACCTCTCTATCTATTATGCCATTGAGAAAAGCACACTTTACGTCCATTTGGAACAACTTGAAGCCACAATGAGCAGCATATGCAAGGAGCAATCTGATGGCTTCCATTCGAGCTATAGGTGCAAAGGATTCATCGAAATCAATCCCTTCCTCTTGATCATATCCTTGAGCGACCAATCTAGCTTTGTTTCGGACTATGGATCCATCTTCACCCAGTTTGTTTCTGAAAATCCACTTAGTGCCAGTGACTTTCTTTCCATTTGGATAAGGCACTAATGACCAGACCTGGTTCTTCTCAAATTGCAGCAATTCTTCCTTCATAGCTAGCACCCATGAAGGATCAGCAAGAGCTTCTTGGATGTTTTGTGGTTCAATCTTTGATAAGAGAGCAATGTTGTTGGATTCGGCTCTTTTCAAAGATGAACGGGTAGTCCTGCCAGTGGATGGATTTCCTATTATGAACTCTTCAGGATAGTTTTTCAGAAACCTCCATTCTCTTGGTCTTTTTGACTGGTGTGAGGATTCAGGTTCCTCTTGATCAACAATGGCCTCTGCATCAGTATTTTCTGCAGCAACAGGGGATAATTCCAAATTGTCTCTTGCAGAATTAGAATTTTCGTTGCTAGTAGGTGCAGCTTCCTGAGAACTTGAATTTTGTTGAACTGGCTCATCATTCTTGGGTAGTTCAGCTTCGAAACCTGGACTATCATCTATGCAAACACTAGGAACAATGTTAGTCTCACAGAAAGTGACATGCATGGTTTCCTCAACAGTTTTGGAGTTCTTGTTATAAACTCTATAGGCCTTGCTATTTGTGGAGTAACCAAGAAAAATCCTTTCATGTGTTTTAGGATCAAATTTTCCTAAATTTTCTTTGATATTTAGAATGAAACACTTACAGCCAAACACATGAAAATAACTAAGATTGGGAGGATGCCCTTTCCAAAGTTCATATGGGGTTTTCTTCAAAAACTTCCTAATGATGGTTCTATTTAGAACATAGCAAGCTGTATTCACAGCTTCAGCCCACAAGAACTTGGGAATTTCATATTCACATAACATAGCTCTAGCCATTTCTTGTAAACTTCTATTTCTTCTTTCCACAATACCATTTTGTTGAGGTGTTCTTGGACAAGAGAAGTTATGTGATATGCCTTGTTCATCACAAAAAGATCCAAAAAATTGATTTTCAAATTCTTTACCATGGTCACTTCTAATTGAAACAATTTTTAAACCTTTTTCATTTTGAACCTTTTTGCTGAATTTCTCAAAAACTGAAAAAGCCTCATGTTTATGAGCAAGAAAGAACACCCAGCCAAATCTAGTATAGTCATCCACAATTACCATGCCATAACTCTTTCCTCCAAGACTTTGAGTCCTAGTTGGTCCAAACAGATCAAGATGTAACAACTCCAATGGTTTCTTAGTAGAGACATCTTCCTTGGGTTTGAAAGAGGTTTTAATTTGTTTACCCATTTGACAAGCATCACAAGTGATATCCTTGTCAAATTTTATATTAGGAAGACCTCTAACTAAGCTTCTCTTTACAAGCTTAGAGATTTGGAACATGCTAGCATGTCCTAACCTCTTATGCCACATCCATTTTTCAGATTCCATTGAAGAGAAACAAGTTACATTTTGAACTTTTAGATCATCTAGAGTGATACCATAAACATTGTTACTTCTTTTGGCAACAAATAAAACAGCCCCTGTTTTCTCATTTATGACTCTACAATCAGATTTTCTAAAGGTTACAGCATATCCAAGATCACACAATTGACTTATGCTCAATAGATTATGCTTTAACCCATCAACTAAAAAGACACTATCAATGCAAGTTGAAAAATCTTTGCCAACCTTACCAATGGCAATAATTTTACCTTTACTATTATCTCCAAAAGTGACAAATCCTCCATTATACTTGTTGAGTTTAATGAAGAAAGTATCCCTTCCGGTCATATGCCTTGAACATCCACTATCAAGATACCACATGTCCATTTTCTTCTTGGATGCAAGGCAAACCTGCATGTTCTTCAACTAACCTTAGGTATCCAAATCCATTTGGATCCTTTGATGTGAAATCTTCTTGGTTGCCCAAGAGCATTATAATCATGAATAACTTTATATAATTTACTATCATTACCAAAAGACTTAAGAAAGATGAAACATTGAGGAGGATCATGACCATTTCTGTTGCACTTGTAGCAATGATTCTTGCTTACTGATTTTTGAGGTTTGTTGAATCCTTTTGGTTTGAAAAGCTTGGAAGAGGAGGCTTCAGATTTTTTAAAGTTTTGTTTGAAAACAGCCTTGTTTTCCTCTATGAATCCAAGTCCAGATTTTTCAGATCCAAACCTTTGACTAGCAAGTAGTTTGTTCAGATTTTGAGAACCTTGAACAAACTTTGCTAAGTCTTCATTCAAATTTTTTATTTGTTCATTCAGCTTTTTGTTTTCAGAAATCAAATCAGTGGAAGCAGTAACTTCATGCTTGAGTTTGTATTTTTCTAATTCAGCTTGCAAGGCAATGTTTTCTTCTTTTAAAAACTTTTCATTACTAGTTTCATTTGCCTTAACCTTTTTCAAAAGAAGATCATTTTCTGTCCTCAAAGCTTCATTTTCTTTCTTACATTTAGCATACTTATCCAAGAGTTTCTTAGAGTTCACAGAAATGTCTTTGATAATGTAGTGCAGTTCATCAATAGATAAGTCAGAGAGATCTACCTCATCTTCATCATTATGATCTGCCATCAGACATAGTTGAGCTTCTTGATCTGAGCTCTCTGAGCTGGTGTCGTTCTCCAAGTCCTCCCATGTTGCCATCATCACCTTCTTTTTGTCTTTCTTTGATTTTTCGCCCTTTTTAAGTTGAGGGCAATCTGACTTGAAGTGACCAGGTTCCTTGCAGTGATGGCATGTGAACTTGACTTGATCTTTCTTGACATCTTTGGATGAAGAGCTTCCTTTGCCTTTGTTTTTGTATCTCAGTAGTCTTCTCATTTTTCTTGCAAAGAGCACCATTTCTTCATCTGAGAAACTGTCATCAGATTCTTCTCCTTGGGCTGTCATTCTAGATTTTAGTGCTATACTTTTCTTTTTGTCATCTTTGTCTTGGAACATGTGAGTGGTTTCGTAAGCCAGCAGCTTGCCTCTCAGCTCATCATAGGTGATTTTGATCAAATCATTCTTTTCAGAGATGGCTGTGCTTTTCACTTCCCATTTCTTGGTAAGACTCCTCAGAATCTTCCTTACCAAGGTTTCTTCAGAGTAGTTTCTTCCCATAGCGTCCAGATTGTTGATGATTATTGAGAACCTTTCGAACATTTGATCGATGCTCTCATCTTCCTTCATACTGAACATTTCATACTCCTTCATCAGCATGTCAATTCTGGTCTCCCTCACTTGCTTAGTGCCTTCATGAGTGAGTCTGAGCTTATCCCAGATTTCTTTAGCCGTTTTGCACCTTGACACTTTTCTGAACTCTTCAAAGCTGATTGCACAGTGCATCAGGTTGATTGCCTTGGCATTGAGTTCAACCTTCTTCTTTTCTTCATCTGTCCATTCGCTGTCCTCCTTTGCCACAACTCCTTCATCAGCATTCTGTTTGGTGGGAACGTCTGGACCATTGAGAATGATCTTCCAGATGTTGTAGTCGATCGACTGCACGAAGATTCTCATTCTCTCTTTCCAGTAAGAGTAGTTGCTGCCATTGAAGTAGGGAGGTCTGTTGTTGGACTGCCCTTCAGTGAGAGTGAAAGTCACGATGTTGGGATTCATGTTATTGGCCATGGATCTTTACTCCAAGCTGTGAAGCTTGCCTTCTTGAGACCTTGCTCTGGATACCAATTGATGGTTCTGGTTGAACTTGAGAAGGGGGGTTGAATCAAGTTTCCTTTAAACTTAAAATTTCAAGCTCTGTTTAAGCTGTTGCACGAGTTGCAGGAGATTATTTAAAATAGTCTCATACACAGAACATTAAAAGAGCAGAGAAGAGGAGAAAGAGGCCAGCATGTATCTTGGTTCGGATTCTTGGTGCCATGAATCCTACGTCCAGTCTCCACCATAAACCATGGTGGAATTTTCACTATAATTCTCAGGTTACATACACCAATACTATTGAATTTTTCCCTAATTCAACTAGTATCAACCCCTAAACTTTCTTAACCAAAGCTTAGCTACCCCAAAGTGCTATCCCAACTTGGAAGGGGAATCTTCACAGATTCAGTTCTCACCAAGTGCTAACCCAACTTGGCAAGGGGAACTAATCCTAGTTCAGATACCCAAATTACATAAAGAAAATAGTGGCTATTTTGCATCACTCTTTCCTTTTCTCTCTTGGCTTTTGAACCTCACATAATTGCCTTTTCAAAACAGAAAATAACACAAGACAGCCATAACAAAAAATCAGAATTAAGCTTGAGTAGAAGAAAGAGATTTCAGCTCTGTGTTAGAGATGATGCTCTGAATGTGTGTGCTCTCTTCCTTGACTTCAAATGGTAGAGTGAGGCTTCCTTTATAGAATCAGCTTGCTCTACCACTTTGTTCTTCCTTGCCTCTTCCAATTTCTTTGTACCATCAACCCGTTGGAGTTGTCTCCTATGGCATGCATTCCTTTTTTCCATCCTGCTCCACTAACGCTGCTTGTTGGAGGGTCTGATCCACCAACCTCTGTTGTCCTTGGAGTTGTTGTCTTCCTTGGCATGCAAAGTATTTCCATATTTGAGCCATTCCAACTGCTGTCCATAGCTCTGAGTTTTTGTTTTGCTCTTCCAAACTTTACTTGTGATCTTCTGCATTTTTGATTTGCTGATGTCCTTATGTTTTGTTGCTTTGCTAGAGCCACAGCTGTCCTTGTTGTGTTTTTCTTTTTGTTCCAGATGTCCTCCTTTCTCCATGATGAAGACAGATGCCCATTTTTCACTTTAGCAAATGCATAGCCTTCTAGTTTTTGCTGAACGGTGCTTATTAAGTGCCTTGGGCTTGTGCATTGATTTGAAGCACTCAATGAATACTTAAGCAACATTGTTGGGCTGAGAAAAGGATAATGGGCCTGCATCACTAAAACACACAATTAAACACATTTGGGCTTTATCCCAATAAATGTTTGTCATCATTTGTATAACCCAAAATCAACTTAAACTTAACAATAAAGTACACGAGTAAGAATAGCTGGTAGAAATTAAAAGATGATCCACTAACTTTTGTTGGAGTTTTCTTTCAACACTGACTGTATTTTGCATTACAAGACAGTTTCTATTCACAATTAATTCATTTCTTTCCTACAGCCATTTGCACTCATCAAAGCAAAACCATTCTTTCTTTCTTTTTTCATTTGTTGCATTTCTGAAAATGGCTGAGTCCTTGCTTGGGATTGTGCTGGAGAAAGTGATCCCTTTGGTCCAGAGAGAATTCGCAGCCTTCTCTGAGATCAAGCAAAAGACTGAAGACCTGTCACGAACTTTGGCACTCATCAAAAGTTGTTCTTGATGATGCTGAGGAGAAACAATGGTCTAACCCCCTATCAAGATTTGGCTCCAACAACTTAAAGATGCTGTGTACCTGCTGGATGACGTCCTTGATCAGTTGCCTACGAAATCCTCTCAACATGGGTGGTTATCATCTTTCAAACCGAACAACATCATGCTTCGCCGCAAGGTTGGACATGAGCTGAATGAGATCGTACGGAGATTGGATCAAATTGCTGAAGATAAGAACAAGTTTCTTCTAAGGGAAGGAGTCAGGGAGAGGCCAACTGAAGTAGCTGAATGGCGCCAAACAAGCCCAACTATTGTTAGTCCTCAAGTACTTGGACGAGATGCAGCTAAAGAGAAGGTTGTGGAGTTTCTTCTTAGCCGGACACGAAACTCTGAGTTCCTTTCTGTCTATCCCATCGTTGGCTTAGGTGGTCTTGGGAAAACAACACTTGCTCAGTTGGTCTACCATGATGAACGAGTAAGTAGCCATTTTAACCTGAAGATTTGGCTTTGTATTTCTGAGACTTTCAATGTCAGAAGGATTTTGTGTTCCATTGTACAATCTATCACAAAGAATGAGTGCAAAGTTTTGGAGCTACCTGTGATGGAAGAAAAAGTGAAAGGATTGCTTCAGGGTAAAAAGTTCTTATTGGTTTTAGATGATGTGTGGGTTAAAAACCAACAATTGGAGTTCGGACTAAACGAAGACAAATAGGATCAATTGAAATCTGTTTTTGTTGCGGATCCAAAGGTGCCTCTGTTTTGGTGTCCAGTTGTGATAAAGATGTTGCAACAATCATGGGTGCATACCAAACTCATGATTTGTCAGGCCTATCTGAAGATGATTGTTGGTCATTGTTCAAACAGCGTGCATTTAGAGATGACAAAGAGGAGGATGAAGAGCTTGTGAAAATCGGCAAGGAGATAGTGAGCAAGTGTGGGGGATCGCCTCTTGCAGCAAAAGCATTAGGAGGTCTGAGGCGCTCCAAAAATACCAGAAATGAATGGCTTGAGGTTAAGGAAAGTAGCCTATGGACTTTACCGAATGAAAATCATATTTTGCCTGCATTGAGGTTGAGCTACTTACACCTGACACCAACATTGAAGCAGTGCTTTGCTTTCTGTGCCATATTTCCCAAAGATACAAGAATCAGTGAACAAGAGTTGATTCATCTTTGGATGGCCAACAGTCTTATTTCACCTCGGGCAAACTTGGATGCAGAGGAGGTTGGCAACATAAATTGGAACGAATTGTGCCAAAAATAATTTTTTCAAGATGTTGAGATCGATGACTGTTTAGGAGAGGTTTATTTCAAAATGCATGATCTAGTCCATGATCTTGCTCTGTCAATTACAGATAAAAGTATGTGTTTGGAGGAAGCAAACCTTACTAATTTGCCAAGCACACATCATATTGGTTTCAAATATGATAGTAAAACACTATCAAAAGGTGAAGAAAATTTCATGTCCTAAACTGCTGAAACTGTAATGTTGATGGTTTGATGAACTAGAAGGTAGCATTTGGTAGAGACAGAGACGGAAAGACAGAGACCGAGAGACAGAGACTAAGAGACAGAGATTGAAATAAATCTCTGTTTGGTGAAAAGTGGGAGACAGAAATTGAAATAAGAATGAAATTCTAATTTAATTTATACAAAGGGTAAAATTGGAATTAATTAATTGAAATGAAGGTATTTTAGGTATAAAATGTTATCAAAGTTTCAGTCTCTATCTCTAAAAACTTTAGTCCCCTGTGTCCCCACTTGTTAGAGGTACTGAAATACTGAAATTTTAGGGACTGAGACAAAAATTTTAGTACCAGTCTCTAAACCAACGAACATGATACTGAGTCTCAGTCTCCCCATCTCTGTCTCAGTATCTCAAAACAAACACTACCGAAGGGATTAAGAGAGGGAGAAAAATAATTTTTTCTCATTATTAAAGAGAATGAAAAATTCCTTAAAAAATATCTATTGTGTTATTACACTTTATATAATGTACTTCTTATGTCCCACTAAAAAAAATTATAACAAATAAGTCTATATCTACTATTGATAAAAAATGATCTAGGTAACATCCCCTGCAAGCTAGAATTGTATAAATCTAACAATCCTAACTTAGAAACATTAGTAAGAAAAGGACCTGGTAGCAGAGCTTTTGGTAAAAAAAATTAGCTAGTCTTTGGAACGAACTGGCATAAGATGAATGAGACTAGACAAATACTTTTCACGAACAATGTGGCAGTCCACTTCAATGTGTTTGATTCTTTCATGAAAGATGGGATTATTGGCAATGTGAATGGCTGACTAGTTGTCACAGAATAGAGTGATAAACTTTTGAAGCAGCAAACCAATGAAATCTATTAAGAAAGATAACCAACTAGTTTCACAAGTGGCAACAGCAAGAAGAGACCTATATTTAACTTCTACAGAGGAGAGGCCTTATTTTTGAAGCAGTCGAGATGCTTTTCATGGGCCTTGTATTCTTTTATTGTATTCGCTTTAATCGCTCCTGAATCGGCAGATCAAATATCGAAATACTTTCCTTTAACTACTAGAGGTGGATGAGAGGCCGCTATTTATTTGCTTGCTTCTCCGGTTCGCTCTAGTTCACTTGGTTTACAACGGTCTATTTGCTAGGTTTTAGACAGGGGCTAAGGGCGAATCATCCCTCTTAGCAGCTCTTTCCTAATCAATACTGTGGTTTGCTTCTTACTCTTCCAGCTAACGAGAGAGTTTCTAAGCATGAAGCAATAACCAAAAACAGAACGATCAGTATCGGCATAGGTAGCCCAGTCAGCATTGACAAATCCGGTGAGATGCAGATTAGAAGTAGAGGAGAAGAATAGACTAGTTGCAGGCCTGCCCTTTAAATATTAGGTACGCTTAAAATAGCTTCTAAGCGAGAAGTGGTTGCACAGTTCAAAAACTGGCTCAAACGTCCCACAGCATAAGAGATGGGGTCTAGTGTTTGTGAGGTAAAGGAGTTGGCCGATGAGTTATCTGTAAGTAGTGTTGTCCGTTAAAATGGTACCGGATTCCTTCAAGAGTTTATGATTATAATCAAAAGGAGTGGAGAGAGGGTTGCAATCTAGATAACCAAAATTCTTGAGAAGGTCCATGACATACTTCCGTAGTAGTTCTGCTGATAAATGTGAATTTCAGAGTTAGAGCGTGCTACTTCCATTCCCAAGAAGTACTTGAGATCATCAAGATCCTTTATTTTGAATTTGTCAGCCAAAATTTGCTTGATGCAATTGATTTTGCCAATGTCATTCCTAGTTAAAACTAAGTCATCAACATATACTAGAATGACAGTGAAGCTTTTGGATTATTTCTTGATGAAGAGGGAATGATCATAAAAAAACTGCTTATAACTAGCATCAAGAGTCTGAGTGAGCTTAATGTTTCATTGTCTGCTTGCTTGCTTAAGCCCATATAGAGATTTTTACAATTTACAAACCAAACCTGGTTGTGATACAGTCAAACCGGATGGTATCTTCATATAAACTTTTTTGTCCAAATCTCCATGAAGGAAGGCAGTATTGATGTCCAACTGTTTCAAATGTCATTTCTTTGTCGCTGCTAACGCTAACATTACTCGTAGGGTAGTCATTTTGACAACTGGACTAAAAGTATCACCATAATCCACTCCTTGCACTTAAGTGAATCCTTTTGCAATCAGTCTCGCTTTGTGTCTTTCTATGGTACCATCGGGATTGAATTTTACTCGAAAAATCCATTTGCAACCCACAGCCTTCTTGCCTTTTGGGAGTTCAGTGAGACACCATATTCTGTTTTGATCTAGAGCTGCCAATTCAGCATGTATTGTATTTTTCCAACATTCATGTGCAGCTGTTTCCTCATAAGTGCTAGGTTTTGGATTTGAGGTGATGAATAGAGAAAGAGACTTATATTTTGGGGTTAGTTTATCATATGATAAGTATTGTGAGATAAGATATAAAGTGTTAGAGTTGGCAAAGTTGCTAGAGTGAGTTACGTATGGTAGTCCTTCAAATAAGCAGTCAATTTCTTGACTCTTTCAGATTTTCTAGTGATGCATTCATGTGTGATGTCGAAGTTTTATGATGCAGGTGCATTGTTAGTGTGTGGTGTGGTAATTGGTATAATGGTGTGTGAGGAAATTGGTGAGTGCATTGAACTTGAGAAATGTTCATTTGAATCTATGAATGTGATAGGTGTGGGTGATTGCAAATGATGTGTGGATGGTGTATCATATTGAAAATGGAAAATGAGTTTCGTAGAAAGTTACATTTCTATATATGAAAATTTCTTTTGATTTTAAATCAATAAGTCGAAAACCCTTTGTTCCTAATTTAAAACTTAGAAAATTTGTTTTCCTGCTCTTGGTTCTAATTTTGTTCTTGAATTTGTTAATGTGGAGGTATATGCAAGAGAACCAAATACTTTTAAATATGAAAAGTTAGGTAAATTACTATACAAAAACTTATAAGGACTAGCATTATCCAGTTTAGTGCTGGGCAACCTATTAATTAGGTGAATAGCGTGAGCAATTGCGTACAATGTGGAATTCCTGATTGAAATAGCAACACCTAAAATGTGATGGTATTTTCGCTCTACAATCCCGTTTTGCTCTGGTGTTTCTACACAAGAGATTTAGTGTAAAATGCTAGTTGATACAAAAAAAGGATTTTAGAGTAAATTCTGACCCATTGTCAGTCCTTATATACTTGTTTTTGAAATTGTACTTGGACAAAATTCACAAAATTAATAACCAATTGTGATTGGTTTTCATAAAAAAAATCCAAGTGAATCTGCTTTTGTCATCCACCACAGTCAAAAAATACCTATGTCCTTCATTGGAAGAGACAGAAATAGGACCCCCGATATTCATATGAACTAAGTCAAAACAATTTTTTATTTGAGTTGTACTAAAATCAAAAAATAATTTCTTTTGTTTTGTAAAATGACATGAGTCACAAGGAAGTTTTAAAGCAATACAATCTATAAAATAAAAGGATAATACTTCTTCAGTAAAATTAATTTATGTATGGGTATGTGTCCTAATCTAAGATGCCAAATGTTGTTGTACTCAATGCGTAAAAGAGTTGTGGGATGAGTAGTAGTAGTCGTGTTGCCACCAATGAAGTTTGCTTTGTTGGAAAGGGGGAAAGTGAGATAATTATGATTCTTTACTCATTGTATATAACCAATACACTCAGCAAAAATAAGTTCTTCTCATTGTTGAAGAGAATGAAAAATCCTTTAAAAATATCTGTTGAGTTATTACACTGTATATACTAATGTACTCCTTATGTACTCTTTATGTACTTTTTATGTACTCTCACTAAAAAAATTACAACAAATAAACCTACATCTACTATTGATAAAAAAATAATTTAAGTAACAAAAAAATCATGTGAGAAATTTGAATCTTTGCGAACGTTATATAATTTAGATGGTACACTCAATACAATTGGTAGAATACTAATATATTTTTGTCCAACAAACATTTTTGAGTATTATGCACGAGAACTTTCAAATTTTCCATCTGTCGAGAATTTAAGCCACTTTAGATACCTAGGGCTCTGTGGTTTGGATATAAAGAGCATTCTTGATTCTATTTACAGTTTACATAAATTGAAAATCTTAAAACTAATGCGTTGTCATGAGCTTTAGTTTATTGAAACACTTGACTCGCTTGCATAATCTCCGACATCTTGTGATTGAAGTTGTTGCTTCCTATCTAACACTAAATGTATACATTGTCAATTCAGAGAAATGGCATAGTTGGGCAGAGTTACGTCATTTGAATATGAGAGGAAAGGAAAGTTAATTATCTCATGTTGCTATAATAATATCAAACAATAGTAAAGAGAGAAAAGAGTTAATGAATCAATCAATGCAAAATTAGTAAGAATTGAATGATACAAAAGGAGTACATAAGAGTACATCCAAATGGCCCCTTTTCGAGTAAAGATAAAAACTCCTTTACAAATACAATTCAATTCATACTTGTCATTCACTAAATTATACAGCATCTTTTATTCTCTCACACTACGCATGATTTTCATACGAAAAAGTATATGGAACCAAGAGGTGATTAGCCAAAAAAAAAAAATTTAACTAATTTATAATTATATTTAATTAATTTTATTTGTTTTTAATTTATAATATTTGATATTAATTGCTTCTCACCCTAAATTAAAATTCTAAATGATACGTTAGAGAAATAGGGGCGGAAATCACAGAACTTCCAACAATTCCGATTCTTAGTATATAAAAAAATTTATAAAATATATAAAAGAACATCCATTTAATATGAAAAAGAAACATTCTGATAATTAGTAGAAGAAACATCCTAATGCCTAGCATAAACACCAGCCACGTAGAAATTTTGGATTTACCCAAAAGTATTTAGCTGATTTTATTGGCTGATACCCTCTTGATTTCTAGCATTGTTGTTCCCATACCCATCATTCTCATTCTATTACATAACCAACTTTGCCAACTCAGCATAGGATAACTTTAACATGCTCTTCTCCCTTTAGGTGTAGTAGTCCTTCGTCCACTTAGAGAACTTCCTCACTCTGTCTCTTCCTTCTCTTTCATTTGGCTCCATTCTTATTTTTTTCATTCCCATTACTTGATTCCTCATCAGGTCCATCATCACCTTGAGACCCCACTTCATTTTTGCATTATGAACCTGGGTTGGATTATTCATCGCATTATGTCAGCAATGTATGTGAAGCTGAAGATGCCAATTTGAAGGGTAAATAAGACCTTCGGGTGTTATATTTGTGGTGGGAAAACAGTGGTGAAACTAAGTCAGTTGGTGTGGAAGAAGTACTTGAAGCACTCCAACCTCACTCAAATCTCAAGCGGTTGCAAATAGGTGGCTATGGCGGATTACATTTGCCAACTTGGATGGGAAATAGTTCAGCTCTCAATAGTTTAGTTTCTTTGCAACTTATACGATGTAAAACCTGCAGATAACTTCCGTCACTTGGGAGACTCCCGTCTCTTAGAGAGCTTGAGATAAGCTCCATGGATGAAGTGCGGTACATTGAGGAAGATGAAAGTTATGAGGGTGTTGAAGCAAAGCCATTCCCATCTTTGGAGTACTTGCTGGTGGAGAGATTGCCAAACGTGGAGCAGTTGATGAAACGGGAAACAACACACATGTTCCCCTCTCTTTCTATCCATCGAGAATTGCCCTAAACTGCAATTGCAGTGCCTTCCACATGTTAAAAAACTCAGTGTTTTGTATTGTAGCAATGAGTAACTGAAGTCAATCTATAATCTCAACGGCCTTAACCAACTTCATCTTTATGAATGTGATGAAGTGTCGTGCTTCCCAGAAGGAATGATGGACAACATGATCTCTCTTGCAACTCTCAAGATATCAAATTTCAGAGAATTGAAGAAACTGCCATCTGACATCACAAAACTCACTACTTTGTCTGATCTACGCATCCAAAGCTGTGGTAAGCTAGAGTGTTTACCAGAACAGGATTTGGAAAACTTATGTTCCCTTGAACGTTTGTCAATTGATGAATGTGAGGGTTTGAGATGCTTGCCTGAAGGTGTACGGCATCTTACGTCACTTCAAACTTTGATTATTGGAGGCTGCCCAGCATTGAGGGAGCGGTGCAAGGAAGGAACAGGGGAGGACTGGCACAAGATTGCTCGTATTCCCAAACTAATTTTTGAAAGTTGAGACTCACATTGATGTATGTAAGATTGTTGGGTTATGCTAGTTGTACACTAAAATTAGCCACTAAAGTTAGCCATCAATATAAAATACATGTTGAAATACAAATATATATTAAAAATAAATTAAATCACACATATATTTATACACAAATATATTAGTGATTGATTTTAGTGTACAAATAATATTTTTTAAGATTGTTTATTTGTCTTTTTTTGTTTTTTTAATTTATAGACTGCCAATTAATTTTCGTCAAAAAAATGTTGTACTGTTATCTTCATCGTGGAATCAACGTTAATGACTAATCTTGGTTTCAATGTTTTGTAGTACTCATTATTCAATAACTATAATGAGACCCGCGCGATGCGCGGGACGGTAAATTAATAATAGTATATAATAAATATTAAAAATTGTTATGTTTTGTGGAAATAAATTAAATATGTGTAAATTGAAGTTAAATTTAAAAGATATTTTATTTTAAATAATTTGTAGTACAAAAGATTTGGATGGAAGTTGTAAATATTTTTAAACATTTTTATTTGGTGGTTTGATTTTTGCATTTGTTTTAGTTTATGGACTTAGTCATCTTATGTGGCGCTCGTCCTCCTTTTTTTATTGGTTGTTAGAGTTTGTACTTTCTTCTTTTTGTCGTAGGTTCTTGTGAAGATATGTTCTTTATGAATTGTTGAATTTGATGCACTTTCTATTGTGTTATTTGGTTCTATCTTTGTATGTATGTTCTTCTTCCGAAGATGTGTCTTGAATTTGTATGGTTTTCTTTCTCCTTAATCTCTTGATGGGGTGGTGCTTCAATGTCATTATTTTTCTGAAATGTCATTAGATTTAAAGCAGTTGTGCCCAATAAATTTTTTGCGTCGCCATCAAATAGTACAAAAGTTGTTGTAATACTTTGATCTAAAATCTTTAATTGAATTCTGAACCTAAAATAAGTATTGGGCTAACAACTAATAATTTGATAGATGAGATTATGAAAAGTATATAGAGTTACCTTATTGTTGGATATTGTGGTGTTTGATTACATGTGCCATAAACGTAGTTGTTTCTTTTTTTATATATGCTTTCTTCTGACACTTTTACATTTAACACAGTTCCATCCTAATTTGTTATCAATTTTGTTTACAGATGCTAAAATTGTGAAGATCTTTTCCTATTCCAATATTCAATTTATGTTATCATTGAGTATATGATATTTGAGGAAGTATGAATGTATGATGCATGTTGTGATTTTTTTTTGTCATACCTGATCATTAGATTCTCATTGCATGGTCATTAGATCTAATCGTTCTGCTCTGAAAGAATGATGCTCTATTGAGTAAGTTTGAGATATGCAGTTCGAAAATAAATTTTTTGTGCTAAATTTGATGTTATGTGAAGGAATAGTGATAAGAGACTTATATATGTAGTTTAAATGGTATAAAATTTAAATACTTATAATGTAAAATTTATTATGATTAATAATATTATTATGACATTTATAATATGGATGTTTATTACCTTTGGTGAGTTATTTATAAAAATTAATAAATTAATTGTTACGGTTATAAATTTATTGTATTGTTTATAACGGTAAGATATAATAAATATAGGAAATGAATTCAATATATTTGGAGGTTACAAATTTATTGGATTCTATTTTTTAGTTTTTTATTTGTATATTTTATTTTTTTGCTGATTTAAAAATAATAGTTGATTTGGCAAGAATTGAGTGGTTGATTCTAAAGTTGTGCCAAATAATAATTATTCTAAAGTTGGCAATGCAATTAACGTAGTCAATGGCCTAAACTTATAGAGTTGCGGTCAACATAATTATTGTAATAATTATATATTTATATTTGTATCCATGCATGACG
Organism: Arachis ipaensis; assembly: GCF_059453495.1. NCBI lineage: Eukaryota > Viridiplantae > Streptophyta > Magnoliopsida > Fabales > Fabaceae > Arachis > Arachis ipaensis. The sequence goes on along the minus strand of NC_142444.1, from coordinate 4,008,875 downwards.
CATCTTATATGTACAAATATGCGCAATAAAAGCTAAAAGTTAAACATTTTTAGTAAAAAAAAAAGAAAATAGTTAATTAGTGTTTTCAGGTAAACATGTATGCATGATGCATCTTATATACTATAAATGTATCTAATATGAAAATGTATGTCTAATATCATATATTTTTTGGTTTCATTTTGATACTCTTTTAATAAATTTGTTTTTTTTTTTTTTAATTTTCAAATATTCTTTTCAAAATTTATATTGGTAAAATAAAATAGAATTTGTTTTTAATAATAAGTAAAAACTACAATAATAGTTCTTTGTACCTAGTGTTATTTCTAAAAATTAAAATGATTATTTTTTTTTACCAAAGATACAGAGACTTGAACTCGCGACCAATATGGGAGACTATGCTATTTGAGGTATAACTCATTGGCAAAAATTAAAATGATTATAATAAACATAATTATAATAATAAAATATAATTTTTATTTTTTAAACTTTTAATTTATAAATTAATTGTTACGGTTATAAATTTATTGTATTGTTTATAACGGTAAGATATAATAAATATAGGAATATGAATTCAATGTATTTGGAGGTTACAAATTTATTGGATTCTATTTTTTAGTTTTTTATTTGTATATATATATATATTTTTTTTTTTGCTGATTTGGAAATAGTAGTTGATTTGGCAAGAATTGAGTGGTTGATTCTAAAATTGTGCCAAGTAAGTAATATTGTTGACATGACATTAGTAGGAGGAAAGAAATGTCTCAAAAGTAATGTGGTGCATGTTTATGTATCTACTTTTATATATTAAGAATAGATGTGGGGATAGAAATAGGAACATGTATGAATAAATTTTTTTGTTTTGACACTTAGTTTATCTTTACTGAAAGTTTTTTTCTTGTATCAAGATGAGTGTGGCTTTCTTGGATTATTAGTTCAACTTGCATGAGATATTTTGATTTGGCAATGGCAAAAAATGAAAAGGGCTAAAACATAGTATTATCTCATTTGGTACTTTTTCATCATTCTTAGATATTGAAATGAGAAATTTTTAATTATAAGTATTCCTATTTTATTATTGAATTTGTGTCTTTGATTCATGTTATTAAATGGTTTTTTTAAATTGGATATGGGTGTTTATGCAGTTTGATGTCAATTCAAGTGAGAATATGAGCGACATTGAATTGTCGCCAGTTCCTCTTTTGAATGAATCAACAAGCATCAGATCTCCGACTGAATTGAAAAAGTTGGAATTAGGTATAATTAAGTTTCGATTTATAATTTTTTTTATTTTAATATAGTTTTTATTTATATATATTAGTTATTATGATTGTTTCTTGTTTTATATATTTTGTAGAAGTTACACACTTGCACCTACTCATGATCCTAATGAAGAAGATTCTGGTGTTCAGTTTCATTGAGTATATCTTGTTATGGTATGAATTGTTCTCTTTATTATTAGAATGTATAACTAGATTAGAATATTTTTCTACTAGTGTTATATTATTATTATTATTATTATTATTATTATGTAACTGCTTTTTTATTTCAGGTTGGTTTGCATTAAGAAATTTAGCTATTTTGTTGGAGAAGACACCATAATTTGTCTATCTTTTAATGAAAATTTATTTTTATTTTCAGTTGTGTTGAGTGTTGACTATTGAACTTTTAAACTTCCTTAATTGTCCTATTTGAATTCATTTTATCGTTAAATTTCATTGAATCAAAACTTTATTAGTTATTGTATATTTGTGTTTGTCGATTTCAATGTTATGACTTTGTGAAATAGTACGATAGTATTTTTCTTTAATTGATTGAAAAAACCGAACCAAATCAAACCTATATTTAATTAAACGATCAAATCAGATGACTTTTCTCTAAAAAAACCAAAACACACTACAAACAACCCTATAATTAGATATATACCAAACGCAAAGTGTTAGATAATTTTAATTAATAAGGATCAGATGCAAAACATTTTCTCAAATTCCAAGTGAATCAGCTCAATGTTAAATCTTCCATTTTTATTGTCATCAGGAATAATACTAGAATGTCACCATGGCCTGTTTGATGTTGTTATTAGTGATAATTTTAATGTTTTGCAATTTTTTTTTTCTTTATCTGCTTAGTGCTTAATGTTTTCAGTTGTAGTTTCTGCCCATGTTATATCCTTGACTTTTCGATTGAGTAACATGATATTTTCATATTGAGTAATACCCCAAATAGGTCCCCAAGAAATTCACGGTCAGATAGATTTATTCCCAACAAAATTTAACTAAAATTTTGACCCTTACGTTTTTAGTTATACACCAGATACGTCCCCATGGCAGTTTGACCCGGTCAGGACGCCCTACGTGGAGGTTAACGGGCTGACGTGTCAGGTTAACTGCCACGTGTCACCTCCAGGACAATTTAGTCCCCATCCAAGTTGGACAAAACGACGTCGTATTGGATCATGAGACGAACGACGTCGTTTCGTGGAGGACAAATTCGCCCCACCATGGAAGGCAGAGTTGCGAAACAGCAACGTTTTAAATGGAGAACTTATCTGTCTGTTCGAGGGGACCTATTTGCTTTATGATTATGCTTCTATAGGGACCTATTTGTCTGATAACTTAATGTTTGGGGACCTATATGACCTATTATTGGTGACATTACCCTCAAATATATTTATTGCCCTTTTTGGTTTCATTAAAAGCACAGGCTGATGTATTGTATCTGGACCTAGTCGCTTGCAAAATTCTAATCCTCCCTCTCATGACATTCAAATTGAAGATTCTCCTTCACATGTCACAAAAAAATGTCTCAGGCAATCCCAAAGTATGCTAATTTTGAATGACTTAATGCATATGTTAAACGATGGCTTGGAGGAGAGAGTGAAGCAGTTGGAGGATCTGTTGTTGAAGAAGAATAAGGATAGCCAAGTTGTGAAGAAGCATACTGTTGTTGGAGTTAAACCCCAAAGTGGTCCCTGAGATTCACAAAATGCACTGATTTAGTCCCTAACTTCTCAATTGCACTAATTACGTCCTCCAGATTGCAAAAAATGCATCAACGTGGTCCCTCTCGAATTTTCCGTTCATATTTCTTGCCGGCGGGAGTGACGTGGCGAATGATTGCCACGCTGGAGTGTCTAATGGTTGCATGATGTGGCAAATGAAAGTTTATGATCCAATTTGGTTCCTGATCCCTTTTTAAACCCTAACTCAGAAGTAGCGCACCACTTCTTCGTCTTCATCATCTTCTTCATCTTCTTCTTCTTTTTCTTCTTCTTCTTCTTCCCTGTTCATTCTCGTAGCCGTGCTTTGCTGGTTGGATGATGGTTGGATGTGCCGATGAAGTTCTATGCGATCAACCACAAGGAGGCCAAGTTAGAGCAGAGGCTCGCGAGTACCAGATCGGTGTGGGTGTGAGAAACGTCCTGTGAAGAGCCCATAGAAAATCATGTCAAAATCAAACTATTAAAATCTAAATCTTTTTAAATGTTTGCCAATAGTTTTCTCTTGGACTCAATTTAACTCTAAATCTTCGGATACCCTCCATCTAATTAAGCCAAACAAGAATTCATTCCCATGCCTTGCACTGGAGAAACGCAATGCCTAAAGGAAAGCTTTAAACATTTTCCTTGTTCTCAAGAAGGAAATATAGAATGGATGATGCATCTAAACCCTTCTAAAAGATTCAAATTTCAAGAAGCCAACATCATAAATCAATAATTGAGCATTAAATCTGAAAAACTCCAATTTGATAACTGATGCATCAGAAGTTGAGAACACAGAATGAACACCAGAGTTTGGTAAGGAATTAAGATTGCATCAAGTCTCCCAAGAGTGATAAATGAGGGTGCTACAAACGAAAGGTAATGCAAGCTTTAAAATATTGGCTATCAACATCACAGGTCAGCAAGAAGCATTAGGTTTCTGATAGTACAAAAACTCAAGCATAACTTATTCACAACATCCAGGAAAAATAAAAACCAAGTACAACATTGCATATGGGAACAGTTAGAATGGCATGTGCATTGTGCATGTCTGTTGCAAAAGATTCTCTCCGCCAAACATATCAAGCAAAAACTATTACTTCAAATTTTAGCCGAATTAATTGTTTCCTAACCTGTGAAAGGTCGTGTGAGCCACAACTGCATCACCATCAAAGACAACCAGCAAAGTGTCCGCTAGATGCAAGCAGTACGATTCGCACTTTGACCTGATTGAAGACCAACAAATAGATTTTGTTTAAGAATTTTTCTTGATTTATCACGCACTTCATTGCGATTTTGAAACTCATTTTCACAATTGCATTTCTAGGACCTCAATATTTAATTATTAAATAGTTTAGTTCTTTCACTGACAAGAGAACAAATTCCGAACAGTACAACAAGAATATAACACAATTGCAATTTCAGGTACCCCAATCAAAAAATGTTTGAACATTACTTTTGTTGTATGGTAAATTTGACCCATATTTAGTGCGAGGATAAAATTGTGAGTGAATTTTGAAACTGAAAATTCTAAAGAAATTATTGAATCTCACATTGATTTGTCATCTGGCATTTCATTTAAGGTATCTTCAGGGGTGTTCTTGTTGTTTACACTTCCAGGCTCTTCTTGTGGAACATAATCTAGACACAGAACAGTTTCTTTCCCCTCTATCAGTTTAGGTGTCGAAACTCCATGTTCGAAATAAACCAATCTTCCATCAACATTCTTCTTAAACGTTCCACCATGATGGAACCTGATATCCAGCAACTTTTTCATCTGTAATGAAAAAAAAAACATTTTATCTAACATATGGAATCAGCAAACAACAACAGATCATATTCCAAAATTGCTTGCTAACAACTACTTCAGTGACTATGCCATTATAGAAATGCCCATATTTTCGATTTGAAAACAGAGCATTCCGATTACCCCTACCCACACCACCAGGTGCAAAAAACCCTAGCTACTAACATAGCATCCATGATTTTTCATCAATCTACACCAAATTCCCAAGTAAAATCCATAATGATGGATACCTTACCACTATGAAAAACAAAACAACAGTATCTAATATACTGCATGCCTACCTCTGTCACAGGGAATTTCACGCAGAATCTTTGCTCATTTCTTCAGCGATCTTGAGCCAACGATGACCAGGTTCCTTTGAACTCCAAATTGTTTCACTCCGAAAAGCCTCGCTAGGGCTCTCGAATGCCAGGGTTTGGCACTTTCAGTTCACAGAAGATGAGGAAGACAAAGTGATCTCTTTGAATATGGGGGGGGAGTGGGGGAGGGGGAGGGTTGGTTGAACGTTTTGTTAATACTTCCTACTTGAAACGGCGTCGTCTAGTTATGGGTTTAGCGCCAAAACTCAATACGACGACGTTTTCCATCCTCCAGCGTGGCAATCATTCGCCACGTCACTCCCGTCGGCAAGAAATATGAACGGAAAATTCGAGAGGGACCATGTTGATGCATTTTTTGCAATCTGGAGGACGTAATTAGTGCAATCAGGAAGTTAGGGACTAAATCGGTGCATTTTGTGAATCTCAGGGACCAATTTGGGGTTTAACTCACTGTTTTTGCTTTATTTAGGGGTATAATAATTGGGGGCATTGGTAGCTGTAGTTGTGTTTTGTATGTATGTGGTGGCTGTTTAGGCAAGTTTTAATCTGTGTTGATGATCAAATTGTTAGATTGAAATATCTCATTATATTTAAATGGATATGCATGAAATCAATTGTGGTGAAATAGTATAAAAGAAACACATTGCTTTTGGTTTGTTTCATCCATTTATCAAAATGAATTCTGCTATATGTACACCAAAATCAGCCACCAAAGTCAGCCACTAGTATAAAATACATTATGAAATACAAATACACATTGAAAATAAATTAAACCACACATGTATTTATACACAAATATACCATGTCATGAAACCACTCATCACAAAAGCTTAACCTGATAGGAAAAAGATAACACTAATAGTTATATCTCTAAGAGTAAAGTATCGTTTTTGTCCCCAACGTTTGGGGTAAGTCCTATTTGTGTCCCTAACGTTTAAATCGTCCTATTTGTATCCTTAACGTTTATAAAAGTGATTCAATGTTATCCTACTATCAATTATACTAACAAATCAGATTATATTTTTCAATTATTCTCACTTGGATGTATTCATTCTCAATTAGGTCTCACTTGAATGTGTTCGATTTTAATATTATACCCACTATTTGTGTTTAGATTCAATTATATCCCTAGAAAAGTGAATTATGTAAATGTTGTATGAATCAGTTTCAACATTTGATGAGCTATTTTTCAAAGTAGATCATCGATTCTATCCTAGACATTTCTATTCTAACTTCAAGAAGAGATTTTTAAAACTCAAACTAAAGCGTTCATGATGTGTAATTGACAGCAGGATAACATTGAATTACTTTTACAAACGTTAGGAATACAAATAGGACGATTTAAACGTTAGGGACACAAATAGGATTTACCCCAAATGTTGGGGACAAAAATGATACTTTACTCTATCTCGAATACCGAATCGGACATCCCTAAACCTCCATTGTACACATTGTACAGATATTCCATTGGCTCCCTATACTTCCTCAACAAAATATGGTGTTGGAATCCTTAAAAGGATCATTTTTTCGTAGACTACTTCAATCCCGGTGTTGGAATAAATTTGAACAATCTAGATGCTGTGCCACTGGTTGCAGTTGCCATGGCCTCAGGACTAACACTCTTCTGAGCCTTGGGCCTGATTACTGTTTGCTTTGGACGTCTAAAAAATTGCTGAGCTTAGAATTAACAAAATTATTATGAGGATGTTTCATACAGATTTCAACATACGCATTAAGTCATTCAAAATTAGCATACTTTGGGATTGTCTAAGACATTTTTTTGTGACATGTGAAAGGAGAATCTTCAATTTGAGTGTCATGAGAGGGAGGATTAGAATTTTACAAACTACCAGATCTAGATACATCAGCTTATGTTTTCAATGAAACAAAAAAAAGACAATGAATATATTTGAGGGTAGTGTCACCAATTATAGGCCAGATATGTCCCTAAATATTAGGTTATCAGACAAATAGATTCCTATCGAAACATAATCATCGGGCAGATAGGTCCCCTTGAACAGGCAGATAGGTCCCCCATTTAAAACGTTGCCGTTTCGCAACTCTGCCTTCCATGGTAGGGACGAATTTGTCCTCTAAGAAACAACGTCATTCGCCTCATGGTCCAATACGACGTCATTTTGTCCAGCTTGGATGGGGACCAAATTGTCCTGGAAGTGACACGTGGCAATCAACCTGACACGTCAGCCCGTTAACCTCCACATATGACGTCCTGACCGGGTCAAACTGCTATGAGAACGTATCTGGTGTATAACTAAAAATATCAGGGTCAAAATTTTAGTTAAATTTTGTTGGGAACAAATCTGTCCGACCGTGAATTCTTTGGAGACCTATTTGGGGTATTAGTTGGGACTTGGGAGTATACGAGAGAGAAATTTTACCTAAAGAGTTTCACGCATAACACAGAGAAAAAGGGTATCGTCCCATTTAGCCCTTTTCATCATAGTTAGATACTGACAAAAAAGAAAGAAATTATTTTTTATGGAAAAAAAATATTTTTAGTCCCACGCAACCATTCAGTTTAAGCCTAGTCTCCACATAAAAAGAAAAACTAAAAAATTTACAGATCCCTTCCGTTGAGCACTTGATGCATGGGTCTAACTTCAGCATGGGATGATAAACCCCGCCAAAAAAAAAAAATGCCCTTGATGCACCATGCAGAGAATTTCCTGCAAATGGTTAACATAAAGAAGTATGGATGAATTAATATTGAAAATATTGAAATTGCTCAAAATTTAGCAAAAGTGCAATGATAATTATTTCCTGAACTGTTGTTATCTTTTGTTTTATTGGATCACTGAAGTTCTCTAAATTTAGCTAATGTTACACCTGACGCTTTTCTGTTTATAAAAATATACACTAATGGCTTCTCTGACATCTAGGTGATAATATTACATCTGATAACCTTATTGAGTGAGATGTCACTCATGAATCATGAGTGAACAACCTTTTGTATAATCAAATCGAAAATAGTGTATATTATTAGTTTATTACCTCAACACAAGAGAAGTCAACATTTTAGTGCATTTATGATGCTTCTTGAGCAAGAAGTGCTATCTCAATTTCCTGTAGTGACTTCCCTTTTGTTTCAAGAATATACTTCTTCACAAAAGCCACTGCTATCAGACAGAATGAACCAAAAATACTATACAAGAGTTGTGCCCCAATTTGCTCCAGCAAGCGCAAAAACAGTAGACCCACAAAGAAGTTTATCACCTGTTACAAAAACAATACTAAGAGAAAGGAGCCAAACAAGTAGAGCATATTCAACAAGCATCTGCCTAAATACTTTAATTTTTCTATGAGAATTTTCGAAATTACCCAGTGCGCAGCCAAGCAAATTGCCATCGCCTTTGCTCTGATCTTGCCGGGTAGCATTTCAGACATAACGAGACAAGGAACCGGACCGGCCCCAAGTGCAAATGATAGCACAAACCTGCATTTTCCATTTCACAATAGAGATGTATTCAGTAATTTGGCAGTACAAAAAAAAATAAGGTAAGGTATTTCAATCCATATGTTGTATCTAACTTAACAGAATAAGACAGATATTTAATTGAATTCAAGCTTTAAGCATTTCTGAAAACTTACAGCAACATGCCACCAACGGATAGATACATTGCTCCAGATCCTGCTGCAAATGAACTTGCAGCAAGAACTTGTAGACCCATTGCTACTGCCTATGCGAGAAAAACAATAAAGTTTGGATCATATATTTCTCATTAACTATCTAATTAAATTTATAAAATGAAAAATTTGGTGCTAGATATATTATCAGCAACTTCAAATCCAGCTAGTCTAAGGTTTGATCCTTGTTAGACATCTGAATACAAAGTGAGTTGGGTCTGTAGTTCCTTGCAGTTCAAGACCGATTATCTGTAGTATGAATTTTATAAGAATTTTATGAAAATATGTCCAACAAAATTTTATGTAAGTAATGCTCGAGTCTTTTTCTTTTCTAACCTAGCTCAGCAAAGTTATTATTTTCATTCTTTTCTCTTTCTTCCTTACCATGCCGAAAAAGCTACCCATGAGAAGCACTTTTCTTCCAAGTTTATCCATCAGAATCATTGCTACAATTGATCCTGCAGTACCGTAAACAAAAAGGTTGAGTGAAATACACAGTAAGTATTTATCCAAAAAAACATTATTTACAAAATCAAGACACTTTTTTTAATAAAAGAATAAAAAGAGCTGAGCCAGAATACCCAATAAATTGCAAACTCCCACGCTCATATTTGCAAGATCAGATGGTACACCAAAGCTTTCAAAGACAGTCGATGAGAAATAGAACACAGCATTTATGCCAGATAGCTGCTGTAAAGCAAAAAGCACAGAACCAATGAACATCACTGCAAAATGCAGAAACAAGCAATATTTCAAGATTAGATAAAATAAAGTGGTCATGTAGATGATACAACTATTCTACAAACAGTATTCAAAAATAGAAAAAATATGGTAATTTACCTCTAGCATGGCAGCCACAGAGTAATTCCGATAGTTTTACAGAACTAGACTCATCACCTCTATCAGACTTTGACAGGTCAGCCATTGCGGATTTCACATTTACTCCTCCCAAGAGCTTCTCAAATTCAGCCTCAGCTTCAATGGTTCTTCCTCTCTTTTTTTTTTTTAAAAAAAAAAAAGAAGAATCAAATAAGTATAGGTTCCAGTGTAGGAAAATGACTCACGGTCTTGCTCTTATAAGTAAACTGTGCAGTAATGCTTAAAAGATATAAATAAAGAAACGATTTATTTTACTTTACTATTTAAATAAGAGAATTGATCATAGTAAGATGGCAAATAAAAATATGGAGAATGAGATATAACCGTTTTAAGTATCAGTCTTACGTGCTCTTAACACATGTTAGTTTCCAATACTTATCTGTCTCTCTTAAGCCTAATCATAATCCAATAAAAATACCAAGTTCACACTTAAATAACCAATAAACCACGGTCAGGATCAACATTTTTCTAACAATTGGATCTGAGACAGTTGAAAACAAAAGGTTAGCAGTATGTACTTGGAACTTGGAAGTTATTCATAATTTACGCAAAGACAACCTTGAAGAGCCAGTGTGGACTCTCTGCACTGATCTCCATGCAAAGGGCAAGCACTCCAGCAGGAATGATGGATACCCAGAAACAAATCCGCCACCTGAACATTAATTTCCACATGAAATGCAACTGTGAAATTGGGTGATAGATAACACTACCATAAATATATGTTTTGCTAAATCAAACTATAATATCATTTCATACCAACCCACTATTTCCTTGGCTGGGATTCCTATAAAGAAAGAACCCATAAGTCCAAGACATGTTGCAATCTGAGTTAAAGCCCCAAAAGTACCCCGCACAGCTGGAGGTGATACCTACAAATGCAAATGGATTTTAAATTTGTTTTTATAAGATAAGCAAAGAGACATCCATTGAGTAATATTGCGATATCATAACATACACAACACTATCAAACAATATACCTCAGCCACATAAAGAGCAGCAACAGGTGGGCCAAGTCCCATTCCGGTACCAACAAATAACCTTCCCAAAAGCATGCCCCACAGGCTATTTGCTGTTGCACTGCATAAATTGTGAATAATAATAAGTTTATCATTTTGTCATCAAAATTAGAAAACAGTTTACAAGATAACATATGTCTAACTATAAAACAAAGAAAGCACGAGAAAGTGGCAAAAACTAATTTGCACTTATGCTGCAGATACCTCATTCCTGCTCCAATTATCATAGGCAATGCACACAACTGGAAACTTCTTTTACGCCCAACCCCATCTGCGATCCAACCACTAAACAGAGACCCAACAAAAGCACCTCCTAAACAGGTACTTACTACAAGACCTTCATCAACATAAAAAGCAAAGAAAATAGAGAAATATTTAGATTCAGAACATGAGAGTGAGCATTAATATTAATCAGACAAATACAAGGAAGTACCTTCAGCCATTGTATTGCCACTAAAGTCAAGATCTTCAGAAATGCTCTCTAAGGTTTCATTGACTACTCTGCATAACCAATATAGCAAAAAGGTAATTAAATAATTTCACACACATCAGAGAAATAAAGCTTATTCAAGCTTCAATATAGAAGAGCATACCCAATATGGTAGCCATATAAGAATGAAGATAGAGAAGCCACTACAACATGCCGCAAAGATCGCCGCCAAGGTTTTGCGTTCGGTAAACGCACTGAAGCTTGAAATAAAACTTTTTATGTTAGTGATATCATTAGAAGCCAATTTCTCCACAGGAGCTATAATGATTTCAAATGGAAAATACATGAAGAAAATGAGATAGAAGCTAACTGTTTTCTGACCTTTTAACTTTATTAAGTACCTAAAGCCATGATTATAATATCTTCCGATGTTAATTACTGTATGTATATGCACAACAATCTTTCCGTCTCAAATTAAAAATTTGCAAGCTTCTAAACGGAATGGATCATCAAAATATGAGCACAATTTCTAAACACATGCTACTAAAAAAATAGACATACGTAGTAGACATAAATAATCATCACTATATATACTCAAAAAAGAAGGGAGTAATGTTCCATCAAGGACGTCATGAGCACACATATATAGACATAATATGAGGTTATGAAGTTAGTTTACTGGAATTTCTGAATAATAAATACTATCCATTTTAAAGTACCCATTTCCATTTTTACAGTCTGTGCTTAAATCATATATTATATGGAAATATCTTTCTCTCTGATAATTTGTGGGAGCATTTAAGTATAAAATCAATAAACCCAAGTTTTCTAAATGAACAGGGTGATTGGAATGCTCAGAAATTCAACAAAGTATGAATACATGAAGAAGATAACAAAAGCAGCAAGGTACCTGAATTTTCTTCTTTTCCATGCCCAATTATGTAATCTCTGGATGCAACTCGCTGCCGTCCCCGCATAGCGAAACAATTAAAATCTTTTCCAGAAACCTAGCAAAGGGAGTAAACTCTACACAGGCTTCTGCATCACCGGATTAAGAAACATCAATAAAAAAAACTCATCATTGCAATAGCAGCATGGCAACATCAACTACCTCAAGGGATCAATCAAAACAACAAAGTTACATAAATTTTTCTAAGGCTTCAGCAATGATCAGTATCACAAGAACAAGAAACAGCAATCAAAGAGACTCTCTAGTAGTTAACAAAAACAACACAGCAACATTAACTAAAAAAAGTTGCAAAGTTTTTCTCAGATCTAACAACTCCAGAACTTCATTTTTTCTGTTCACACGGGGCTCTTTAAGATTTATTCTCGATCCACATTGTTACTTCCAAGAAAATAGGAAGGAACTGAAACTCCACTATCGATGATTCAGTTCAAAACGGTTCTTCTTTTTTTTTTACTTTCTTTTTTTATAAAATAAAATCGCATAAAAGATAAGAAGCTTCTTCTCTCACCGCGATCACAGAGAACACTGGAAGTTGAAAAGCACATAAAGAAATGCACTAATCACATGCTTCACGTAAAGAAAGAGACTTGAAAAGTGGTTACCTTAATTTGTTGTGTGGCGAAAGAATGTGGAAAATGGCGTGTTGAAATGCAGAGAGAGAGAGAGAGAGATGTAATGGAATTGAACCAGAAAATGTGAGAGTGAAGTGTTTTGTGGTGTTGTTATGGCTGTTGAAGGCGAAGACACGTGGCAGTAAGGGACGAAGTCTTGGTGCATATTATGGGAAAAGCTCCCATTGATTCTGCACTAAGCAAAATAAATAACTTAATAAAATAAATAAATAAATATAAAATGTCGATGATTTCCACATGATTTTACTTTTGTCTCCTTAAGGAACGTTATATACTTATATTATATTCATATGTTTATTTACTTATTTATTTTGATATTCTAAGTTTGTTTATATTTATATCATTGTCTAAGGTGTGATGTTACTCGCTGGCTATATCGCTATCTGATAGTCATATACTCATATATATGGGTTTTAGATTGATTTATTGGTATTTAGGAATTTGAATCTTCTAAAGAAAGTTGTACAGTGCAAAAATGAAGAATTGTTTCATTTAAATGAGTAATTATTAGTTTATTACTATGTGTAGTTCAATTAAAATAATTGTTTTCAAATTCATTCTCCAATAGCTAATGTAATAAATCTACCAATATTTTTAGCTTTGTATATATATCTGTGTGGTCCAACATGATGTATATATATTATTTAGACGTGTGGCAGCACTTGAGGTATGGTATCTAATTCTAAGAGGCAGAGGCATGGAAATTTGGCCGAGATTTGCATGTGCTTGCTTACATTTGCACATGCATCTTCATTTTGTTGCATGAAATGGGTATTGTCTATTGTGTGCAGCATAGTTAAGATAACTAATATGTAACCCAAAAAAATTCTTTATCTTCTGATTATTGTAAGAAAATAGATCTAATAAAAAGATAACTACCAACAAACATAATCAATATGACATGATTTATTTAATGACTACAACCAAGGAATTATATAATCTATTTATCAGGCACAAGTGAAAAAGAATATAATATCATCAAATATTCAAAGGATTGTATATGTACATGTATAATCATATTCAAAATTTTCCAATCACACAATTCCCACAAAAAAATAGTAATTATCTATTTATCTCAACCAGAAGATACATGTTTAAATTTGATAATAGATTAGCTATACAAAATTCTGCAAATAAAAAAAATACAAAATTACATTTATTTTTATTCCCCATTTCTTTTCTTGTAAGAATACAAGTTACACTTTTGACAAGGGTGACTTTGAATAACTATTGCCAAGAGAGAATCAAGATATAGAGCATGCATTAATCTTCAATTTACTATAACTGTGCAATTCAGATCACAAGTTCTACTACATGCTAAGCTTTCTTACAGCTCAGTTAGCCACTATTTATGAACTCATCCTTTGAATCTGTAAACATGAATAGCAAGGGTAAGAATTCCAGAATGGCACAATAAAAGAAGTGATATTTTGTACTAAAGTATTCCATCCATTCCATACTAAGAATCATTTTGACTTTTCTGTTACATTCATAAATCTACTAATCTAGATATATTGTATCAAGTGTATCAATATATGAATGTACTAAAAAGTCAGAACAACCATCAATATAAATATGGAAGGAGTATTTTACAACATCTATTAGACTTATAAGAATCAATGAAGCGTTAAATGAGGATTTCAGCTACATTTCTGATGAATGTTATATACCTTACTAACAAGTAAGTTGACTTGTTCTCTGTACATTTCCTTCAAGTCCACGATATCTGCGCGAAGTTCCTCCAGCTACATACATTAAACTTTTTAGATAAAAAGTAGTAATTCTTTTCTTTGTCAAAATACAAGCAGATACAACAGCTAAGATATAGAAAACTAAGTATGAAACTTCTCTTCCTTTTCTTTTTCTTATAATTTTTTTTTATTTGCATCATTTTCCTTCAGGGCATATGTTAATTAATTTTCCTAGTTCTGTTGTGTAAATCAGTGAGAACAAAGAGGTCACCAATTATTGTATCCAATCTTGACCATCAGTGCATGGTTATAGTTATACAGTCCAGATTTCATGTTCTCATCTCTCATTGTAGGCATTGCTCTCATGTGACACACTCCCTTTAAACAGAAGAGGATTTAAAAGGAAAAATAGAGAAGTTGCTATACAACCATAACATTGGCCGTAGTTAAAAAAGCAAAAGCCGAAATTTGTCTAACAATTTTGTTTCAACGAAAAGCAGAAGCCGTAGTTAAAAAGTACCTCTTCATCACGTTCGCCCATCAACTCCAACGCAGCAGAGTGCCTCCTCCTCAGTGCATCTAGCTCTGCTCTTACACTAGGTAACATGGATGCCTCCGCGCGCAACTTTTCACACTGCAGTGAGTGTGCACAAATCATGCTTAACAACAACAGTACCAGTAAATTCTAAAAAATAAGCTCAGTGCCAGTAGATTCTAAAAAATAAGCTCAAACCAAACCCACCTGCTCCGTCATTTTGACCAATTCCTCAGACAAAGAATCACAAATAGATTCCATTGATGCCTGAAAGTTTTTAGATTGAAAAAATGCCATCAGGATTACTTGTTGGATTTAACAGCTTAATCTATAACAGGCATTATGACAAGTTCACGACAAAAAGGGAAAATAAAGTGGGGTGGAAGCTTTAGTTTCAAATATTAATTCAAGGAACAAAGGCAATGAATATTACCAATCGTGACATGTATGAAGCAAGTTCGTTCTCTTTCTGACGAAGTGCTGACTCAAAAGCACTGGGTGTCATGCTCCTCATATAGTAAGGACTCATGCCCTCTCCAGAGTTTCTCCTCTCGGAGAAACTCCCAGATGAGTCCAATGATGCTTGCAGAAAGTAGCTTTCTCCCATGCTTGCCAGCGAGCTTGACCTAGAGACTTTCCGAGACAGGTTGCCTACATAATAAACTGTATCATAGAAAAACACCACAGACCAGCAATGTAAACAAGGGTAGAGTAAACAAACCATTCTCAAAGGCAGAATTTTGCTTTGTTGTCATTCTTTGATCGGATAATTGAGCAGAATGAAGACGAGAAGTCCTCTCCAGATCCAACCGAGCTGCCTTTTCTTTCTCTATCTCCTGCTGCAGATATTCTCTTTCCACCAATGCATCCTGTAACTCTTTCTTGTGTTTCTGCCTGAGTTCCCTGATCTCTAGCTCAAGCCTTCTTACACGACCTTCTTGGGTGTCGGCATCCTCCTTTGAAGCAAGGTACTCCTGCCTACTTTCTGCCGCTCTTTGTCTCTCCTTTTCAAGTGTCCTATTTAACTGAGTCTGTTCGGCTCTAAGACATGAAATCTGTAGTTCATTGCAGAAGTAAGTCACATTTATGTAAGATCACCATTATAGACATAATTTCACTCAATAAGTGAGAGAACCTGAGCATCAAGAACATTGATTCGGGACAAGGTTTGAGATAAGCGTTCATTCACCGAACGCTCACGTTCCTCGGCGGCGGCAGCTTTAGCTTCTGCTTCCTGTGGAGTAAATAGGAAAAGATAAAATAATAAAGTAATAAACAATAATATCAAAGGGGATAATTCCACATTTAACTCAAGAAAGTATTTTAAGGACCTCAAGTCTAGAACTGAGATTTCTTTCAACAGCAGCCCAAGCTTCTGCCTTTCTGGAGTTTGCTTCCTGTTATCATGGTGAATTCTAGTCAAATACAGATTGCATGCAAATGAACCAAATGATGAATAACAAGAAATCTTGAATCACATATGTAACTGTTTATTTACCTGCATGGCTTCAATTTGCCTCAAAAGTGGCCTTGTGGATTCTGGAACTTGCATAATCAGTTCCTCGCACCGTCTTTCACTTGCCTAGATAAAACAATAAGCAAATTACGCATACTGCAAAGGTAGCAGTTAAGATGCTACACCATAAAGAAAACCGGGAAAAGCAGCAATCAAAGTTAAACAATTTAAGCACATTAAGAAAGCAAGGGAGCACACCTGGTAGCGCTTTTTAAGATCCTCAATGTCTTTGCGGAGCATATCTTCTTTGAAGATTGCCTAAAAATGGATTAAGATGCTAAAAACCTTAAATCGAGATCCTGGATAGATATCAACTTGGTATTAAAAAAAAAAAACACCAAACAAGCAAACCTGTTGATCCTTTCTAGTTAAGGTTTGCCTTAATTCTTCAAGAGCCTGGACCAGAGCAGATTCACGATCCTCAGCCTCTCTTAGACGATTCTCTAGTTCAGTTCTTGCTTCATTGTTGGCACGTGCCTCTGCTAATGCTTCAGCCTCCTTAGCAGCTGCCAAAGCATTACTGTAATATTCTTTCTGTGTTGCAAGCTCTGCTTGATGCTTCTCCATTGTTTCTTGTAACAAATTCTCAGTAGCCATCTTGTCCCTTTTGATACTTTCTACTTTATTCTCTTCTGCCTGGATTAACAGCAATTAAAGAACCGGTAGACATTAGCATTGTCACAATTTTTGCTAAAAAAAGGTTAAGGAACTGGTATCACCCCATAAATCATAAATATCTTTTATAAAAGTTATGGCTGTTCAAAAACTACATGGAGTAAGACAGGACTTCATTTAGATTAATTATATCATAGAGGAAACATTTGGCAAGGGGACGAAAAAACCAGAAGAACTAAGCTCAAATAGTAAAGTTCAAGGAATCAGTTCTATACTATAGATATAATGCATGAAATTTGTATCTCTAAAATTGCTTGCTTATTGAAGATACTTAAACCTATTCAGATCATTACAAAAGTAATAAAAATTTCAAGAAAATTTTTCATCGTCCAATTACCTGAAGTTTAGTAGCCAAACCTTTCTTCTCCTCCTCAAGTTCTCTAATCTATATTTTTAAAAATAAATAAATGAAACATTGATTAGTTGATGTAGGAGCAACAAAATATGAATAAACAAATGCAGCAAGTAGGCTGCATACCTGAGCCCTTAATTTCCTAATTGTCGATTCTTGAATAGCCTGCTTTCTGGAAAGCTCTTCACCTGAGATGAGATACATTCTAACATAAAAAGGGACCTCTAAGATATCCAATTGTAACTACAATAGAAATGTCCCTCAAATATATTATTCATTTGTCAACACAAGATAAGAAAATTTAATACATTGCATATGGAAATTTTAATTGGATTTTTTTTTATTTATATATTACAGTGGAGGGCACTAGGCCCAAAAGGAAAAGAAGACTGAACAGATCAAATTTTAATTGGATTTAATTTGATCTTGATCAAATTTACAAACGCCATCAAACAAGACAGTGCCACTTATTTCAAAAATGAACTCAAAGCAGGGAAGAATTCCAAATATTAAATTCAAGTTGAAAATGTCCAACTGCCCTACCTTCTG
Source organism: Arachis ipaensis (assembly GCF_059453495.1). Lineage (NCBI taxonomy): Eukaryota > Viridiplantae > Streptophyta > Magnoliopsida > Fabales > Fabaceae > Arachis > Arachis ipaensis. The sequence continues at coordinate 3,990,881 of NC_142444.1, read as the reverse complement.
CCATAACTTGAGTAATTATTTCATCTTTTTCCTTCAAGAGAGCAGCAGCATCACTTCTTTTATTCTGCTCCCGTCGAAGCGTATCCCTTTCCTTCGTGAGAGCATACACCTGTGATTATTCATATACAATCAATAAAAGCTTTGATAAATCATAACCAGTCATTTGCAGCATATCTTATTGATAGCTATGGCTAAAAGGTAAATTATAACTTTGATAAATTTAAAGTCATACAAATTATTACCCAGTTACCTTTCTCTCAAGAGTTCCAACCTTCTGATGGTATTCCTCTCGCAAATGCTCCATCTCTGCATCATTGGATTTTTTCTGTTCCACGATCATCAACAATTGAATATAAACAGATCAAACTTCAAAGGGAATCAGAAGCAAAAAAAAAAAGATGGGGGGGGGGGAAGAAAGAAGATATCCAAAAGATTAAAACAAAATACTTCATCAGATCTGATAATGATATAACAAATAACACATGTAGAAAAATTTGAATGGCTTTTACCAATTATCTCCATTGAAGGTTTTTTTTTTCGTTTCCCACAACATCCCTAAACCCGGCAAGCCAAGGACTAATTTGTCACAGATCTGAACTACATTTTAAAGTTTGCCGCTGACCAATGAATTGCTGCATGCACAAGGCGAGATTCGAACTCCCAACACTTGCTTAAGCGGACTAGTGAGCTAACTACTAGACCGACCCAAGTTGGTTTTTTATGCAACTATAACCGAGTGGTCAAAAGCACTTTTATACTTACAATTTACAAAAATAAAAGAAACAAACAAAATGTGTAACAACTTTAGAGAGATCAGGCATATGAGAAGCACAAAAAAACATGAGATAGAGTATTTCACAGCAGATTAGACAATTAGCATGCGTATTAGACAATCGCATGAAAAAACAGTTAAATGCACAAATAAATGTAAGGACTAGCAAACCATATGGAATGGATGTATCAATGAGAAGATTGAGCATTAAAAATCATAATATCATGCCAGGAGTTAGGTGCCATAAAAAGGAACTATACCTTTAAATCCTGAATCACGCCTTTTAAGTGTTCATTTTCATTCATTAATTTTGCAATTTCGTCCGCTTTAGCCTGAAAGAGAATTAACAAAAATTTCAAGATTGCAGAATTGTAATAAAATGTGAAAACACAATAATGTCTGCAAAAGATTCACATAGGAGTTTGAAATGTTGAGTAAACAGACCACCCATGCAGCTCCAATAACAGATGGAGAGATCCAATAAAAAGGCAAAATCAAATCATTTTAGTGATTCATGGAAACTCCACCTTGCTAGTGCTAGTAAGATAATTGTATCATCTATTCTTTTCTTTTATTCTTTTTTTTATTTCTGTTGTAAACATTGCAACATCTTTAGCTAGCTGAAATCAGATGTTATCCCTTGATAGGCTACGTCAAGGGTACACATCCATGTTTGGTAGGCTAGCCAGTCCATTAAGAGGTTAAAAAAATTCAAGAATAAGTGAGAGGGGGTTTAAATTCAAGTTTTTTTTTTTTTTCTATACCGAAAATTTTAAAAATTTCAATTCTAATGTGTATCACATAACATGTGGAAAAATAAAATATTGAATTTGTCCATTTTCAATCTTGATTAAAACTTAACTATCTGACTACCATTTTAATAATCTTCATCATCATGTGTAATACAATGTATATTCAGAAAATTAAAATGAAATGTGCATCAGAAAATCCTTTTGCACTATCATGATTATGAGCAGCAAATGAAATACCTGAGCTTGCCTGGCAGCACCCTGAAGTGCAGCTTCCATCATTTTCATATCCCTCTTCAGCCTCTCCACTTCAAGCATAGAATCTGAGACAGACATATTTGTAACAGACTGCAAATGCTGCTCTCTAGTGTCAGTTTTGACATCATTGACTTTATGATATACTTCCTTTGCTTCATGAGTTGCTTCATTTTCATGCAAACTTAATTCAGATACCACCTCAGAAGATTCATTTGATGGACTAAAGCTGGACAAAATTTCAATATGTGAATGCCTGGCAGCATCATTTTCCTCAACAGCCATAGCATGTGCAACAGAAGTATCAGCCTTGTCTTTTTTGTCGCTATCACCTGATATCTCAGGTTGAATGGAAGAAACTCTCTCCACACTTTCTTCTGCTTGCACCCTCTCTTCTTTACTTTCCTCATTCGCCTCCACTTGATTTTTTTGTTGCACATCACTCATACCTTGTGACTCACCAGGATCACTCGTACTACCCTCAACTTGATCCTCTCCAAGATTAACAGGCATGGGTTGCATTGACAATAAACTCTCGGTAGTTCTCGCTTCGGCAATCTCATTTTCTTGATTAATGACAACAGGATCAGGATCCAAACTCTTAGCATGCTGGATGTTGAGTTCAGACAAATCAACAGGCATCTCAGGTAGTTGGTGTTCTTCACTTCCATGGTCCAAATTCTGAATAGTTGTTCCATCTGCTAATTCTTTCCGCTCACCATCTTCTACTTCTACATTAAGCACTTCATTCTTTTCCAAGACAGTTGTTTCATCAGCTGTGGCATGGGTTGTGTTTTCATCTGCAGACTCCATCTGTTCACCACCTTCTTCTTCTACCTTCTCTGCTTCATTCACTTCTTGAACAGCGGTTTCTTCAGTATTGACAACGGCTGTGCTATCATTTTCAAATCCTTCAGTTTTCTCAGCAATAGTGGTGTCTTTTTTCTTATCGGTGATTTCTTCAGTAGTAACAACGGCTGCTTTATCATTTTCCAATCCTTCCTTTTCCTCAGCGACGGTGGTTTCTTTTTCCACACCAGTGGTTTCTTCAGCAGTATCAAGGGCTGCATTATCATTTTGGAATCCTTCTTTTTTCTTGGAAATAGTGGTTTCTTCAGTAGTAACAATGGCTGCATTATCTTCTTGGAATCCTTCTTTTTTCTCACCAAGGGTTTCTTCAGTAGTAACAAGGTCTGCATTCTCGCCTTGCAATCCTTTTTTTTTCTCAGCAGCAGTAGTTTCTTCAGTAGTAACAACTGCTGCACTATCATTTTGGAATCCTTCTTTTTCCTCAGCAACAGTGGTTTCTTTTTTCTCAGCAACAGGTACATCATCTGGAGACACCGGTTTATCCAATGATTTCTTAGGTTCAGATTCTTGTTGAGGGGATTCTAGTAGTTCTGATTTTTCATCAGTGTTTTCCTCACCATTATTCCCCATAAATGCCATAACAGGATTAAACAATGCTTTTGGATCTCGGCGTAAAGTCCATGACCCTGAAGCTGAAAGACAAATACAATTTCCAGAAGTAGAATCAGTGCAAAAGATTCCTACCAAAAGCAAGCACATTGCATTTCAAAATTCAATAATTTCATTGATCTTAGCATTACTACCAACACTAACCAGCAAACTCTGCATCTACTTATTATCTCAATTATGAAACTCCCATGTCATCATAGGAACCCCATTCGGACAGAACACATAGAGCAGTGCTTGGAACTTGAACAATGCAAATAAATTACCTTCATTGCTGGATTCAGAATTCTCCTCAAGCCCGAGAGCACTATCGAAATTCTTCTCGATATTCTTCACACTCTCCTGAAGCTTATTCACCGCTCCCGCCAAATCCGGGAAGCTACGCCATGTGTTGTTCGTACTAAACCACGCCATCTCTGCCGCTGAAAACCAAAACAAAGCCTACACATTATGCACATTGCCAATTACAAACACAGACACTTCTCCAATTGCAATTTCAGATTAAATTCCAATCCAGTTATGCACATTACCATTCAAAGAACAACCACTTCCACAATTTCAATTTCAGATAAAACCCTCCCCATAATGCACATTACCAATTCAAAAACGCACCACGTTCTTCAAATTTCAGATACCAGAAAATGGAGAACATCAACATAATACAAACAAATTTAAAAAAAAAAATTGGAATCTAAATCATGTAACTCATTGTATAGCCATGAAAATTGGTAAAAGAAAGACATTGATGAATGCTGAGAAATTGAATTCATAAAAAAGAAACAAACCTTAATGAAGCGAGTGCGTTGGATCCAGGGAATCAAAACATAGTATCAAAAATTGAACTTGTTCAGCTTCAATGCATTATTGATCAGCACTTTCATTTACAAAAGAAAAATTTAATATCTGTACATAACATCTATGTAACCTTTGGTATTTTCTGGAAAAAAAAAAAGAAAAACATAAATTGTGGGGTGAAAAACTGAAAACGAAGCAAAATAAAGCGCAATTTTTTTTTTTTTTTGGAGGGTGTGTAATTGGAGAACGCGGGTTCGATTTTTGTTTGTTTGATGAACTCTGCAAAATAAAAAACTATGGCGTTATGCGCTTTTTTTCGGTTCTTTCTGTTGTTATCGCTTTGCAAAGCAATCAATTATTATTTTTTTTTCATTTCTCAATTTAAAAAATTAAAATATTTGGTGGGTGAAATTGTTAGGGAAAAAAAAAAGTTACACAACCTCTCATTTTTTATATATATAATTGTTGGCTTAAATATATTTTTTGATATATAAATGATGAACTTTGATTTTGGCTTTTGTAAATAAAAAATATTTTAGTCCAACCATTTTTAAGATAGTATTTGGCTTTAATCCTAGAAAATTATGATAAATTAGTTTCAGGAGTTCAGACTATTATATATAGAAGGATTTGAAATAAATTGTCTTAATTTGAATATGTTTGAGATAAACATATTATTTGAAATATTTGAACCAAATTTAGTTATCAATTATTTTTATATGTTTCAAAATAAAAGTTCACAATATTTTTTAGAAATTAAAACATATTTAAGTACTTTATTTTTTATGAAGTGATATTATAATTTTATATTGTCATCTTCTGAAAAGTATTAAATTTAGAGTTTAATATTGATGCATATGAAATCTCGAATGTTGTCGTTTAAAGGATAAAACAACGGAGTTTTAAGAGATCAATCCGGTGTAACTACCAAACATTATATTCCTTATATAGAATTTTAATAAAATATTACTTACACAACCAAAAGATGATTATAAAAGCATGAATTTCTCATAGAAAAATATGGGTTGATTAGTTAATGAATAAACATTTGGAATAATACTACTAGCATGGAGTAACTTTATTTAAATGCATTCTAACTTCTAAGTATCTTTCTTTCACAGGGACAGCTTGATTTGAAAATCACATGCAATTATCTATGACAAAGTTGGACTTAAATTTGTGAGTGCATATATACATGTTACATTAGTTCACACTTCACCATATTTTTTGGATTATTTTAGGGGGTGAGATGGGAAAGGTCGAAAGGATAGTAAGATACAACATGTTAATGAATTATCTATCAACATAATTTATGATAAAAACATTATTTATTTTATCTATGTAGAAAGGTGATCCCACCCTTCCTATTTAAGTGTTTCCGGTGAAAAAGAAGCTAAGCAAATAGATGCAAGCTTTAATTCATTGATGTGTAACAAATTGATCATTCACCCTACAAACAAGACCCTTTCTACAATTCTTGCTGCATCTTTTCATCCAATCCTCCAACAGAAGAACTTTTACAGCAACTCGTAATCTACACTTAAAATTACAATCTACAGGAACATTTTGGAAGCACAAATTACTGGCCCAAAATATCTGATACTGACTTGTTCAGGATTCTAAAGAGCTCTTCCCTGTGTAAGTAAAAAACATTCAAATGGAATTGCTTGCAAATTAGGTACAATACTAGCCAATTTATTGAGATCTCTGTCACAAAGGACAAGCAAAAAAGATCCGATTTAAGAAAGTATTGTAGGAAAAAAATCATTAACCACTATAATTGAGACAGGTTAGTCTCTTTACAAGGTAGCTTTAATCATCAACCAATTTTGCAATTTGCATGGTTATAATTAGTCCTTTGACGTAGATTTCGACCAATGCTATTAATATTATGATGTAGTCAATATCAAGATGAAGGTGAGCAATAATACTTACCGGTCGGGCTTGAACAAGAGATATCGATATGTAAACCACTGAAATAAAAAGAGAAGGTTATGTTACTATACAACATTAAGCACATTAAGAATATAAATAGAAGATTTAATCTGTATTCATTTACCGCAGTAAATAGTATCCCAATTAATTCTAGTGCAGTAGGGATAATTGGTAATTTGTCAACAGCCTATGTACAAAATTCACAAAGGCAAAAACAATATTAGAATGCTGCAAATGAATATTCAATAGACAATCTCCCTATATTTGAAAACAAATGTCACTCTGACTAATTTGATACCCAAAATCAACATATCTAGATACCATTTGTGTTAAGATACTTTGACAAAAGAATATATTGTGAACTGGCTCAAGAGATGTTTGTCTGGATCATGATATCTCAATGATCAAGTTAAATACTTAAATTACCGTGATCAAATTTGCTGATGCCCAAACTGCTACTACAGCTGAAAAGCCTAAACCAATTAGTCCCAACCGGTCCTCAGGTTTATCCCACTGTTTTTAAATGAAAAGGGGAAAAAAGACAGTCATCAACTTATTTGTATAGTCCACTTTTCTATCCTTTGAACGAGAGATAAGAGTGAAAGGAGAAACTCACAACATTCTGAACCGTCTTGAAAACAGTAAGAGTAGTAGAAGATTCAGAACTATCTCCAGAGGCCTTCACAACAAAAGCAGTATGGTTTCGTCTCTCTACGAAATAAAAATAGGCAAATAAAATCGAATCCGGAATACAAAGACAGTGATAAAATGCATCAGCAGAAGTTATAGGTAATCAAATAAAAGATGTGGAACGATGATGACAAGGACATAGTTACAATTGATCCGTAGACACAAAAGTTCAAATGCAATCTTAATGTGCATTAAAATCACACTTTAAAATCACAAATACAATAATAATCTTTTAAACTGAATCCAATCCAGTACAACATCTTTGATGAATTGTACATATAAAAATTACAGTAAAGTGACAAATAAACCCGTGAGGATTTCCACTTCAGGCAGTTTAGGGTCTAGAGTTTAGGATAAAAAATCTTAATTTGAACTAACTTATCGATGTTTGTTATCCTAGAGAACTTTATTGGTACTTTTTTTTTCTTTAGGACTAATCTGTCTGAAATATAAATCCTCGTGTTTATTTGTCATTTTACTTTAGAATCTACTTCAACCAAATTTTATGATGGAAATATTCTAATGGTACATTGTGTTATTACTTATTAGACAATTTAATTTCTTCAAAAAAAAAAGTGATTCAATTGGACTTGTACTAACTACACTTTAAATAAAATCAAAAATTAAAAAATTAGAAGGAAAGAAAAAACCTTAAATCAAAGCCTAAAATTGAAGAATTGACAATCACAGAAGAAATCAAACTTTGCAGACGCACAGTGCATGTGGGGAAAAATTCAACTTAGAAATTAAAAATAAAATAAATACAAACAAGTAAAAAGGGTTACCAAAAAGAGGAGGAGAAAGGGGGAAACTATGCATGGTCACAGCATGTGATTGTCTGCCATGAACCAGCAACGGCGGTAGCAAGCTTGCAACAGTGGAAGCCATTTCCAACTCCAAAGTGCGACCACAAACCTGAATCATCATTATTAAGAAAAAATAAATAAATCAGATAGTTAGTTCATCTTTTAGTCAAACAAAATTTGAGGAACATCAAAAGAAAGTTAGATTCCAAAAGCAAAATTGTTTACTTTTGGAAGAGTACACTGCTGCAAGATGAGTGCCACTGAGTTCAGAGTTCGGAGACAGGGACTGAGAAGTGAGAACCACAATATTCAAAGCCAAGCAATGTGAACCACAAAAAAGATATCGAAATCAAATAAAATTACTTTTCTGAAAATAAAAATTCTCAATTTTGTTGACTTTTCTGTGTTTTTGGGTCGGACTTCTGTTTTTTGGCCAAGTACTTTATGGGCCTTAGGCCTGTTTTCATATAAAAACTACATGGACCAACCTCGGCTCACTCGTCCAAGTATCGGATATTCAAATCATGCCTTATGCCCGTCCAAAAAAAAAAAATCATGCCTTATGTATACAGTAATTTATTGGCCAGTGGCAAAACTTTAAATAAAGTTTAGATTCGCGACGAATTAGTCCTTTAGGCTGCATTTATTTACAGGGATAGGATACCAAAATAAGGACACAAAAACACAAAATCGTGTTTGACATATAAGATATGAATAGAGATATTGTGTCCATAGACATTGAATTAGTGTATTTTGTGTCCATCCACATGAAGAACACAGAGACACTAACAAGGAACACAACTTATTTTTTATTTTTTTTTATTATTCTTGTTAATTTTTCGTAATTATATTTTTTATGATTATATATTTCTTCTCAAATTTTTTGGATAAAAAAATGAGAATAAATTAAATTTTCATAATTTGTTCTAATTTATCACCAAATAGAATACAAGAATACAAAATTTTGTATCTCTATCTTTTGTGTCTTGTTCTCAATATCTTATCTTATCCTATTCTTAAAAACAAACACAGTTTTACACTCTTACACTATGAAGCACGGACACTTCGCTTAGTTGTCGTGTCCGCGTGTCGGACGCATTTCGGACACGACACTCACCGACACTCGTCCGACACGCGTGTCTGCTGTGTCCAAACCGTGTCTCAATAAAAAATAAAAAAATTCTTCTCCGGACACACCTGCATTTCCAGTCTTATTCTTAACTATATTTTTAAAATAAATTTAGATATAGTGTATATTATTATTTATTAAAACAAAAAAAATATTTTAAATACTTGATATAATTAAAATAAGATACTAAAAATAATTAAAAATTTTAATTTATATTTTAATATCAATAAAATATCAAAATATCATTACGATTTATCTAAAAACTACTTTATATTTTATATGTATACATGTCCCCGTGTCAGGTAAGATTTTAAAATTCGCATGTCGGCGTGTCCTATGTCGTGTCGTGTCCCGTGTCCGTGTCATAGCTCTTACATATCAAACACAGTCTTATAAAATATCGTGAACAATAAAAAAATCTTCTAACAGAAATCTAAAAGATGACTCCAAAAAAATAAAATTTGTATGACTAATTTTTTTTTCTTGCCAAAGGTTAAAAATAAAAAATTGAACCAATTTATATTGATCAAATAATTAATTTACTTATTTATTTAAATAAATATTAAATATTTAAATTTTATTTTATATGCAATAACTTATTTAAAGATAAATCTTTAAATGAAAGCTAAATTCGTTTGGAATTAATCATTGTTAAACAAAAATCCTAAACTTGAATGTGAAAGAGATTTTATCATTAATAAATGAGAGACTCAGCTGCTGTCATATAATAACATGATTATTTCATTAATTATGGACATGATTTTTTAATATAAAGTTAACACTTACGTAGAAAACTACTTTTCTAAAATTCTTGTTGGGTCTTTTTCTCTAATTATGAAATGGATTCTTTCTAATTGTCAATCGTACTCCTGCCAATATTATTTATTGTGGTATAATTAATTTATCTTTTTAAATCATTTAATAATAAATGATATTGCACCATTAATAAAAATATCTCACTCTTATAATAAATATATTGTAAATTGTGTCAAAATAAATAAAAAATAATCTGATAACACCATGAATAGTTCCTTTATTAATAATAAATTAAATTAACTTTAAATGTTACATATTAAGGAGAATACATAAAGCTGTCTTAATATTAGTGTTTTTACTTTTTATTCATAATATATTTGAATTTTATTACACGAGAGTGTTCAGAATGTTTAATGTAAGGGTAAAATATACTTTGAAAATTAAAATAATTATGAATATAAAAAATTTGAACTTTTTAAATTTTGGATTTTTTTTAGAAGATAAAGTATAATCTTTTATTTTTAAATATTTTCTCTTAATTCATAAATGATGAAAAATTATATTTAGCATTTTAAAATAAAATCTAAATTTAGAGGATTTAAATCCATATAAAAAAACTTGACTAAGTACTCAAATTCATATAAAAAATACTTGAGTGAATACTTATTTGAATTCCTGATAAATTTTTTGAAGAATTAGAAAATCTTTAATTAAAACAAATACCCATTTTGATTTTTGATATTTAACTTAGTGAGGTTAGTTAGTTTTTTATCAATGATTTTTTTTTAAAATATATTTATATGACACGTTAATTATTAATATATCTTTTATTTAATTTTTATAAGTAAAAATAACTTAAAAATTATTAATATTTTTTAGTTTTACACAATTAATTAGGTAATGTATTTGAAAAAGAAAAAAAACTAAATAGTTGTGATAATTACCTTCTAAAAGATAACGAAATTCTTAAAAAAAATTTGTCAATTCTAATCAAGTCTTTCGGATAATCAACAGTTTAACTTTAATATATTATGTAAGCTTATTTTATTAATATAGAGAGAAAATATTGACAAAAACTAACTAGTCTGATAAAAATAAAAATTTATAATAAAAAATATTTTTTATTAATAATTTCATTATCTTTTAAAATAATTATTAGAAACTATTTAATTTATTTTTTTTCAAAATACTTTATCTCCTACATGACTACATACATACATTATCAAAATAAAAAAATAAGATGAAAAATAAAATAAATATAAAAAAACAAGATAGCGAGTTCCCCTCTTGTTTTTATATTCTTAAATATTGAGAGTAGTCCTTACGTTTCTCAAGAGTCAAGAGTCTCAACTCTCAACCTCTTTTCACTCTCTTAACTCTTTCTCTCTCTTTCTCTCTATGAAGAAGACACCAATCTCTCCCACCATTTTTGCTTCTTAGGAAATCATCAAATTAAACGTTATTCAGAGAGTGTGTGTTATTCTTGTAGCTAATGGAAATGGACATGTCTTCAAACACCAATAAGGACTTGTTCTCCTCTCCAACTCTCTCCCTCACCCTTGTAAGTACAATAATAACATATCTTATATAATATAACTCCCTCTAGAATCACTACTAGCTACTATAACATAGTTAACTAGATAGATATATATATATATATATATATATATATATATATATATATATATATATAAATCTATTTAATTAATCCAATACATATATATGATCTTCTTTGCAACAAATTATTAGACCTACTCTGTTTCACATATGTGTGTATGCATATATAAGTAATTAATTAATAAAAAAATTATTTTCTAATTTAAATATTTTGATTTTGATTTTGATTTTGATAGCTATAATTAATTATTTATGATTAAATTAAGAGAGTTGATTTGTTATTTTTTTTTATGGTATTGAAGGCTGGGATTTTTAATAACCAAATAGAGGAAATAGGGGATGAGGGAAGTAGAGAGTGTTCAAGGAAAGAGGACACCACCACCACTGTAAGCAGTGAGAATTCTGGGCCGTTGAGATCAAGATCAGATAATGATGATGATGGTGGTGGTGATGACGATGGGAGCAAGAAGAAGAAAAGAAAGAAGTATCATAGGCACACCGCTGGGCAGATCAGAGAAATGGAAGCGTACGTAAATAATGTTTTCAATTTTTTTTGCATTTCTAATTTTACAATAAATGATAAAATTTTGGCCCATATATGCTTAGGTATTATAACTGACACATTTTTATTTTTAATATTGGGTTACCAATGGTGTTTTTTTGAATTATGATCTATTGTGTTATTTTTTTTAAAATGTAAGATGATTTAATTTATGGAGTACAAATCGGACCTATTTTTAAGAGATACAGAAATCGGAACCGTCCGATTTTTAGATACAAAAATCGAACCATTTTATTTTTCTACTTGAACAGTCCGATTTGTATTTAAAAAATTTTAAAAATTTGGAGTACACAAGTCGAACGGTCTGATTTGTGTACTCCAAATTTTTTAATTTTTTAAACACAAATCGGAGAGTTCGATTTGTGTACCACACATTTTAAAAAATTTTTAAACACGATTTATGTATTTCCCACAGTTTTAAAAAACACTAAAAATTACCATATTAAAATATAACTCTCATCTTATTTTTATATCTAAATTTTTTAGCTTTATAATTGATGCTTTTAATTATTATAATAACAAGTGAAAAAAGATAAAGAATTGCTTAGCTTGTACTTACAACATAAATGGAAGATTGCGGCGGTCATTTAGCATCGGTTTACGTAATCATTGCTAAATAAAAAGATATTGCGGCAGTTCAATTTGCGGTTTTTTGGATTGGCACATTGTATATTTCTACTATTGATGACTATTCTAATATGGATTTTATATTAAATTCTATAATGAATTAATCAGTAATATTCATACCAGTGATTAATGATAAAAACTAAAAAAAATAATTTTAAAAATATTAAATATATATAAAAAATTAACAACTAAATTAATTATTATATATTTATGGATAAATATATATTGTTTAATTTATTTTTAGTATATTTTATATTTTAATATATATTCTATATTTAATAATTAATATGCTAATATATTTTTTGTGTAACATGGTTATTAATTTTTTTACCAAAAAAAAGTACTACTAAGAAATATATAATTTAAAATGTTTCCCCCAATGATGTAATAATTATATTTTCTTTAGTAGTTACTTTTGTTGTTATCGATATATAATTAAATGTATACATAAAAATGTTTATAGGAATAAATAATGTATCAAAATTAAATTTAAAATATATTTTTCATTGTCTATATATATACCTTTTACTAAGTTGTATTATTTCTTTATTAGAATCTAATTTTGACATATTAATAGTATAAAATATTTATATAATTTTTTAATTAGATTTATGTATTTAATTTATTTTTTAAATAATAAATTTAAAAATTATTTATTTTGGCTAATATAATAATACACAATTAATTATTTAGATAAGATTTTTATATTGGGAGTGCATAAAAAATTAAATTCTTATATTACGTAGAATATGTTTTTTTTTTTTTTCTAAATTAGCATGGTGCTTCATACATTTACATGGACATGTTATTTTTCAATTTACAAATGTACTGTCACCACTCACCACCCCAGTAAAGAATCAAGTAATAATAATAGTTAACTTTTATTTATATATATTGTGTAATTTTTGTTATAAATAAGGTAAAAAGTCACATACAATTTATCTTAATATGAATTTAATAGTTACAATTTATTAAGTAATAATTTAATTAAATGTATTAAATTATCTAATAATTTTCAATTAATAACATCACATAAAAATAATTATACGTAAATTTTTATTTATAAACAATCTAATATTAAAATATCAAGATTTCACCTAATTAAAGACAATTTGGTTTTAATTAAGAAGTGTACTTTAATAAAAGAGCAAGCTAAGCTACCGATCTAGCTATATAGCCTATGGGACAGAATAATTAAAATTCAATAAATTTGATATATAAAATATATAAGTGATTACTATAATATCTAAAAAGTAATATCTAACTTGTTAAAAGAAATTAAAAATTAACATTTAATTTAAAAATATAAAAATAAATTATTTTTAAATATTTAAAATTTATTATAAAAAAATAAATTAAACAACAATTTAACACTAAATAATAGTCTTAGCTCTTTATTTTTATTTTTTTTACTAAATATAGGAGACTCGAACCCGCAACCTCTTAATTGAGTATGGGGAAACTATGCTATTTGAGCTATTACTCATTGCCCGTTAGCTCTTTATTGATTTGCTCTCTATATAAGAATTTCATTTTCATTTGTGTATATATATATGTATATGTATATGTATGTATGTATGCATTTGGTATGAGTAGTGGGGACAATAACAGTGAATCATGGTTGCAAATAACAAGCATTATTGCTGTTCTCTTACACTTTTATTCTTTTTAGGGTGTATTGGATCTTTATTTGTTAGAAAAGAGCAACATGCAATTCTAATTAATTAACCAAGACGACAAAGATTCAAACTTTACATATTTTAATTTATGAATATGCGGCATGTTGGGTGTTATTAACTAATTTATAATAACGTACGTATTAATTTGTGGTTATTATTATGGATGAATTAATTAATTATTTCATAGTTTCTTGGCAAGTCAAAGATAGAGTAGTAGTTTGCTATGATGAGAAGAGTTTGCCATATATGAGGGTCATAATAAAAGGAAGATCAATGATTAAAAGCTAAAGCTTACTAGCTTAAAAATTTTAACAGCTTTTGCTTTTTAGATTTGCTACTCTATGTATTTGTCATCATAATTATGTCAATATATATATATAACCTTTAATTTCCTTTTGAAAGCCAAACCCTTTCTTTCAATCTATGTGTTGGTAATAATCAAAGATATATTGTTGAGACACATTCAATAAGAAATCAGGTCAAAAATTAAGGAAAATGTTTGATAACAAAAAAAATTTAGTCAAAATCAGTCAAAACTTATTTTATACCGTATTTATTAATTGATGTGATAATTAATAAATACTAAATAAAGTAAGTTTTAAGTTTTTTTTTTTTTTTGACTCTCTAATATCATCGTAAGAAAAAATTTGAATTTGGATCATGATTATATTCCAATTTCCAAGTAGGATTATCAATATCAATTTTACCTTAATTTCTTTTCAAAAATAAAATAAAAATGTGAAACAGTGATTATAAGGCTATTTTAATTTAAATAAAAAAATTTATTATTTTCTGACTTTGTTAAAAATAAAACAAATTATGTTTTTATCATTATTTCTCAATTTCACATGCATTGTTTTCGCATGCAGGGACTACAAAATTTGGTTCGTACTCTAATTTTGCAGTAATTGGACTACCAATGAAATTGAAAAATAATTCCTTTTATTTTTACATACAACCATAAATGAGTAAAAGTGAAATAATTATTTCATTTAAATAACAACGTGAAACTATAAAACAAGTACTACTTTTTCTCTAAGGGCCTTTTAATTTTTATAGTTTGTGTCATTACTTAAATAGATGCATACAAACATGTATATATGTACGAATTATTATTGAAGCTTGATGATAGATAATTAAATCAGCTAATAATTAAAAAGCTGAGATGAGTATTTATTACTATTAATTAGGGTTTTCAAAGAATCCCCCCATCCAGATGAAAGCCAAAGGAAACAACTCAGCAAGCAATTAGGCCTTGCTCCAAGTCAAGTCAAGTTTTGGTTCCAAAATCGTCGAACCCAAATCAAGGTACCTAATTAATTGTATATTAATTTTGTTTAAATTCATATATTTATCATTATTAGATATAACTATTCATGTGTTTTTATTAAAGAATTTGATTTTGATATATCTTCAATGTAAAACTATTTTACATGTACATCCAATTTCATATAACGTCATATTAGTAAAAATAATTACTTTTTATATTTATTATGTGTCCGTACAGTGTGAATAATTTGCCAAGAGAACAATTATGATTGCACGACTGTGTTTCATCAATATTAAACACTTTTATTAAATACTTTAAATGTTTTGGACAAACAAATTTATGACAGCGATATTTTTTATATTATTTAATTATTTTTAATTTTTAATTTTAACTAATTCATTATAATTATTAACTCGTCATGCAATTATTATTTTTTTCAATTTGGCCAGGCAATACAAGAGCGTCATGAAAGTTCGTTGTTGAAGAAAGAAATAGAGAAATTAATGGAGGAAAATAAGGCCATGAGAGAGGCCATAAGCAAATCTTGCTGCCCTAACTGTGGCATGGCCATGGCCACCACTTCTACTATCACTGATGATAGTTCCACCATCTCCATTGAAGAACAACAACTTCGTTTAGAAAATGCCAAACTCAAAGCTGAGGTATTTATATATATAACTATCAACTTTTTTGTGAAATGAATGAAATAATTAGGGTTAGGTATATATATACACTACATATGTTCATATAATATTTTGACGGTAAATTCTATGGTGCCTATAATTTTGGTACCGAAATTGTCGAATTTATTTTTTATGGTAAATTTTAAATATTAAAAATTTATTTATTTTTATATTTTTTAATTTAAATATTAACATTTATCTCTTTTTAGTAAGTTAGGTAAGTATATATAGATACCATAGTATACAATATATTTTGACTTTATTTAGTAGAAACTTACATACAGTTATATATCTTCGTGAGAAGTTGATAATTGAAAACATAATAACTTAGTTAAATTTTTTAAATTATTTAATGGTTCTCAATTATCAATTTTACATGAAAATAAGTGTATTTGATTCTTGACTGTGACTCCATTTTTATAAATACATTAATCTATGTCTATTATTATTGTAGAGTATGCAAATTTTGAATAAGTCCTTATATTATATTATTATTGAATAAAATTGTATATATGTAAAATTATATAATATTTCAATAAATCTTTTGAATTCTTATATATAGATAGAGAAGCTACGAGAAGTTTCAGGGAAATACCCATCAGCTGGAACAATAACGTACCCTTCATGTTCAACTAGCCATGAGCAAGTAGATAATAATAGAATAAGCTCATCAATGGATTTTTACAATGGAATTTTTGGGGTTGAAAAATCAAGGATAATGGAGATAGTGAACCAAGCAATAGAGGAACTCATAAAGATGGCTACTATTGGAGAACCTTTATGGGTTCGTAGTGTTGAAACTGGTAGAGAAATACTCAACTATGATGAATATGAGAAGGTTTTTGAGGTTCACAATAATTCAAGAATTATTGGAAGAAGGTCAAACATGTCCATTGAAGCATCAAGAGAAAATGGAATGGTTTTTATGGACCTATCAAGTCTTGTCCAAAGTTTTCTAGATGTGGTAAGTATATATATCAGTGATTTTTAACCGTTGATCTTAATTATAAAAAATATATATAATATATATAATTAAAATCAACGGTTAAAAATTACTGAAATACTGGTGTACCTGTATATTTAAAAACTTTTCTATATATTATACTATTAGTCAAATATTATTTGAGTTATTATTCATATATTATTACTTTAAAAATAATGAATGATTGAGCCAACTACTTTTGTTAATTATTAGTTGAATACTTAAAATGTTTTTTTTTTTTTAAAGCTAACATAATATGCACAAATTAAATTATTCATTTTTTAGTATGTAATATTTTTTTTTACAATATTGTTCTTGCAGAATCAATGGAAGGAGATGTTTCCATGCTTAATATCAAAGGCTGCAAATGTTGATGTTATATGCAATGGAGAAGGATCTAATAGCAATGGTGTTGTTCAACTGGTAAACATAATAACTACCTCTGATAATAATAATAATAATCTTATATATTAAAATCAAATAATCTTCATTATTTATGAATCAGAAATTAAACGAGTTGAATTGTTAAGTTGTATTTGAAAAAGAAATTGAAACCAAAAATAGAAACTAAAAGATAAAAACTGAAAAAAAATATTAAATAAATAATTATATTATGTTTAGTGTAAAGTGTATAAGAGTAAATTATATATTTCATATCCTCACCAAAAAAAAAATTATATATTTCATATCCTGTTCAAAAAGAGTATATAAAATTATATTTAAAATTTAAAAAATTGAATAAAAATAATTAAAAATAAATATTACTAAAATTTTAGTTTATATTTCTAAAAATTTTAATATTATATGTCTTTACTTTTTAAAAATATTGAAAATACCAAAATTTTAATTTTAGCTATCAAATCTTAATTTGAACTTCCAAACACTACCTTACATGTTAGAAATTTTTGCCACAGGTGGTCCAACGACCACGAGTCCGCGAGGAACACGAGAAAAAGATGGATCTTCCTTTTAAAATATAATAAAGTACTCTAGATTCTACTATATATGATTAGTAGTTAACTTTTTGCAAAAAAAATATAAATAAATACTTAAAAAATTATATTTTAGATAGATTACTTTAAATATATATATATATAAATAAAATTTTTCATAATAAAAAGGATAAAGTATATTTTTTGTTTCTTTGACAAAAATTTTAAAAAAAATTTTAATTTTTTTTTGTTTTAATTTTGTCCCAAAAATTTTTTATTTTGCATCAAATATACTCTTAACGACTAATTTTTCAAAAAATTTAAGATCAATTTAATAATAATTTTATAAGAACAACCATCAACACAAGCAAATCAAGCATAATTTTCATGCATTATTGTTAGATTGGTATTAAATTTTTTGAAAATTTAGCTGTCGAGAGCATATTTGATGCAAATTGAAAGTTTCTGAGATAAAATTGAAACAAAATAAAACTTAGGGATATTTTTAAAACTTTTGCTAAACTTCAAGAACAAAAAGTATACTTTACCCTAATAAAAAATATAGATAAGTTAATTAAAATTAAATTTTTTTACTCTAATCATAAAAATTTATTTAAAAATAATATATTCATATTTATTATCGTAAAAGACTTAATATTTTTTTTAAAAGATAATCTTTTCAAAATATAAATCTTTAAAAAAGTTATTTGTCACTTTCCTTTTTTCCTTTTCCATATAAATAGAACAGAAAGGGGCACTGCTAGACTAAAAATGTTTCATGTAAATTAAAATTCAACTATTAAATAAATCTATCGATATATATTTATGTATATTTATATATATTTATATATTAATTTATATTTTTAATTAAATAATTAGTTGATCATTGAAATTATTAAATACATCTTAATAAAATAATTAAATTTATAATAATATTTTTTAATTATAAAATAGATATATATTTATGTATGTCTGTATATATTTATATATTAATTTATATTTTTAATTAAATAATTAGTTGATCATTGAAATTATTAAATACATCTTAATAAAATAATTAAATTTATAATAATATTTTTTAATTATAAAATATATATTTTTATATATCATAACTGATTGCAATACAAAAAAATAAATTTTCTGTCACGCTTTAAAAGCGTGTCGAAAAGTACAAAAAAGCGTATCAATAGCTTATTTAATGTAAGATATTTAATGTAAGACGAACTTAATTATGTCTTCTTAAAACAAATGAATAATAAATAACCTTGCATGCATTATTAAACATTTTGGGAAATGTAAGTGGTGATAATCTTTTAAGTATGCCTTTAAAAGATAGGCTTTATATTATCATCATCAGCATCTCATAAAGTATTGATGAGGACCCAAAAAGCTTAAAAAGAACAAATGCAAAAGATCGAACATCATTCTTGGCACTTTCCTTCCATTTCCCCATATCCGATCCAACATAACATGCTGGAATCTATCCATCTCCATCTATCTCTTTATCTCTTCATTTATTATCACTATTATTATTTGATTTCCTCTCCAAGGCATATATCTAATGAGAGCGAAATTATTATTAAAATTGGATGCTGAAAAAATATCCTACCAAATGTTAAAGAGATAAAAAAATTATTTATTTAGTATTTATTAATTATTACAATAATTAATGAATATTAAATAAGATAAATTTTAATTATTTTTTATTAGTTTCTTTTGATTATTAAATATTTTTGAATTGAAAAATGCTTTATAATATTATGAATAATACTATAAAATCAGTATAATTTATTAATTTTAGTTAATAGTTAGTTAATAATATTTTAAAATATAAACTAAAAATACGATACTAAATTGTTAGACTAAAGTCTAAATATATTGGACTACTAACTAAAATATCGACAAATATAAATTAAAATTGCTGACTCTTGAGTTTTAAATTATATTGATAATATAATAAAATTTAAATTTAAAATTTAATTTAATTGAATAGTCAATTTTTCCGGTCAATATCAACCAAAATTTTTTAAATTATTTTTTATTTTAAATTTTAAATCATAAATTTTTTAAAAAAATCCAGAGTTCAAAAATAAGTTTATAATAAAAATTGATTAATATTTATTAATTAAAAGTTAGTTTTATACACTTATTCTTTACAATATTATTCATTAAATATATAACTATTCATACAACACTTAAATAAAAAAAAGTAGATTTATGACAATATTGGTTAAACAATTTTAAATTAAAGATAGTATTTAATAAAATGGCAAGAAGTATTTTTTTTCATCAAATTAATAAATGAACTTATTGTTAAGAGTAGTTTTTATGATACTACATAGCTAGAAATATGAAAAATCTATTGATCTTTAATATATAATATGATAAAATAATTATATGCATGGGTTTGAAGATGTTTGCTGAGTTGCAAATGCTGACACCAATGGTGGCAACAAGAGAAGTGTATTTCGTGAGATGCTGCAGAAAGTTAAGTGATGAAAAGTGGGGAATTGTTGATGTTTCCATAGACAAAGTAGAAGACAACATCGATGCTTCCCTTCTTAAATGCAGAAAACGCCCTTCTGGTTGCATTATTGAAGATAAGTCCCATGGTCATTGCAAGGTACCTAATTATTCTATCATATAACTTATTAGGAAACAAATATTCTCACTTTTATTTTAATAATATAAATTCTTTTTTATAGTAAGTGACAATATAAACTGAATTCTATATATCAATTTTCCTTTTTTATATTCCATAGATTAAAACCACTTTCTATCTTTAATTTATGTATGTATTCATATTTTAAACTAAATATTTGTTTCAAATTGGATATAGTACGTATGCCATGACATCAATTTTAAATTGTTATCGTCATGATTCACGCACAAGAATATATATAACTTTTATGTTACTAAGAATGTAAAAGAATTTTATATAAATAATTAATGAACAATGCTAGAGACCAGTAATTTTTGTGATTGGTAGCCATCAAATAGCCATTAATAATGATTTAATGGTGTGAGATTGGTGTGAAATTTCATCTAATGACTCATCTTTCTCTGCTGGTTACATGCTTGCCAAAATTCAATAAAATTGCTGGTCTCTAAACTTTTTCTTAATTAATAATGTATTATCAAAAAAGTATCAATTTTAAATTAATTATTTAAAAAATTATGTAAATACATAAATATGATAAGATGATCGTGTAAAATTATTTTACAATAAAATTAAACTCATATATAAGTGAGGGGCTATATGCTATGTGTACACCAAAATCAGTCACTAATAAAATTAGCTACCAGTATAAAATACATGTTGAAATATAAATACATATTGAAAATAAATTAAACTACACATATATTTATACACAAATACTAGTGACTGATTTTAATGTATAAATAACATTTTTGATAAAGGAAAGATAGTTTTTATTAGGATCTCCATGACCTGTGTATAAAACATAGTTTTCGTAATTATTATAATTCGTAAAAACCCTAATGGAATTTAAATTCAGCTAAATAAGCACATTGTTGTTAATTTTGGATTTAGGTAAGTTGGGTGGAACACTGGGAATGCGAGAAAAGCAGTGTGCACAGAATGTATAGAAGCATTGTGAATAACGGTACAGCGTTTGGGGCAAGGCACTGGATATCAACACTGCAGCTTCAATGTCAACGCCTTGTTTTCTTCATGGCAACTAATGTTCCCATCAAGGATTCAACTGGTCAGTTTGTAATAATTTCTTTATTAATTAGTTTTATTATTTTTCTACTCATGAATTATATTAACTTTTATAGAATAATAGTGAAATTAGTTCTTGAAAGTTTATTGGTCGCTTTTTGAATTTGTTTATGAGAGATTTTATCAATTAAATTGATTTTTTAAATATTATAAATTAATTATTTTTGTGCTTCCATCATTCCATAACAATTTTTGTCAACGACTGATGATATAAAATGTTGACCGACAATATACACGACATCTAATATGCCTAATTAAATGTTGTGTTTATAAAAATTTATCAATTTAATCGATAAATTATATTGGAGTTAGAGTTAGAGTTGATGTAATTGAAAAAATAGACTAAACTGATAGAATTTCATAAACATATTTGGTTAGCACCTTTAATTAGACATATCAGGAATCATATATGTTATCAATTAATATTTCATATCATCAATCATTCATGAAAATTATTAATGAGGTGACAGAATAACAAAAATGATTAATTTGTAATTTTTGAAAGACTAATTCGATCTATTGATAAAATTTTTCACCAAACTTGACCGTACCATTTACAATTTGATGATGATATTGTTAGGTGTTGCCACATCAGCTGGAAGAAAGAGCATATTGAAGTTAGGAGAAAGAATGAGATGGAGTTTTTGCCATGCAATTGGAGCCTCAAGCTTCCATACATGGACAAAGGTGACAAGTAAAAATGGAGAAGACATTAGGATCAGTTCTAGGAAGAACTTGAATGATCCTGGTCAACCTCTTGGTGTCATCCTATCAGCTGTTTCTTCTGTGTGGCTTCCTCTCCCTCCAAATGTTCTTTTTCATTTCTTGAGGGATGAAAATCATAGGTCTCAGGTACAAATTTTCATAATGCACTGCTCTCTACTTAGTTAATATATACATGTTCTTATATTAGAGTTTAGAATGTAACTACTTTATCTTATTTTGAGGAGGAATGGTAGGGGCAGCAATTTTGGTGTTTTGTAACCATAAATTGGTTATCAATAGTGTTTTTAATGGTGTGAGATTACATTTAATGGTGAGAGATCACTCACTTTTGTTTTGATGGTTAAGTGTATGTTTGTGTGCCATTATTTTGTTAAAAAAAGATATTTTTTCATTGAAAAAAGATATTTTTTTATTTTTTAATGTGTTTGGCAAATTTCTAGTAGTAAAAGTAAAAGCACTAGTAAAATCAAAAAAAGATCTTTTTTGAGAAGCTGTAATTTACATCTTTTTTTAAAAGATCTTTTTTCCTTAAAAAAAATATGTTTTTCATGTAATAAATAAACAAAAAAGTACTTTTATATTGTTATACCCAAACATAATTGATAGATAAAAAGACTTTTTTACATGAGATATCCAAACATAAAATTACTTTTACTTCTCTATAAGATCTTTTAGAAAAAGATAACTCAAAAAAAGATCTTTCTTTAAAAGCTCACCCAAACAAGCCCTAAGTGCTGGCCAGAAAACACAAAAGTTGCTGGCCCCCTAGACTTTTCCTATTTTGAGTTATTAATTAGAATAGGTAGAGTAATTTAATTAGGGAGTCACTTAAATAAAGATGTTAAAAACGTCTTTTTTTAAAGATGTTTTTTAAAAATTAAAATTTAACACATAAAATAAATTAAATTATATTATTTTTATTAAAATTAGACCGGACAAATCAATTTAGCAAAAAATTAATAAATTAAATTTTGAACCGGTATAAATTAATATTTTTTTATAAAAAATTACTACAATATTCCTATTATAAAAACTACTAAAATATTCCTATTATATATATATATATATTGAAAACTTTAAATTCTAACCCTATAACGATAGAGAAGAAAAGGGCTAGAATTTAAGATTCTCAAAATTAATATATATAATAAGAGTATTTTAGTCATTTTATATAATAGAGATATTGTAGTCATTTTTTATAAAAAATAATATTAATTTAGACGGATTCAAAATTTGATTCACTATTTTTCGATCAAATTAATTTGTCTGACCTAATTTTGATAAAAATAATATAATTTAAGTGATTATATATGTTAAATTTTAATTATTAAAAAATATTTTTAGAAAAAGATATTTTCTGCGTTTTTACGGGAGCATCTCCCAATTAATTAATAAGTGAAGTCAAGATTAAAAGTGAGTTAACTACTTTTTAATATTACTATTTTTTTTTGTGAAAAAAAAGAAAATTAATAATTTATAGGATCAAACATAAAAGAATAAAAATAGAGGTAAAAAGTTTGTATCTATATATAAAAATTGACTAGTTGAACAAATTATTGTTGTGTGTACCTCACAATAATTTAAGATCATAAATGCAATGAAAATGAGAGAAAACTATATATATATATAGACCCAGAAAATTGACATGTTAAATGGTAAATGTAAGAATTTCTTAGCATAGATCATAGGGTAAATTATTTCACACAAGTGGTGGGTCACTTGTGCCTCCTAGAGACACAAATGATAGCCACTAGTAGTCCCTAAATAATCTTTAATTACAGGCTGTTTAAATGAATTCAATTCCTTATGTTGGTATCAAAATTTTACTATGATTTCAACTCTTATGAAAATTGAATTATTGAGTTTTGATTGTTAATTATATATATATATATATATATATATATAATCATTCATATATTTTTTTATTATCTAAGTTTTTAAACAAATAATATCATAATATAATATTAAAATTTTTATATATGATTTAAAAATTTAGAATTTAATCTTTGTTAAATTCTAAAATAAAAAGAAATTAGCATAAAATAAATTAAAAAAATAATATAAAATTTAAATAAATTTAAAATATTGCTTGAAAAGACATATTAAAAATATAATTATTCATGTATATTTTTTTATCATTGACATGAAAAATCTATTACACTAAGAATATCCTCACTCAAAATACAATATACCAAAAGTGTCATTCAATATGTAATTTTCTGTGATTACTTTGTTACAAAATATTAAAACAAAAATATAAAAATATAAAATTATGTTTGATAAATAAAATATAAAAATAGATATTATATCACTATAAAACATTAAATTAGTTTATTTTATATTTTTTAAAAATACAAATAAGATGCAAATTTTTTTTCATTGTATCTATTACTCTTTTTCATAATAATTATAGTTTCTATATTTATAATTTTTTTTCAATATTTTTTGTACAAAAAATAGAATAAATTAATCTTTCATATTTTAATTTTTCTTATACTTATTTTATTATCACGAAATAAAATATTTTATTACTAAATTTTATAGTTTTATTATTTATATCTTATTCTTATATCGTATCTTATTCTGTCCTCAAATATAAACAGCCTTGCTCCTGTATAGACTCCCATCGCAACCTCATCATCGTTACAAAACTGAACTTCTCCTTTTCCAAAATGAAGAATTATTCTGCGTACTCAGAATTGATTTTGATTTTGATTCATTTGCATCCAACAAAAAAAATCCAAAGAGGGTGTTACGTTAGCTAGCCAAGTTGGTGATGAATTATATAGCAATTGGACCATTGAGTTTCTATTATTGTCTTTGTCTATAATTATTTTTGTTTGCATACAGTGGGATATCATGGTCACTGGTGGGTCATCGGTGCAGTCCATAGCAACATTAGCCAAAGGCCAAGATCGGGGCAATGCTGTAAATATCCATGTGAGTTCTTATAATAAGCTTCCTTTTATTTTGTGGAGAAAATATAACACACTGAATTAGTTGAATTCAATTCTAAATGCATTGTTTAAAGGTGGCTACTCCAATGAAAATTTTATAATTGTCATCATGTGAAGATATTTCATTTTGATCATTGGATGATAGATTGTAGAGTTTGATTTTTATTTAAAGTAAAAGTGTTACCTTTATTCAAAGTGTTACTAAACAAATAAGTTACACTTTTTAAACAAGAATATCATAAAAAGATGTTTTTGCCATCTTCATGGGAATAGTTATCTTATTTAAAACATGTACGATTTCTTACATTTAAGAAATTCTTAGATATCCGTGTGTGTATATATTGAAAATAGGATCCATTTAGTTTGCATTTGTATCTTTAGTATATTTTTTTTAGAATTTTATGACAAAAATATAAGATAAAAATAAAAAATAATATTTTATGTTTTTACTTTTTTTTAGGAAATAAAAATAGAAAATAAAATTTTTATTATTTTTACTGTTTTTTTGTACAAATTCTAAAAAATAAAAAATATTAAAAAAAAAATACAGATCAAACACACTCTAATTGTTTATTCTTCCAAACACAATTTTATTGTAGCTATTTTTAAGGATTTTGCGACAATTTCAAACTGCTGTTATATTTATCTTTCACTATGTTAATATTAAAAAGGTTGATTTAATTTATTAAAACTTTAAAAGGTAGTTTGATCATAAATGAAAACCGTTAAATAAACATGTAGTTTGATCAAATTGTCGTCATTTGATAATTTTTAACAATTATATATATCTTCACGTGAAGATGATTTTAAGCGAGTAGTCAAATAATTTTAGAAATATTTCTCATTAATTATACTTTCTTGATATAGTTACCACAAGAATAATAATATATTTGGCTAATTTTACGATAAAAAAATTATATAATTAAAATTAGCTATTAAAATTAGTCATCATGTATGTATATATAATTATATGTGTTGTAATTAATTTATAATATATATTTTAACATATATTTTATGTTAATAACTAATTTTAGTGGTTAATTTTAATGTGCATTTAATACTATTGTTTTACTATAGATATAATTATAAATTTATAATCCATCATGTCAGATAACTTAAAACTTTTATCTTAGATAAAATTGTTCATCCTTATTAGCTTTGAGTATAAAATTTTCTCCTTCCTTATTATTATTATTATTATTATTATGGTGGAAACTCAGGTGCAGTCGACTTCACGTGAAGTTGATACTAAAAATCGTTAAATGATTTGACTGATTTGACTAAATTTTCATCTAACGACTCTTAAGTATCAACTTCCCGTGAAGTCGACTGCATCTGAATTTTTACCTATTATTATATATGCTTCTCATAATTTGCAGGAGATTACATCAAAAGAAAACATCAAGTGGTGGATATTACAAGATAGCTCCACAAATGCTTATGAATCAATGGTAGTGTATGCTCCTGTGGACATTCCTAGCATGAAGAATGTGATGAATGGATGTGATTCAACCAACATTCCAATATTACCCTCAGGGTTCTCAATTCTCCCTGATGGGGTTGATTCAAGGCCATTGATTACTACTTCTACTACTATGATGCAGCAACAACAACAAGAAAATATGAATACTGTAGAAGGAGGGTCTTTGTTAACAATGGCATTCCAAGTAATTACTAATAATAATAGTAATGGTTCTCCATCATCAGCAAAATTGACTTTGGAGTCTGTGGAATCAGTCAAGAGTTTAGTTTCTTGTACATTAAGGAATATCAAATCATGTTTACAATGTGAAGAAGATTGATAGTGAACATGTAAGATTATTAATTAGATAAATGGTCTTTTTCATTAGCTGCTATATTCATAGAGTATGAAATTTATGTCATATGATTTTAAATTTAATTTAATGATAGAGAAATTATTTATTGATTTGATGTTGGAGATGAGAATGATTACACATAATACTTTTCTACTAGGGTGAAGACCCGCGCAAATGCACGGGATTAAAGTTTTGTTAACATTTTGAAAAATGAAATTATTCAATATATTCAATATATTTTAGAGAAACCTCTCATATCTAATATTAATATTATAGTTTTAAAAAAAATAACCATACTAATTTAATTGTTAATACAAGAGAAGAAAAAAAAAGTCAAATACTTAGTATTCATTTACAACAACTATTCATACCATATAGTAAAAAATTACATAGATTAAGTAACAAGTTCACATACTATATATATTTTAAATTTTAGAACATAAAAAATCTAGGTTCCAAAATGTAATACATATCCAAAAGTAACACCAGAAAGTTTCAAACCACCTAAATAATTACTTTCCATTAATAAGAAAACAAAATATGTCCAACACAGTTCAACATATAGTTAAAAATATGTGTCACACAGAGTAATACATAGGATGCCTTTTTTTATAAGCTCTAAGATCTTTGAATCAACAACTCTATCTAGCGGTTAAGTAGGGAGTACAGCTTCAAGGTAATCTTGTCCCCTTTCTTTAAATTGTATACTTTACAACACTCTTTCCATTCAACCCCAAACTTCCATTCTCAATCTCTTCCTCCACTTTTCAGTAGGTGGAAAAAGAATATATTCTTGCCTACACTAGAAGGTGGACCAGTGATCTTCCAAATCGAACTATCTCCAGAGAATTTAATATATGCAGCAAATTTTCAGGACAGATACTACAATGAATGATTTATAGTTAGGATAAAGAGAGTATTTTTCTATATAATGAATAACAGATACAGAACCAATATTTAATAAGTTTGGAAGGAAAAAAAAAAGAAATAACTCTTTTAAGATCAACTTGTCAGTCTAGATTGACTCAAATCCGAATTTGTAATTGTCTTCTAATAATAAGCATCTGGAGTGTATCTGATTCAGGATATTTAAACTTGTTAGTCACCACATTAAAAGATATCTATATGTACCACGATATTAAAATGCAAAACATAAAAAAAAAGTTGCATTTAGTATTACCCGTTGTCAGACGATTCTGTTGTTTCATTACTTTCTTCGATGACCTCCGTTGATGAATTCGTTGCACGAGACAAATATATGGGATTATGAGGATCATCCCCTTCCAGTGTGTCATCTTCATCATCATTTTCATCACCGTCTGATGAGAACTCATCATCAGATGATTCAGACCCAGACAACACTATCACATCAGGTGATGAAGGCTCACCATTCTTATTATATTTTATATGGAACACTCTATATATGTTATTAAGTGTTTCTTGATCCATATGGTCAGTCACATAAGAGTTACGATCGGGGTGAATCTGAATCTGTTGGTTCATGTGATTTCATAGTGAAATAAAAAAGATTCCGAAACCGACATATCTGAATTGCACAGTTGCTCCTCTATTGACAAAATAGAAAACTCTAATTTGTTTAAAGGAGCTGAGTTATAAGCAGCTGATCATTGTTTCTTTTTAGTTGTAGCACCAAGCAATAATCCATTTGAATTGTTTGTTATATTGTTTAATTTTATTTTTGTATTTTTTTAATAAAAACTATTTTATATTTCATCTCTTGCATTTCATAGACATAAAGTTGTTTGTGTTGAATTTAATAGCTTCATTGAGAAAGGAATGGGTGTTGTGACACCAAGATGGCATCACGATCTTGTGTTATCTTCCCTTAAAAATGTCTTCTGCACACGTAATGATGTTCTGCCATATTTTCTTCACTGAAAATGTGGAAATCCTTATCAACGTATGGGGTTTCTATATAATTTATTTCATGAGTGGTGATGTGATTGACAGGAATTGATTGATAGTTTTTTGGTCATTTATTTGCATTTTGATTAAACTTTTGGTTAGTCAACTCAAATGCATTTCATTTTTTTATTAGTTATGAATCCAATTTTTTTTTTCATATTAAAAAAATCCCTTAACTTCACATAAAGTGAATTGCTGGTTGCATGTGGCTTATGTGAATCATTATTAAAGTATCGGGTTTGTACCTAATCTATTGTCTGAGAGGTGATGTGATTGAAAGAAATTGATTGATAGTTTCTTGGTCATTTATTTATATTTTCATTTGATGAAATCTTTGGTTATTCACTCAATTGCATTTCATTTTTTATATTTCAGCTGTTGCATAGACATAAAGTTATTTGTCCTGCATTTAATAGCTTCATTGAGAAAAGAATGGGCTTTGTGACACTAAGATGGCATCACGGTACTGTTTGTGTAACTAGCAAATCCCCTCCTTCAAAGAGAAATCCATGGAGCTGATTATCTTCCCTTGAAAATGTCTTCTGCACACCTAATCATGTTCTGCTATATATTCTTCATTGAAAATGTGAGAATCCTTATTAAGGTATGGAGTTTCTATCTAATCTATTTTATGAGTGATGATGTGATTGACAGGAATTGATTGATAGGTTTTTGGTCATTTCTTTGCATTTTGATGAAACCTTTGGTTAATCAACTCAATTGCATTTCATTTTTTAATTGGTTATGCAAAAACTATTGTATATTTCACCTCTTGCATAGAACTACAGCTGTTTGGCCTAAATTTAAGAGCTTCATTGAGAAAGGAACGGGCTTGTGCCACTAAAATGGCATCACGGTACTGTTTGTCTAACTAGCAAATTCCTTCTTCCTAAGAGAAATCCATCCAGCAGGTTATCTTCCCTTGAAAATGTCCTCTGGACACATAATTATGTTGTGCCATATATTCTTCATTGTAAATGTGGGATCATTATCAAGGTATGGGGTTTCTATCTAATCTATTTCATGAGTGTTGATGTGATTGACAGGATTTTATTGATGTGTGCCTATAATTTTTTTTCACATTCATTTGCTGTTTGGAACCTATATTTACCTTATACATTTACCAACTCTCATTTCCATGAGTAGAATCAGTATTTGGGGTAGTTGATGACCGCCTTCTCTATGGTCTAATGATATATAGGTGTACTGTATTAGACATTGTGTGATATCTTCTTTTTTGGTCCCTATTCCTTAAATTCTTCAAACTTTGACTATTTTTTTTTTGTTTTTTATTAGATTTTCATCGTGTGATTAGTTATCCCTATGCCATTGAATGGAGATGCATAAGGATTTGGGTTTTCTTTTCCCTCCATTTCCATGTTTAATTTGTATTAAAAAAGGTGAGTCTTGTGCCCTGAATTTTTTCTATAAAAGGATGGTTGGTGAACCACATTCAATGCACATGCATTCTGTTGTCTTCTATTTTTTTCTAGACTATGTTTATTCCACATTTTCTGTGTTTATATCTTCATCTATTTGATATGATTTCTAAGATGCATCCTCCTAGAGAGACTTGGAGGGTGAAAGTTAGGGTTCTAAGGTTTTGGGTTGTGCCCTCTTTTGGTAACCATGAGGTTCCTAACTCAATGGAGATGATTCTCCTTGATGAGCATGTTAGTCCCTATTAGCTACTGTTTTAAATATGGTGTTAGTTGTTCTTTTTAAATTTTCAACTTAAAATTATGTTTTTCACTAATCTGATTTTGTTTTTTTTGTCGCATTTCCAGTGTGAAAAAATTCAAGCTACAGTTAAGAAACAACTTCTTAATAGGTTTAGGGATCATATAGTTGAAGGTCAAGTTTATAGAATGGCATACTTTACTGTTGTGTCAAATCATGGTAGTTATAGAGCAACTTCTCATAAATTCAAATTGGTTTTCCTTCATCGAACCACTGTTGTAGCTGTTGATGAAGATGTTATCCTAAAGACTTGTTTCAACTTGTTTCCTTTTTCTGACCTGCTGAACATGACCTAAGATTATGATTTTTTGATTGATATGTATATCATTGTGTTATTCTTTTATTCAAGTGTTTTTAACAAATTATTTTAATATTTAATAGGTTGTGTTTATTTGGAATAGATACCATTGGTCTTTTAACTGCAGTGGGAGAAGAGAAAGAATATGCAAAAAAGGGGAAAATCGTGAAAACGATTGTGTTGGAATTAATTTCAAAAGAGTATGTTGATTCAATCATTTATGGTGGTTTCTTTTTGTCTTTGAATTATCTTTTTTTCTTATTTTCTATGTCATTCTTTTTCATCTTTTGAGTTTCAGTCTTACAATGCGTTGTGCATTGTTTGGGGACTATGCTAATCAAGTAAATCATTTCCTAGCCTCTGGCTATGTGGAGCTGTTTTTGTCATTCAACTTGCAAAAGTCAAGTTCTTTAGGGGTACATTGTTTAATTTCTGTACATTTTCTTATTGCTACTCTAAGTGTTGTCTCCCATGAACTTTGCTAGACTCTTTCGGTATTGCTGTGTAGGTCAAGTAGGTCTCCAAAATGTGATGTATGCCAATCAAATGTTATTTAATCCTGATCTTTCTGAGGTTGTTGAATGGTTAGAATGGTTTATTTCGCTATTTTTGTTTCTATTCTTGGGATACAGCCAATCTAGAGTAATAAGTACATGTATTTGCATCATTTTTTTTGTTAGTATGATTGAGTAAGGTGTCAAAGGTACCCAGCCACTGTTTATGGCAAATGAGGGTAAAGTTGTTTTTTTGGAAGATGATTTCATGCGCTTAACTAGAAGATGCACTATTGAAGAGCTCCAAGATAACAATGAGGTTGGAATTTATTGAGTGAGTTGTGTTTATTTTATACACCAATGAATAGAAAAAAAAATAATTTTTAGATTTGTTCTTTTATGCATATTGTTGATAAATTTTAAAATGTCCCTTGCCTAGGAGGGTTCTTTTATCATTTTCGGTACAATCAGAGGTATTGTTGAAGATGGAAGTTAGTGGTATTCTGCTTGTGTATGTGGAAAGGGTATCTATCCTCAAAATGGTGCATACTACTATGATTTCTGTGTGAAACATATAACTAATGTCACTCCGAGGTAAAAAAATTGTTCAAAATGTTTTTTCATTTTGTGTTGTGGATCTTTTATAAGAATAATGTTTCATGTTATTATTCATTTTGAAACATTGTTTTTTTTTCGATTATGCAGATTTAAAATTAAAATAACACTTGAAGATCATAGTGGGGAGGGCATTTTCGTTTTCTTTAATCGTGAAGCATCTTATTTGTTTAAGAAATCATGCGCTGATCTGTTTACTGAGGTTCAAAAAGATGCAAGTGTATGTTCTTAATTTTCTTTTGTGTGTTGTTCACTTTATGTGGTTCATTTTTTTATAGCTATATTCTTTATTTTGGTTGATATGTGTTACTCAATTTGGGTATTTCTTATCTATTACCTTGAAAATAGCTTATATGTGGGGATACTTATCCTCCCATATTCCAAGGGCTCATTGGAAAAAAGTTGCTGCTGAAGGTTGATACCAAAGGAGTCAGACTTGATAAATTTTTTGGCACTTTCCGAGTTAGGAGAGTATGTGATGATCCCACCATTATTGCTATGTTTGAACTTCCTGATTATGATGCTAATGATGAGTCTACTCCAAAAAAGGTTACATATACATATAAGTATTTTTAGATTGTGTAAATTCATGTTTTTTTTGGTATTGTGCTGTGGTCAACTTTTCTTATGTTCTTTTTTATTTTTAAACTCTTATGATATATAAATAGGAGCCTGAACTAAAAAAACCTGTGTCATGTGAAAAAGGAGATACTGATATTAAGAAGGAGTCATCAAGCACTTCTATCAAAAGTGACAATGTTGTTGCTGAGTCTTTTGGGATTTTATCTAAATCCCCAGTTTTTATAGATTTTCTGGCTGAAAAATAGCCTAATCTGGAGGGATTGAGGTTGCTGCTTTAATTAATGATGAAAATAGAAATGTTGAGAAAACAATCAAGAATGATACCCTTAGTGATGACTTTTCTTCTGAACTGGATATATTGCTTAGCTCACCAGTGAAAGAAACTCAGGTGCAATTATATAATACTTTTTTTCCTTTCTTATGTGTGCCGTTTCTAAATGGATTTTTCATTGATTGAGTCATTTTCATACCTTCTGTTAATTCCTGTGTCATAGGAGGTGTTCTCCCAAGTTCTAAAAGCATGTTCCCACTATGGAGAAAAAGTTATTCATGAAGATCATGTTGTCACTTCCAAGGGCAAGAGGAATTTGAATCCTCAATTTGATGAGGAGGCTAATGATGCAAATGGGCGTGGGTCCAAGATTGCCAAGGTTGATAGAGTTTGATTTAAGTTGTGGAGTTGAGCTGCTGTGTCTAGGTGTAGGTATGTTATATAATATATCTATAAATATTTAAAAAGGCTTATGATTCCAAGTGGATCTAAACTAGCGTGAAGACCCGTGCAAATGCACGGAATTAAAATTTTGTTAACATTTTGAAAAATGAAATTATTCAATATAATCAGTATATTTTAGAGAAAACTCTCATATCTAATATTAATATTATAATTTAAAAAAATAACCATACTAATTTAATATGGTTATTTTTTTTAAAAGGTATGATTATTTTTTTAGTATACAATTAAATTAGTATGGTTATTTTTTTTAAATATTAATATTAGATATGAGAGTTTTCTCTAAAATATACTGATTATATTGAATAATTTCATTTTTCAAAATGTTAACAAAACTTTAATCCCGCGCATTTACACGGGTCTTCACGCTAGTTTAGATCCACTTGAAATCATAAGCCTTTCTAAACACTTATAGATATATTATATAACATACCTACACCTAGACACAGCAGCTCAACTCCACAACTTAAATCAAATTCCATCAACCTTGGTAATCTTGGACCCACGCCCATTTGCATCATTAGCTGCCTCATCAAATTGAGGATTCAAATTCCTCTTGCCCTTGGAAGTGACAACATGATCTTCATGAATAACCTTTTCTCTATAGTGGGAACATGCTTTTAGAACTTGGAAGAACACCTCCTATGACATAGGAATTAACAAAAGGTATGAAAATGACTCGATGAAAAATCCATTTAGAAACGGCACACATAAGAAAGGAAAAAAAGTATTATATAATCGCACCTGAGTTTCTTTCACGGGTGAGCTAAGCAATATATCCCGTTCAGAAAAAAAGTCATCACTAAGGGTATCATTCTTGGTTGTTTTTTCAACATTTCCATTTTCATCATTAATTAAAGCAGCAACCTCAATCCCTCCAGAAACATTAGGCTATTTTTCAACCAGGAAATCTATAAGAACTGGGGATTTAGATAAAATCGCAGAAGACTCGGCAACAACATTGTCACTTTTAATAGAAGTGCTTGGTGACTCTTTCTTAATATCAGTATCTCCTTTTTCACATGACACGGGTTTTTTTAGTTCAGGCTCCTATTCATATAACATAAGAGTTAAAAAATAAAAAAGAACATAAGAAAAGTTGACCACAGCACAATACCAAAAAAAATGAATTTACACAATCTAAAAATACTTATATGTATATGTAACCTTTTTTGGAGTAGACTCATCATCAGCATCATAATCAGGAAGTTCAAACATAGCAATAATGGTGGGATCATCACATGCTCTCCTAAGTCAGAAAGTGCCAAAAAATTTATCAAGTCCGACACCTTTGGTATCAACTTTCAGCAGCAACTTTTTCCCAATGAGCCCTTGGAATATGGGAGGATAAGTATCCCCACATATAAGCTATTTTCAAGGTAATAGATAAGAAATACCCAGATTGAGTAACACATATCAACCAAAATAAAGAATATAGTTATAAAAAAATGAACCACAAAGTGAACAACACACAAAAGAAAACTAAGAACATACACTTGCATCTTTTTGAACCTCAGTAAACAGGTCAGCGCATGATTTCTTAAACAAATAAGATGCTCACGATCAAACAGAACGAAAATACCCTCCCCACTATGATCTTCAAGTGTTATTTTAATTTTAAATCTGCATAATCGAAAAAAAAACAATGTTTCAAAATGAATAATAACATGAAATATTATTCTTATAAAAGATCCGCAAAACAAAAATGAAAAAACATTTTGAACAAATTTTTGTTTTTACTTCGGAGTGACATTAGTTATATGTTTCACACAGAAATCACAGTAGTATGCACCATTTTGAGGATAGATACCCTTTCCACACACACAAGCAGAATACCACCAATTTTCATCTTCAACAATACCTCTGATTGTATCAAAAATGATAAAAGAACCCTCCTAGGCAAGGGACATTTTAAAAATTTATTAACAATATGCATAAAAGAATAGATCTGAAAATTGTTTTTTTTTTTTCGTTCATTGGTGTATAAAATAAACACAACTAACTCAATAAATGCCAACCTCATTGTTATCTTGGAGCTCTTCAATAGTGCATCTTCTAGTTAAGCGCATGAAATCATATTTCAAGAAAATAATTTTACCCTCATTTGCAATAAATAGTGGCTGGGTACCTTTGACATCTTGCTCAATCATACTAACAAAAAAAATGATGCAAATACATGTACTTATTACTCTAGATTGGTTGTATCCTAAGAATAGAAACAAAAACAGCGAAATAAACCATGCTAACCTCTGTCTGAATTCAACAACTTCAAAAAGATCAGGATTAAATAACATTTGATTGACATACATCACATTTTGGAGACCTACTTGACCTACACAGCAATACCGAAAGAGTCTAGCAAAGTTTATGGGAGACAACACTCAGAGTAGCAATAAGAAAATGTACAGAAATTAAACAATGTACCCCTAATTAAAGAACTTGACTTTCGCAAGTTGAATGACTAAAACAAGCTGCTCCACATAGCCAGAGGCTAAAAAATGATTTACTTGATTAACATAGTCCCTAAACAATGCACAACGCATTGTAGGACTGAAACTCAAAAGATGAAAAAGAATGAAACAGAAAATAAAAAAAATGATAATTCAAAGATAAAAAGAAACCACCATAAATGACTGAATCAACATACTCTTTTAAAATTAATTCCAGCACAATTATTTTCACGATTTTCCCCTCTTTTACATATTATTTCTCTTCTCCCACCGAAGTTAAAAGACCAATGGTATCTATTCCAAATAAACACAACTTCTTAAATATTTAAATAATTTGTTTAAAAACTTGAATAAAAGAATAGCACAATGATGCACATACCAATCAAAAAATTATAATCTTGGGTCATGTTCAGCAGGTCAGAAAAAGGAAACATGTTAAAACAAGTCTTTGGGATAACATCTTCATCAACAGCTACAACAGTGGTTCGATGAAGAAAAATCAATTTAAATTCATGAGAAGTTGCTCTATAACTACCATGATTTGACACAATAGTAAAGTATGCCATTCTATAAACTTGACCTTCAACTATATGATCCCTAAACCTATTAAGAAGTTATTTCTTAACTGTAGCTTGAATTTTTTCACACTGGAAATGCAACAAAAAAACAAAATCAGATTAGTGAAAAACATAATTTTAAGTTGAAAACTTAAAAAGAACAACTAACACCATATTTAAAACAGTAGCTAATAGGGACTAACATGTTCATCAAGGAGAATCATCTCCATTGAGTTGGGAACCTCATGGTTACCAAAAGAGGGCACAACCCAAAGCCTTAGAACCCTAACTTTCAACCTCTAAGCCTCTCTAGGAGGATGCATCTTATAAATCATATCAAATAGATGAAGATATAAACACAGAAAATGTGGAATAAACACAGCCTAGGAGAAAATAGAAGACAACCTGTGCATTGAATGTGGTTCACCAACCACCCTTTTATAGAAAAAATTCAGGGCACAAGACTCACCTTTTTGAATTCAAATTGAACATGAAAATGGAGGAAAAAGAAAACCCGAGTGCATATGCATCTCCATTCAATGGCATAGGGAGAACTAATCACACGATGAAAATCTGATAAAAAAATAAAAAAACAAAAAAACCAGTCAAAGTTTGAAGAATTCAAGGAATAGGTACCAAAAAAGAAGATATCACACAATGCCTAATATAGTGCTCCTACATATCATTAGACCATAGGGAAGGCAGTCATCAACTGCCTCAAATACTGATTCTACTCATGACAATGAGAGTTAGTAAATGTATTAGGTAAACATATGTTCCAAACTGCAAATGAATGTGAAAAAAATTATAGGCACACATCAATAAAATCCTATCAATCACATCAACACTCATGAAATAGATTAGATAGAAACCTCATACCTTGATGATGATTCCCACATTTACAATGAAGAATATATGGCACAACATGATTATGTGTCCAGAGGACATTTTCAAAGGAAGATAACCTGCTGGATGGATTTCTCTTAGGAAGAAGGAATTTGCTAGTTAGACAAACAGTACCGTGATGCCATTTTAGTGGCACAAGCCCGTTCCTTTCTCAATGAAGCTCTTAAATTTTGGCCAAACAGCTGTAGTTCTATGCAAGAGGTGAAATATACAATAGTTTTTGCATAACTAATTAAAAAATGAAATGCAATTGAGTTGATTAACCAAAGGTTTTATCAAAATACAAAGAAATGACCAAGAACCTATCAATCAATTCATGTCAATCACATCACCACTCATGAAATAGATTAGATAGAAACTCCATACTTTGATAAGGATTCCCACATTTTCAATGAAGAATATATGGCAGAACATGATTAGGTGTGCAGAAGACTTTTTCAAGGGAAGATAACCAGCTCCATGGATTTCTCTTTGAAGGAGGGGATTTGCTAGTTACACAAACAGTACCGTGATGCCATCTTAGTGTCACAAAGCCCATTCTTTTCTCAATGAAGCTATTAAATGCAGGGCAAACAACTTTATGTCTATGAAACAGCTAAAATATAAAAAAATGAAATGCAATTGAGTAAATAACCGAAGATTTCATCAAATGAAAATATAAATAAATGATCAAGAAACTATCAATCAATTTCTTTCAATCACAGCACCACTCATACAATAGATTAGGTGCAAATTCCATACTTTGATAATGAATCACATAAGCCACATGCAACCAGCAATTCACTTTATGTGAAGTTAAGGGATTTCTTGAATATGAACAAAAAAAAATTGGATTCATAACCAATAAAAAAATGAAATGCAATTGAGTTGACTAACCAAAGGTTTCATCAAAATGCAAATAAATGACCAAGAAACTATCAATCAATTCCTGTCAATCACATCACCACTCATGAAATAAATTAGATAGAAACCCCATACGTTGATAAGAATTTCCACATTTTCAGTGAAAAATATATGGCAGATCATCATTATGTGTGCAGAAGACACTTTCAAGGGAAGATAACACAGGACCGTGATGCCATCTTGGTGTCACAACACCCATTCCTTTCTCAATTAAGCTATTAAATTCAGCGCAAACAATTTTGTGTCTATGAAATGCAAGAGATAAAATATAAAATAATTTTTATTAAAAAAATACAAAAATAAAATTAAACAACATAACAAACAATTCAAATGGATTATTGAATGAGAATGGAAACGAGAATGCAAAACTCGAATAGGAGAGGATGGATCTATAAACTCACTTGGCTGAAAAAATTCTACCAATCACATCACCACTGAAAAAGTAGATTAGGTAGAAACCTCATACCTAGACAATGATTCACAAAACCAAACCCATGATCCATAAATATAAGAAAACATAAGTAGAAATTTCATCTTTGTAATCATTATAAAATCCAAAAAATTGATAAAATAGACAAACCACATGCAACAAAAAATTCAACAGCTAGCAAAAGGAAAAATGATAATCAAATTAACACCAAATTGCAAACAACAAAATGAAGAAGATGAATCCAATTCGTAGACCATATTCAAATTAACAGCAACTTCCAAAGAATATAAAAAAGAATATGAACCCAGAAACTTACGAAATCAGATAGACAATTCGCAAATTAGCAGATTCACAAACCCTAGATAGTAAAACCTAGATTAACAGCGTAAGAGATACGAAATTTGATCACAAGGATATACACAATGAAGGAAAAAAAAATGATGAAGAGGAAAACAAGTTTGGAACTAAAGAGACCAGAAGAGTATACCTGATTAATTGATTGCAGATCTTCAATTTGAGATTCTATGGAAAAATTCCTAACCTGCGATGAACGACGGAGAAGCAAAGTTCTAAAAAACAGAGGCTGTAGACGTTTGGTAGGGCAGAGGAAAGAAAATTAGGAGATGAAGACAAAAGGGCTAGGGTTCGATTTGATGATTACCTGATCAACCAAATCCACGACAAAGGCAGCTTGCGTGAAGGAATCACCAGAAAAGACAGCTGACGGCGAGAGCAGACAGGAGCACATGGAGGAGAACGTCCACCTTAGATGTGTGCAAGCCTGAAACGCGAAGAGCTCTCCACATTGGAGATGAAACCCCGCGTATGCTATTGTTAATGATTTCATCTTTACTCGCTTGAAATTTTTTGTGACACCAATGGCATTTCATTTCATTTGTGTTGAATATTAATCATTGAATCACACAAGAATAGTCATTTCCCAGCATGAAACTTAAATAAATTGAGTAATTGACAAACTCCTTTTTTTTTTAATCCGGAATTGACAAACTCTTATCCCCTTTCGGTTGGTCATCGGGCAAGCCCTTTCTTGGTCATCCGGGTATAGCATATTTAGAATTTTTGGCTTAAAGGTTAAATGAAAGCCCAAGTATATGAGTTCACATAAAACCTTTTAAAAGACAAGCCCATGATATGGAAGTGGTTCTCAATTATTTTTTTTTTAATTTCAAACGATGATAGAGTAAAATTCAACAATAATTCCTACCAAAAAAAAAAAGAAATTCAACAATAATAAAAAAATTAAGTATTGTATCACCTGAATAAAAAAATTAAACAATTTGACTTGGTCCAGCATACTCTTCTACTTAACAAGTATTAGGAATTTGAATTTTATCCCATGCAATGCATCAATTTGTTAATAAATTTTAAGTAAAATTATTTGATATTATTTATAGATACATTAAAGAATTAAGCATAAATAAGTGCTAAAATGTGATAATATTTTCTAATTTTTCACTTATAAAATTAAAATTAAGCCAAATAATTTTAATAGTAAACTTAAATTGTGTGAGAAAAAAAAAAACATGAAGAGTGGCAAAAGGGAGGGGGGAAAACTAAACTAACATAGGCAACTATTATTAGACAAAATTGTTGTAAGCTATACATAAAATTCCTCCAAAGATCCTATGTTGGAATCAGCCAAATGTTACTGTGGACCACAAGAGTTTTCATAAAACTGGATAACCTTATCTATCTTCAAGCCACATGTCACCTCATAAATGAGCATCCCAAATATGCACAAGTAAATGTAGCTTGCCACGTGGCAATATTAGATCCAATCAACAGATCAAAAACCAAAACATCTATGAACAATCTTGCTACCTGACACAGAAAATCTAAGTGAAGTTAGTTACAGAGTGAAACAGAACACATATTCATGGCTTCCCTTGCAACCTTAGCTGCTGTTCAACCAGCTGCAGTCAATGGACTTGCTGGAAGTTCCCTTAATGGAACTAAGCTCTCTTTCAAATCCTCTCACCAAACTTTAAAATCCAAGAAATTCAGGTAACTACCATACTTTTTTTATAAAAAAAAATGATATATTATTGCACATGTTGAAATTTGACTTGATGAGTATATAAGTATCAACAATTCAACATGGACTCATTTTCTTTTCTTTCTAGAAGAGAAAGAAGAATGACCCTTAAGGATGATTAGTTTTTAATTAGTATAATTGAGACTAACAAGTATTTATGGTTGGTTAGCTACATAGTTTCTGCCACTAGTGTATATACACTAGTATTCTACTTATGGTGGGTTTTTTCCCCCTTATAATTCAACTATTTTATATAGTCAAAAACTGAAAACTGGTTTTTTTTTTCCTCCTTAAATTTTCTTTCAATTTCTTGGCTCTTTCATTTTCTCTTTTCAACATTGAATGAATGCTAATAGAGTATGACATTAACATTAACAGGAGTGGTGCTGTGGTAGCAAAGTATGGTGACAAGAGTGTGTACTTTGATTTGGAGGACATTGGCAACACTACAGGGCAGTGGGATTTGTATGGTTCAGATGCACCTTCACCTTACAACCCTCTTCAGGTTCATCTCATCATCTGTGTCATCTCCATCTTTTCTAGCTACATTAAAAATTATCTACTTGTTAACACAAAAAGTTAGCTATCAAACCGGTTATCCGTATAGAATACATTTTGAAATATGAAATAATATATAACAAAAATGTGCAAAACAACACATGGTCTCAAATTTCTATCTTTCTTGTGGCACAAGTATATATACAACTAATTACATCATTGAAAATGGATTTGCAGAGCAAGTTCTTTGAGACATTTGCTGCTCCATTCACAAAGAGGGGATTGTTGCTCAAGTTCTTGATCTTGGGAGGTGGTTCAACACTTGCATACTTCAGTGCCACTGCTTCAGGTGACATTCTCCCAATCAAGAAGGGCCCACAACTCCCACCAAAGCTTGGTCCACGTGGCAAGATCTAATTTGCTACCACATTTTCCATGTTTCTTGCTTTTTCATAATGTGTAAAGTGTGATGACTGATGACTACTACATCCTACTATTATTATTCAAACATGTT
The DNA here is from genome assembly GCF_059453495.1 of Arachis ipaensis. Lineage (NCBI taxonomy): Eukaryota > Viridiplantae > Streptophyta > Magnoliopsida > Fabales > Fabaceae > Arachis > Arachis ipaensis. The sequence continues at coordinate 3,949,219 of NC_142444.1, read as the reverse complement.
TAATTTTTACTTTCATCAGCCTTATGCATTGCTTTGGTTTTCTAATTAAGACCTAAATATCCACATACCAATATCAGAGAAACAATGGAATCAAATATATTTAGAACAATGCTTTTCATTCCACAATTTTTGGAAGCTATTTAGTTAATAAATAACATGTTTTTTTTTTTTTTGTAATAGTACATATACAATGAGAATTCTTTGAATTCATCTTTGCAGCTGCATGACTACAAATCCTTCCTACACTGAGGATACAATATGTTACAAACATTCAGCTTTTGTATATATTCACTTCTATGTACAAATTGAAAGATAAAATTAATAGTTATCAAATAATAATCAATCAAGTCTTTGAAGAACACCCTCAATGGAGGCCTAATTGTTCTTCTTGAAGACTTTATATATTTATAAATATATATAGATAGATATACTCTTCTACCTTGCTTTCCCTGCTTCCCTATTTCGGAACCAGTTTCATCAGTTGTCATACTATTAGTCCTCCATTTCGCGGCATTAATGGCGCGAAGTTGGACTTCTCATACCTCCCAAGGAATCAAGATAGGAAACCTTCTTATCAGTCGTTACATTTGGAAGCTTCTGGCCTTTTCCATTGTCAATATCCTTGTAGAAGTCGTCTGTAGCCGCGAAAGGATCCTTATTACTGTGATCACCACCATTCCAACCCATGAAATCCGAGAGGGTCATCGAACCACTGTCTACATCATCTTTAGGAGTTGTTGGAGGCCTTGGAATTGAGCTCTTTGCAGCATTACTCTTCCTAGGATTTTGAGTTTGTTGATCTGCATATTGTACATCTTCTATTCTTGAAAGCACTGTATAGGCCAAACTTTCCAAGATTCTTGAATAGCTTTCGAGACAAGCTTGCCCCACATCCTGCCATGGCAAAAGAGATCCCCCTCCATGAATTTAGTCTTATCATAAGGCCAAAAGGCTAATTAGAAATTTAGATTGTGGGTGCAATTCTTTTAGATTCTTTTAGAAATTGTAAATAGTAAAGTTGTTCTTAGTTAGGCCTTACCCTGTTGAATTGGATTTTGCTTATATCCAATGCAGATTGAGGAGCTCCGGGGAAACGATGCTTAATGAGAAGCAAGATGGTTTCTGCTCTGTCTTCAAATTGTTCTCTTTTCTCCAGACTCACAGCAGAACTCCAAGATGATTTTGAGTCCTTTTGGTTCATCTTCCTCCTCCAAATTACCATTGAAGCCTCAATTCTGTTCTTCAGATCAAGGATCTTGTGTTCTGATGACAAGTCCACAGTTGATAGGAACTGGTCCGGATCAAAAAACTCAACTGTAATGCTCCGGTAGATCGATTCGCCTAGACTTGATCTTCCATTCTAAACAAGAAGAAAAGAAAGGATTGAGAAGAAGCTATAACATCACTATTTCAATGCACTATTTTGTCTAAATGAAAGTAATATCTAAATACTTTTTAATATTTATGTCAAACTTACCTTGGGTAGGGAATCAATGTAGCTTTCAGGGATCTCCATTTCTGATAGAGTTTGAGCATTTATGGCCATGGCTGCTTTGAGGACTTGGTTGACACTATCTTTTTGGTACTGCAGAAACCTTCTTGATGCCTCAGATAAACCATCTACTGGAACCTTAGGTGTAGGCAACCACCACTTGTCATCATTCTTCCCTCCATCTTTCTCCGAATCATCCGAAGCATCCTTCTTTACATAATAGAACTCTTGCTTCTCTTGGAAGCCATCTAAACATTCCTGCTCAGCCATTGAATGTTAGTTGTCTGAGTTAACCAACAATCAAATTATGTCAAATTGAAACTACTTACAAGAAGCATTGTATCAAGCTTTTTTAAGGCAGGGATATTCATGTGGAGATCAGTTCTTTGTCGCGTCGTCATGATCTATTCAAATCAAATATGAGTTTCAATCATAAGAGGGAACATAGGACTAATCAGCTTTAATTTAATCCAATTCAATTTAATTAACCTCCATGGTTGTGCCATCCTTGTTCTTTTGTTGTTGAGGAACCATCTCAACAATGTATTCAGTAACTGATAGAAGCCAATCAATTTCTTTTTTCCACTTTGCTTTCCTCTCTGGAGGCATCGGCTCTAGGCGTCGTTGCTCTCCGAAAATCGAAGCTGCATTCGAAATAAGAAAAAAAATGAGAAAATTTTTCAAACATTTCTATCATCATCTTAAGAAGAAAAAGGGAAGAACACAAATCTTTTGTCCTCATAATTCAAACAATGTCAAAATTAAAAGTACCTGCAAGATTTGTGAACGCATTTGACAAGGCCAATGCAGATGAAACACCTTTTCCACCACCAGACATATCTTCACCCAATAGCAACTTTGCAAATCTCTCCTTCATTTGTTCCATTTCTGAAAATGCATAATACCCAACATTTTTTAAATGACATATTATCAATCATATATCATATGAAAGCAAACATATTACAATATGATGAAAAGTGCTTCTAAATCAAAATGCTGTAAATCATATCATAGCAAATTAAAGCATAGCATATGTTATGTTTTTCTTACCCTGCAGTAGCTTATCTTTTTGTTCTTTGAGTTCAATTTCTTCCTTGCTCATAACCCTTGGCTTAGCTGGAGCAGCAGCAGGACTCTTATTATTATTGTTTTTGTTTTTATCTAATTCATTGAGCTTTGAACCTTGACTCTTTGATGAAACTATATCTTCTTCAGCCACATCCAATTTGCTAGCACTCTCAATGCTCAAACTCTTTGTATGCCTACCTGTGTTCTCAAACATTCCTTTGAAATGGAATAGTTTGGATTTATAACTTTCATTTTCTTGTTCCAATGCCTTCACCATCTTTTCTTTCTTTCTTTCCTTCTTTCTTCTTTTGAATAATATACAAATATATCTCCTAATGATGTCTAACACAGAATTCTTTGTATCTATGGCTTTCTTCCAAGGAGTAATGGTTATATTTTCAAGCAAGAACAAAACATGGAGGGTGAAGAAAGAAACCAGAAAGAACTTTGTTCCTTCATGAAATAGGAGTTATTGTAAAAGAAATGGTGCATTTTGTTCTTTTAGAAGTTTTGAGAGTTTGAAGAGAGAAAAAAAGGGTTGGAGGTGATTATTTGATGGGGTTTGAGTTGGTTTTATTTTCTTTTTTTGTGCTGAGTTCATTGAACGTGGGGTGCATGTTGAATTGTTGATAGATAAAGAAAAAAAATATGAGATAAGATTATGTGGGTTTAAGATTTGTGGAAGAAACAATTTTTTAATGATTATATTAGTATAATCTTATTTTATTATGTTATGTTATGTTATTAGATGTGAGGGTTTAATTGGATGGTTAATTACTTAATTTAAGGTTCTAATTTGAGGGTCAAAGTTTGCTAAAGACAGGGGAGGCAGACATGCATGCTTAGCCAATTAATTAATTAACATTGACACAAATTAAACTCACTCTATCTTCCATCACTGGACGGTGTTGATGCCTCACTTTAGAATAATTAATTAAGGTTAAGTTGCTTCAAGAGTATTTAAAAAATAGAAAATTTCTGATCAACATTTAGTAAATTATTTCTTCTTTTCTCTCTCTCTCTCTTCTTTTTGGGGTTAAAAAAAAAAACATTGGTTCTCAAATTAGACCATAACAAATAATAATTTTAGTTTGTATGGTGCAATTGATATTCAACTATCTGAATAATAAAAGTTTTGCTAATACATGTATATGATAGATGATAATAATGTTAAATTTTAGCATGATTCAAATAAATTTTAAAAAGAGAAAAAATGTTTTTCAGATTTCTAAGTAAAACTAGTAGGCAATACTGCTTTTGAAGAACAAATATATGTATCAATTTCTAGGTTCATTTTTTTTCTTTCTCTTCTTTTATACATGATGATGCCATATGCCCAATCCTTCAATATAAAATAGATTTATTATTAATTTAATGACACCAATATAGGATCACTAGGATGTCATAATAATCCACCCTGTCATTGCTGCAACTTTTGATCTGGGTATTCTACACCATCTATTGGTTAAGCAGCTCATAACCTCAGAATACATATATCTTTTGATAAACAAAAAAAAAATTAATTTCATACTTTAATCTAATAGCAAAAGCACGTGCAACTGTGCAACATTTTAAAAGATCAAGTGTTATATTAACTAAACATATTTTATTCGCAAAGAAACATATTTTTGGCCTTGATGTTCTAAACAGAGAGGATGCTCGGAGAACTTTTTAATTTTAATATAGAGGCAGGGTTGGTGTATAGTAGAATTATGAAGGTATATGGTGTTTTACCAGAGTATGAAGAGGTACTGAAAATCCTGAGTTCAATTTGTGTACTGGCAGAAAATTTTGGGTCCGATTTGTGTAAATTTTGGGTCCGATTTGTATACTGGTAGAAAATCCTGGGTCCGATTTGTATAAATCCTGGGTTTGATTTGTGTATTGACAAAAAACCCTAAGTCCGATTTGTATACTAACAGAAAATCCTAGGTCCAATTTCTTCTCACTAAAGCAAAAAATTGAAAGTCGTCACAATCGTGTATATCTTTCCAATACTCCATAACTCAACATAACTCACCTATCAATCTCATATAAAAAAAATAGTATTAAGATTCAGTTAGATTTGTGATTTCCTGTAAGGCTGTAACTATGCCACTGTCACATGCAAACTGGGAACAATCTATTTCGAGTTAAATCCTAGTGATTTATGAGATTAGCATGATACATTAAATTTGTTAATGAGATATTATTTGTATCAATTATATTTTTAAAATTAATATACTAATTAATAATATGTTGATATAGACTATTAGTGATATGTCTCACTTTATAATTTAATTACGTATCACAATATTATTTGATCGCACGTTACAATATTATTTGTCTATGTATTATTTATTATGTCATTATCACAAAATACACCAAATTAATCTTTTTAATAATTTTAAAAAATAACATATATATTTAAATTTTTTATTCTTTTAAATATTAAATAAATAATTAAAAAAATAAATTAAAATTCTCAATCACTGCTCATCGTTTATTATTTCTTATCCAAACATTTTTATAGTGGTACCGACTACCGAGGCTTCTATAATTAATTAATTATAACTTCTATAATTACTAATAATTAGCCAATAGCCATGCTACTGGAAAAGAAAAGGAAAAAAAAAATTAGAAACACTTGTATAATTTTCTTATTTTGTCAGTAAAATGAAATTTAAAATCGGAAAATAAAACAACAATAATTTTATTGTTAGTGATGGTACGAATGGTACCTGTTGTCTCTGCCACTATAACTTTATCTATCTCCATGGAGCTTCAGTGCCTCACAGTTCAGGACAACCATCGCCGCCCTGAAACCCTAACCCTAAAACAATATGGGATCAATCAGCGTCCTCCTCGTCGGAAAAGTCCTTCCATATCTCGAACAAGAGCTCGACAAGCGCTACAACCTCTTCCGCGGTATCGATCCATCGCAGAGGGCCGCCGTCCTCCGCGACCATGCCGCCTCCATACGCGCCGTCGTAGCCAGCTCCAGCGGCGGACCCGATGCGGCGCTCATCGAGGCGCTTCCCAAGCTGGAGATTGTTTCGAGCTTCAGCGTCGGCGTGGATAGGATAGATCTCCAGAAGTGCAAGGAGAAAGGGGTTAGGGTTACGAACACTCCCGATGTTTTGACCGATGAGGTTGCGGATTTGACGATCGGGTTGATTCTTGCGGTACTGAGGCGGATCTGCGAGTGCGATCGATACGTGAGGAGCGGGAATTGGAAAAAAGGTGACTACAAGTTGACTACTAAGGTAAACGAAGAACACTTAACACTGTGCTTCATTTCCCTTTTTTTGCATTTACCATTGATGAAATGTGATTGTTCTTTTGCATTTAACTTGAAACTTGAGTAAACCACTAGGTTAGCTCGAAAATATTGAATCAGACAATTTAGATCCGGCGAGTGAAATATGAAAAATACGGTGAAATTGTCCATAAAAACGTGGATTGAGTTTTTTATTGAATTATTAGGTAGAGACTTAAGCTTATAGTGCTGTATTTTAAAGGACACTAGCTCCCATGGTTCAGAGTTCAAACTTCAAACACCAGGCTCTTCATCCTGGTTTGCGGCTTTAGTAACTGCTGTTTCAATTCATCAAGCTGCTTAGCCCTTTCAATCAGGATCTGATTTACCTCTTCCACTGCTGATGGAAGCAAATACCCCTTCTGTAAAGTAGGAGGCTTTATAATTTTAGAGCTGAAATTCAGCCCACTTAGGCTTAGTTTGGTAAAGCTTTTATTTTTCAAAAGTAGCTTATAAAAGCTAACTTTTAAAAGATGGTTTTTTAAAAGTTGTAGCATTTATGTTTGGTAAATCAAATTAAAAATTGCTTTTAATAATCACATGCAACAACAATTGCATTTGGTAAAATAACTTTTAAAATTTAAAAATACTATAATAGACATAAATGCAAGCATTAAATTTGAAAATTAGTTAACATATGAGGTTATATTAGACTTTTAAATTTTGAAAAGCACAAGTCAACTTTGAAAAGCTCTATCTTAGGTGCTTTCAAAAGTACCCCGATCTTTTAAAAGCTGTAAGCACAAGCACATGATATTTTTTATTTACCAAACACAAAACGAGGAGCTTGAGCTTTTAAAAAGCACAAGCACCTCTTCGAAAAGCTTTACCAAACCAAGCCTTAATCACTTGGGTCATTGTTTAGGCTTCCCATTAGTGAAGCACCCAATAAGCTTCCAAAAACTTGTTCGCCTCTTTGGTGTGGCAATCCATTTGAGGATTATAGGCTGTGCTGTGCTTCAAAGTAGTCTTAGCCACAACCTAGACAGCTTTGAAATGATAGATTTGGGGAACTCATGAAATGATACTACATCCTTGGCACTGAAAGGGTGAGACAGGGCTATGAAATGTTCATATTTTGCGAGCCTATCCTCTACCTGATATCAAACCCCCCATCGCATGCGGGTAATCTTCAGTTGAAGTCCATAGAGATATTAGTCCAACTTGACACGGAATGGAGAGGGGCTGCTAGAGGCCTCCAGGTGAAAGTGTATCGATACTTTTGATACTTGTTTCTTTGACAAGTATCACAGCCCCGGGCATATTACTGACTTGTCCTCTTAATGCCTTCCCTAAACAACCCTCCAGAGATTTGTTTGTGGCTTTGTGCTACTAGTCTTTCATACTTGGAATTTGGAAATAAAAGTATTTACCTAATGGAATAAGTTTAGTCTCACAAAAGGGTCTACAATTCTTCATTCTTTGAAACAGTTGCTGTTTGTTGTCCTACATGGTTTTCAGTTTCTTTCTCTTGGTATGTCTCAAAGTATTTGCATATGGCCGAAAGGCAAAAGACAAAAGTTCGAGTGAAGTTTAGCCTTGGAAATTTGGGAATACTAAGAATGTAATTTTATTTTTTTTGTAAGCAAACGGGGTTAACTCCCAGAAAGAGAAAGCAAAAGAATTACACATATCGGTGTAAGGTAGCCCCACTAAAATCATCCCCTAAAATTTTTTTTTTGGTAGTCAAAGGGGGCTGAAAGCCCCAAAAAGAAACAAACAGTTATAAATCAATAACACAACGGGTAAGGAGACCCCTCTCATGTCAGCATCTAAGATGGATCTCAAATCCATAAAAGGGGAGTCAATGAAGCTGTACCCTGCACCTCTCTCCTCCACACTTTTTTTTGCCAGCCAGTCTGCAGCCTGGTTACCTTCCCTATAGGTATGTCTGAGCACTACAGGGGTGGTGTTGTCAACAAAGTGAAACCCTGGGTGCATAGTGCCTTCCAATCTCCTTAATGATAGACCCAATAAAGGAAGAAGCCCAATAAAGAATTTTGAGGGGGAGGGGTGTAAAAACCTTAATCCACATCATTATCTGTTAGCCCAAAAGTTTACTCCAATTATAAAAGAATTCCTCTCAAGACAAAAAAAAAAAAACAGAATTTCTGACCCAAAGAAAAAGAGAGCCATAAAACGAACAAGGATAAAAAACCCTAAATCTTCAAGCTGCAGCGCCGCCTAACACGAGCTATGGTTCGTGGCATGGGCTATTAAACGTGTAACTTTAAAGTGTTCTGTTGTTACAAGTTTATAACTAAGTTTATAACCCCTTCATTAATCATTATCGTCATCTCTGTTAAAGATGCAGTTCGCCTATGCTAGCAATGACGACACCGAATGAAGAATATATAAGAAACCAATTTGCTTCTCTCTCTCTCTCTCTCTCTCTCACAAACACACACACACCTGTATATGACAATATGTAAACATTTAAACGTTACTAGTGTGTTTGTTTTCCATTTTGAAGTGAAATAGTGAATAGAAGGTGCTGTGATGATGATATGAAATAATCTCGTTAATCTGAGATTTCTTTTGCTATGAGGAAACAATTCTATCCATTCATTCTTCTGAGCACCTTTCATTCTATTATTCTTCATATATTGTTATCTCCGTCTCCATTAATCTCATCATTCTCATGTATATGTAAACAGTTATATCTTACTTGTTTGTTATTTACTTATTTTCATTTTTGAATTGAAACTATAAATAGGAGAAGGTGCTGTGATGATGAGATAAAATAATCTCGTTAATCTGAGATTTCTTTTGCCATGAGGATAACTTTTCTCATCCATTCATTTTTTTGTCTGAGCACCATAAACAGACTGCCTAACAATTTGTACTATTCATAGCGGTCTTAGAAAACAAGACCCGAACGATCAATCATCATCACATCATAATTTGTTTTATACGTGCACACATACTTTTTTGGGATCCCATTTGCTTTTGCAATGCCAAATTTATATTTATTTGTATAATATTACCCTTGCAGTTCTCTGGCAAAACCCTCGGCATTCTTGGGTTGGGAAGGATTGGCGCAGCAGTTGCCAAGAGAGCTGAAGGATTCGACTGTTCAATATGTTATTACTCCAGAAATGAAAAACCAGATTCGAAGTACAAGTACTATCCAAGTGTTGTTGAGTTAGCCTCCAACTGTGATGTACTGGTTGTTGCCTGCCCTCTTACGTCGGAAACTCATCACATAATCAACCGGGAGGTGATAAATGCTCTCGGTCCAAAGGGTGTTCTGATCAACATTGGGCGAGGCAAGCATGTTGATGAGCCGGAGCTGGTCTCTGCACTGCTTGAAGGTCGCCTAGGAGGAGCTGGGCTAGATGTGTTCGAGAAAGAGCCTCATGTCCCCGAAGAGCTGTTTGGGCTTGAAAATGTTGTTTTGCTGCCTCATGTTGGAAGCGCCACAGTTGAAACTCGGACTGCAATGGCTGACCTTGTCCTTGACAATCTGGAGGCTCACTTCCTCGGAAAGCCCCTCTTAACCCCATTGGTTTAATTTGATGCCATCTATTGAACTATCAAAATAACTTTGATGCGCCTTCATTTGTCTACAATAATTTTTTCAGACGTTAAACATTGATGATTGTGGGAGCATTGTTGAGCGTATTGCTTGTTACTTCGGGCTGTATGCTCGAGTTTGTTAAGATCATAGCAATAGAATTCGGAATTCCACTTAGGACCCACTGGTATCTTTTTTATCTTTTATTACCCGGCTGTTACATACCTTTTTTCTGGTCCAATTATGGGAAAATATTAAATGCCTTTGAATTTAATTCCATTGTTTGAAACAGAAGTAATTAAATTAGTTTTTCTATTTTTTTTTCAAAATCAATTCTAATTTAAATAAATCTGACTTAAAATTTTATTTTATTGGAATTTCATTTGAAATTTAAACCGTCTAAAATACTTTTATAATTTAATTACTTTTTCTTAAATTTTCTTTAAATGTCTTCTATTTTTTAACACATACTCTCTTTTTTCACCACTTTTGTTTCCTTTTTTTTTTCTTTTAATTCACTCAATATAATATATATTTTTTTGGAAGGTCTACTATCTTAAAAAAAATGCATAGATTTTGTGTGTGTAACCATTATTTTTGAACAAGTATAATTTTATTAATTTATTCCAAAACACTAAAATTTAATTCTATACCATTAAAAAGTTTTTAAACAAGCTGTGAAAGTTGAAACATATATCTATCTATATAACACATTTAATAGGGCCTAAATTAGAGGCAACCATTTTCAGCTCTAAACGTCTCATCGGGGGACTTATTATTGGATACAAATAAAACCTTATGATCTTATCAAAGGTGTCACCGTACATATTGTTTCTAACATGAATTTGCAAATGTGGTTACAAATTGGGCGTTGATTCTGATATCAACAATGACTTTAATACAACTAGACTGAATTTATTGAAAATCAAAGGGATATACCCTTTCAAACAAAGATCTCAAGGAAAGAAAATCAACATCAAGATTTGAAGAAAGAAATACATTGACATTGCAGCTACAGTTTACAAAACACCTTAACTACGCAGATTTCTTAGTAACGGAGAATTAACAGAAACTGGCCATAATGAAAACAAAAAAAAAAAACAGGGCTACCCAGAACAAAAACCGAAGGAAATTTCAACTTTTTCCGCGTTTCATACATAGCCTTCAGTTAAAGTAGGTTTCTTCTCTTCTTCACAGTTTTTCTTCTTTGCATCATCTTCAATTCCCAAACCTTGCAATTCATCAATGCAAGGTTCTTCTTCACCTTCCCCCAATTTAGCTCCTTCTCCAACCACAATTTCTTCCACAACCTCCTCCACTTCGCCGCCGCTACCACCAGAGACCTTCACCTCATCGCCGCCTTCTTCGCATCCTTTCTCGACGGCACATGCTCCGGGCGGCTCGTTCTCCGGCTCGATCCCAATCACGGCATCGGAGGTTCCCTCGGCTGCGGCTGGCCACGGGTCGTTGACGCAATCTCCGGCAGTCTCGTCATCGTCATCGGAGAAAATCGCGGCGGCGGACTTCACGGCAGCGGCTGCTTTGAGGAATGCTTGGTGGATGGATTCAGGCGGAAGAGCACAATCTTCGAGGCCTGCATCTTCGAGGCGCGGGGGTAGGATCTGGTGCAGTAACCCGTGTTGTTCTTTGGTTGACTCCATTGGAAAATCAGGTTCCAATTCCAAATTAGATTTTTTGTGATTTTTTAATTTTGGAAATGAAACCCTATTTGCTAAATCTCAGAGAGGAAGCGGTTGCTATATTAGGCTCCAGAATGTGGCGGTGAATGGCGATGCTGCTTCTGTGACCATCGAGAAACTTCCATGGCCTTCGTGAATTTGAGCTTTCTGCTGATTTTTTATTTGATTTTTGTTGTGCATATCAGGTGGCCTACAATTCACCACCAATAAAACACTGCTAAAAACAATGAGGAGTAAATATTTTTTTATTAATATTAGTTAACACTCTTAAGTTAATATTTTATTTTTATATTATTAAAATTTAATATAAAAATATTTTTATTGGTCAAATACTGAAAAAAAAAAAGTTGTTGGTTAAATATGACTAAAAAAGACAATTGCTCCAAAGCTTATCAAATTTTTAGAGGATAAATGCATACTGTAAAATGTTAATTGTGTTGTGTTAGTGTTGTGAAGCATGTGATTATTGCTATTGGTGTGGGAATGGATCCTCTCAATTGTTAAAAAAAATTGAGAATGTAAAATGTGATTTTTAATTATTCATTGCTCTCTTTCGTATTTATTTTTGGTTCTATTTATAAAACTAATTGTAAGAGATCATACTTCACTATCTCAATTGTTAAGAAAAAATTGAGAGGATCTATTCTCGATTAGTGCCACTATCAAAAAGGAATTATGAAACAAAAAGTCTCATAATAGAATCCATTAGGACACTGTTGTAATCTTCGGAGGAAGGAATATCCTGCACAATTTGGAATCTTCCATTTGAATATCAAATGAGGGAACCTTGAAAATTGGAGGAGCGTAAGACAAAAAATAACATGTAGTAATGTACAATGCACAATATGATGATTACTTAGAAGATTAAACGTGCCATAGAATTATATTATTTTACTAATCATATCATAAAACCAACAAAGAACTAAATAGTGGTAGAGACACTATTGGAGGACTAACTTGAATATTATACCAATAAATAATTCATGTAAAACATTCCTTATTTTGTTTATAAGTTAATATATATGTTCAGATTTCTCCAATTATTCTTCAACCACCCTTCATCATTTTCTTATCTAATTACAGCCAAATTAACCTTGCATTGAGAAGTTCTCTATTCTGAGTTGTAAATTTGTAATGCAACTAGATACTCAATTTGAATTCGAAACCTATTGTTAATAGCTCAGCCAACATTTTCCCAAGTTTGAATGAAAGAGAATGATTGTGCTAGGCTATTTAAGCTCAATAACCAAACAGAAAACTTGTCAAATGCAAGACACTTACATCAAAATTAAAATATTTCACTTCAATATGATAACTCAACAATACACAAATAATATTCAGTATACATGACAGAGAATTTGTTCCTGGTTTTACATAGCTAATGTTGTTTTAGCTGACTAATAATGAATTTGTCAATGTCTTGTACTATGGCACCAAGCAAAGCTGATCCAGATTGAACACTCTACTCTTAACATTCACAGCCTGTGGATCTCTGCTGTCGACCACCACCACCAACATCGATCGAGTCAGGGAGGTACCTGATATAATCAACACAATACACAATACTTAAGTCTTATGATGATTAAAGTAAATTGTTTATCTTAAAGGGAAGTGGAATCATAAATCATTTCACATTCAAATGTACAAGACCCTATAAATCATTAACTGGTAAATATTGAATTTGACAGTGCGACATAGCTCTCTTGAATTTTAGGAGGGTTATAACCTTAATGACAAAGATTAGTTTCGAGAAAGCACGGGAGAAGTTCCCGAGGGTGGATATCCAGCCCAATAGGAAATGAAAACAGAAAAATGAATCAATGAACACTCACATTTCTTCTTCAGGTTCGTTCTTGAGTGCATTCTTGGCTATACACTGGAAAGCAGCTTCAACATTAAATCCTTCTTTTGCAGAGGTCTCGAAGTACGGAATGTTTCCCTTGGAAGCACACCATGCCTTTGCTTTCTTCTCAGAGATCTGAAACGAGAAAGACATCATAATAGAGGAACTTACAAATGGGAAGTTTTTGGGAAAATTGCACAGAACTTTTCATAAGGCAATAAGTGACAATAATGACAGGAGTAACTTACAACTCGGCTGTTTCCACCGTCGACATCTATTTTGTTCCCCAAGACAACAAATGGGAAGTTTTCAGGATCAGATGGACTAGCCTGAAAATGAAACCATTTACTTGAGCTTCTCAATGTTCTTTTAACAAACGGAAGGGCACAACATCAGAGAATGATAAAAGGTCACCTGAATAAGAAACTCTTCTCGCCAGTGATTAAGGTTCTCAAAAGATTTCATGACATTTACATCATATACAAGGACACAACAGTCTGCACCCCGATAGAAAGCCACACCGAGACTCTGAAAGCGCTCTTGACCAGCAGTGTCCCAAATCTATAAGTAAAACGAGATCATCTCAATCTTAAATGATTATATTTATACCTTACCATATTCTTCAAACAAACAGAGGAACTCAGAACTATTCAATGAACAACATATAAAAAAAACAGAGGCAGAAATTGAACTTATATCCCTTAGAAAGTACCAGGCACTTACCAAATTACTATCATAAACCATTCACAATGGTCATCATTTCTTATATCATAGAGATTAACCTCACCACAAGAAACAAAGAATTGCAAGAAAACAGAATATTTCGTCTGTTTTCTATTATTTTCTTTAGAATGAGACTGTAAAGATCATCCATCAAAACTCTAATGAACAGAATGGTCAATAACAAGAACAGTTTAAAACATGCTCTAGCTATGTTCAGCAAGATATTACAGAGATATTTCAAAATAAAGCGATGATCAGTGTGAAAACTAATTCAGATAATAAACAATCCGATAGTGAAATAGATCAATATAAGAATTGTTTTTCATCTGAAGGGATTCTTCACCTGCAATGTGAACAACCTATCTTCAAACTGAACTTCCTTGGTTAGAAAATCCGCACCAATGGTAGCCTTATACTGATTACTAAACTTTCGATTCACATACCTACATGCAGAGATGAGAAACGAAAATCATGATCTTGATAATGCAAATCAAATAAACCAGCATTCATCAAGCCATTGCTAAATGTACTATAACAAAAATGCTTATGAAAGAAAATGAGTCTCGGGCATACTGATTCATCAATGATGTTTTGCCAACCCTGCCAAAATGAAGGGGAAAAAACAAAACAAAAACCAAATAAATTATCATCAGCAAACAGAGATTGGATGAATAACACAACAAACAATTGCATCTGATGATATAGTAACCTTTCAAGCATTTGCACGCAAAGACATAATATTAAACTAAGCCCTCTCAGAATATTGCAAAACTATTGAATCATAACAGATTTTTGCTTTCATGTAACACACGTTTTGTAAGAAAGTTCTATGTTTTCAAGAATTCAAGAATAATCATCAATTCAAGTCTCATTTCTTCCTCCTCCAATCTTCAGCATCTCATAAACTATATCTTTCATAGTTTTTGCTAACAAACCAAGAAGAAAAAAATAAACTTTTTCTTAAAAATATACACTCCAAAGAAAAATGCACCACCCCTTTTCAGTTTTTCCTTTCTGGGTATGATATAAAACAAACCAATTTTTAATTAATTCAAAAAAAATTCAAATTTAATATATACACACAAAAGAAAAAAAGAACATGCATTTACCCGCTATCTCCAAGGATTATGACCTTTAACAACATGCGCCGTCTTGATGCCATGGATCGAAATACAATCTGTGGAACTTTGTTTTCAGCTGGAAAAAAAAATGAGAATTTGGAACACAGAGATTGAGATGTGTTTTGTGTTTGTGGAACAAGAGTTTTTGAAAGACAGGTGGAAGAGAGGAACAGGAATAGAAATTTCAATTTCAATTATAATTACAATTACAATTACTGAATGAAGATGAATAAATAAACTAAACAAAGGGTGACAGCTAAGATAAGAAATAAGAAGAATGCTCTGAGATTGTTTATTGACTCTCTTCTTTTACCAAAATGCCCAAACTTTCCTAATTTAACCTTTTTTTATGATTTTTCTGATATCTCTTAACTCATCAGGTCAAAAGCTAATTTGTCATTTAACTGTAAATGTAATCACATTTGTACTCTCTATTTATACTAATCACATGGCAGGATATCTTGTTCTTAATAATAAAGGAATTAATTAATTAAATGTTCATAGAAGGGCCAACAAAGCATCAAAGGGTGTACCTTTTTTTTAAGATTGGGATGAAATAAGATCAAATGTTCCATTAATAGCTTTAATAAATGACTGTAAAACTATAACATAACACTATAAACTACATCATATAACATTAATGAAATCAAGTATATAGACCAAGTGACATTATCATACTAACTATTCAACCCAAAGTTTAGTAGTTCAATTTTCTATCTCCATTATGCGAATGACATCGTATATTCTATGGTTTATTCTTATACGTTCTTTATTACATAAAGGGTATTATATTCTTTGTAAATTAAACAATAATTTTATTTTTCTATTTATTATATTTTATATCAATAATTCAAATTTAAAATTTACAATTTAGTATTTAAAATTTACCTTTAGAATTTATAGTTTAAAGTGCCTTATTTTTTACCTTTAGTAACAATTTAGTTTTCAAAAATGGTTGTGGTCCTTACTTTTTTTCGAAGTATATTAGCATTTAACGTATTTTATTGTTTTTCTTTTGCAATAATAATAATAATAATAATAATAATAATAATAATAATAAAAAAGTTAAATTAGTCTAGTAGTTAGTTCATTAGACTATTTAAGTGAATGTAGAAAGTTCAAATCCCACCTTGTACATAAAAATTCATTAGCCAGTAACAAATCTTTAAATAGAATCTCAATCCGCCACAGATTAATCCTTAACCTACTCGATCAGGAATAATATTGATAACGATGACGCTGTTTAAATTATTTAAATCTGCTTAATTGCGCTCAGTGTTATTGAAAGCCACACAACCATTACTCTTCGGCCAATAACCCAATACCAAAAAGCACGAAAAGTTACATTCAAATATCGTTCTCCTTGCTATCATGAATCAATAATTCTTCCTGTCATAAACTGGAGATATCATACAATATCATGCTCTCTATATAATTACAGAAAGACCGTGCAATAATTGCCTTAATCAACAATCCTTAATACTCTCCAAGTCTAATATGATGCATAATCACAAAGTTAACCAAATAAATACAGAATCGTCCCTACATATCCTTGGTTCTTTTGAATCACAATGTTAGCCTTCCCAGTTAAGTAAATGTTAGTAGCATAAAAGTGTGAATCAAATTAAAGCTTACAAAATAATTCAGCATTCATACTTGAGAAACAAGTTAGACAGCAAAATCATTAAAGAAAAAGAATGAAGAAACATTGGCTACTGCATATTATGAGCACAAGCAAGCCATTGCATACTTCTCTACCTGCAAAATCTACCAACACATATGTACCAACAATGCTCGTCAATGCGAGCTGGACATAATATCTGGGATTAAATCCTTTCCGTCTCTTGTGTGTTTTGCAGGCCTGAACTGGTTGAGGCAGATGGATGTTGACCGTATTCACTGCTCGGTCCACTGTACTCACTAGTGCCATGTTCTTGGCTTTCAAGTGCCAGCTTCCTGAACTTCTTTAGGTCTTCATTGTATTGACCGGCGTCATAGTTTAAACTCTCAAAGGAACCAAAAACTCTGCTGTGCCCCGGTGTGCCCCCCTCGTATAGATCCTCTAGAGAAATATGTCCTTCTAGAGCTCGAACAACCTGCTTAACACAATTTTATCATTGTTATGCCAAACAATTAGAAGTCAGCTTCAAAATCGTTTAAGAATGATAGATCACAATTTTCTTATAAACACATCTTTTGACTAGGTAAACTCACCTGGCTCATTCGAGGCCGGCGCCTGGCTGAATGGCGCACACATGTTGCGGCACATGCAGTCATTCGAGTCAGCTCTTCACGATCATAATTTGTCTGCAACCTTGGATCTAGAAGTCCACTAAAATTTCCAATTTCCAAAGCTTGGGAAAGTAAGGGCCTTGCCTATAATATACACAATAATTTAGTACATAGTTACAATTGGACAGTTTCTCTCATTCTTCACACACAAGTTCAATACAACATTTGGTATTGGAAACCAGTTATCTGGGACCAAGTTAGAAAGCTAATATGAACTAGATAACCAATAGATAAGAACCAATCCGATTTTTATTATGCAAGATACTTTCAACTTCAAAATTGGACTCAAGTGCAAGCATAGGGTGCGTTTGGTTTGCATTTTTATTTTCTATTTTCATTATTAATGTTGTTTTCAGGATTTTGTGAAGAAAAAAGAGAAAACAAGACACTGAAAATGAAAATACAAATCAAATGCACCCTAGTTTTCCAAGTTCCTAACCACCCTCAATTAATATGGTTTTTATCAAGATTGCCAATGTGACTGAGAAAAGGGGCAAAAAAGCATCCAAAATG
Organism: Arachis ipaensis; assembly: GCF_059453495.1. NCBI lineage: Eukaryota > Viridiplantae > Streptophyta > Magnoliopsida > Fabales > Fabaceae > Arachis > Arachis ipaensis. The sequence goes on along the minus strand of NC_142444.1, from coordinate 3,931,652 downwards.
AACAGATAAAAGGCTCAAGAGATGCATATAAAACACTGGAGACCCAGATATAGCAATCAACTTCACTCCTCTCACAAAGAGGATCGGACACAGGAAAGTTAGACACCTATATAAATACTATGTTTTCAAGTCTAAAGCTATGCAAATTATAATACTAACATATAAACATTCATGCAGTACAGTACACTACACACCCATTCAACCATGCTGTCATCTGTGAAAGATTCAGTTTTATCAACAGGTTTTCGACCGGTAATCAACTCCAAAAGCACAACACCATAGGAGAAAACATCTGACTTCTCTGTGAGTTTCCCACTAGCAGCATATTCAGGAGCCAGGTATCTGTTGAATGAATTTGGAAATTCACTGAGATAATTCTAGAACAGCAAATATAAAATGTAAAAGTAAAATCAACCTAACTTACGTCCAAATTAAGAAATATAAATATATAATACATAAATTAAAAACCCTCCTAACCAGATTCAAGAGAAAAGAATACAAATGGTGATGAATCATACCCAAAGGTTCCCATCACTCGAGTAGAGACATGGGTATCTGTGTCTGTTGAAAATTTGGCTAGTCCAAAATCTGCAACCTGAAGGGACGATAAGGGAATATCATATTATTACATACAAGATATGCTTGGATATGGAAGTGCCAAATGAGATGATGAACAAATTTGTAGTTCATTTAACTATTCAATTATTCATTATACTCCATTTTAAGTCCCTTCTACTTAGGGAAATTTTGAGGTCTAAGGAAGACGGAAGCTTCCATCTTTTCCTATTGCAGAAACCATTTTAAAGAGGGAGTGGGATATAGTTTCCAGTTAATCCGCCTGCTCCTCTTGTTCACCATTAAAAGGAGAGGACCTTTGATCCATTGGCTTTGTTTGCATCCTATATCATACATAGCTTTATAAATCATAAATATGTTATGTTGTCATTAGAAGAACAAGTATAGCATGCCTCAATGGCACAGGCAAATGAACAAGAAAACAAGGTTTCTTTAATTTTAAAACATTAATTAAGAATTTGAATTTCCATTTATATGTCAAGGAATGCAGTTCAAAGGTTATAAAGTTTACCTTTGCCTCAAAACTATCATCAATAAGGATGTTAGATGCTTTAATGTCCCGATGTATGATTTTAGGGTGACCTAAAAAGATATTAGAATGATAGAAGTAAATTTTGAAGTTAGTATCACGAACAAATAATTTTTGCCAGATTTTAAGCAGAAACTTATTTTCCAAGTAAGGTAAACTCACAATCCTCATGCAGGTATGCCAATCCCTTTGCAGCTCCAACTGCAATCTTCATCCTCGTTGACCAGTCCATAGTCGGTCTGTCCTTTGCTGGAATGATATTCATATAATACCAAAAATTATTAATAGTGACGTGCGAGTAAGTTTATCACACTTTAAACAAGACAGTGTAGTCCTAAACCTCAATTACCAATCCAATCTATTTAAACTCAACTCCACAATTTTTTAACCACAATTCTGCATACGAAAACAATTTTATTACACACAGAAGCTATACTACTCAAAATATGCGTACACTTGAAGTTCATCACATTTATTAGAGAATGATTGGAGTAAATCCTATCTATAGGAAGAAAAGGGAAATTGCATACCATATAGGTGAAAATTAAATTTTGTCCTTCATTCTACATTATCTATGTATGCATCATGCATCATTCTTCATAAATCAAAAGTGCTAATATATGTGGGGGGAAGAGGAGATAAAGATTTAACTTTGGAGCAATGAATGGAAAATATCTTACCATGCAAATGAAACTCAAGTGTTTTATTTGGCACAAACTCATAAACAAGCATCCTTTGGCCACCTGAGACGCAATATCCAACTAGGGAAACAAGATGCCTGTGATGGACACGGCTAATGACATCGACTTCTGCATGAAACTCACGCTCCCCCTGTTTACTCTCGGATTTCAGCTGCTTAACAGCAACAGTTTTTCCATTTGGAAGAACTCCTTTGTGGACATAGCCAAAACCACCTTGACCAAGAAGATTTGAGCCGGAGAACCCTTCTGTTGCCATTGCTAACTCATCATATGTAAAAGTACTCTGAGATAGAGACAAGGACATGCCAGAAGACTGAGACATGTATGGCCGCTCAGACCCAATACCACTGCTGGTAGCTGAAGAATATGTGGGAAGACTACCAGCAGATGACGACTTTTGGTGATTTGCCACAACCCCAGGGGGTTTCGGAGGCAACCCTCCTTTACCATCTGTAGAAGGAGAAGGAGTACTTTGCCATTGCTGAGGTAAGCCACTACCCTGGTCAACTGAAGTAAATTCGCATCAATAATTAGTTCTACTGTGCTAATCAATAATCAATAATTCTATACAAACACAAAACCACATTTCATGCAAACTTTTTCTTTTGAATCTAAACTGTGAAAAACTAAACCTAAGTTACCCTACTATAAAGTTGAAGTTATCACAATACTACTCCCACCAGTTTCAAATAACTGTCCATTTAAACAAACCAGTACAATAAAAGTTCAATGTAGGTTTGATGTATCTGGATACAACAATAGTTTCTCAATCTAAGATGATATATTTGAGGAGCACAGATGTCAATCCACTTGAACTAACTATACATTCGGTCATTCAGTGAAAATTTAGGTCATCCAAACCATAAACTAGCAAAGAAAAGTAACAAGTAACCAATGCTGTATACGAGAAAATCACCAAACTTTCTGAATGCACCAGAACCAGCACAATTGACTAGGATTTTTCAGATTATTTATCATAATCAACAAATCTAAGTTACTCTTCTCTGATGCACTAAGGAAAACGACAATTGAAGTTGACACAAACTAGTGTATATTATTTTGACTAATATTTTTGGTTAAGAGAGAGAAAAAGGCCTCACCTTTTGGTTGAGGAGGAGCACCATAGTAGTTGCTCTTCTCAAAACCCTGATTCCTCTTCCTCTTCGCCCTCCTGTAGAAAAAGACGAAAATGCCCCCAATGATAAGCATCGCCGTCGAACCCAAAACCGCCCCTATTATGATTCCGGTCAATGTCCCCTTCGCCAACCCACCGGAATCCGCCGGAGTCAATGGCATAAACGGAGTAGAGTTCAACGAGGTAGGAGCGGAGGATACGAGCGCCGGCGACGGCGGGGAGGCGGTGACATTGGTCGTCGGGGTGGATGCAACCGGAGACGGCGGAGATGCGGCAGACGGAGAAGGAGGAGATGCGGCGGTGGAGTTAGTTCCCGGAGGAGTCTCCGGCGCCGGAGACGACATTTCCGACGAAGCTTCCGGCGAGAACAATAAGATGAAGTAAACCAAAAAAAAAAAGATTTTGAAAGTGTTCAAAAAGAAAAAGAAGAAACAGTAGGGATAAAAAGAAAGTGTGAGAAAGTGAAAGGAAGAAAAAAAAGGGTAAGAAAGAGATTGGGAATTGGGATTCAGGAGAATGGAGAAAAAAGGAAACAAATTTTAGTTCACGAAATTATGATAATCACATCACATGGGAATGGGGATTGGATTTGAGAGAGAGAGAGGTTTTGGAAGGTGGTGAATGATGATGGTGTTGGGTGGACCCTATTATGAATGTGATGTTTCGTTCTTACTACTACGTTGTTGTTACTGAGTCACTGACTCGGCGTTGAGTGAGTGATTGACTCGGTCGCTGCAATTTAAGGACAGTGGGAACACCGGAGCAATGTTCTGCGTACGGAAGATTCTTCTGCGGCTTCAACTGTTTCGAGGATTCAATCTTGTCTTGTAAGAAAAATAAAAATAAAACTTTTTTTTAATTCAAATAGAATTTGTGACTTATTTTCTTTCACATGTATGATATTCTGTTGAGTTATTGTGTTTACGTACACATTTTAAACATAATATTTATTTATTGTGTTTACGTATCGAACACATTTTAAACACAATATTTATTGACATTTTTTTAACATGTGTATTTATTATATCTAATCGTATTTTAATAAAAAAAAAATTTCTTTAAATATGTTTGAAATACTTAAATATCATCACGTGTCAACATATCCAATCTTATTCTTAATATGTATTTTTAAAATAAATTTAAAAATAGTATATATTATTATTTATTAAAATATTATTATAATTTATCAAAAAAATATTTTATATATATATATATATATATATATATATATATATATATATTCTTTGTGTCTTATAAAATTTTAAAATTTGTGTATGTATATCCCATATGCATGCATCATAGTGTCTTTCTCAATTGGCATATTTATAGACTCAATAGCTAATTAAGAATGTAATTGTCATTATCCTAAGAATTTAATTATATCCCTTTTATAGTTATTCACTTATCATAAAAATTAATTAATTTTAGAATTTAACATTTAAAATTGTTAATTAAAAAAAATATAGTTCTTAGTTTTTGAGAATTAGAATGAGATTTGATTTAGTAACATTTTTATTTTTTAAAAATAATTTATAAAAAATTATTTTAAAATAATAAGTTTTTAAATATTATAATATTTTATTTGGTAAATCAAATTAAAAATAATTTTAAATGAATACAAGCAAAAATAATTGTATTTGGTAAAAAAATTTTAAAGTTTAAATTTTTTATAATAGACATAAATATAAAAATTAAATTTAAAAATTAATTAATATATAAAAGTATATTAAATTTTTTAATTGTGATAAGTATAAATTAATTTTAAAAAATTTACTTTTTAAATACTTTAAAAAAAATTATTTTTAAAAAATTTGTAAATAGAATTACATATATAATTTTTTAATTTATTAAATACAAAATAAAATTTTTTTTGTAACTTCAAGTAATGTTATCAAACTAAGTTTGAATCGATTTATTCAATTAAGTTAACTTAAAATCACACATTTAATTAGTCTAATTTAGACAAAAGAAATAATAATGATAAAAAACCAATTAATAATATAATATATTATTTTTTCATATTTGATTTAATTCGGTGATTGAAATTTGAAAACAGATAGTAAATTGTAACAATTTGTATTTTGTAGTACTAGTAGCATAAATACGGCGTCAAATTGATGTCATTATGGTTGAGGAGGAGTTAAATCGCAAAAATGATTATTGCATCAGCATTAATATAGGGTCAACTCTCCATGTAATTGGTAATAGCGGATTAGTCCTTCGTACTTTTATTTTTTTATATGACTATATACTAAAATGGGGTTTTTTACTTAAATAAATTGTATGGGAGTTAAAATTACCTGATTCTCCTGAAACGGATTCTGCAACGTGAATCCCCTCTTGGTATTATTATATAAATCGTCCTAGGCTGCATAGGGTTATATAAAACGTGAATCATCTTAGCCTAGGACGATTTATGCATGAACATGTTAAGCAAATCAATTGTAAATCGTGGCAGGGTCTCCAGGATTGGAAGAAGAGCATAAATCGTCCCAGGGTGGTAGGTTTTACGTGTTAATGGGCTAACTCTCACTGGGTTGCCACGATTTATGCATTATTGGGACCCTATTCAGCCTGGCACGATTTATGTTTGTGTTCGTAACACTAACTGGGTTGGGACGATTTATGCCCAAGTTGTAAGAACCATAGAAGTCAAAACCGAATCGGTGATCGAACCGTTCACGTAACCGGGTTAATGGTTCAACCGGCAGGTAACCAGTTGAACCGATTGACTCGATCCTATGTAATTAAAAAATAAAATATATAAAAAATTTTAAAATTAAAATTTAAAATACATATTTTCACTATTAACCCAGCTTCAACATTTTTAAAAAAATTTGAAACTCAAGCGGTTCGATCGAACCGGTCTCACCGAGTGATATCGATTTAAACCAATTCACTCCGGTCCAGTCCGATCCTGCTAACAATAGTAACAACAGCGAATTTTTGGGGATTCGGCCATCAGAACCATCCCCCTATCATGAGCGAATTCCATAATCTATTAAGAACCCTGATTTCTAACGTCTTATACTAAACCAAAAACTAACTAAATCACTAACATGGTATCAGGCAACGTCTTAATTAAAAAATATTCTAAGATGCATATTCACCCTATACAATATCATCCAACATACTATATCATCCAACATATAAATGTACTTAACATACTCATGGCCTTGACTCAACAACATTACAAAATTCAAAAACATACCTTTTGATCAATAAATCCGGCAACATGCGCAATGCCGTTCAGGCGGTACATATCTCCTTGGTTTGCGGCCATTATCACCACCGGACAGATTACTTCCTCCACCAGCCGGTCACCGGCGGCCCACTGCCACCACCACCTGCGCCACTCAGGCGCCTCTGCCCACCAGCAGTTGCACCTCCGCCGCGGGCTGGTCCCCACACCCGAAACACTTCTCTCCCCAAACTTCCTCTCCGGTCAAAATGGTGAGTGAATTGGTTTAAATCAATATCACTCGGTGAGACCGGTTCGACCGAACCGCTTGAGTTTCAATTTTTTTTTTTAAATGTTGAAGTTGGGTTAATAGTGAAAATATGTATTTTAAATTTTAATTTTAAATTTTTTTATATATTTTATTTTTTAATTACATAGGATCGGGTCAATCGGTTCAACTGGTTACCTGCCGGTTGAACCATTAATCCAGTTACGTGAACGGTTCGATCACCGGTTCGGTTCTGACTTCTATGGTTCTTACAACTTGGGCATAAATCGTCCCAGCCCAGTTAGTGTTACGAACACAAACATAAATCGTACCAGGCTGAATAGGGTTCCAATAATGCATAAATCATGGCAGGCCAGTGAGAGTTAGCCCATTAACACGTGAAATCTACCACCCTGGGACGATTTATGCTCTTCTTCTAACCCTGGAGACCCTGCCACGATTTATGTTTGATTTGCCTAACATGTTCATGCATAAATCGTCCTAGGCTGAGATGATTCACGTTTTATGTAACCCTATGCAGCCTAGGACGATTTATATAATAATACCAAGAGGAGATTCACGTTGCAGAATTCGTTTCAGGGGAATCAGGTAATTTTGACTCCCATACAATTTATTTAAGTAAAAAACCCTACTAAAATGTAAGTTTATTTTATATAATTAACTAATTTAATAGTTAGAGTAGAGTATCGTTTTTGTCTCTAATGTTTGGGGTAAATTTTATTTGTGTCCCTAACGTTTAAATCGTCCTATTTGTATCCTTAATGTTTGTAAAAGTGATTCAATGTTATCCTGCCCGTCAATTACATATCATGAGCGCTTTAGTTTGAGTTTTAAAAATATCTTCTTGAAATTATAATACAAATGTTTTGGATAGAATTGATGATCTACTCCAAAAAATAGCTCATTAAATGTTGAAACTAATTCTTATAACATTTATATAATTCACTTTTCTAGGGACATAAATGAATCTAAACACAAATAGTGGGTATAATATTAAAATCGAACACATCTAAGTGAGACCTAATTGAGAATGAAAAATATAATATAATTTGTTAGTATAATTGATAGTAGGATAACATTGAATCACTTTTATAAACGTTAAGGATACAAATAGGACGATTTAAACGTTAGGGATACAAATAAAATTTACCCCAAATATTAGGAACAAAAATAATATTTTACTCTAATAGTTAATTTTTAATATACATATAGTATAATTATCTAGAAAATGGCATTTTGGTTAGTCGGTTAATCTATCATTTTAAAATAATTGCACTTTGAATTTTTATATTAAAAATTAATCTATTTATATATAAAAATAAGTCTAAATATGTTAGTTGTTTAATATATTAAAAAGTTTAAAATAAGTTATTTAAAATAGAGAAATACTATTTAAAATTTTTTATAATAAAATAAAATTACGTGATTTACTAAAATACAAAAATTTCACGCATAAAAAGAATTAGTCTTTTAATAATACTATTAATTAATAGAGATATTACTCATGATTTTTTACCAAACACAGTGCATCAGATAAGTTCTTAAACATCTGGTGTCGTTTCAATCGCTTCTTCTTGCGTTTTGGTTTTCCTTTCCGAGCGCATGCATGCTGTAGGAATCCTCTTTTAGCGGGAAGATATATATAAATATTAAATATAAAAATGAAAAGTAACGAAAAAGAAGGAAAGTGTGCAAAGGAAAAGAGAGAGTGCAAGACAACGTTGACAGCACGTGCTCCGTGTATATGCATCTTAGAATCTTAGAACTTATATAGAAGATTCGCTTTATTTTTTAATTTTATTTTGTCTCCCTTCTTCTATTTATTTATTATTTTTTATAAAAGAACAAACAGGTTTGGGACCTTTTCATCCCGGAACATTTTTATTTTGATATAAGTGCTACATAATATTTATTGAATTTTTTTTGTTTTCTACGGTATCTCTCACCCCGACAGGCCAAGAACTCATCTACCATCAATAAATTACTGCATGTACAAAGTGAGATTCGAACCCCTAACACTTGCTTAAATGAACTAGTGAACTAACCATTAGACAAATCAAACTTGGTTATATTGAATTTATTCTCTAACTTAAAAACTTTTTTATTTTACAAAATATAATTTCCAAACAGCATACATTGTTTTTGGACCTGCACAGCAAACTTATTTAAGCATTGGATTGATTTGATTGAGCCCAAAAACTTTTTGAATTATCATGGGCCAGGTTTAGGTTCACCCCAAAATATTGGATCCAATTCCAAAAGTCAGGCCTAGTTTATAGATAGGGGAAAATATACTGACAAGTGACAATAATGTTTTTTTATTTTTATACATAAAAGAATTAAATATTATATCAGTTGTTATATATTTATATATAAATATATATTATTTAATTTATTTTTAATATATATTTTTTATTATAGTATATATTTTATATAAATAACTGATTTAATAACTGATTTTTTTATATAAAAAATATATTTGTAATATGATTGATGCATGTGAAGAGTATACTTGGAGATTTAACTAGTAGAAATAGCATAACTATTTTTTTTTTAAATTATAAAAAATGATAAAATTATAAGAGAGTCATCGAATGAAATTGAAAGTTTTTCCATCTTATAGTATATTTTACTTTTCATTTCATTTGAAGAATGATTCTTCTTCTTTTTCAATCACATTGAAATTTTCATACCTTCAACATTTATTATTATTTCTGGTTTTCAAAAAATATAGAAAAAAGAAAATGACTATCCTGGTTTTAAAATAATAATTAAAGAAGAAGAAGGCCATGGTTGAAATCAATTTGTGGACTAACCCAAACAAAAAAAGAGGGGAAAAAAAAAAAAGAAATCAATTTGTCGTGTGTCCAAAAGTTAATGGTGGAAAAGTATGATTGAAAGATATTGAATTTAATAATGAAATGGATAGCTCAGCTACTACTAAACTAATGATGAGTGATGACCTAGCATGTTAAAAATATAATCATTAGAAGCAATTAGATTGGTTTCTAGGGGACTCTTAATCATTTTGTTAAAATATTGATTAGTAGAAATTAACCTAGACAAAAGTGTTTATACCAACCTGCTGCTTTATTTGTTGACCAATGCTACACAATTAGAATCATGTGATGGCAGTTAGACTCAGGGTGTTTAACCATTTGAAAAAAGAAAAAAAAAAAACTTAATTATCTATGTGATTGAATTAAAAAATATTAACTATTTTTAGTATATGTAAATTGCAGCAGCTCATTTTGATTTATTTTTAACATGTAAGAGTTGCAATAATACATGATTTTACGTTGAGTTTAAAAAATGATTATAGAAAATTATATCATTAAAACTAATATTAGTTAAAACAGCTCTAACTAAAATCATTACGTTTTGATAAATTATTTGAGATAATTTACAATTTCTTCATTTAACTCTTCAACCCTATTGGTACTGGGTAATTGCATAATGTTATTTATTATAACTTTAATTATACTTTTCAAGTGTTTTTAAAATTTTATAACTACCATAAATACCTTAATCATAAACAATTAAACATTATAGAAGCCACATAATAATATTGTTATAAGAAAGATTTAACAAAAGATTCGTAAGTAGTTATTTTGATTTTTTAATTATCGAATTTTAGTTAATAAAAAATGTTCACCCAATACTTTTATAATTTTTGTAGAATTTCAAGTAAACCGGATCAAATTAATTGACTTGAAAACTTATAGCTTCTTTACAAGACTTCAGCTACAAGAGATCTAGTTAATTTAACCCAACCCTAAAAGTTTTAAAAAACAAAACTACACTACGTTGTTAATTTTAAAGAGTATAATAAGACCAAAAACTAAATTCTTTAAAAGAAAATGTCTTTTACATTAATTTTGTAGAGTTTGATCTCACATTATATAAAACCTTTCTTAAAATATTCGTTTTAATTTCACTTATTTATATATATATATATATATATATATATATATATATATATATAATATAATATAATATAATATAATATAAAACTATGGATTATAATATTTTTACAATATTTTCAAATTCAGTAAATCAAAGATTAATTTGTCTCAAATTTAGATTTTATCTAAAAATTTACTATTAAATAATAGATTACTATATATATAAATTGAAATTCAAATTTCAAACACTTGGTTAAGCGAAATTAACAAAGCACTCGACCACTAGAGCATCTCAATTTTAATTCTCAAATATTAATATAAGAGTAATTATCAAAATCAGTCCTCGAATATTTTAAAAACAGATATTTTAGTCACTAAAAAAGTTAATATACACATCAATCTCCCACGTTTTTTTCTGTTGGCTAAAACAGTCTCTATATCAATTTTGGGTGTGACTTACTAATAAAAAATACTGAGTTGGCACGTTAACTTTCATACGTGGTTGTTAAGTATCTCTGTGTACGAGGAGGACAAAATAATCCCTAAAAAGGCGTAGGGTTTCTCTATGAGGTCTTTAATTTGGGAGTACACATCTTGCGGACAGTGGCTTCTTTGGTAAGGAGACGGTTGTCAGAGATGAAGAAAACCAGCCTGATGATTTGTGCTTTGACATCTCATTGATGGCAATATAGATCAGGGTCTTACCAGATTTTAAGTTTACGACGACAACTTTAAACAATACAGACTGTAAATCTATGTTGAACACCGCAGATTAAGCAGGAGATGAGAGAATCAATACCAAATTACCAGTTTTGAAAAAAAACGATACCATTTCTTTTTATCCTTTTTGAATTGCCTTACGCGGCTGAAAAAGTTGAGAATTTAACAACTAGTCAGTTCGATTTCAAGGCTTAAGAAAGAACATACTTGAAAGAGAATGTGTTTTGGAGAGCAGAAGAAGAAAAAAAGCTATGGTTGAATAAGCAGATCACATTTCTTTCAATGTGACATTGCTAGAAATATTTAGTTGCCAAAAAAGTTAGATAATAAATTGTAAAAAGTGTGCGAAAGAAGATATATCTCTATAGACGAATTTTCTTTGACGTCAATATTTTAATTACCTCTAAGTAACATGTTAATTCAATATTTTTTGTTAGTGAATCACGCCAAAAATTAATTAAAAAATTATTTTAGCCGACGAAAAAACGATGAGAATTATATGTATATTATTATTTTTTTAAAAAAATTAAAATATCAACTTATGAAAATTTTGAAGACTAATTTAAATAATTACTTTTAATATAATTAAGTTTTGTATGGTATGACTAAAGCACCTGCAATGGTCCAAGGATATATATTTATACTTCAAATCAAAAAGCCCCCAGCAAAGATTAAAAAAAACAGAAGAATCACACGTCAAATCTTGAGTGTGTGTGTGATTAGAAACTAGAAACTGCAGAGAGCCAAAGAGAAAAACTGACTCTCAGACACAATGAGAAAAATGAGAGAAAATTAAACGCACGCAATCACCACCTTCATAACCGTCAGCGTAACCATTTTCAAGCACAAGCAAAACCAATTTACCTAACGGTCATACCCATACCCTTACCATTACCCTTCTTTCTATTCATTCAAATCCCAATCCAATCCCCTTTTTTTCTATTCCCAAATTGTTTCCTTTATTGAGCTCCAATTCCTCATAAATCTTTTCTTTTTCATTTCATCGCGATCCCCAATAATTCATCTTACGGGAGCGCGAAATTCTTCGAAGAAGAAAAAAAATGAAGCTCCTTTGGTTCCTATTGATCTGAATTGGGGCTTTTCTTCTTCTTCTTTCTCTTTAACCCAGTTTTGTGGCGCGTTTGGGTATTGAGAAATTCGAGGAATGGCGAACCAGGTGACAGTGAGGGACCTCGCAGAAGAAGCCAAGAAGAGGATTGTCATCTTGCTCGTCTCTGTCGTTGGACTCTCCTATCTCATGTCCCGTGAGTTTTTTCACACTTCAATTTTTATCTCATCGCAAAAAATAAAAGAAAAAAATCGATTTTTATGTTGTTATAGTTCGTTTGGGTCCTCAATTGGTGTAGGGTGTGTTATATCAATTCGATTTTTTTAAATATATATCATTTATTTGAGCTGAAGTTAAACATTGAGATTGTTCATTTATTTGTGTATGCTTTTTGGATTATGTTGAATGGTTAGATTAGCCCCTCATTTAAGTTCAACAGCTTTCTTGATTGTTCCGCTAATGAAGTATTTTCATGCATATTATCACTACAATGCTGCCAGCTTTGCGAGAATGGTGGGTTCAAGGTGATATTGTTATGATACGACAGTTAGCATGTATTGCATTTTCATTTGGATTTAATTTCGATACATAGTAAGTCGGTTGATCATGTATTGCCATGTTATTAGAAATCTTTTACGTTTGCAATAACTACCCTCTAGTCACTTATACAATGGATTGCAATTGGTTGGTAGTGTCAGCTATATTAGCTGAAAATGTATCGAAATTAAGGGGGTATATAAGGTGACGCGGTTTGGGAAATATTTAATGGGAGTGGATTTGGAAGATTTGCAGTGGGTAAACTTCTGTTTGACTCCACTTCTCTAGGGTTGAGTTGATATTGTACTAGTATGGATATAGAGGTGGTATGACAAAATATTTTAAGAACAGAGGTATGTGTATGGCCTTATGGAATATTAAAGTAACGGCATGATAATATTATAAAGATTCTCATATTGTTCTACATCCACTGATTATGATGCTAATAAATGTTCTAACTCCAATAAATATGATGTTTATAAATGACGTAACTCCAGTTTATTCACTATAAGTCTATAACATAGTGTTTTGCTTTGCATAAACCGTTGAAATCCTCTGTCAGTTTTGCTGGTAGTATGATACCATACAAATTGACATAGGAATATAGTATTGAAGTCTGAAAAGTTGAAAGCAATTAGGATTAGCTCTCACTGTAGCAGTGAACCTAGAATGCAGTAAGTAGAAACTCAAGAATTTACCTAGTCACAACCTTATGCGTTAACATGGGAGACCCGAGACCCTTTATATATATATATATAAAATAGTTGGGTCAAACTGAAAAACCTTATAAACTTTTGAAATCCATATCATGCTACAACAGAATATAATTCTACCATTATTACCTTGAAAGTACCTTAAATAATGAACTGCCTAAAATATGTACTATGAAGATCTCACCAGTCTCATTAAATCCAGTATAATTTTACAAAATAAAATTCTTTCACCCTACCCCCATTCTAGACCCTGGATACCTTTACAATTTGATTTGTGCTGAAATTTATGGTTTGTTTCTTTGTGACATTTCCACATTATGCGTCTCTCGGTGCTTGATTCTGCTTAGGAGAGACAAGACAACGGATATATTGTGTTAAAATATTTAACACAAGCGGAAGCAGAATAAATTATAGTGCTGAGACTACATCATGCTTAATATGGGGATATGTGATGAATCTAGAAAGAAGTTGGGGTTGCACAAGGATTTCGCATTTCGTAAAACTGTAAAAGGGAGAGGCAACAATGCTAGTTTGATTTAGTTTTATTCAAAAGCTTTACATTTTTCTAAACTATGAATGAAAGCCTAAGGCAAAATGTTATAGCTCATTTAATGTCCCCAAATTATTTGATCATTTAGTGAAACCAAACCAGCCCTACAAGTTGAAAACTCCTGCTTGTGTTCATCTGTGGCTAGAAAATATTGTTGCTATCTACTTATGTCACACAACTTTATGTCCTTGCAGTTAGTTTAATTTTTTTTGCCTTTATTTCAGTGACAAGCTCCACAGTTTGGGTCAACTTGCCAGTTGCAGCCTCCTTGATCATCTTTCTCAGGTATTTATCATTAGATTTTGAAATGAAGAGAAAAACAGCAGCATACAACAATAAAGCAGGCTCCACCAATGTTCAGTCTTCAAAGAAGCCCGTTGAAAGTTCTAAAGTTGTTGCAAAATTTGAGTGGAGAAAAAAGGTGAATTCTCCAGTTGTTGAAGATGCAATTGATCACTTTACCCGGCATCTAGTTTCTGAGTGGGTGACGGATCTGTGGTACTCTCGCATAACACCAGACAAAGAGGCTCCCGAGGAGTTAGTACAACTAATAAATGGTGTTCTTGGGGAAATTTCAGGACGCATGAGAAATATAAATCTAATTGATCTCTTGATAAGGTTCTTAGTTTAAGTTTTTGCCTATGATTTTTTTTTTTTAAATTTGTTTAGGATTGCAGATTGATGGGTTGGGGAATTAATTTTTCTTTTGGGTTCAGGGATCTGATAAATCTCATTTGCACACACTTGGAGCTGTTTCGTGCTGCCAACTCAAAGATTCAAAAAATGCATAAAGGTCCATTGACAATTGAAAGTCGAGATATGGAACTAAAAATTGTATTGGCTTCTGAGAATAAATTGCATCCTGCTCTATTTTCTGCTGAAGCTGAGCATAAGGTTTTTTTTTTCCATGTTGATTTATGCACATTTACTGAATAATAATAATGATGATGAGAATATAGTTGTCATCCTTGGTCCATTATTTAGTTCTTGTATTTTCTAATTTGGGTTATATAATGCTGCATGTGTTTCCTAATGTGCAGGTTTTGCAGCATCTGATGAATGGCCTCATGTCTGTCACTTTCAAGTCCGAGGATCTGCAGTGTTCTTTCTTTCGATGTACTGTCAGGGAACTCCTTTCATGCACTGTCATGCGGCCTGTCCTAAACTTAGCCAATCCAAGGTTGATATATTTCTTCTTCTTCTTTACTTCATTTGTGACTTATGTTGTTCTCATTTATCCTGCTATCTGCTGGCAGATTTATTAATGAAAGAATTGAAAATGTAGTAATCAATAAGACCAAGATTAATCCGGGGGTTGCTGTAGCTCAAGATGCATCTCAGGCTAATGCAGATGAATTACAGACTTCGTCTGACCATTTCTCTGACTGTTTAGATCCTTCTGTTAGTGGTGTGGAGCTTGTGCAGTTGAAAAATGGTCCTCCCAAGAATGCAGGGTCATCTGCAAAAAATAAAGCATACGATAATACTAAAGATCCATTGCTTTCAGTTGATGCTCGGTCTTCTCGTTCATGGAGCTCATTGCCTGGAAATGCCCAAATTAATTTGGAACAAGGTATTCAACGCCATCGTTCTGGTGGAGAGTGGGGAGATATCTTAGATGTTATCTCTCGAAGAAAGACCGAAGCCCTTGCTCCAGAACATTTTGAAAACATGTGGACGAAAGGGAAAAATTACAACCAAAAGGATGATGAGAACCAGCCAATTGGCCGTCCACAGCTTCCTGTAGCAGGACAATCACGAAGGGTAGATCATATAAAGGCAAAATCTGGAACCCAAGGAAAAGGCACTAATTCAAAGATGATTCCACCTAAAGGAAGCCAAATTAATTCTGGATACAGCAGTCAGTTGACTGGTGAACATACACCCTTTCATTCAGGCAAGGATGGATCAGCTTCTTCTACAGTCCCTTCATATAAAGATGATGAGCATGAGCGCATCCATATGCAAGTTGGTGACTCCGGGAGCACTTCTTCTTATACTTCTGAAGATGATGATCCTAACACTGTCACTGGTCTTGATTCCCCTGTAACTAAGGTTTGGGATGGAAAGACTAATAGAAACCAGGCAGTTTCCTATGTTCATCACCCACTTGAAAATTTTGATAATCATGGTACCAAGAAGAGGAATAAAAGCCATTCTCGCTATCCTAAATTACGTAGAACCCGGTCTGGAAGTAAAAGGTCTAGATCAAGTGATCATGACCCAAATACATGGGAGGAAGTTGAGAGGACAAGCTTTTTGTCTGGAGATGGTCAAGATATACTTAGTGTTTCAAAACACACTAATTCTGATGATTCCAGTGATGATGCTGATACTGAAAGTTTGGGTAGAATTTATAGTGGAGCAGCAGCTTCATCTTCTGCATCCTCTATTTCAAAAGCAGAATCTTGTAGTTTGGTTGTTAATCCCCGTAAAAGCTCCTCAGCCATAGGTTCCTTTTTCAAGTTGAGATGTGAGGTACTTGTGGTGGTGCTTTGTGATTCCTTAAAAAAATAATTGATAAAGTTCATATATTATTATGCTTGTATCTGAAAATGAATGCTAATTTACTCCTGAAGGTCTTAGGTGCAAATATTGTGAAGAGTGGCTCAAAATCATTTGCTGTTTATTGCATATTGGTTACAGATGTAAATAACAACAGTTGGTCAATTAAAAGAAGGTGCAAAAGCTTCTACTGTCTTTCATTCAAGTTTTTAATACTATTTTCAATCTAATAGTCTTCACAGTATCTAGTTTTACTTATTTATTTCTTTCTTTAATTTGGCTGATGTTATTTCTTACTTTTAAGGTTTCGGCATTTTGAGGAGCTACATCGACGCCTGAAAGAGTTTCCTGAGTATAAT
This sequence comes from Arachis ipaensis, assembly GCF_059453495.1. Lineage (NCBI taxonomy): Eukaryota > Viridiplantae > Streptophyta > Magnoliopsida > Fabales > Fabaceae > Arachis > Arachis ipaensis. The sequence continues at coordinate 3,914,883 of NC_142444.1, read as the reverse complement.
CTTCATTTGCCTCCAAAACATTTTCTGTCAACAGGTTTAGATGTACCAGTCATTCTAGAGCGGTGTGAATGGCTGGATAAATATTTGAAGGTCATTTTTCCTCACCTTTGTTGTTATGTGTTTAATACTCACATTTCTTCGGTTTCTTCCACTATGCAATACTGTGCCATTAATTAATGAAAAAATTAGAGAAATTGTGGCCCTAGTGTCTGAATTAAATTAATACATTTTTTTGTGTAAATAATTATTTCTTTGGCAAATTAGTAGGTTTGCGTTATTAGTGAATTGGCTATTTTGTTAATTTATCAACTTCAATCCCGATTGTTACAAACCATATATGCTATTAAGTACTATTAAGTAAAGGCATCCATAGGACTTCATAAGATGCACACCTAACACGAGCATATTAGGCTTGAAGTACATATAATGTGCACAAGTGTATTTTTATTTCAACCTTGTTTACGAGAATAAGATTATCAAAGATCAAACTTTAGAGCACCAAGTCATAAATGCTTCGTAACCAGGTCATATCATCTCACATAAGGATAGGCTATTTGATAAAGGCATTCCTGACCTATATTAATGAACTTGCTTTTCCTAACGAATAATTATCTGGCTTTTTTACGTGATTCAACTGGAACTATGAACAATTTTGTTATAAGCTGGATATATGTACTTCTCTGTTATGTGAGGTACTACCTTTTGCATCTTTAGCTTTATTATGATGTTATTTTTTGTCATTGTTTAAAATTTTCATCAACTATGCCAATATTTTGCTGACTCTTGGATTTTGCCCTTCAGGAACTCGTGCAGCTACCAACAGTTTCTGAATCAATTGAAGTATGGGACTTTCTGAGTGTTGACTCTCAGGTCTGGTTTCCAGCAGTTCTTTCTCTTCAGCAGGATTTTGTTTTTTCAATTATCTAACTTATCTCTTAATATATATATAATACCGCAGACATACATATTCACAAATTCATTTTCAATCACAGAAACGTTACCAGGTGATTCATGGTTGATGAAAATTATTAATATATATGATTTTTTTTACTCCTTCCTGTTGACATGTATTGCATTACTGTGTTTATGGAACTGTTCTAGTTGGACTCCATGCTAAGCCATCTGAGAAGACTAAAAGCTCTTCCAACTTCGCTGCACCTGCAAGTGACGTTTTTGCCACTCGAAGAGAAAATTATAGTGCTGACAGCAAAGAGGCTATTCTGCAAACAAGAAATAATGCTCCGGTTGATGGATTGAAATCAAAAGCAAATGGTGTGCCTCTTTCTCTACCAAAAAGGAATGCTCAGGAACCTATAAAGCCAGTTGACAAGTCTGGAAGCAATGCAGATATTATTCCATCAAAGACCATTTCTTCTCTCAATAACGTGCAGAAGACGGTGAAAAGAGATGGTTCAGAGGTGTCTGATGTGCAGCATGATACTTCTGATGGTTTTCCAACAGAGGTTATGTAAACAAAATCTGAATCTTTGGTTCTAGATTTACTTTTATTGCCTAATTTTAGGTGTAGATGAGCAATATAATATTTTGTTTTTCTTCTCATTGTATTAGTTAAAAGGGACATTCTTGTATTGGGTTGTTAATGTTGTTCTTAGATTATCATATGAATGTTGGCTTCTTCATTCTGAATCAATATACTTTTTACATGCAGTGGGTACCACCAAATTTGAGTGTACCAATATTGGATCTGGTTGATGTTATCTTCCAGCTTCAAGATGGCGGATGGATTAGGTAATTCGCAAAATCTTAGCTATTTTACCTTGAACATGTGATGTTTGATTTAAGTTCCGTTTGTTATGCTCATATATGCTTAAACATTTTCTGTGTGTACATTACAGGCGGAAGGCATTTTGGGTTGCTAAGCAAGTCTTACAACTAGGAATGGGTGATGCCTTTGATGATTGGTTGATAGAGAAAATCCAGCTTCTCCGAAAGGGATCAGTGGTTGCTTCTGGAGTCAGCCGAGTTGAACAGGTAATCTTCCAACCAGTTTGTTTTTCCCAACATATGTGAGGTTCTGCAAGCTATCCTAGTCATTTACATTTCTTTCAGTTTGTTGAAATACATGTTTCTGTTATGCATGATATAACCCTGATAGTCTTTCCGGAAATAAGAATTCAAATTTGTATGACGGGTAAATACTATGTGTCTCTGTACAACAATTAGAATAGTGTATGTACTGATGAGGTATTTTGGTTTCAACTGTAATAGATACTTTGGCCTGATGGAATATTCTTAACCAAGCACCCAAATAGACGACCACCACCATCTCCTGCTAAAACATCTGAGAGTTCACCTCCTGGCCAAAAACCTGCAGAAGTATCTCCGAGGATTACTGATGAGCAGCAAAAGGAGGCAGATCGACGTGCAAAGTTTGTATATGAGCTTATGATTGGTAATACCCGCTATACCATTCTCATTTGTCTTCATCATAGATATAATAATACTTCTGTCCATAATTCTATCAAAAAATGAAAGTCTTACTCCTGCCTTTTCTCTGCAGATCATGCACCACCAGCAATTGTAGGTCTTGTAGGTCGGAAGGAGTATGTACAGTGTGTTAGGGATCTATATTTTTTTCTTCAGGTAATGTCTGTCTAATATGTTAACGTTGTTCAAAGAAGCTTAATTGTGTTCACCTATTGATCATCCGGTGTGATGTGTCTACGCGATAATTGTTAGACCCTGTGCAAGAATCTGTGCAATATTTTGCTGTTTTGGGTGCATGACACATTATTTTGTGCAGTCATCTGTGTGCTTGAAGCAGCTGGCTTTTGACCTCCTTGAGCTGCTCCTGTTGCAAGCATTTCCAGAACTAGATGATGTATTCAAGAAAGTGCATGAAGAAAAGCATAGATTTGGGGAATTCATATCACCAAAGTGAATAGTATAATTTGGCATGAGGTCCGGAGACACAATTGTACATGGAGATATTATGCTTGTGCCTTGTTCTTTTCTTTTATTCTCCTGAAAAAAAGAAAAAAAAAAGGGTGAATTTTCTGGTGACCCTATTTGTCTTTGCAACCCCATCATCTATCTTTTTCTGCAAGTTGATGAGTTGAAGGCAATTTTCCCGTTCATAACTTCGGTTTTGTAATTAGTATTGGCGTCTTGAGGAAACAAAACTGTAAATTTTGAGAATAATGCAATCATTGTAAGGCTTTTTTTTCTTTCGGGCTTGAAATTTCTCAACGCAAGCTGCTGTCTGGTGACCGATGACAGGTATAAAGCACTTACACAGAAGATATAGCAGCATAGTTTAGTTATTATCTTCCCTCTCTATTGGTCACTCAGCTAAATACAATTATCTCTAATTCTCTATATTTATTACTTTTATAATAGGTGACCTGTTTAATTAGGGGTTTCCATGGCCCGTACTGAACAGGATTTAGTTAGTTCGGTTAATTCTAATACTTTATCAGGCCAATTTTAAAGATTCATTGCGACCCTAAACCAATCTGACTAATCTGATTTGTAAGTAGTTATAGAATTTCATAAGTTTTATATAACATCATTAAAATGTTACTTTTAAAGATTAAAATTTAATAAATATTATATAACGTTTATATCAAAATAAATTATTTTAAAATAAAAATAAAGTTATATAATATAAAAATATAACATTTTACTATTAAAAAACATAACTTCACCCAACCTAAAAATAATTTGAGTCAATTCGACAAAATCTTTTGGTTCCAGACTCTTGAATGCCCTATATTCAATACTGTAATTAAAAAAAAATTTCTTTAAAAATAGAGTAAACTACATTTACTTGGTAATATTACATACAACAGTTTATTGTTTGGGACTAAAATCTAAGTATATCTACCAAGAACATACCAAAGCCTAAACTCATTTATCAGTCCTTTTTTCTCTATGTAATACGATTGGATTTCATATATTAACTTGGTTGCTGTGCATTTGGACTTAAGTTTCTAACTTTCTATGCCTAGTGGCCTGAGCTTGTTACAACGAGGTTCTCATTTCTTATATTAATGCCTATGTTGGCTGCTTTAACTAGAGAAAAAACAAGTCAAGCAAAGTAACTAGTGCAGAGGAAAAATATTAGCAGCATAATAAAACTTCGAGACACATAGCTCCACCTGAAATAATTCAATTACACAAATATGCAAAGACATAACTACAAAATCTAATTATAGATTAGCCACATTCAACATCATTAGAGAATTTACATTATATGAATCCGCATTGAATCAATCAGTAAACTGATCAACACAGTGGAAAAGCGAGGCCTGTGGGAGAAACTACAATGCATGTGTAAGATCAAAGCAGATAAATCAACACAGCTTCACCATACTTCAGAGCAAAAATTTAGATGTAAAAAACTCTCATTAAACAAACAAAAAGTCTTACAGTATTGATATGTTGAAGAATTATAAAGGTAGAAGGAAATCAAAATTGATAAGTAATGTCTCAATGAACTTTGCCTCAATATATAAAATTATTGCAATCCTATAAATTGAGTAAAAGAAACAATCTTTGAAAGCCTTAGGCAGTAGCAGCAGCTCCCCTCTTCCTTGGTGCAGCTTCTGTGCCTGATCATAAGTAATAACAATAACCTTTAGAGTCACACATAAAATACAGTTTAATAAATACTAATAGCATGTCATAATTCCTCCCAAACTAATAATCATAATCATCAATGACAATAATAATGAACTGTTTAATGGAACAATAAAAATGGGAATTTAACAAACAAAAGAAAATGAGTACCTTCTCTGAAGCCACTCTTGAACCTGCGAGGGACGTGGCGCAAGTACCTCATCCTACCGGTTCCGGTGGTCTTTCTCCTAATGGCCTTCACACTCCAGTTATCTAAATCCCAAAATTTTAATTATTACAATTACAATATAAGTTGCAGACAAAAAAATTGAATTTTTATTTTAAAAAAAAAAAGTTGATACATTTTCTCTTGCGGGCAGCAGGGAAGGCGCAAGCGGAGCAGCGACTCTTCTGGAGATGGAAGCTGCGGCGGCCGCACCTCACACAGAGCGTGTGAGTCTTGTTCCTTCTCTTTCCGAAGCTCCCTGTTCCCTTCCCCTGCACTCACTCATTCAATTTTCCATTCAGATCCAAATTCACATATAGAGAGAGAGAGAGAGAAAGAGAGAGAGAGAAGAGAGTTACCATTGAAGCAGATGCAGAAGAAACCCTAACCCTAGAATGTGGCTGGAAGAGAAACGGCGAAAAGAAAGGTTGTTTCTTATATTAATATATGCGAGTTGACGATGACGACAATGAAGTGAATACTGCGAAATACAGTGTCAGTGTTGGTTAGTTTGGCATCAATTTTAGGGTTGAGGGTATTATGGTAACTATACACATGGTTCATATTGTCCATGGGCTTTTCTATGGGCTGGCGCTTCATCTGGCCCAACTCATTAAAAAAACTATAAAAAAATAAATATAAAAAGAAAAAAAGATAAGAATGCAAACAATAAAAAAAAAAAATATAATAAAAATAAAAAATAAATATAAAAAAAAGAAATAAGAAAAATAATAAGAAAAATAAAAAAAAAATAAGTGAAAAAATGATAAAAGAAAAATGAATAAAATATAATAATAAAATGAATAAAAAAATAAATAAAAAAAATAAAATAAAAAAATAAACTGAAAAAATATATAAATGAAAATAAAATTAAAATGAATTAAAAACTTAAAAAAAAAATATAAAAAAAATAATGAATATAAAAATAATAAAATTATAAAATAAATAAATGATGAAAAATAAAAAATTAAAAATTAATAAAATATAAAATGAAAAATAACTAATAAATGAAATATGAATAAAAAATGAAATGAATAAAATGAAAAAAAAAAATGAATAAATAAAAATGAATAAAATGAAATAAAAATATAAAATAATTAAATACAAATGAAAAAAAATGAATAAAAATAAAAAATGAAAAAAATGAATAAAAATTAAAATGAAATGTAAATAAAAAAATAAAATAAATATAAAAAATAATAAAAAAAAATGAAAAATACAAAAATAAATAAAATGAAATAATAAAATAAAATGAATAAAATAAAAATAAATAAATAAAAAAATAAAAAATAAAATGAAAAAATAAAAAAAAAATAATAGGAAAAAAAATAAAAAAATGAAAAATAAAATAATGAAAAAATAAAAATTAAATAAAAAATATAAAATAATAAAAATAAAATAATAAAAAATAGAAATAAAAATAAATAATAAAAAAATAAGAAACTTAACTCAACTGCTATTTGGTAAAAAAATTGCTAACTACACTATTATTGAAAAAAATAACAATTAACAATAATACCTATATCTATAAATAATATGATAAAAGACTTATAGAAATGAGCTTAGATATAGACATTACAAGTATTATCAGTTATCATCGAGAGTAAATTATTATTTTGTCTCCTAAAAAATTTAAATTTTAATAAAATATTCTTAAAAAAAGGGTAAAGTATACTTTTTGTTCCTGAAGTTTGACAAAAGTTTTAAAAATATCTCTAAGTTTTATTTTGTTTCAATTTTGTCCAAAAGTTTTCGATTTGCATCAAATATACTCCTGACAGCTAATTTTTCAAAAAATTTAAGATCAATTCAACAACAATATCATAAGAACAACCCTCAACACAAGCAAATCAAGCATAATTTTCATGTATTATTGTTAGATTAGTCTTAAATTTTTTGAAAATTTAGCCGTTTAGGATATATTTGATGCAAATCGAAAACTTTTGGGACAAAATTGAAACAAAATAAAACTTAAAGATATTTTTAAAATTTTTGCCAAATTTCAGGGACAAAAAATATACTTTACCCTTAAAAAAATTATATTTTGACTCTCTAATGATAATCTCAGGTTGACAGAGTACACATTTTTTTCATAAATAGCAACTGATTTATATATTTGATTCAACTTTTTGTATGATTGAGAAAACACACACAAAAAATCAAGTAAAAGGTTAATCTTTAGAACTTTTTTCAATTTGTTTTTTAAATTTTCGCTATTCAAGTAAAAGAATTACCAAAAATTTCACTTACTGTAAAATCATTAAATTTAAAACATAAAAAAAAGATTTTTTTTTTTTACGCAGATTTGCAAAATATATATCTCATCAAAATCTGATTATTTATAATAATGATAAAATCACAAAATCTTTTGAGCTTGAAATCATTTTATCAAAAATTGAATCTTTTGAGCTCAAAATGGTAGTTTACTCTCTCGTTAAAATTCGTATCATAAAAACCTATATAGTGAAAGATGTCATACAAACCCAATGATGGAAAATGTTGTATTTATAATTAATTATTCTATATTCAATTTTTTTGTTTTGAGTTTAACTATCATAGATAAAATATTTCTAAAAGGAGAGAGAAATAAATTATGGTATTATGAGAGGTTATGAAAGTATGTAACACTTAATATTTATGAAAAGTTAACAAAACTATATATTAGTGAGTTTAATAACTACTATAACAAAATAACAATTAAATATTTAAATTAGTGAAACCTAATAGTATATATGGAAGGTCATAACATGAAGTTTGGAACCGCATGGCATGTATGAAAAGTTAGCGATGGTACACACCCGAATAAGAATAAGAACAATTTACATCTTCATTTACTTTTCATAAATATTAAATCATCCCTAGCTTTTATTTATTTAATTCTTATTGTTATCAAATTAAATAACTTTACTTTTGCATATATTTTATATAATGTGATAACATAATATAGAAAGAATCAAGTAAAAAAATGTCTAGTTAATTTTCTTAACAAAACCACCTTTTAAAGTCGCATACATAGAGATCAAGAATTATTCCCACTTTGCTTATTAAAAAGATGGCTAAGTCAATAACTCTAGCAAAGATTTCCTTACTTTTCCTTTCGATTTCTGGTTCATCATCCTTCATATCTCATACCTTTTTTTTTCTGTGGAGTATATATTCATGTTTTTGTTCTATTATTCATTGAAAACTTAATATATTATTCTAATTAAATCTAGCATATTGATCTTCTTTAACACTATGTTACGTTGTTGCATTATTTTGCAGTTGTTTCAAGGAGAAATGAAGTGGCTGAAGCAAAGACGTGTGTAGAAGTGTTGATTGAATCACATTGCATAATATCCAATGAACCTTGCATAAAGATATGCTTGGATCAATTTGGCCCCAAATCCTCTGGTCATTGTAGTTTCCCTCTTTGTGTATGCTCCTATGAATGTACTGAATATGATTAATTACTAGAATATACCTTAATTATGCCTACAACTATGCATTTGCAATTATGAATGGAGATGATAAGATATTTTCAAATAATTTTGATTGAAAGTGTTTGGGAGTAATGAAATTCTATCGAAGAAATTAAATAATAATTGCAAGTGGAATCTGAGTGGTTTTCTTTTCGTGTGTATCTGTGTGTACTTTGCATAATTCTTAGATATTATTTATAAACATTAGAGTACATATAAGAACTATTTAACATAAATACTAAATTTAGCATAATTTTTTTTGAAAGGTAAATAATAATAGAATAAATGAATAAAAATACACATAAAATTTTTTTGAGATTATAAAAAAACACACAACATAATTGAAATTTTGTGAATTATATGGTAAAGATGTAAGTTTAAATATCTTTCTTTTTATACGATGAAAGAGAGATTGAAAATATTAGGACCCACATTTTGAACATTAATAAAATAATAAAAAATAAGGTTTGGACAACTCCCAATCCTAGGTTACACACCTACACACATGATATCCTCCTTTTTTTGCTCAAATTTGCACTACATAAGGTTTGAACCCAAGACCTCTTTATAAAAAGGAGGAACTAATGCCACTTGAGCTAAGGCTCGTTGGCGGTGGAGTGTTTTTAATGTGCCTTAAATTGATCAAACTCTAATTTTACAATATTCTTTAGAAGTGCCAATAAAGATGAGAGATTAAAGTCATGTCTAAGTTTAAAGTTGGAAGAAAGTACTTTTATGGGAGAACAGCTTAAGTGACACTGGTGAATCATCAGCTGGAGCTACGTCAAAGAGAAAGAAGAAGAAGAAAAAAAAAAAAACTCTTTCAATGATAGCAAATGCTACCATAATATTGAGGTGCTCTTGTTAAAGTCGCAAATAGTGAGGAATTCAGAAAGATTATTTTTTTCGATTTCCTTTGTAAAAGGTATGTGTAAACTGAATTTGGTTTCAAACTATATATCTATTAGTAATCTTCTTTAATACTCTTGTCATGTTTTGTTCATCATCATCGAAGCAGAAACTTAAGCTAAGATGCTAGTATTTTGTCTATGTTGATGAAGTAAAAAATGAGTATAGAGACAAAAGCTATTTTGAATGCTAACTTATAATAGGACACAATACTATTTCAAGCGAGGGAATAGACTCATATGATGCAAGTATAAAAGTGATATTGGACCTGAATATACGCTAGGGTGAGAGTTGAAATTAGCAAGCTTAGAAAGTCGATAATTAAGATTGTATGGATAATTTTCACATCAAATACTCTTAATAATGATAAAGAGTGTCACTCTTTATTGGCCATATACACTAAACTAACGGAAACATTAGTTTTGTACTTTTGTTCATGATTAGTCATCTTTAATGTATACATTAACTTTAGATTCTGTTTATTTTTATTTTTAGTATAAGAAATTATTAGAATACCGACCAATTTTAATGATCACTAAAATTGATTGCTAAATTGATTAGTATTTTGTGTCTAAAAATTTTTCAGGAGTAATTTATCTATTTACTCATGATGATATGCCTAATTGTTAGAGAAATCCAAAGACACTAAAATGAATCAAATTACAAATGAAATAAATTATCGTTTATACTTATAAAATAAATTTATTTATAAAAACATAATTTTAATGTGATAACAGTAAAAAATAAGCTCCAATACATAATACTATTCCAATAATAATAAAATTATTCAAATTTTTTTAATTATTCTCTTTATTCAGTCTAATCTAACATAAAAATGTACCAAGTCTTAAATGTCAAAATACTATAAAAGATTTTAGAATAAACATTATAAGTCTTATAAATTATCATCAAGAGTAAACTAAATTGTGTGAAGGAAGTTGCTACGGGGATAATAGGGTGAAGAATGAAAAGAGTGAATTCTTTTAAGTGAAGGATGTGGTAATGTTGAACTGTGTGAATGGAGAGGATGTGGACACGATAAATGATGTGATGGTGGTTGGTGGAGTAGGTCACCAAGCTAAATAGTGTGAAGGTTGAGTTTTAATTTGATCAAATAGGTAATGAATCAAAGTTATAAGGAAGAGAAATATTATGTGTGTGTGGGTTAAGGTTACTGATTGGGTTAAAATTTTTGTGAAGGAGAAGGACATTTTATTGAAGACAATATTTTTGAAAATTGAAAATATTTTTGGCAACCAAAAGAAAAATATTTGATGCAAAAAATAAATAATGTATTGATAGGTGTTATGTTAATTTTGAGAATAAATTAAAATGAAAAAAAAAAAAATATATATATATATATATAATAACAATAATAATGATTAATAGATATATATTAAGTATAAAAAAATAGATAAAAGTACATAAAGAGTATAGATAATAAAAATTTATATTTTATAATATAAAAAAATTAAAAATTTATATTTTATAATATTTTTTTTTCTTTCTCACTATTTTTACTTTTTTTTTTTTTTTCATTAATCAGTGTCTCTTCATGATTATGGGTCTCTTTATAAGTGGAGTTGCTCATGCGTCAAGCAAATAGAATCTATTATTTCTGTTATTATATAACTGTGCAGGAGATTTTGGTTTTGATAAGATGTTAAGTGATTTGGAAGTAATAATATGAGGATGAGATGTAAGGTGAGAAGGATCAAGAAAGACGGAAAGAGTTAAATCAAGACAGGGAAGAGTTAATGTCCGATTTCTACTTTCTAGTTTTAGCCAAGTGGTATTAATGATTTTTTAATGGTTCTGATTTTATATCTTTTTATTTTTAAATTGATAATTATGTTATTTTCTTTTATATATATAAAATTTAATTATTCTTAATAATTTTAATGTTAAAAAGATCTTTTAATATAATTAAATTTACCAAATAACTTTTTAGAGTAATTTTTTTAAATAAAATAATTTTTTATATTAATTTAAAATATATTTTATTTTCATTTTGTGCAAGCAACCAACTTCGAAGGGTATTACCCCTTATATACTATGTACTCCTTATGTACTCCTATTATATAAAAAATATTTGTTAAGTTATTATTCATATATATTCCTTATGTATTTCCACTGTATAAAAAAAATTACAAATAAAAAAATAATCTAGGTAATAAGGGGCTCTTCTGAAGAAAAAGAGTTCTATCCGGAATCCTCTTCCAACGAACAGGATAACGAGCAAGACGATAAGTCATATGAGGATCCAAAAAGACGGAGAGAGTTATTAAATCAAGACAGGAAAGAGCTTGATCTCCAACTTCCAGACCTGTTAATGTCTGATTCATTATTTCTGATTTTAGCCAAGTGGAGTAACCCCACTGTTGTTGATAGTGAGATTTTGATTCCGGAAAGAAATTGACAGATGTTCCGGTTCCATTTATTGGAATCAATGTCCATGACTTTCCAGATTTTGAGACACACTCTTACAGCATCATCTGATTGCACCTCCGTGCAGAGTGCTCTTACGAGGATCGCGTTGTGTTGAACATTATGACTATATTGATATTTCTCTGCTGTTGACTGTTATCATGATACAAAGAGTTTAGAAAAGAAACGAAGAATTATTTAGAAAAATATTATTTTTGTTATTCATATTTTTCATTTGTGATTACAAAGTTTTTACTTATATATAGATCAAGAGTACGCTAAGAGTACACTCGTTATAAAATAATATCCTAATAAATTACATTGATTTTTACAGATTTAAGCAAAGTGATTATGCTGATGCCAAATTAATTGTCACACTTCAAACTATGACAAGGTAATTGTTTTAAATATAACTATGTAATTCCTTTTTTTGTTAAACAAAATTTTGGCTGTTGTCCATGATTTTTTTTTAAACTTCAATTTCTGTAGAAACTTTTTTTTCTTTTGGTTTAAAAATATTTCAAGAGTTTAGCTAAAAAGTATATTAAGGGTAGTTGTTACATTTTCAAGTACTAAAACTTAATTTTATTTTAATAAATGTATTACAAACTTTAACGCTCTATTTGTCCATAAAGATTATTTTTTTCTGTCATCACCTTAACATTTAATATAACAAATTAATTGTGGGATCAGAATCAATCTTCTTGAGTTGTTTTTGTATTAAAATCTGAATAAATATGATAAATTACATGAACTATATACAAATGACATGAGATCCACAAAATTTATTAAATATTTTTTGTATTTTGGTTAACTTCAATAAATAAGTTAAACCATATAATTTGAAACTTCTTGAATTTGAAATTTGATCTTAGTAAGCTATTATGACTGGAGCTGCTGCAGTAGCACTAGAAGTCTTTTTTTTTTAAGGTGGTTATTAATGTGTTGATGTCCAAGAGGTAAATACATGATTTTTGTTCTACAATGTTGCTAATTTATTAAGGTTGTTATTATTTTGAAAATCTAAAAGTTTCTCCAATAATTTCTCTTGTACTAATCTAAAAATTCTTATTTTTTTTAAATTATAAAAAAACAATAACGAACTTGCATATCAAGTTAAAGAGAAAAAACAATAAAACCATGACACTACTGAATAAAACAAATAAATAAATAAAAAGGGAAAAAGAATCAAGTCAATCAATAAGAGCATGAATGGGCATACCTTAAATTCCACAGCTCAAAATGAACCTTCACCCGTAATTTGAAACGTTGGGGTTCTGGACCTAGTAATTGAATCTGTGAGCAACTTCAAGTAATTGGCCATGAGCCTCTTCCAATGCCCTTGCTGATCAAACTTGCACCTTCATTTTTCAGTTCATTCTCAAATCATTAAATTGCACAATCTTCTTGGAGTTTAATTTAAAAGTATTGAAACTTGTTTTGGTGCAATGATACTTGTTCCGTGTCTAAATAAGTATAGATCAAAAGCAAGAAGAACAGAGTTTACTCCAATAATCAATGTCACAAAATTGTTTTCCTATGTCCACAGGGAAAGGTTTAAATTAAAGCGAATTAAAAAAATATATCCATCTCATGACAGAGATTATATGAGAGAAGCAAAACAGTACATTTATTATTTGTATAAAAAAAATAAAAATACATAAAAGAGTGATATTTTAGCACTCATATTACAATTAAAAAAAAAAATAGTTAGTCACTTGTATAGTTGTATAGGAACCAAGTGAGAGAATGTACCACACCAACTTAAAAATCTTAAGGCACTAAATACATGAATATCTCATCCCATAAACTCTTATACCTTATTTCATCCAATATAAGACTAAATATCCCTCAGACTTGCTACTTAACAATACTCATCCAATAAAGAAAGCAAAACTGAATGGTGAATTATATTTTGAGACGAAATTGAAGAATACTACAAACTAAATCAAGAAGTTATAATTATTTGTTAAAAAGATAGTTGAAGACTACCCTTTTCCTGATAAAGCTTTGATGCAAATATTTCGTGAGTCGACTTAGGAAATATATTGCAAGCAAACAATATTGAATATAATGCATGGCACAATTAAGATAAATCTAGTGCCTTGTAAGATCTCAATAAAATGGCTATTTCTTGCAATTGCAACCATGAAACTCAGAACAATAAACAATTGTGAATGATAAATAATTAACCCAGAGAGAGAGAGAGAGAGAGTGAATGAAGAAACTTCTTCATATCAAGCTCCATCAATCACCAAACCCAACAGCAACACAGATTACAATTTAACTAAGCCAGTTAATACCCCTTTTTTTTCAATTTCAAAACAGCAACCTTATGGTGCAACCTTTGGGACAACACCCCAACCTTCCTGCACGATACAAAGAAAGCATTCGACATCACATGTAATCACCAATAACAACAACATAATACTGTGATAACAGCATATAACATTAAAGTTGTAGAGCCTTCAAAAAGTAAAAACACCTAATGAAAACAACCCAAAGCATATGAAAGCAAGGCAGCAAAACAAATCCCCTTGCAACAATAAGATCAGAACAGAATTCAAGTCAAAATACCTTTTTTCAACAACACCTGATTTGAAAAGAGGGGCAGAACGCATATGAAGAAATTGAAAATATCAGAAGAAAAGTGTTGAGAAGCAATGAATAAAAAATACAGAAGTAAAGGATAGAATGCCACATCAGCATTCCAATACTGGATTTTAAGATACTATAGATAGAAGATAGATATAGATATAGATATAGACAGACTATATATATATATATATATATATGAAGATAAGAGAGAATGAATGATTTTGAATTTAAAATTCAAAAATTCCTGTCTAATATCCGATATAATATGTACATCAAATCCAGTAATAGTCAAATATAACACTTGTCCACAGAATACATAATCTCAATTTGCAGCCTCTCGATTTGCAGCCTCAATCTTTCTGTTGGTCAATCTGACAATGTCAGCAGCAGAAGTATCAACATAATCATAACATTCAACAAAGCGTGATCCTTGGAAGAGCACCGTGCTTGGAAGAACACTCGGAAGTGCAATCCGGTAATCATTAGTGATTTTCTTGATGGCTGACTGACCTTTACTCCCAAAAATGGAACATCTACTAATTTCTTGGTCATCTTAGACTTGGTTTGGTTAAACTTTTATTTTTTAAAAATAGCTTGTGAAAACTGTCTTTTAAAAGACTAACTTTTTAGCTGCAGCACTTGTATTTGGTAAAATTAAATTAAAAATGACTTTTAATAAATACAAATACCACAATTGTATTTGGTAAAACAACTTTTAAAACTTATAAATATTATAATAAACATGTTATAAATAACATATTTATAACGAACAATAATTTATTTTTTTAAATTCTTTAAAATTTTATATAATATTTTAAAATAAAATAATTTTAAAATAAAAAATTCATAATAAACATAAATATAATAAATAAACTCTTATTTTTTAAATTTAAAATTTTATATAAGTATCATAAAAATTTATTTTATCCTAACATCATCACTAAAAATACTAAATTACTTAACTCAAATTTTAGAGACTAATAGTTTAAATATTTATTTGATTGTACTAATATAAATAGAGTTATCATTAGTGAATAATAAAATTTGTATGTAATTCAATGTTAGTATTGTATACGTCCATTACCCACCTATATATATTGGCTTACCTTTACAAATCACAAAAAATAGGACATATATTTCAAATAAACTACTCTTATGATTATATATCTATATTTACATATGTATATACATGTTATTATAATTTTGACTAATGTTCCTACAAAAAAAATTTTATGATTGGTTTTCAAAAACTAAGTCAACCTCTTCACATTTCAAAAAAAAGATAAAAAACAAATAAACATAATAGATCTACTAAAAAATACAAAAACAACGCACAAAAAAATAATATAAATAGATAGAAGTTCATACATAATATGTGATAGAGATGTATTTGTGTTGAAATTTGTGAAGATTAGGTTAAAAAATAAAAAATATATGAAGACCTTGTTAGAATTTGTGAAGGTTGTTGAAATTTGTGAAGATTAGGTTGAAAAATAAAAAATATATGAAGACCTGGTTAGAATTTGTGAAGGTTAGGATGAGAAGTTAGAAACATATGAAGATTTCAATGGCAATATGATGAGGAGTGTTAGGGGCCATTAACTTTTGTGATTTGTAGCCATCAAATAGCCATCAATGATAATTTTAATGGTGTTAAATTGGTGTGAAATTTCATCCAATGGCTCACTTTTTTTTGCTGGTTACATGCTGGCCAAAATTTAATAAAATTGCTCACCCCTAAACTTTTCCCAATATAATAACAAAAAAATATATGCGGGAAAAATAATTACAAAAGATTAAACATGATTCAATCGCCAGAGCTACTGTTAGCTAGGGTCTTTTTTAGGGGGAAAAGCTTTCTTTGAGCCCGAGCTTCATTTTTCTGTTCACACGGGGCTCTTTTAGATTTATTCTCGTTTGTCTTGAGGTATTGAGACAGAGAGACTGAGACTCAGTATTATGTTTGTTGGTTTAGAGACTGGTACTAAAATTTCTGTCTCTATCCTTAGAATTTCAATATTTCAGTACCTCCAAAAAAGTAGGGACACAAGGGATTAAAATTTTTTAAAGATGGAGACTGAAACTTTAATAACATTCTATATCTAAAATATCCTCATTTCAATTAATTAATTCCAGTTTTATCTTTTATACAAATTAAATTAGAATTTCATTCTTATTTTAATTTCTGTCTCCTACTTTATACCAAACAGATTACTGAGATTTATTTTAATCCCTATGTGTTAGTATTTGTCTTTCGGTCTCTGTTTCTCCACTGTCATGATTCAGTTCAAAACGGTTTTTTTTTTTTTACTTTCTTTTTTTATAAAATAAAATCGCATAAAAGATCAAGAAGCTTCTTGATCACCACGATCACAGAGAACACTAGAAGTTGAAAAACACAAAGAAATGCACTGATCACATGCTACACGTAAGGAAAGAGACTTGAAAAGTCGTTACCTTAATTTGTTGTGTGGCAAAAGAATGTGTTGAAATGCAGTGACAGAGAGACCAGAAAATGTGAAAGTGAAGTGTTAATAAAATAAATAAATCTTCTATCTATCCGTCTATCTATCATCTATTCTATCTTATTTTTATTATATAAAAATTGATAGGAATTTCTTATACAATAAATTTAAGTCATGTATTTATCTTTTAATAATATCACATCAATAACTTTAATAATTTGACAAAATTTAAAAATCAACCAATTATTTTTTAGCAAAATTTTTTGAAAAAATTCTTATTTATTATTAAATATATTTAAATATATCATAATTAAAAAATTAATATATTATATTTTCAGTGTTTCTTATTTTTATTCATTTTTTTAATTTTTTTAATTATTTACAAGACAAAAAATATCATAGAAAGATAAAATATGATAATTAAAGCAAACAGAAACAACAAATAAAAATATAATTTTATACAATTTTAATATAAAAGGTCTGTATCTTTTTTAAAAATAAATGAATTCAATTTTTTTAATTAATAAATTATATTTTAATTTATATTATTTTTAATTAAATAATTATATAACATTATATTTTTAATTTTAATATAAATAATTCAAATTTAACATCAATCTCTAAATAATATAACACTTATTAAAATAATTATATAGTATAATTAATTTACTTTTTCAAGCATAGTGCAAGTCTCACTCAAATAAATATAAAATGTCGATGATTTATATACTTATGGGACGTTATATACTTAACGGACGTTATATACCTATATTATATTCATATGTTTATTTATTTATTTTGATATTTTAGGTTTGTTTCTATTTATATCATTGTCTAAGGTGTGATGCCACTCGCTGGCTATATCGCTATCTGATAATCATATATATGGGTTTTAGATTGATTTATTGGTATTTAGGAATTTGAATCTTCTAAAAAAAGTTGTACAATGCAAAAATGAAGAATTAGTTTCATTTAAATGAGTAATTATTAGTTTATTACTATGTGTAGTTCAATTAAAATAATTGTTTTTAAATTCATTCTCCAATAGTTAATGTTAAATGTAATAAATCTACCCAATATTAGCTTTGTATATATATCTGTGTGGTCCAACATGATGTATATTATTTAGACGTGTGGCAGCACTTGATGATGAGAACATGAACTCTGAGTCGGATCAGCAAATCAACTCAATGGAAGGCCCAATTGAAAACCCAGCTGATGTACCTGCTGAAGTGGGGCGAGAAGCAGCAAATCCAATTAGAAATAGGAGGGTGAAAAAGGCTCCATATTGGGCCAGAGACTATCAAATGGGGAAGTGAGTGTAGGTGCACAATAGAAGTGGGATGGAGAGTTAATTAGAACACCAAGAGAATATAGTGGGAGGAGGGATAGTGGGAGGAGGAGAGAAAAGGATTAAGTCTGTTAAGGGTGGAGTTTATTCTCCCTGAACTCAAAGGCAGGGAATTGTGACGTATATCTACATTTCAGAATTAATAAACCATTCTTCTTCTCTTTTAATCAAATTTAACACCGATTCTTCTTTACTGTTATATTCTTGTGCAACACTTGAGGTATTATATGGTATCTAATTCTAAGAGGCAGAGGGATGAAAATTTGGCCGAGATTTGCATGTGCTTGCTTACATTTGCACATGCATCTTCATTCTGTTGCATGAAATGGGTACTGTGTGCAGCATAGTTAAAGATTGACTATAGTGTCTTAAAATTTATTATTGTAAAGTTGTGAAAGATAAACTAATATATAACCGGAAAAAAAAAATCTGTATCTTTTGATTATTGTAAGAAAATAAATCTTAATAAAAAGATAAATCCCAACAAACATAACTTTAGATATATCAGTTAAGTTATAATCTATCAGGCACAAGTGAAAAATAATATAATATCATCAAATATTCAAAAGGATTGCATATGTACTTGTATAATCATATCCAAAATTTTCCAATCACACAATTCCCACCAAAAAATAGTAATTATCTATTTATCTCAACCAGAAGATACATGTTTAAATTTGGTAATAGATTAGCTATACAAAATTCTGTAAATAAAAAAAAATACAAAATTACATTTATTTTTATTCCCCATTTCTTTTCTTGTAAGAATACAAGTTACACGCCAATGAGATATAGCTCAAATAGCATAGTCTCTCCATACTCAATTAAGAGGTCGCGGATTCGAGTCTCCTGTCTTTGGCAGAAAAAAAGAAAAAAAGAATACAAGTTACACTTTTGACAAGGGTGACTTTGAATAACTATTGCCAAGAGAGAATCAAGATATAGAGCATGCATTAATCTTCAATTTACTATAACTGTGCAATTCAGATCACAAGTTCTACTAGATACTAAGCTTTCTTACAGCTCAGTTAGCCACTATTTATGAACTCATCCTTTGAATCTGTAAACATGAATAACAAAAGTAAGAATTCCAAAATGGCACAATAAAAGAAGTGATATTTTGTACTAAAATACTCCATCCATTCCCTACTAAGATTCATTTTGACTTTTCTGTTACATTCATAAATCTACCAATCTAGATATATTGTATCAAGTGTATCAATATATGAATGTACTAAAAAAGTCAGAACAACCATCAATATAAATGGAAGGAGTATTTTACAACATCTATTACACTTATTTAATCAATGAAGCGTTAAACGAGGATTTCAGTTACATTTCTGATGAATGTTATATACCTTAAGAACAAGTAAGTTGACTTGTTCTCTATACATTTCCTTCAAGTCCACAATATCGGCCCGAAGTTCCTCCAGCTACATACATTCAACTTTTTAGATAAAAAGTTGTAATTCTTTTCTTTGTCAAAATACAAGCAGATACAACAGCTAAGATACAGAAAACTAAGTATGAAACCTCTCTTCCTTTTCTTTTTTTTCTTATAATTTTTTTTTCATTTGCATCATCTTCCTTCAGGGCGCATGTTAATTACTTTTCCTAGTTCTGTTGTGTAAATCAGTGAGAACAAAGTGGTCACCAATTGTTGTATCCAATCTTGACCATCAGTGCATGGTTATAGTTATACGGTCCAGATTTCATGTGACACACTCCCTTTAAACAGAAGAGGATTTAAAAGGAAAAATAGAGAAGTTGCTATACAACCATAACATTGGCCATAGTTAAAAAGCAAAAGCGGAAATTTGTCTAACAATTTTGTTTCAACGAAAAGCAAAAGCCGTAGCTAAAAAGTACCTCTTCATCACATTCGCCCATCAACTTCAACGCAGCAGAGTGCCTCCTCCTCAGTGCATCTAGCTCTGCTTTTACACTAGGTAACATGGATGCCTCTGCGCGCAACTTTTCACACTGCAGCGAGTGTGCACAAATCATGCTTAACAACAACAGTACCAGTAAATTCTAAAAAATAAGCTCAGTACCAGTAGATTCTAAAAAATAAGCTCAAACCAAACCCACCTGTTCCGTCATTTTGACCAATTCCTCAGACAGAGAATCACGAATAGATTCCATTGATGCCTGAAAGTTTTTAGATTGAAAAAATGCCATCAGGATTACTTGTTGGATTTAACAGCTTAATCTAGAATAGGCATTATGACATGTTCGCGACAAAAAGGGAAAATAAAGTGGAGTGGAAGCTTTAGTTTCAAATATTAATTCAAGGAACAAAGGCAATGAATAGTACCAATCATGACATGTATGAAGCAAGTTCGTTCTCTTTCTGACGAAGTGCTGACTCAAAAGCACTGGGTGTCATGCTCCTCATATAGTAAGGACTCATGCCCTCTCCAGAGTTTCTCCTCTCGGAGAAACTCCCATTCTCCCATGCTTCAGAAAGTAGCTTTCTCCCATGCTTGCCAGCGAGCTTGACCTAGAGACTTTCCAAGACAGGTTGCATACATAATAAAGTGTATCATAGAAAAACACCACAGACCAGCAATGTAAACAAGGGTAGAGTGAACAAACCATTCTCAAAGGCAGAATTTTGCTTTGTTTGTCATTCTTTGATCGGATAATTGAGCAGAATGAAGACGAGAAGTCCTATCCAGATCCAACCGAGCTGCCTTTTCTTTCTCTATCTCCTGCTGCAGATATTCTCTTTCCACCAATGCATCCTGTAACTCTTTCTTGTGTTTCTTCCTGAGTTCCCTGATCACTTGCTCAAGCATTCTTACACGACCTTCTTGAGTGTCGGCATCCTCCTTTGAAGCAAGTGTCCTACTTAACTGAGTCTGTTCGGCTCTAAGACATGAAATCTGTAGTTCATTGCAAAAGTAAGTCACAGTTATGTAAGATTACCATTATAGACATAATTTCACTCAATAAATGGGACAAACTGAGCATCAAGAACATTGATTCGGGACAAGGTTTGAGATAAGCGTTCATTCACCCTCACGTTCCTCAGCGGCTTTAGCTTCTGCTTCCTGTGGAGTAAATAGGAAAAGATAAAGTAATAAACAATAATAATATCAAAGGGGATAATTGCACATTTAAACTCAGAAAGTATTTTAAGGACCTCAAGTCTAGAACTGAGATTTCTTTCAAAAGCAGCCCAAGTTTCTGCCTTTCTGGAGTTTACTTCTTGTTATCTGGGTGAATTCTAGCCAAATGCAGATTGCATGCAAATGAAGAAAAAGAAATCTTGAATCACATATGTAACTGTTCATTTACCTGCATGGCTTCGATTTGCCTCAAAAGTTCCCTTGTGGATTCTGGAACTTACATAATCAGTTTCTCGCACCGTCTTTCACTTGCCTAGATAAAACAATAAGCAAATTATTCATACTGCAAAGGCACCAGTTAAGATGCTGCACCTTAAGAAAACCGGGAAAAGCAGCAATCAAAGTTAAACAATTTAAGCACATTAAGAAAGCAAGGGAGTACACCCGGTAGTGCTTTTTAAGATCCTCAATGTCTTTGCGGAACATATCTTCTTTGAATATAGAATTATAAATACAACACTTTTCATGGTTTATTTTGTTGGACAGGATAAATGACTATTTTGACCTAAAAATAATTAACTTTTGATCTAATAACTTTTAAACAAGAGAAATAATATTTTGACCTTGATAAAATTAAAATGTATCAAATATAAAAACATACTCAAAAAATAATTCTAAAAAGTAGAAATAAACAAATTTTGATAAGTTTTTATGCAAGTATACAAAGAAAAACAAAATCTTTTCATCTTTTAAATTAATAATTTTATACTAATGTGTCGTTTACTTGAATGACAAAGATTTTAAATCAGCTCACTTTCTTCCTATCCGAATAAGTTGTACAATGGAAGAATTAGCTCGAATGTATATTAAAGAAATTGTCAGGTTGCATGGCGTGCCTTCTACCATTATATCTAACAGGGATCCTCGCTTCACATCAAGATTCTGGAGAGCTTTTTAGCGTGCATTTCGGACTCAGTTAAGCTTGAGTACTGCGTATCACCCTCAAACAGATGGTCAGTCAGAGAGAACTATTCAGACCTTGGAAGATATGCTAAGGGCCTGTGTTTTGGACCAGCCGGTAAGTTGGGATCGGTATATGCCATTAGTAGAGTTTGCTTATAATAATAGCTATCATGCGAGCATTGGAATGGCTCCATATGAGGCTATGTATGGCAGAAAATGTCAGTCTCCACTATGTTGGCATAAAACCGGAGAAAGAAGTTTATTAGGGCCTGAGATGATAGCTGAAACCACTGAACAGATAAAGAAGATTCGTAACCGAATGCTTATAGCCCAAAGCCGCCAAAAGAGTTATGCTGATCAGAGGCGAAAGCCTTTGGAGTTAGAAGAAGGAGAGCATGTCTATCTGAAAGTTACACCAACTACTGGAGTGGAAAGAGCTATTAAGACTAAGAAATTGAATTCCCGTTATATTGGACCATTTGAGATCTTGAAGAGAATTGGGCCGGTAGCTTATAAAATTGCCTTACCGCCATATCTTTCGAAGTTGCATGATGTGTTTCATGTGTCACAGCTTCGGAAGTATACTCCTGATGCAAGTCATATTCTAGAACCAGAACCAATCCAAATAAGAGAAGATCTAACACTTTCAGTAATTCCGGTAAGAATTGATGACACCAGTGTTAAACGATTACATGGAAGGAAAGTATCATTAGTAAAAGTAGCTTGGAGTCGAGCCGGTATCGAGAAACATACTTGGGAACTCGAATCAGATATGCGAAAGGACTATCCACATCTCTTTTCAGGTAACTGAATTTAAATTTTGAGGGCAAAATTCTTTATTAGGTGGGTAGGATGTAAACCCCGGTTAAATTAGTAGATAATTAGTCAATAAATTAGTTTTTAATAAGAAAGATTAGAAATGTGAAAATTATATCAAATTAGGATAGAGCTCGTCGAAACGAGAATTTTGACACTAATTTCGAAGAAAACGGTCCAAAATTGGACCGAACGAGCCGAACTAGTTGAACCGAACTCAAACTGGACCGTCGGTCCAACTGGACCAACTCATTAAATGAAGCCAAACTCCTTTCTCTCCCTCATTTGGCTGCAGCAGCGTGAAACGCTTAGAAAGCTTCCGAAACCCTTACGGTGGTTTCCGATCCCCGTAACTTCTCCGTCCGAGCTCCAATCGCCGCACCGTTTGCGGCCACGCGTTCACTGCGTCGAGTCTACATTTCTACCGGAACAATTTTATTGGTAACTTGTTTAATCACTCTCAGCCCTCTTTTCCCCCAATTTTCAAATTTTTAATGAGAATGTTGAATTTCTTTGATTTCTGATGTTTTAGGATCCAATTAGCTTTAGGAAAATATTTACTATTGCTTATGTGAAGCTTGGGTAAGGTGAAGATACAATAATTTTATTTTAATTTATTAAATTTGAGCTTTGAGTATTAAATTGGATATATATGTGTTATGAATGTATATTAGGTTGTGAATAAATAATTGGAGCTTGAAATTGTGAATACTGGAACTTGGAGGAAGCGGATTAGTTGAGTTTTGAGGGGCTGACTTGGTTTTGAATAAATAGCTTTGGTCGTTACGTGAAAATCGGCCAAGGTATGGTTTAGGTTTCTTGCATTTAATATATAATGTTCTGTGAAAACTTAGGCTAGATGGCCATAGGATAAGTTGGAATGCAGGTGTATGTTTAATGTTTAGTAATTTGTCGATGAATATGTTTGGTTGAAGTTTATTGGATAATTAGTTATTAATTTTGGATGGTGAATATTGTTATGTTAATTTGGAGAGAATTATGGTTGAATGTTATTGTTGATGAACATGGTTAGTTTGGTGCTTGTTGATTAACTAATGATTTGGTGAATTATTGATTTGAGGTATAACGATTGTGGAGGTTGTTGTGATAATGAGGTATTTTGTGTTAGAAGCCTAGGATTAGTGAACTATGATCCTTAGTTGAATTTTGGTTGTTGGATTTGAATATTGTATGAGTATAATTGTTGATCTAGGGTAGATTTATTGTGGTGACTGTTATGATGATGAGGAAGGGTATGTTGAATTGAAAAGAAAGCAGGTTTTGACCCGAAAAATGTAGCAAAGTCTGAGTTTTAGAGGAGATGCTGTCCCAAATTTTATAAAAATTAGAGATTTTGTTTATATGATTATTTAAAAAGATTTAGATTCAAAGGTTATATGGTTTGATTTAGAATTATTAAGAAAATGAACATGTTTTAAGTTTGATTCATTTAGAAAAGAATGAATTATGTTTTGAATTGGAACTATTGATGGACGGAATGGAAGGTGTGATAATGAAGGATAAGGATTGAATAGGATTGACGTATAATGATAAATGAGATGCGATTGAGAATGATGTGGATGTTGATGAATTATAATTGAATTATTTATATGGCTTATGAATTTGAATAATCTGAGATACGAGATTCCCTCGATCAAGTGCCGTGGCTTGCCACCACGTGTACCAGGTTGAAAACTCGATACTCTGTTGACCCTACGACGTAAGTGTGACCGGGCACTATATAAATTCCCGGGAATGTTTATATAAATTCATTTAGGTAGAACCTCAAATGCAAATTAGCAGCAAAGAACACAACCCATGTTCTAAACTCTCCGAATCTCCTTTGTATGATTAATATAAATAAAAGAGAATGAAGTGATTTTTAAAGAGAAAAATATATGATTTAGTGAACTTTTGGCTAAAAATAAATTATTTTATTATTTATAAATTTTAAAAGAGATAAGAATAAAAAATTAGTCTTGGTTTATATAATTTAATACTTTGAGTACTGTATTTTTTTTTTGTAATTTGGTCTCACTTTTAATAATAAATACAAATAAAAAATTTATTACATGCATATTTATATTTTTTAAATTATATTGTGAAATGATAAATTAATTTTTTTTATTTATAATATTATTTAAATAGTATATACCATTAATTATTTGTTTTGTAATTATTTTTTTAGATAAAGATTAGTTTTATTATTTGTTTTCATACTCAACGTAAACCTGCTGTTGTCTCTAGCGGTTTACACACGTGTCCCCAATGCACATAAACCGCTACGGGCAGTAGCGGTTTATAACCAACCATAATCATGCAGAAACTACGGCAAGAGCGGTTTCCATGCTGGCATAATTCAACTAATCCGCGACTGGCAGCAGCAGCGGATTCTGTGTTTGTGTAAATCGCTACTACCAATAGCGATTTCCATAGATATGTGAAACAAATCAAACAATGCATTTGTGTCTTCGTTTTAGAAACAATGTATTTATGTAATTTTAAAGGTGAAACAATTTATTTAGGTGAATTCCCCTAAAAATAATTAACTTTTGATCTAATAACTTTTAAACAAGAGAAATGATATTTTGACCTTGATAAAATTAAAATGTATCAAATATAAAAAGTTAAAAACATACTAAAAAAAGAATTCTAAAAAGTAGAAATAAACAAATTTTGATAAGTTTTTATGCAAGTATAAAAAGAAAAACAAAATCTTTTCATCTTTTAAATTAATAATTTTATACTAATGTGTCGTTTACTTGAATGGACAAAGATTTCAAAAACAAATTGAAAAAAATTCTAGAAATAGAATTTTCCCTCCCTCAATTTTGTTGCCTTCTCAATAATTTTTCAAATGTTTTAACAAAAAATTAAATCAAATCTAAAATTATTTGCCAGTTTATGAAATATGAAAAATTAAATTAAGACACAATTAAACTCCTGTCCAACGACATTATGTTACCAGTCAGCATTTTTCATTTAAATTTAACAAAAAAACACACAAAGAAGTAAAAATTAAAGTGAAACAATTTTTTTGTGAAGAATCGCATCATCCAAAAAAATAGTCAGAAAAAAGAACCAAATTGATAATTCACATACATAATTTTGTTTTTACCATTTTAAGAAGGCCAAAATTGACATATAAGATTATTATTATTGATTGAATCGTTCTTATATTCGAATTAATTATAAAGAATGGTTCATTTGATAAACTAATCTCAATACAGTTGACATATTCCCATGTCAAATATGGTGTTAAATAGCACTTGCATCTGAACCTTTGCGGAAATTGCACTCGGAGTTTTGTAAAATCAAACCTGTATAAAAGTAAACAATTATTATATAGCATTTCATGAAAAATACATACTCTAACTAAAGCAAAAGACAATTGGTATTCATTATATCGGTCAGTTAGATTCATAAGGAACCTAATTAAAAAACATTAAATCGAAGACACGGTCTATTAAAAAAAAACCAAAAACAAGGCACCACATTAATGATAATAAAGTTATGGATTCAAGAGACTGTAGGATATTCTTCCCCAAAAGGTAGCCAAAATGCAAACTATCTTGAAGAGATTATAGGGCTGGCTTAAACAACCGCATTTCAGATGAGCAATTTGGAAGACCAAAGTGCGAGGGTGAAACTAAGCTTTCATGATAGATGTGAAAGATCCTTAAGTATGGACCCCGAGGCCGAGACAAAGGACCCTGTTTGTTCATGCCATCACTGGAGCTGTCAATATTAGGAAAATTTATGCTGCCATCATTTAAGTTACATAAAACTAACTTGCAACTAGGAGATTTCGCCAGTAGAACATTATTTTCCAACATGTACAAAGGCCGTAATTCAGGCATTGTACGAGGATTAACGAGTAGCGGGTGGTGGGGGATTATTGGCAATTTAGTCCAAGATTGAGGAACTCCATACTCCTTCATCAACCAGATAGTCCAATGAGTTTTCTTAGTCTCATAACAAACAGCAAGACAACCCCTCAAGATACTCAAATGGGGAAACACAGAGAACGCATCACCTGACTTCCTTTTGGGAGCGGAAAACTGACTATAAGTCTCTTTCACCAAGTCAAGGGAAAGAACTGCCACAAAACTACTACGACTGCCGCGAAGAAGCCAATTAAGAGTGCCAGTGCCACTTACAAAAAGCCCTACCGAAACCCCCACAGAAACCCTTTTATCGGGTAGTCTATTATATGGGAAATCCTGAATCGTTCTCCGTTTAGATTTTGGGCCGAATGTGAAAATTCTGGTGACAGATTCACCTGTATTCTTAATCACAGTCCCGAAAAGCTTATACTCGTCGTTCACATGATCATAACCGAATCCATAAAAACAGTTGAGGAGACCACTAATTTTAAGCGGCCGAGATGTGAATCCAGTGCAGGGGTTCCACAGCAAGGCACGATCCTCAAGCCCTCCATCGCGCAAGCACAGCAATCCATTACAAGAGCCAATGATGCTACGCCAGCGTCGTCCCTCGTAGGGAACTACTTTAGTCGGTTCACGGGGAGGGTTCTCGAACACAGATCGGACGGAGAAAGTTCCGATTGTGGGGTATGGGTAGCCTGAGCTATAATAGGCCATACGCGGGTGGGTCAAGGCTGGATCCACCGCCATTGAACGTCGAAGGTGGTCCTTGGCAAATCGGGAACTAGAAATTAGGGTTCTCCATGAACTGCAGACGCTGTTCCTTAATCGAACAAGAGAACTTGCCGGAATCCTCAGCAGGATTTCCTCTATGAGCTCGTCCGGAAGGATAGGCGGTGGTTTTGTGGTGGTACAGCGGAGCAGTTCCGGCCACCCCTCGGTGGTTGTGACAACCTTCCCCTTCCTCGCGACAGTATCATCATCATCAGGAATGGAACCCCTCGTCATACATACGAGGAAAACAGTAAAATCCTTCTCTACAACAAAACTCCACAATACAGCAGGAATAAGAAATCATAAACAACATAATTCTAACAATTCTACTCTTAGCGGTATTGCCATTTAAAGTACAAGATAAAACATACATTGAAATTCTATGAGAAGAAAAGCAGACCTCAACGCTTTCAGTTAAAATTGAAAAAAAAAAAAAAAGAAGTAAAACAGAGGTTTACCTACAGGAAGACGATGGCGGAGTAAGAGACCAGGAGGACCCGAAGACAGAGGAAACGAATAATCGGCGTGGGAGCTTCGGATGGAGACGAGAAAAACGGTGGTCGGCGGAGGACAAACGAGAAAGATGACGAGGGAAGGAAGCACGGCCGCACGGGGCTGCTGCAACTTCTTTGATAAAATTTTGGAGGTTCAGATAAATGATTTATAAATTTTAGAAGGCGTCCAAAAAGTTGGGTTGAAAAACAACCTAAAAATAAGAAGAGTCAAATTAGCAACACTTCACAACAACAACAAGACAAGGTAGAATTATAAATTAAGCAGTAAAATAGAGTAGGTGGTATGAGTACAATGTTGAGTACTTTAAATTTCTATGTTTTTTTATATTTATTTTAGATTATATTAATTCTTATAAATTGTTTTCTTTCTCATGTTATACAGGTTAATAAGCTTAATGGTTCAATATCTCAATTAGATGATCATGGTTTTAATAGGCTATTAATGATAAGTTTTCTTAACTATTTGTAAAATGATATTTATATATTGTTTAACATGATAAATTTTTTTTATTGGTGTTTAACATTATTATGATTATCTATATCCAATAGGAACCGTTGGATGTATTTCTTCAACCAAATACATTTGTGAACAATCAAGAAAGTTTATAAAATTTAAGGTAATTTTTAATTATAAAATATCTCCATAAATAATTACTTAGATTATTGTAAACAAATTAGTATAGTAATACTTTATTTACTTCTTTCACTTAATAACAATTTTATATTTTTTTTTTTTTTTGTAGAATCTTGGATGCATACTAACAGAGCTTTTTGATGCCAAATATGCCAAATATGTTTGGATTACTATTGATCTTGGAAGATATTTGACTGAATTATTGAAATAGGGTTGTAATAGATCCCACAAAACAGAATAGTGTAAAAGAGAAGAAGAACCTATCATTTATAATTTGTTTTTTGGGATATATTTCTTAAAATTTTATATTGTAATTTTACTATTTCGATTGATTAGAACTTATATATAATCTTTTTCGTCTATTTCAATTCGCATGTTTATAATACCATATCTCAATTTACAGAACATATACAATTACTTTAAACAATAAATTCATGCACAATAAATTTATCTCCAAATCAATTCGTACTCAATATCCTATTACAATTTTGAACATATATTTTCTTTCCATACTTCTCATCTTCAACATCAGAATTTGTATAAGAGTCGGACAATTAAATGTTATAATGTCTTGGTAGAACTCTTCACAAAAGCATTCGCTTATCGCTACCTCATTTGTTCTGACAATAATCTACAAAATTGAGAATCTGCAGAATTTGAAAATTACAAATTCAATACCAATTAAAAGCAGTGGGTATTTTGCATGACAAAATAATATAATCAAATTCAATCATCACCACTAAATATGATTAAGGTCTAAATAATGAAAACAGACTACTTGAATGGCCAACATTACAGATAAGTAAAGTCCTCAAATTTTTTATAAATTAAATTCTTAAACCATAAGATGATTGTAGGAACAATAAAATTGTTTATGTTCTGCAGAACTTACAACACATATCATTCAGTACTTCATTGCTCTCATTTACTTATTTTAAAGTAACACCAAATGCCTAATTCAAAAAACAGAATATTAAAAATAATTTTGTTTGAAAAAAAAAAGACAACATTTTTAAAAGGAAACACAAATAAAAAAAATCAAACGAATTGAGTAAAATTGTGTAGAATAGCAAACACAAACTATTGCAATTCAAAGAAAAAGAAAACTAATTTTTTTCATCTTGTCATCTACATCGGTAATAAGACCATTTATATCTCAAATGACCAACCACACAAATTCAAACCAATTATTATCAATAAAAATTATTAATTTAGGGATTTAGTGATTGACAAAGAGAAAGAAAAACGTGAAAAGGTATTCAAACCTTAAATTGTACTCACAAAGCTGTTGAAGCAGGAGAAAGAAGACGAGGAATGAAGGTTCTTCTTCTTGTTGTTACTGCTGGGGAAGAAAATAGGACGAGTGGACTGTGGAGTGAAGATAAGAAGAAGAGTTTAAAAAATTTGAGAAGAGAGTTTTTTGTTGGTGTTGTTACTGCGAGAAGAGAATAGACTCGTGAAAAGTGAAATCGAAGAGAAGAAGGGTTTGCAAAATTTGGAAAAATAATAGTCATAATTATAGTTATAATTAGGACCGTTGATTTTATTAAAGGTTGGGATCTTCCACTGGACAGTGTCAATTTTTTCCTCCACTGGAGAGGATCCGTTCCCTACTACAAAAGGAGGGGCATTAAAGACCATTAAGAAAATGAATGGAATGCGATTAAGGAGGAAAGAAATCTTTGTAGGTGAGGCTAAGTATAGGAGGAGGATTGATGTCTGAAAAAAATCACTACGCAAGATGAAGATTTCAAGGAGTATTCTAATGGAAAACAGGAAAAAAATTAAAGAAAAGGATATTGAAGTGAACGAAAAAGGGAGAGTTGTCTTAGAACACCATGGAAGTGAAGAACTAGAAGCTCAGAGAGAACCGTTTGAGTTGGGATGGGATGCGGTGATAATAATGCCACACGGGCTACGGGAGGCAGAGCATGACAAATTGACAAGGATAGAAAGGTAATTTCCGTTGAGGATTTAGATGAATGGCACGAAGATTTTATGAAAACGCGAACGGATAATCTTTGGGTGTATCCGTCAGTTATAGTGAGTGCGGAATCTATAAGATCTCAAACAATAAGTAACGAAGCAATTTCTGAAAGAACAGAGACTTGGGAATATGGAGATAAACGAAAAGAAGGGGTTGATTTGGCATTGAACAAAAGTTCAGTTGGAGCTGGGTTGAAGCATAAAAGGCCCAATATGTTAGTGGGATGTGGCGGCGAAGTGGCTGTGTGATGCGACAGAGAGTACGTCATTGTGCGATTTAAAAGAGCCTCCTTACTGGTCATGAAGATCGCGAAGGGGTTGATGCCACGGTGAATAACGCTAACGAGGCGGATCTGAGAGCAGCGTGGAAGTCCGCTGTTGGTGGCGGAGGTGATAATGTCCGCACTAAGTTTAATGGCGTGGAATGTAGGGAGGAGCGTGAAGTCCCTGATGCACCCGACGGGCAGAATCAAGCCGGAAAGGAGATCAATGAAGGTGCTAAGAATTGTTCGAACAGCACAGCGGAGTAAAACATTCCACCAGGTGTAGTTAATGAGATCCACGCTAGTTTGGACAAGAGTGGTAAGTAGCATGTTGGCATATGTCTGATGACGGGTGATGTAGTGCAAGATTCAGATTTAGATGATGAGAATATAGTGGTGAAAAAAATTGGATTAGAGGAGGAAAGAGTTGTAAGAAACTTGGAAGATTCGGGGAACTCAGAGCAGGATGTAGACGGTGAAACTAATCAAGATGAGCACAGAGGAAGTTTGGATAAAGATATGACTGAAAATATGATTGTTTGGGATCTGGCGATCGAATCAAGAGCTATTTTATATGACGATAATGAGGACATTATGATTATTCTTCAAGCTCATAATGAAGTATTGACAAAAAAAAAAACAAGCAAAACAGAAAGAAAAAGTAAAAAGGAGCTGCCTTAAAAATTGGACTAAATATGAGATGTTTAGAGGGCCTTAAAAAGTAAAAAATGGTAAAAAAATTTTGATAATAATTTGGAGGTTCACATCTATGAATCTATCTGATGTTAACCAATTATCTTATCTCTCGCTTGTCCATCTACTCCTCTCCTGATATCTTATTACAATTATATTCTGACTTTAATATAGTAAAGTGTTCATCAAAGATAAAATCTTTGAACTAAATATAGACTATATTAACTTGATCAAATTGTTATGAATATATAAAAAAATATTTTTTTAATAAAAAAAATTTGTTTTTTATTTATTTAGTGTATTTGTTATTTTAATAATAAAAATAAAAATATTAACAACTTTATTTTTGGATTTTTATTTAAATTAAATAAATATAATAATTATTCTTAGTATTTTTAATTATTAATTATATACTCGTATAGTAAAAAAAATTAATATTAGATACTTATATATTAAGTTAAGATACCACAAATACTAATCGTTTGTAAAAGAAAAATATAAATATTAGATGCACCATGAAAACTGGATTTGATGACTTAATAAAAAAATTAGTTAAATAATATCGATGAAGCAAATGATTTATCTAAAATATATTGATTGCTTTTTAAACATTATATAACTTAAAAAATTTATGAAATCAGAATATAAAATATTATAAATTAATAAAAATTATCAATAACTTTTTAACAAAAGCATTAACATTGAAATTTTACAATTATGTAATAATAAATATTTTTTATGAGTGCTTCTTAATATATTAAATTATATAGTTTAATAACCCTTGAATTTTTATTTCTAAGCTATATTAGTTATATTTTAATATCTTTTATTCAAATATCTTATAAATAATAGTTATATTTTATATTTTATATCTTTATACAAATAATCTTAGTTATATTTTAACTTTTATACAAATTATATTCCAAAAGTTCTCAACTGAAAATGTTACAGAAAACGAATATAGCAAAAAAAAAAGAAAAAAAATTAAGAATTAACAAATAAAACCAAAATAAAAATTACCTAAAAATTAACTACGGCCAAGAATTTTAAAAAGGTTAAAAAAATAAAAAAACCAATATAAAGACGTAAACGATAAATAAATTCTGCACAAATACACAAATTTATTAAAATTGTATCAAAACTCAAAGGAATACAAAGAAGGGTTAACAACTGCTAAAATTTAATGCACTGGAATTTTCAAAGTCTAAACCATGTCCCATGCCCTATAACGTACAACGAATTACCGACAGTAGGAATGATAGCATCCAACTCTTTAAATTCTCAGCAAATAAATAGAGCTTCATCAAATTAACTTATAAGAAAAATTCGTAAAAGAAAAAAACCCAGTAAGAACAAAATAACAGGACAAATAGAAAAAAATAGAACAACAAAAAATTAAGTATTTAGAATTTTAGATAAAGAAAAAAATGGTCAAAAGTATTGACAAAATTTAAATATGAATCAAAATAGATGAAGTCATGTTATAAAAAGTAATACACAAAAGAACATCGAACAATATCACAAGCTAAAAAATAGGGGGAAAATTATGATAGAAAAAATAACGTGATTTTAGGGAAAAAAACATATAATGCCGAAATAACTTGCAAATACTAAGAAACAAAAAGGAAAAAAATAATTTAAATTATCAACTATAAAATAATACAAAACTACAAGAAACAATATATGAAAAAGAGATGATTATCGATAAAAAAAAATGCAAAATAACGAGCAAAATACAAAACCAAAAGACTGGAGAAATTTAAGTAAGACAACGTAAAATGAAATTAGCAAAAATTAACTGAAATTCATAATAGTTGTTATACAAAAACACAATAATAAAATATTACCAGTATTAAATAAAACAATCAAGAATACATAGAGTAGTAAATTCCAAAGTGCGAATCGGGATACCAAAAAAAAAAAAAGATAACCCTTTATCTGCCAATAATATTAGCACTTGTTGAATCATAAAATAAGAAATGCCAACAATGAATACACCAATAAATAAAATAACAAATTAAAAAAATTAATATTACAAGCACCGAATATAATTTACATTTGCCATTTTGTTAGCAACAACATTTGCACTGATATAATAATAAAATAAAATTTAACAATTATTAGTAATTGAAGTCAATGTATAGTCACCAAAAAAAAAAATTGAAGTCAATGTATAATTGTTCAATAACCCATGATTTGAAAATTTGAAAATAAAGACAAAATGCTTACGAAGGAAAATTGAACATTGAAATAAAGGGTTGAATAAAAAATTCAAGGTATAAAGGAGAGATTGCCCATCACTAAGAATTCCAAGCTCTAAGGACCAAATATCTCCGTTACAGCAAAAGTATATCAAGAACAGAGTTTACTCCAATAATCAATGTCACCAAGTCGTTTTCCTATGTCCACAGGGAAAGGTTTAAATTAAAGCAAATTAAAAAAATATATCCATCTCATGACAGAGATTATATGAGAGAAGCAAAACAGTACATTTATTATTTGTATAAAAAAAATAAAAATACATAAAAGAGTGATATTTTAGCACTCATATTACAATAAAAATAGTGATATTTTAGCACTCATATTAAAATAAAAATAGTTAGTCACTTGTATAGTTGTTTAGGAACCAAGTGAGATAATGTACCACACCAACTTAAAAATCTTAAGGCACTAAATACATGAATATCTCATCCCATAAACTCTTATACATTATTTCATCCGATGTAAGACTAAGTATCCCTCAGACTTGCTACTTAACAATACTTATCCAATAGAGAAGCAAAACTGATTGGTGAATTATATTTTGAGACGAAATTGAAGAATACTACAAACTAAATCAAGAAGTTATAATTATTTGTTAAAAAGATAGTTGAAGACTACCCTTTTCCTGATAAAGCTTTGATGCAAATATTTCGTGAGTCGACTTAGGAAATATATTGCAAGCAAACAATTATTGAATATAATGCATGGCACAATTAAGATAAATCTAGTGCCTTGTAAGATCTCAATAACATGGCTATTTCTTGCAATTGCAAGTTTGCAACCATGAAACTCAGAAGTCAGAACAATAAACAATTGTGAATAATAAACAATTAACCCAGAGAGAGAGAGAGAGTGAATGAAGAAACTTCTTCATACCAAGCTCCATCAATCACCAAACCCAACAGCAACACAGATTACAATTTAACTAAGCCAGTTAATACCCCTTTTTTTCAATTTCAAAACAGCAACCTTATGGTGCAACCTTTGGGACAACACCCCAACCTTCCTGCACGATACAAAGAAAGCATTCGACATCACATGTAATCACCAATAACAACAACATAATACTGTGATAACAGCATATAACATTAAAGTAGTAGAGCCTTCAAAAAGTAAAAACACCTAATGAAAACAACCCAAAGCATATGAAAGCAAGGCAGCAAAACAAATCCCCTTGCAACAATAAGATCAGAACAGAATTCAAGTCAAAATACCTTTTTTCAACAACACCTGATTTGAAAAGAGGGGCAGAACACATATGAAGAAATTGAAAATATCAGAAGAAAAGTGTTGAGAAGCAATGAATAAAAAATACAGAAATAAAGGATAGAACGCCACATCAACATTCAAATGCTGGGTTTTAAGATACTATAGATATAGATATAGATATAGACAGACCATATATATATATATATACGAGGATAAGAGAGAATGAATGATTTTGAATTTAAAATTCAAATTCCTGTCTAATATCCAATATGTACATCAAATCCAGTAATACTCAAATATAACACTTGTCCACAAAATACATTCCCCATTGAAGAACTCTCCTTTTGTCTTGTGATATCCAACCTAATCACTGTTTGCAGCCTCTCTGTGTGCTGCCTCAATTTTTCTGTTGGTCCATCTGGCAATGTCTGCTGCAGAAGTATTATCATAATGATAACATTCAACAAAACGCGATCCTCTTAAGAGCAATGTGCATGGAAGAGGAAGCAGGTAATCATCAGTGATTTTTTTGATGGCTGGGAAATCACTGACCTTTACTCCAAAAAAGGGAACATCTACTAATTTCTTGGTGTTCTTAATCAAAACATCATAATTAGCCAAAGTGGGAATCCTCCTGAAAAATAAAATATCATTACCAGCTTAAAAGTAAAACCGATATAAAATCAGAACCAACAATCAACTATTAATACCTCTTAGCTAGGACAAGAAAGAAGGAGTCGGACATTAGCATGTCCGAAAGTTGGGGATCCGGCTCCTCTTCCTTATCTTGCTCCTCAGCTCGCTCCTCAGCTCCCTCCTCAGCTTCCTCCTCCTCAGCTTCCTCCTCAGCGTCTTTGTTGACGGGGGATTCCGGATAGAACCCCTTGTCTTCTTCGGAAGAGTCGCTCGGAGGTCCACTGCGGGCATTCTTCCGACCAAGTCTCAATACGTCATCACCTGAAGAATTACTTGACATGCTGCCAAACTCTCTGCACAGCTGCGCAAAACTCAAAATTCACTTCTAGCAACTCTCAAAAGTATTGATATCACAATTTGTCTCTAACAGTATTGATATCACAATGAAAGAAAAGTTCAAAACTTTCATGTATCGTTGTTTCTATGTAAAGCTGCAACTTGAAAATCGTTAGAAGATTCGATAAGTTTGACTAAGTTATCGTTTAATAGTTCTTAACTGTTAATTTCACATGAACACAACTTCTTTAAACTGTTCCTGTGTAATAAATATATTATCACTACTTAGAATTTTGATCAGAGTCACTATCATTTCCATAATTTTGGCGGGTCCATAAGTGTTTATGATTATATAGTTTCGAGTAGGGCAATGCTACGGCGGTGATGAAGTTATTCTTCATCAGCTGCTGAAGCGATGTCGATGAGCTATCTGGCTGAGGCGTGTGACGTTGTTGTATATGATTTTAGGTTAAGGGTTAGGAATATTGTAAATAATTTAGAATTTCAGAACTAGAATTCAGAATTTACAATTTATAGATTATCGTATATATCGAGTTTAGACTTTATTAGATTATGATTTACCATTTATGGTGTTAGGGTTTCGATTTTAGGTTAAAAGGTTAAGGATTTTATATTTAAACTTAAGAGTTTAATGAAACTGATTCAATGTTTAGGATTTAGGATTCAAGATTTAGAGAAATTACTGTTAAGAGAGAGTTTAGAATTTATACTTTAGGATTTAAGTTTGACAGTGAGATTCATAGTTTAGTGTTTAAGGTCAAAATTTAAAAATTGACAAGATTTAAGATTGTAAATAGTTAAAAAAATATGACATTGATTTAAAAAAATAATTCTTTCAATTAAGATGTACGTAGGTGTTCATTAAACCAATACATCTAATGATTATCATATATCTTACAGACATTTTTTAAATAGCTAAAATTCTTATTATAACTATCAAAAATACTTTCTAATTCACTTACAAAAGAAGGATCATTAAAAATCTCCAAAAATTAATTTTGAATATTAAAATATATGGATTTACGATTTTTTTAGCTATTGTTATTCTAACTATAAGAATTTTATTAGATACAAAATTTCTAATGTTCCTAATACCGACTAATAAATAATCAACATTATATATATATATATATATATATATATATATATATATATATATATATACTTTTTTCAGTCTAGCGTTAAGGGAATATATTACAGAAACAGGAGTAGTATTCTAAGAGGGTGGCAGCCAGCCCTCACCTCTACATACCACTCGCGAATCCTTTCTTTCTTGGTTTCGCTACCTGTGATCAAAACTATTCACGTATTTCAAGTACGTTATTGGGGCATCTAAGACAATCAAAACAACCGCCCTAATGGCTTTTTTCACCCATGGGCAGCTAGTTGAGGCCAATCAACCCGAAAGGGAGGTCCCGTCCTTCCTTCCGGGAATGGAGGGATCAGTCAGAAAAGCAGTTTCCGAAGTTGACCTCTTTGAGGCAGTTAGAATAGTAGATTTTTGTAGATGTTGCATTCCTAATATATATATATATATATATGATTAGCGTTAACCGTAAAGGGTCCGCTGTCTGTCAGGACAGGACCATCTCAATCTCGTTTTTGTCACACTCAAAATTGATGAAGCTCCAATCAGATATACCTTGCATCATTATTCACTGAGAAACATTGATTCCCTCCAATCTAGCTACGTACCTTCCATTGTAAGGCAAATGTGTTCTCTTCTAGATGGCTTTCCTGCCAGACGATGGGTTGGAGCGATGAAAGCTTTGATTTTAGGGTCTATAAGGATTATTACTAAATTAATTATAATGTGAATAAATTATTTTTATTACTAAATTTAATTATTATTTTTTTTAGGTTTCTCATAAATTATTAGATTAATTTAGTTGAACTTATTTACTAATTAAAATGATTCAACTTTCAAAATAAAAACAAGAAAACTTTTTCCATATGTTAATTTTAATTCGAAATAATTTTTAGTTTAATTTTGCTTCACACATTTCATTTTTGAATTATATAATTCTCTTTCTATAAATAAAACCAAATATCATTTTATTAAAAAAGTGTTTCCATATATATGTTCATTTATTTTGTTTTCGGTTTTTTTACTCATCACGTGTCCTAAAAAATCCTCTTCATGCACAAAAATTTTAACAGATCAGATATACCATACAAACAAAAAAACATTACAATATTCGTTCCTCACTCTATAACCCAACAAAAAGCCCAATCAAAACAAAAATTTCACCAACAAAATGCCAAAAAGCTCAATAACTAACACACCTTCATTAACCAATAATTAAACTCTCCTAATTACCTCACTCTAGACAAAACCCTGCCTAGTCAGTCACCGCTAGCAGACACTGTCTGCGCGTGTAGTCACGCAAACCCATGTGTCACACAATGGGCTACAGCACGCAATTTCCTTTCCTGAGGAAAAAAAATCACTTCTTCATGCTAGCATTGGCCTTAAAAAAAAAACCAAAAACAAGGCACCACATTAATGATAATAAAGACATGGATTCAAGGGACAGCGTAGGATATTCTTCCCCAAAAGGTAGCCAAAATGCAAACTATCCTTAAGAGATTATAGGCTTGGCTTAAATAACCGTATTTCAGATGAGCAACTTGGAAGACCAAGGTGCGAGGGTGAAAGTAAGCTTTCATGATAGAAGTGAAAGATCCTTGAGTATGAATCCCGAGACAAAGGACGGTATTTGGTCATGCCATCACTGGAGCTGTCAATATTAGGAAAATCTATGCTCCCATCATTTAAGTTACATAAAACTAACTTGCAACTAGGAGATTTCGCCAGTAGAACATCATTTTCCAACATGCAAATAGGCCATAACACATAACATGAAACAGGATTAACGAGTAGCGGGTGGTGGGGGATTATTGCCAACTTACTCCAAGATTGAGGAACTCCATACTCCTTCATCAACCAGAGAGTCCAATAAGTTTTCTTAGTCTCATAACAAACAGCAAGACAACCCCTCAAGATACCCAATCGTGGAAACACAAACTCCTTATCATCTGAATCCCTACTGGGAGCGGAAAACTGACTATAAGTCTCTTTCACCAAGTCAACGGAAAGAACTGCCACAGAACTACTAAGACGGCTGCGAACAAGCCAATTAAGAGTGCCAGTGCCACTTACAAAAAGCCCTACCAAACCCACCACAGAATCCTTGCTATCGGAGTCACGTAGTCTATATGGGAAATCCTGAATTGTTCTCCATTTAGATTTTGGGCCGAATGTGAAAATTCTGGTGACAGATTCATCTGATTTGTTATTCACAATCCCAAAAAGCTTATACTTGTCGTTCACATGATCATAACCAAATCCACAATAGTGGAAGATACCACCAATTTCAAGCGGCGGAGATGTGAATCCGGTGCAGGGGTTCCACAGCAAGGCACGATCCTCAAGCTCTTCATTGTGCAAGCACAGCAATCCATGACAAGAGCCAATGATGCTACGGTAGCATCGTCCCTCATAGGCAACTACTTTAGTGGGTTCATGGGGAGGGTTCTCGAACACAGATCGGACGGAGAAAGTTCCGATTGTGGGGTATAAGTAGCATGAGCTATAATAGGCAATACACGGGTGGGTCAAGGCTGGATCCACCGCCATTGAACGTCGAAGGTGGTCCTTGGCAAATTGGGAACTGGAAATTAGGGTTCTCCATGAACTGCAGACGCTGTTCCTTAATCGAACAAGAGAACTTGCCGGAATCCTCAGCAGGATTTCCTCTATGAGCTCCTCCAGAAGGATAGGCGGTGGTTTTGTGGTGGTACAGCGGAGCAGTTCCAGCCACCCCTCGGTGGTTGTGACAACCCTCCCCTTCCTCGCAACAGTATCATCATCATCAGGAATGGGAACCCTCTTCATACGTACGAGGAAAACAATGAAATCCTTCTCTACAACAAAACTCCACAATACAGCAGGAATAAGAAATCATAAACAATATAATTCTGACAATTCTACTCTCAGCGGTATCGCTATTTAATGTACAAGATAAAACATACATTGAAATTCTATGAGAAGAAAAACAGAGGCCTCAACGTTTTCAGTTAAAATTGAAAAAAAAAGGGTAAACAGCGGGTTTACCTACAGGAAGACGATGGCGGAGTAAGAGACCAGGAGGGGCAGAAGACAGAGGAAGCAAAAGGTTGGCGTGAAGGTGAGACAGAAGAGGAGGAAGACGGCGGTCAGCTGGGAGCTTCGGATGGAGACGACAAAGGAGGAAGATGACGAGGGAAGGGGGAAAGGGGCTGCTGCAACTTCTTGGATGAAAATTTGGAGGTTCAGATCTATGAATATATCCGATAACCAGTTATCGTGTTTCGTGTCTCTCGCTTCTCCATCTACTTTTCTCCTAAATCCTAATATATTTAAACTGGTCAACTGGATTTAACTTAAAAATTATTTTACTATTTATCTTTTTTCTTTCCAAAAAAGAATTTTAAACCATTTATTTTTTGTTTTGTTGTTAATTTATTTCTTACTTAACCGTCTGATTTTATTATAGTCAAGTGGTCATCAAAGATTTTATCTTTGAATTAAATATAGACAATATTAACTTGATCAAATTGTTATGTATATAAAAAAAATATTTTTTCAATAAAGAAAGATTTGTTTTTTATTTATTTAGTGTATTTGTTAAATTTTAATAATAAAAATAAAAATATTAACAAAATAATTAAAATATAATTTTTAAATGACTATCCAGTCATAGAAATTAAATCAAACGAATCAAAACAGAGGTTCCATGTAGTTGCATATAGTTGATGCTCCTCTCTCTTTCTTTGCCTTGTTTGATTTTTCTGAAATTTATTAAAAAAAAAAAAAGAGTTGCTATTGTTATTTTTACACAGATGATGAAAGATGATTTCAATTTTACTCCAAATAGTTGTTCAAGTTTATATATAGCAATTAAATACTTAATTCAAGATTTCGAACAAAATAATAAAATTAGCTAGGCCAATTTTCACAGTTTTATTTAAATGTAGTTTTCAGCCATGAAATTTTTTTTTATGTGCAACAAAATCATATACCATATGATAGTATATGTGTCATTCATACATTTCAAAATACATCTAATAATTATAATCTATCTATTATACCGGGTAAAAATCGGGTGAAAACCGAACTATTAACATTACATTACCTTGATATCTTCTTATAAGTTAGCATGTAAAAATATTCAAATTTTCAAGACTCCAATCATTATTTGACATCGTAAAATTCACTTAGAAAAATATAACAAAAACCAACTCTTCTCTAAAATTAAAGCATAACCATAATCAATACTAATATTATCTAATAACACCAAATATTTAAATCAATACAAATAACATAATATTATGCATTAGTCTAAAATCTTATGCATTTTAAATATAAAATATTAACTTATAGTCTTATAATAACTAATAACACAAAATATTAAGGTTTATAATACTTAAATTCCACATAAGAATAGCCATCATCCATCACTAATAACACAAAATATTAATTGTGTATGATGACCAGACCACCGGGCCGAGTTCGGGTGACCCGAGCCATGGCCCGGACCCGACCCAAAATAATGACTGGGTCTATTTTTAAGACCCTTACCCGGCCCTAAACTCGGTAAAATCACACCAAATTAGTCCCTAAAGTGTTAGGGGTCGGGCCGAATCTTCGGGTCGGGTCGGGCCATGCA
This sequence comes from Arachis ipaensis, assembly GCF_059453495.1. Classification (NCBI taxonomy): domain Eukaryota; kingdom Viridiplantae; phylum Streptophyta; class Magnoliopsida; order Fabales; family Fabaceae; genus Arachis; species Arachis ipaensis. Next base: position 3,873,085 of record NC_142444.1, on the reverse strand, counting down.
CACCCCCAGCTCAAATAATAGAAATATAAATACATAATTTATAATTTTATATCAATAAATTATAACTTATATGTTTTAAAAAATATTTGAAAAGAACAATTTTATATATTGTTTATCAATAAATATAATTTTTTTATTTATGTCCTACATCAAAATTATATGTAATAAATAAATATAAAATTTTAAATAATTAAGATCATTAATTTATATAATTATATATTACCATTTCATATGTATATATATTATTAAAAGTATAGACTAAATGCATATAGGATATGTGTATTAATAATTATATATATATATATAATCAAGCCAGTTCATGAGCTAATGAGTTGAGTTTATCCAAGTTTAAACACGGCTCATTTAATTTATGAGCTCAATTTCAAACTCAAACTTAACTCACCAGCTCACAAATCTTATCGAGTTATTAACGAGCCAAACTCGAGCTGATTTATAAATTGACTTGACTCACTTTCGGTCCTAATCCCAGATATTGAGATCTGATTCAGCGCTTACGCATATTTTAGATGTTCAGTATCCTTGTCTCGATTAACAAGTATCGCAGATGCACCCTGATACGTCAATCGTCATTGTGTTACCGAATAAATGCTAAGTACCCATGATCTGCTAATTTTTTAATTCCTCCTCAATATGCGAAATGTAATACGTTGGAATAAGGGAGCTTAACTTAAGGTATATTTGCATTTTTATAAAAAAAAAAATAGTTTATATATATTGTTAATACTTATTATACTGTTAAATATTCTGATATATCTATCTATAAAAGATAATAAAGTAAATAATAATTTTTAGAGAGAAACTTCACTTATTTTAATAGAATTTGTGATAAATAGAGAATATTTGATAAAAAATATATAAAAACTCAAAAAATAACAAATATTTTAATGTCTAAAACTACATTGTTTTTCTACTCAAGTGATAGTAATGAGATATGTACTACTGTAAATAATGAAATACATGGACAATTCAATTTCGTTTTGCACTATTTATTAATAGAAGGACATACATGTCTATCAATTGCTATTTTAGAGAATTTAATTGGTATTTTATTTTTAAAGACAAATTAATCCAAGATCAACATCTTCGACGATGTAATTGTCATGTTACTCTTATTTTTTATTAATAAAAGAACTATTCATACGGTTATCAGATTATTTTTATTTATTTTGATTTTTGACACAATTTACAAAATATTTATTATAAGAGTGAGATATTTTTAATGGTGCAATATCATTAATTATCTCATTTAATTTTTTTTTCTTAATAATGAAGATTCAGGGTTGTGGTAGGACTTTGGAGTTGGAAATGGCTTCCACCGTTGCTGGTTCATGGTAGAAAATCACATGATGTTAGTTCCCCCTTTCTCCTCCTCTTTTTGGTAAGTGGTAACCCTTTTTACTTGTTTATATTTATTTTACAAGTGTAATAGGCACGTGATAAAATTGAAATTATGATTTTAAATTTTTTTATTAAGATTAATTTAAATTATAATAATTTGATTAATAAAAATGTAATATATTATGTATTGTTTATTTTTTTAATCTAGTATTAAATGTATTAACTCTAAAATAGTTATTAATTAGTTTTAGTAATTTATTTTTTTCAATAAATCAAACATATATACTCAATGTGACCATAAATAACCTAGTAATACTTAGACCCAACAACAATTTTTTATATGTTGTTTTACTATCAAGTAAGAACATATCAAAATCAGCTCAAAATAAATAATAAATTAATAGAGAATTCTAATGCACAAAATTCTCTAATAAACAATAAATAATTTAAACCCGCTAAAAAATAACTCAACACTTTTCTTTGATACCTGCAAAACATATATCTGAAATAATATTATATCAATGTTAGTATACAGTTTTACAATCATCGACCGCATTTACTATACGTGACTCCTTCTTAAAAGTTATTCTACATACGTGTGCAGTCGAAAGATAAATTACTGGACTTTATTTTATTTTTCTAAATTACTATAATTATGCATTATTCATTAAATGCTACTTGTAATATAATTGTAATATTGTAATATAATTATAATAAAGATATTTTTCTAAAATAAATTTAGAAGAGAGAATAGTGTTTTCATTTTGGAGGAAAAATGAATTCGTGAGGAATTGATACTTCACTTTTATTAGTTGATAATGTATTAAATATTGATTTTATATAATTATAATAAAGATATTTTTCTAAATTAGTATAATCATGCATTATTTGTTAAATGTTAATTGTAATATAATTATAATAAAAATATTTTTCTAAAATAAATTTAGAAGAGAAAATAGTGATTTCATTTTAGAGGAAAAATAAATTCATGAGAAATTAACACCTCACTTTTATTAGTTGGAGGAAAAATCCAATTTTAATATATTTCTCGTTATTATATATTTTTCTCTAATCATATATCCACTGTTTTCTTTCCTTCGTTCCAGCATTTTGAATCTGAGTTTAACTTGTCGTAGTTCTCACTTCTCAGTCATTCTATTAGATGTAGTTGATAACTATTGAAATTCTTTGATTAACATAGGAGAAAAATATATTATTATATGATAGAATTAATATGAGTATATTTTGTTATTAAATACACAAAGTTAATGTAAAATAAAATTACACATAAAAAAAGCAAAAAAATAAAATTAAAATAGCAAAAATGATAAAAAAAATTATTTTTACAATTTTGTTTTGTCATTTTTATGTACAGAATATTAGAAAATAATAACTTTTGACTAAATTAATTTTGTATTTGTTGTATTCAAATTAAATAAGTAATAAGTTATATTATTTTAATTTATTCCTTAAATTTATATATCATAAAAATTAAATCAATATACACAATTTTAAATTGTGTGATACTTAAATATCTAATCAAATCAATTAGTTGATATAATTAATGCATCATAATGAATTGTATTTAATGAGTTAAACAAAATAAATTAAGAAACACTCTCAGAAACATGCTACGTTGACTCTATTATTAAATGTAAAAAATCGATTTTTATATAATAGAATCGATAATATAATAGACGGCGAGAAAGAGAAAGATAAACATTTTAGATTTTAGGTTGTTTCATTTGGATGTTGTTATGTGGGTATCACATTATTTTACTTATTCTACCCTATGGACCTTTTTGCAACTTTATTTCAGTATCAATAGAATTTCACTAGCTTTTAGTAATAAATTAAAATCCAAAATAAAATTGAAAAAAGTAAAGAATATAAAATTATTGATTGAAATTATTTTTTGTTATTATAACAGGTATTTTTATTTAATATACTAACACCGTACAAAATTAATCGTAAAAAAAGTATAAAATATAAATAAATATACTGAATTAAGAGATAAAATTATATTTGTTATCTCATTTTTACTTTTAGCAGCACAATAGAATATTATGTACTCAACATAATTTAAGATACAAATTATAATTAATTATACTTTTTATTTTAAAATATTTAAAATTAATCTTAATATAAATAAAAATAATTTAATATATTAAATAAATTAATAGAATAATATAAGTTAACAATTTTTTATTAATTTTGTTTTTTTTACTACCTTTAAAATTAGGGCAAAAAACAGAAATAAGCCAAAGGAGAAAATAATTTACGTGAATAAGCCAAAACGAAAACTGCTTCATGAATCTACCAACACACGTTTATATGTAGTTTGAATCAGTTTGGTTCGAATCAGTTTGGTTCGAACTCCATTTCTACATAATTCGAACCAGCTTGGTTCGAATTACAAACAAACACACGCACACACTAATTCGAATAAGCTTGGTTCGAATTACACACAGTAATTCATGGTATAATTCGAATTATGCTGTTAAAAAATTAATAATTTATTAAAAAAAATTTATTAAAAAATTTATTAAAAAAATTAATAATTTAAAAATTAAAAAAATATATATTTTTATTTCATACGTTAAAAAAAAGCTAACAAAATATTTAATTACGAGACTTCTTTAAAATATTAATGAGCTATCAATTCGAATTCCATACAATACTTTTCTGTCCATTTTTAATAGTTCATAAATATTTTTTAATAAATTTTTTTAATAAATTTTTTTAATAAATTTTTTTAAATTATACTACAAAAAATATTTTGTCCTATGCAAAACAATTTTAAAAAAATGGCTTAAAAAATGTTAGGAGTACTATAAAAATTTGTAATGTTATAATAACTTAAGTAAATACATGCATGTACTCAAATTTTAAATAAAATATTCTACATAGTCAATAATAATTTAGAAATGAAAGAAAATATTTTATTCCATACAAAATAATAAAAAAATATATTTTATTCTATACAAAATAATTTTAAAAAATGGCTTAAAAGATGTTATGAGTACTATAAAAATTTGTAATATTCTAGTGATTTAGGTAAATACATGATAAAAATATTTTTTCTTTAATTTCTAAATTATTAGTGACTATGTGGAGTATTTCTTTAATGTCCTAAGTCATTAGGACATTACAAATTTTTATAGTACTTCTAACATCTTTTAAGCCATTTTTTAAATTATTTTGCATAGAATAAAATATTTTTTTATGGTATAATTTAAATAAATTTATTAAAAAATATTCATGAGCTATCAAGAATTGGCAGAAGAGTATTGTATAGAATTCGAATTGCTCACCGTATAATTTGAATCAGAGTAATTCGAATAATGTAATATCTTACCATATAATTTAAATAATTTTATTAAAAAATTATCATGAATATTTTTTAATAAATTTATTTAAATTATACCATAAAAAAATATTTTATTCTATGCAAAATAATTTAAAAAAATGGCTTAAAAGATGTTAGAAGTACTATAAAAATTTGTAATGTCCTAATGACTTAAGACATTAAAGAAATACTCCACATAGTCATTAATAATTTAGAAATTAAAGAAAAAATATTTTTATCATGTATTTACCTAAATCACTAGAATATTACAAACTTTTATAGTACTCATAACATCTTTTAAGCCATTTTTTAAAATTATTTTGTATAGAATAAAATATATTTTTTAATTATTTTGTATGGAATAAAATATTTTCTTTCATTTCTAAATTATTATTGACTATGTAGAATATTTTATTTAAAATTTGAGTACATGCATGTATTTACCTAAGTTATTATAACATTACAACTTTTTATAGTACTCCTAACATTTTTTAAGCCATTTTTTTAAAATTATTTTGCATAGGATAAAATATTTTTTGTAGTATAATTTAAAAAAATTTATTAAAAAATTTATTAAAAAATATTCATGAACTATTAAAAATGGACAGAAAAGTATTGTATCAAATTCGAATTGATAGCTCATTAATATTTTAAAGAAGTCTCATAATTAAATATTTTGTTAGCTTTTTTTTAACGTATGAAATAAAATATATATTTTTTAATTTTTAAATTCTTAATTTTTTTAATAAATTTTTTAATATATTTTTTTAATAAATTATTAATTTTTTAACAGCATAATTCGAATTATACCATGAATTATTGTGTGTGTAATTCGAACCAAGCTGGTTCGAATTAGTGTGTGCGTGTGTTTGTGTGTAATTCGAACCAAGCTGGTTCGAATTATGTGTGTGCGTGTGTTTGTGTATAATTCGAACCAAGCTGGTTCGAATTATGTAGAAATGGAATTCGAACCAAGCTGGTTCGAACTACATATAAACGTGCATTGGTGGATTCACGAAACAATTTTTGTTTTGACTTATTCACGTAAATTATTTTCTTCCTTGGCTTATTTTTGTTTTTTACCCTTAAAATTACGACTTTTTTTCAAAATTTGACCTGTGAAATAAAATTAGAGTTGTTGTTCTACACCACTAAAAAAAAATAATACTATACAATTACATTTGTACATATAACATATTCCTAAATTTTTGTATGCTAAACTTAAGATTCTGTATTTCTTTGTTTATGCCATAAATAAGTATTATTTACAATGATTCGTATTGATTTAAAAGTTTAAAAAAATTGAAAAACACTCTAAATAAAAAGCCAAATTAACTTTAATATTAAATTCATTAATACGATTTTAATTTTATATAATAGTTAGATAATAAATTAGTAAAAACAAATGGAAGGATGGCTTTAATTAGTATTTGATAAAATATTCATTTAGAATAATTAGAAAAAGTAAAAGTACGATATTATTAAAAATAATACATTTTTATGTTTAAAATACATTTAAATAAAATATTTGTAAAATATAAAATTTAGAATAACATAGCTTCATAAATATTAATCATTAATCAATTATGAACTAACATAAAATTATAATACAATTTATTAATGAAAAATAATCAACAATTAATATTAATAAATATAAAAATCATCCAAACACTTTGATTAAAAGTATGAGTGGTTAATTATCATTTATTATTAATAATATTTTGTTCATAACTAAAACTAAAAATATAATTATTCAGATTTAGATTTTAGAAGAATAAACATATAAGTAACAAATAATCTATTTTATCATGCATATTATAAATTAATAAATTAAACTAACTGATATAATGAATTATAATTAATTAATTGGTATAAATTATAATAAATTATATGATATTTAAAAAAAATAAAATGAATAAGAAAAAAATAAAAAGAAATAGAAGAGATAAAAGACTACAATAAAATAAATTAAGTGTGAGAGTTTTATTTTTTTTTTTACAAATTTTATATCACATCCGTTTCAATAATAATAAATAAAAATACATCAACTTGATATCTAAGAAAAAATGATGAGATAAAATCATAACACAGTTATAAAACAAAAGCTTAAATTAAACCATAATATCATTGCACAACACAAATTGAAAGTAATTTCACACTATAATATACCACACAAACAGGTAATTAAATGACTTAAGCTTAATTATAGAATTTTTTTTATTTATGCATACATGATAACACTATGGTATAAATGCTTCATGGATAACATATCATATATTGCTCTGAATGATGAGCACGGGAGTTGAAGAGTGTGTGGTGGTTTGTGTCCACGATAGTTGACTTCTTGCGACGATGCCTCATAGGAAGAAAAAGAATTGTTGTAAAAGCTACTTAATGAAAGAGTAATTGGTAAATGAATGATATTTTCTTCTAGCATATATGGTCTTTTATAGTGGTAAAATAAAAATGGAAGGAATAAAATTTTATATTTTTATATTCGAAATAGAATTTGATATTTATCGTAATAAAATTAAATAACTAATAAGTTATAATTCATGTATTTAAATAAATAAAATAAATTAAAAAAATATTTTTAAAAATTAATCAAATTAGTTAGTTGATACAAATAATTAGTATAATTGATTTTATTTGATTTATTGAATTCACAAAATTAAATTAGAAAATAATTGATTAAATTAATTAGTTGATATAATTAATTTATTATAATTGATTGTATTTAATAAATTAAAAAAATAAATAGAAAAACATATGAGACAATGATTTTTTTAACTAAATTAATCTGTATTTATTGTATTTAATCATTATAAGTAACAAATCATCTATGCTATTATGTACCTTATAAATTAATGAATTAAAATAATTGATATAATAAATTACAATTATTTAATTAATAATAATTAATTTATTGTAATAAATTGTATTCAATGAATTATAAAAAATAAATTAAGAAATACGCTCAAAAGTAGTGACGGATCCAGAAATTTTAAATAATGGAAGTAAACATATAGCATATAAAAATAATAAAAAATATTTATAAATATATCAAAATATATAAAAAATAAATAATATAAAAATATTAAATATTAAATAATTTTTATGTAATCATTATCAATATTAATATATTGATAAATAATAATATGGTTATTAATTTATCTTTCTGTAAATTAAATATAATAATAATAATAATAATAATAATAATAATAATAATTAATAAATAAATAAATAAATAAATAAATAAAATTAATTAAAATATAAATAAGTTATCTTCTAATCAATAATAAAAGTTAAATATATTTTTTTATGAATTATATACAATAAATGATATTTTAAATAAATGATATTTTTATGTTATATTTTTTTTTCAATAAATGATATCTTGGATCATTATCATTATCATATATTATTATTATTATTATTATTATTATTATTATTATTATTATTATTATTATTATTATTATTATTAAAATGATTAAAAGTATTTTTAATTGATAATTAATAAGTAGTTTAATAATGCATGAAATATTGATTTGATATAATTATAATAAAGATATGTTTCTAAATTAGTATAATTATGAATTATTTATTAAATATTAATTATAATATAATTATAATAAAGATATTTTTTTAAAATAATTTATAATAGAGAATAGGAAAGTTCATTTTGGAGGAAAAATAGAGTCACGAGAGATCGACATCTCACCTTCATTAGTTGGGGAAAAACCCAGTTTTAGTATATTAAGTAGATTTTTAATTTCTAAGTTGGATTTTTTTCCCGACATGCACTGTGCGTCTGCAAAGTTTGATTTCTTCTGTAATTGTGTTTTGTCGATTTTTAATAAATCGATGGTGATTTGATTCTAATGGTTTGGAAGTGAAACCTACTCCTTTTTGCAGGTACCGGTCTTTCTAAAAGTGCATCAAAGTGTCTTCTATTAAATAATTTTTGAGAATAAAGACAAATTAAACTCTGTAAATTGAAGAAGAAATAGAAAAGAGATAAACTTTTCAAAAAGGAAATTGCTTACAAAATAAAAACTAATTTGCACTGAAATTAAAAAGAAAGCAATAAAATGCCTTTAATTGGATCAAAGGACTTTGACATAAAAGATTAAAAATGCAGAAGGATAATTGAACAATGAAAATAAAGAACACTTGGAAAATAGATTACTTGAAATGTTAAATTTACAGAAAAGTAAATTGAAAGAATGAAAAGATGGAAAGAATCCTACAAAAAAGTTACTTGATTGTAGACTTAGGAATTCACTGCGATGTGAGTGTGTTTAAGAAGAGGCCCTTGAAAGGATATATGCCAGTTAAACATCATGGATGAGCGGATAAGAGATAAGATGGTTACAGGGTTGTCCATGAAAATTGGTGATGGGCGAAGGACTCGATTCTGGGAGGATGTATGGCTACTATGTGGTTCTCTGAAAGACCGGTTTTCGAGACTTTTCTCTATTTCAAACCAGTGTGGATCTGTTATTGGGGATTGTGGGTTTTGGGATGGGATAGAGTGGATTTGGAATTTCCAATGGAGGCGAGAGCTTTTTCAGTGGGAGTTGGAGCTTCTGAATCAATTACATGAAGCTTTGAGACCGGTGAAATTAGTAAATCACAGAGAGGATAGAGTGATTTGGAAATATGATAGGCAAAGTGTCTTTTCAACTAACTCATTTGTGCAGGTGATGCAGGTTGAAAGGCTTCCAGAGGAGGTGACCAGCTACAACTTCACAAGCACCATTTGGAAAGGTCTGGTTCCACAAAGAGTGGAGCTGTTTGCTTGGTTTGTTTTAATAAGCAGGGTGAACACTAAAGAAAGACTGAGCCGATTTGGAATTATCAGACAGGAGGACACTGTGTGCGTGTTATGTAATAATGAGTTGGAACATGTATATCACTTGTTTCTAGGATGTGAATTTGCTTGGCAGGTGTGGAGTGCTTGGATATCAGGATTCGACTATCAATGGTCTTATCCGGGTTCGCTGAAAGAGCACTACCTCAGTTGGACAGAAGAACCAAAGAGTAAGGGGAATCGTGAGCAGCGACTAAGGTGTTTTTGTGCCGTCATTTGGAATATATGGATGGAAAGAAATAGAAGGATCTTCCACGATCAAAGCAGAGGTGTTGAAGAAATTATCAGCATGACCATGACAAGCGTTAATGAGTGGAGAGGTGATGTTCCCTCTTGTTGTTGATGGCTATGCCGGAGATGACAGGGGAACCTTTATGTGTTTGGGTGTCTTCATTCTTAAGTAGGTTTCTTTTAGGTTTTATGTGTTTTTGCTTGACTAGTTCTGATCGCTCCACTCTATTGTGTTGAGCTCTTACGTTAAAAAAAAAAGTTTTTTTATGAGTAAAAGTTCCAACCCTTATTTCCTAAGACTTCCTAGTATTTATAATCCACCTTACATAACTGACGATTAATTACAATTGATTACGAGATTACAACTTTGAATACAATTCCTCTTGGTAACCGTTCCCGCTGCTTGATTACAAATGTTTCCCATGATTTTCTCGTGTGATAGAAGCATCTAACTGTTCCACTACCATAACTATTTGACTCGCCTATCGAATATCTTACTCGATTGCTCATTTTGAATTTCTTATTCGATTAGGCTTATCCAACTAACAAATCAATCGAAATCCAACCTGCGCCAATCACCTTTAACCCCACGCTTACGCGTACACCTTCTCGAGAAATTGTCTCTGACTTATTCCGAATCAACTTACTTCCATCGAAAATATTTTTCGATTAACAAATTGCCCCATTGGATTAATGTGTTTGCCTTCGATAACATTATTAGAAGATAAAACACTTAATCCAAAAATTGAAAACGTCAGTTTTCAAATCAGTAATAATTGTCATTTAAACTCCCCATTACTACTGACCCACTCGACACGTCTCCCGAAACGTGTGCTATCTCTCTCTATCACTTCATCTTCCTCACGAAGTTACCTCTATTTGCGTCCCTTTCACAGTAACAACAACAGTAATAATTTAAATCCATTATTCTCACCTTTGTTCAAATCCTTCGAAACTCATTATTCTCTGAATCCTCCTTACACCAAAAGTTTCCTCACAAAATCCTCAACCTTTAGTCTCCTTTTTCCTATTCAACCATGGCTGGTTCCTCCTCTCATGCTGCCACCCAAGACAAGGTAAAGGTCCCGCAGCAGACCGCCATCTCCACTAGCCCTTCGCATTCTTAATCAAGTCAATGATGAAGTCATTGACGATCCCCATTTGCAAATCAATGATACCAGAATCTTAATCCCCTTCACAATCGGTACAGAAATGCACTGTTTTCTCGGACTAATTGAATCCCTTGAGAGAGCAAACAAAAAACTTTCTTTCTTCCCCAGCACTGAAGGGGAAGATTTGTTGATAAACCAGACTTTTAACATCTCTCATTTCATCAATCAGAAATCCTTTAGGAATAATCCAAAAATTAATTCTCGAGGATTCGATTTCACAACTTGGTACCAATGCCTTGAACCCACAAAAAGTACTGACTGGGGAGCTTTAGGAATACAAGAACTACTAAGGCTCTCTCATTTCTCACTTGCAACATACTCTTGGATGATTGGGGCTATGACTTATTTCTACAACAGGACAACCAACAACTTGTAAGTCCTAAAGACATTGTTTCGATTCCTGTAAACTTGTAAGTCCTTAGCGGTAATTCTGGCCAAGGCAACAACTTTGTGGTTTGTCCAAGGGTTGTCAGTATTGAATATATCATTGCACCTATGTCTCCATACCCACCAAAGCCCTGCACCAAAGGACGCCTCATTGTTAGCCAAGGCCTTTCGAAACCACTCTTCAAAAGCAGTACCAGCCGTCGAGTCTAGGATACTAAGATCCAACATATGCCAAATTGCCTTTGATCGTTCACAGTCTCTAAGGCAATGCTCCATAGTCTCCTACGCCTTGTTACATCTCTTACACATATCTGAAGAAGCTAAATGCCGCTTGAATCGAAAGATCTCAGTTGGTAGAGCATCATATAAGCCAAGCCACATAATAAATTTGAACTTCTCCAAAATGTTTATATTCCACAACCAGTTCTAATTTAAACACACTAGTATAATATAAGTATATAACGTCCCTTAAGGAGACAAAAGTAAAATCATGTGAAAATAATCGACATTTTATATTTATTTATTTATTTTATTAAGTTATTTATTTTGCTTAGTGCAGAATCAAGGGAGCTTTTCCCATAATATGCACCAAGACTGCGTTCCTTACGTCTTTGCCTTCAACAGCCATAACAACACCACAAAACACTTCACTCTCGCATTTTCTTGTTCAATTCCATTACATCTCTCTCTCTCTCTGCATTTCAACCCGCCATTTTCCACATTCTTTTGCCACACAACAAATTAAGGTAACCACTTTTCAAGTCTCTTTTCTTACGTGAAGCATGTGATTAGTGCATTTCTTTGTGTGTTTTTCAACTTTCAGTGTTCTCTGTGATCGTGGTGAGAGAAGAAGCTTCTTGACCTTTTATGCGATTTTATTTTATAAAAGAAGAAAGTGAAAAAAAAAAGAACCGTTTTGAACTGAATCATTGATAATGGAGTTTCAGTTCCTTCCTATTTTCTTGGAAGTAACAATGTGCATCGAGAATAAATCTTAAAGAGCCCCGTGTGAACAGAAAAAATGAAGTTATGGAGTTGTTAGATCTGCGAAAAACTTTGCAACCTTTTTTTAGTTAATGTTACTGTGTTGTTTTTGTTAACTACTAGTGAGTCTCTTTGATTGCTGTTTCTTGTTCTTGTGATACTGATCATTGCTGAAGCCTTGGAAAAATTTAAAGAGCCCCGTGAGAACAGAAAAAAATGAAGCTCTAGCTCAAACAAAGCTTCTCCCCCTAAAAGAAACAATAGCTAACAGTAGCTCTAGATTGAGGCATTTTCTGCTGCTTAAGTGTTATTCTGTGCTAAGGATGTAATTAGTTCCATTAACTACTTTCTTTCAAGTTTCTTTGTTAAATTTGCTGTTACATGTGATTGCTAGGTTGATATTGTTGGTAATTGCATGACTAATATTTTCTATTAATCTGATTCGATTGTGTACGAAGCAAAAAAGGCTAACTTTATTAAGCTTGTGGGGTTAACTTAACTGTTGTTATTATGCAGGAGATTTTTTCTAACATGTCAAGCGATGAGGATGTGTTGGGAATCGGCAAGAATATTGTCCTCAGCGGCAAGCAACCAGCTTTGAGGGGTATTACCCCTTATATACTATGGGAAAGTTTTCACATGTGCCAGACCACTTTATTGACATATTGCTATGCCATGAAGCAGAGCTATTGAGATATATATTAAAAAATTTTAAAGGTGTAGATGAATTGGCAAAATAATGTTGTAGAGTAGGTAGAAGAATGGTGTAGGCAATTCTCTTTACCGGTAGAAGCGTGAACCAAAATAGACCCATTGATAATTACTTTGTTTGCACTTCAGGCTGTTTTTGTCATTTTTCGTAGGCAATATTTAAGGCTGAGCTATCAGCTACAAGCCTACAAGTACAAGCCAATGGAAACGATTGGGCCATATATTTTTGGTGGGTAGCGATTCGGGCTACGGGGAATTTGAGGAAATAATAGGATCACCTTCATTAAAGATAAGGCAAAATATCATTGGACAGCAGGATGAATTATTTAAATTATAACTATGCAACCGTAGAAGTTAAGGTAATTGATTAAAATTAAAATTCACAAGGTAGGTTCTGTTTTACAGAAAAAAGAATTAAGAGTTTAGCTAAGTTATATCTTAAAAATATATGTTTAAATTATTTTTAATAAAATTTTTTAAATTTTTTACTTTAATAAATGAACAACAAATGTATTAAAAAGTAATTTTAGAGTATAAATTAGATAAAACTAAAAATAATGGTTGACTCCTTGGTATTTTTCTTTGTTATTTTTGTCAATGTTATATTATTAATATATAATAATTTAATGAATGAAACTATGTTAACGAAATAAATAATATTAGGTGAAAAGTTTAATTTGAAAAATAATTCATAAATGTAGGTTCTATTATAATATATACAAGAATAAAGTATCGTTTTTGTCTCCAACGTTTGGGGTAAGTCCTATTTGTGTCCCTAACGTTTAAATCGTCCTATTTGTATCCTAACGTTTATAAAAGTGATTCAATGTTATCCTACTATCAATTATACTAACAAATCAGATTATGTTTTTCAATTATTCTTACTTGGATGCATTCATTTTCAATTAGGTCTCACTTGAATGTGTTCGATTTTAATATTATACTCACTATTTGTGTTTAGATTTAATTATGTCCCTAGAAAAGTGAATTATGTAAATGTTGTAGGAATTAGTTTTAACTTTGATGAACTATTTTTCGGAGTGAATCATCAATTCTATCCCAGACATTTGTATTCTAACTTCAAGAAGAGATTTTTAAAACTCAAACTAAAGCGTTTATGATGTGTAATTGACGGCAGGATAACATTGAATCACTTTTATAAACGTTAGGGATACAAATAGGACGATTTAAACGTTAGGGACACAAATAGGATTTACCCCAAACGTTAAGGACAAAAACGATACTTTACTCTATATACAAAAATAAACGTTAAGTCATTCTCGTGCTTCTCTTTGATATTATTGTTAAGGTCAAAGACGAATAAAAATAATATTAACAAATAATAATTTAATGAATAAAACTAAAAAAATAATATTAGGTGAAGAGTAGAATTTATAAATAGTGAAAGTAGTCCGTAAAATATTTTTAAATTACATGTTGACTTATCAATATCTTTTATGTTCCTTTTTTAATAGAAACACCTCCCTAGTTACTTGTTAGTATTAGAATCATGTATATACATTATCATATGTAAAATAGAAGGTGAGTTCTACGGTATCTTTGTTATGGTACTTAAATTGCCTAACTTTCTTTTTAAAGTAAAAAATAAAATATTTAAAAAAAATAAATTATATAAAATTTATTAAATATTATTTATTTACTTTTTTTAGTAACTTAAGTACAAAGTGATAGACACCATAGTATTCGCCAAAATAAAAAACGGCGTTAAAAAAGGAATAAGTGATAGTTGAATTAACTCAGATAGCCACATTGCATAAAGTAGTAATGTTTATTCTAAACACATCAATATTGCAATGGCGAAAGAGAACACAACATGATGTGGCTGCAACGTGATAATTAACATTAAAAGCTTTTTGATTATAATTAATTAAAGGGATATCTTAAGAAGATTCTAAAATACCGAAATTTTGAGTCATACAAGTTTAAAAACCAAATTAAAAGACAAGCCAAGTAAAGAAAGCCTAATAATTAAGAGTAGTAGATCAAAGTTTTGCATTACATAAAATAGGACCGATAATAAAAAAGTAGTATGAATCTAATTTTTAATGAAAAAGTGATCATTAATTATACAATAACATTAAAAATTTTCATCTTTTAATCAATCTTTTATTATATGAATTTAAAAAAAAATTAAAACAAACATATCCAATAAATATGATGTTTGATATATTCTTTTTCAAATTTTAAAATACAAATTTAAAATACTAAACATTAGGTAATTTAAATTTAATTAAAAGATAAAAAATAAAATTAAAACAAATTCTAAAACATACGTTGATACCTTGATTTTTGTTTTTATTTTTAGTGTGTCTTTTTATAGATAATTAAATGTGTAAAATATTCCAATGTACTTTTATTTAGTTTTTTTTATTGAATTCTTTTTCCTCTTTTTTGATTTAGAAATTAGAAGAATGTAGTTTAATTTAATTGTAGAGATATCAATAATTTAACAATGTGTAACATATTGATTTATCAAAATAATATGTGTATTTATATATGAATACATGATGATTAATTTTGGTAATTAATTTTAGTATCTAAATAACATTTTTTATTTTTTAAAGATTAATAACTTGTACATAAAAAATTTTAAAAAAATGACCCAACTAATGGCCCACCCCACAGCGCGCCCCAACAGCTTCCACTCTTCCAACCTTCAGCTTGGCTAAATTTATCAAATACTGCTATGGTCGTATCTTGTATTAGCCATTATTACGTCTGATTTTTTTGTCTTTTACTATTACATTTCAGGGATTGTTTTCTAATTCCACTAATAGTTATAAGACAAAATGTAAATGTGCTACCGGACCATACGTGGCATAGCAGTGTGCCAGTAAAGTTGGCTGGTATAGGTGAAAACCTTCCTATACTATGTACTCTTTATGTATTCTCACTATATAAAAAATATTTGTTGAGTTATTACTCCTATGTACTCCTTATGTATTTCTATTATATAAAAAAAATTACAAATAAAAAAATAATCTAGGGGCTCTTCTGAAGAGGAAGGGTTCTATCCGAAATCCCCTTCCAACGAACAGGATAACGAGCAAGACGATAAGTCATATGAGGATCCAGAAAGACGGAGAAAGTTATTAAATCAAGATAGGGAAGAGCTTGATCACCAACTTCCAGACCTGTTAATGTCTGATTCATTCTTTCTGGTTTTAGCCAAGTGGAGTAACCCCACTATTGTTGATAGTGAGATTTTGATTCAGGAAGCTAAGAAATTGATAGATGTTCCGGTTCCATTTATTGGAATCAATGTCCATGACTTTTCAGATTTTGAGACACTCTTACAGGATCATCTGATTGCACCTCCGTGCACGGTGCTCTTACGAGGATCGCGATGTGTTGAACATTATGACTATATTGGTACCTCTGCTGCTGACTGTTACCATGGTACAAAGAGTTTAGGAAAGAAACAAAGAATTATTTAGAAAAGTATTATTTTTGTTATTCATATTTCTCATTTGTATTATAAAGTTCTTACCAATATATAGACCAAGAGTACGCTAAGAGTACACTCGTTATAAAATAATATCCTAATAAATTACATTGATTTTTTTCTAATTCTCTTTAATATTTTTTCTAATTTTGTTTCCTAATTATAATATTCTAATATTGACATTGCTAGATTTACCAACATAAGGATTGAGGCTGCAAATAGTGATTAATTGGATATCACAAGAAAAAATGTCAACAATTTCAATGCTGATTTGTAAGGTCTCCATAATGGAGCAGACAGCAGTAGATGGCATTCAATGTACAGGATAGTACGTAAGAAAGCAAAGTTTCTTTTTGACATTTTTTGGGGAACAACATTATGTATTTGGCATCCCTTTGATGCTGCACATTGTCTGACTCCTCTAACTGATATTCAAAGGGATTGAGATGTGTTCTTATATGGTTTAGTCCGATATATCAAGGTTTAGGGTTTGTTTGGATGAGTTTTAAGAAAATATTTTTTTTCGAATTATCTTTTTTTAAAAGATCTTATAGAGAAGTAAAAGTAATTTTATGTTTGAATATCTCATATAAAAAGGTCTTTTTATTCTATCAATTATGTTTGGGTATAACAATATAAAAATATTTTTTTGTTTATTTATTACATAAAAAATATCTTTTTTTAAAGAAAAAAAGATCTTTTAAAAAAAGATGTAAACTACAACTTCTCAAAAAAGATTTTTTTTTTTTATTTTACTAGTGGGACTTGCTACACATACAAGTTTTTTTGGCATACAAGTTTATACAAGTTAATCCTAACTCAATAAAATTCACTTTTATAATGCAAGAAAGAAAAGGAAGAGTTTGAATTATACAAAATTTATCAATATACATACGCCAAAAATTTTTAAACAATACAATATAAATGACTTGTATGAACTTGTATGTATAAATAACTTGTATGTGAAGAATAATTTTTACTAGTGTTTTTACTTTTACTACTAAAAATTTCCCAAACATGTTAAAAAATAAAAAAAGATTTTTTTCATTAAAAAAAGATCTTTTTTTTTTTACAAAATAATGGCGTCCAAACATGCACTTAGGGCTTGTTTGGGTGAATTTCTAAAAAAAATCTTTTTTCGAGTTATCTTTTTTTAAAAGATCTTATGGAGAAGTAAAAGTAATTTTATGTTTGAATATCTCATATAAAAAGATTTATCAATTATATTTGGGTATAACAATATAAAAATATTTTTTTGTTTATTTATTACATGAAAACATCTTTTTTTTTAAAGAAAAAGATCTTTTAAAAAAAGATGTAATACGCTTCTCAAAAAAGATATTTTTTTTATTTTTCAAATGTTTTTACTTTTATTACTAAAAATTTGCCAAACATACTAAAAAATAAAAAAAAAAGATATTTTTTTAATAGAATAATGACGCCCAAATAAAAACTTACTCTTTCATATTTGATGGGATATTTTATCCCAATTTAGTTTTTATACTTTTATCCATGTCAAAAGTCACTTTTTTTCTAAACAAAAAGTGCTCTCTTCATTCATGTGATGGTACTGCATCTTTGTGAGGAAATTCTAGCTCACATATGCTTTTTCTTTCTTTGGATGCATGTAGTATTTTTACTTCTATGATAAAACGTACCATATATTCAAGTTAAGATGTTATAAGTTGTTGGTGCATGCATTATAGGCACAATTTTAAAACAGTATTCTAGACTCGGAAATAATTTCTAAAGCAATGATGCACTCAATCATGTGCAGGTCCTTGACAATTATGGTAATGAAATGTGATATATATGTTTTTATTTCTATGATACTCAGTTTCAAAAGTTTGCTAGAAGATGTTACACAATACTTTACTATACATAACTCTCTTTTTGCAGGGACTTCATGCCTGAGCTAGCTCAGGAGAAGATCTTCTCTCTAATTGCTTAAAGTTATTATTTGCTTTAATTTCTTTCTTCGTTTAGTTCTAATTGTTTGTTGTGTGATTGTGATCGATGTGATTTAGTGTTTCAGTATTACTATGTTTGTATATATTCCAAATGGCATGAAAACTTGTGTTCATCAATGATATTTTAACTGTACTGAGTGCAAAAAAGAAAAAGAAAAATAATTAAGCTCTTTCATTTCCTTTTTTTTGCATCTTCGAAGCTGGAGTTACATTTGGTTTAGACAATTCTTAGGCCTATGTTACAAAACTTTAACAAAAATACTTGGATTATTATGCTGAAAATAGAGAAGAAAAAATGCTTATTCCACTGGCTGTTATTTTTTTTCCCTCAGGAATCTCAGGTCAGTTTTCTCTTATATTAAGGAAATTCCCTCTTCTATTTATGTTGTGTTTATGTTAAAGTTAAACAAACTTTCAGCAAAAAAAAAACGCCACCATATATCTGTGAATTTTCAGGCTCGTGTTCTCTACAGGGAATGGAGTATGTGCTGCATGTCATTGTTTTGGGATAATGGCTGCTGGTGGTGTGCTCTCAGGAGAAATTCATCATCACATGTTTTACAAATTTAAGCAAAGTGATTCTGCTGATGCCAAATTAATTGTCACACTTCAAACTATGACAAGGTAATTGTTTTAAATATAATTATGTAATTCCTTTTTTTGTTAAACAAAATTTTGGCCGTTGTCCATGATTTTTTTTTAAAATTCAATTTCTGTAGAAACTTTTTTTCTTTTGGTTTAAAAATATTTCAAGAGTTTAACTAAAAAGTATATTAAGGGTAGTTGTTACATTTCCAAGTACTAAAACTTAATTTTATTTTAATAAATGTATTACAAACTTTAACGCTCGATTTGTCCATAAAGATTATTTTTTCTATCATCACCTTAACATTTAATATAACAAATTAATTGTGGGATCAGAATCAATCTTCTTGAGTTGTTTTTGTATTAAAATCTGAATAAATATGATAAATTACATGAACTATATACAAATGACATGAGATCCACAAAATTTATTAAATATTTTTTGTATTTTGGTTAACTTCAATAAACAAGTAGTTAAACCATAGAATTTGAAACTTCTTGAGTTTGAAATTTGATCTTAGCAAGCTATTATGACTGGAGCTGCTCCAGTAGTACTAGAAGTCTTTTTTTAAAAGTGATTATTAATGTGTTGATGTCCAAGATATACATGATTTTTGTTCTACAATGTTGCTAATTTATTAAGATTGTTTTTATTTGGACAATCTAAAAGTTTTTCCAATAATTTCTGTTGTACTAATCTAAAAATTCTTATTTTTTTAAATTATTTTTTTTGTGCACATTTTCTTGGTGTTATTTATCTGTGTCATGTGTGTGTTTGATATGCAAAGTATCATGGAAGACAACAACTACTTTCCCATATATGCTTATTCTGAACTGTGAAGTCCTTGCTGAAATTTTCTTTTTTCCCTTTTAGGAGCTATCAATCTTATAACTGTATGTGATTAATTTGTAACAATTCACTTGCTCATACAATGTTTATATATTTGTCTTTGTGAATTTTGGGAAAGAATTAATGCTAATATTTCATTTTGAGCCGTTAATTTTCTCTCTTTCTGTGTTTCTTTTTCTTTCTTTATACATACCAAAAATGGATGCTGAAATGGTGGCATATATTGGAGACTAACATTGCAAGAGTGTGAGGTGGAAAGTAGTTGTTCCTTCAGGTGTTGATTCCTGATAATGTAGTTGCCCTAGTGAGCTAATACTCATTCTATTATGTCTGCTAACAAGTAGAGAGGAATGGTAAGTACTCTCACTACATTTTTGTAGACCAAGCATTTTTAGTTTTCATGCCATTTCATATTTTTGTAATAGTTTGCTGGCATTTTTATTTTGATTCGAGTTAGTTCAACAATCTGCGAATCCATAAAAAAAGATTAGCCCAATAAAAATTAGTTGCATTTGACTTCACTCCTCCATGGTACATGAACTTGGATATTTTTTTTATATAAGCTTTACTAAAAGAACAATTAAAAGTCTTGATTATAGTTATACATATTCTTATTTCTTTTAATATGGTGAATCCCACTTGCTTTGATATTTTAAATTTTATTATACATGAAAACTAAGTTTCTTCTGTTTATGAAGAGAAACATCGCATTTTAAATCAATAAAAATTTATAAATAGTAGTTAATTTGTTTCAGATCTTGAAAAGATTCTTCTCCTTCCATAATTGTATGAGCTTCTTCAACGGATTGTTGTTAGTAAGCTTCCTCATGAGGTTTTGATAATTTTTTTGGTGTTATATGTATTTCAGCTCATCTTGTCTTGAATCTGTGCAATTGAGATTAAAAAAAGTTGTCCATAATAAACAAATTTTTTTTTCATTATTAGAAAGTTAAAACAATATTAGTAGAGTTGATTATATTGATAATTTAAAATGAATTTAAGTTCAATTTTTTTAATGTTATGATTTTATGATTTTATTGGTATTATCTTAATAATATTGAATTTTTTAAAAGAGAAAATAAAAATAAAAGATTCCTTAGATTTGGAGTTTTAATTTAAAGTACGACGGTTATTGATATATTTCTTGTAAAAATTGCAAATCAAATATGTATCTATTTTTTAAATACTTAATTGGTCTTTATCCTTAATTTTTAAATGCTGAATGGTATACATAAATTTGACATATAACATTTATATATTTTCTGTGATCACGTTAACAATTAGTATAAATAAATTAATTGTGGGATCAAAATCAATCTTCTTTAATTATTTTTGTAACACCCTACTATACTTAATCTTATGCTTAAGTCATAAGACTGAGATAGTAAGGTATTACGACCTCTAAAAGTAGTAATATATATATAATAATAGAGAAAAGATACTTAACTAGGAGCCTTGAAAAATGGGTAAAACAAAAATCGCAAAACAAAAAGCGCAACGCTCAGGAAAGGATTACTTGCGTGCTAAGAAACCTAATAGGAACATGATAAAGTTAAGCAAAAGAATAAAGGAAAGCCAAGGAAACGGCATAACTAGCCCCTGACTTAGCCTGCGAAGCTAAGGCTGGCCAGAGGATATATATATATATATATATATATATATATATATATATATATATATATATATATATATATATATATATGAACACACATAGGTATCCCCAAAATATACCAAAATACCAAAATAAACTCCTATCTCTCCCTCAACCTCTAAGAGGAGCAGCATACACAAGTTACTTGGAGAGTAAGCTAAACAAATATATACATATATACAACCAAAAACCAAAATACACCCAAGGACTACTTCACTTCCCAAGATCCAGACGTCTAGCGAGGAGCCTCTCGACCTGCATCTGAAAAACAACAATACAATATGGAATGAGAACCGGAGGTTCTCAGCATGGTAAAAGTGCCACGCGCATAAGAAATACGGTCCTGAGAATGTCATAGGCAATCCTAGAACTCCGTTATTCAATTATCCAACTTAAGTACTAAACAGAAGCCATAAACAGGGGTAGGTATTCTAAATCTGCCTAACTTACTCAAGTTCAAGCTTAACCTAACACCAAACCATTTCCTCCGTTTCCTCCATCCTTTCATCATTCAGAATGCAACAGAAACAAGCAACCAAACAAGTTCACGCACAAGTAATGATCAAATAGTACAAATAGCAAGAATAACAAATAGCGGGTAATATATATCAATTAGGCATACCCAGAAAATGCATAGCAATCAATACAAACAAATGCATATGATGCATGCCTGTCCTATGGCTGATGGGGCCATCTGTCGGTTATCCAGCCAACCCGACAAGTCCGAAAACCTTAGACTGTCCCCCGTCGCGCATCCCCAAGAGTCTATGCATAGAGTTCACATTCATATTTCATAAAATCACTCAATGGGGGCTATCCATACCCGGAAATTTATACGTGCACGGTCACCCTTACGACGTAGGGTCAACAGAGTATCGAGATTCAACCTGGAACACGTGATGGCGAGCCACGGCTCTTACCCAGGGAACTCGTATCTCAGATAACATTATTCATAAGCCATTTCATAGTCATAATCATTATTTAATCATTCATCAAGCCATGGCATATTAACTCATTTTATTAACAACCTCCCTTTCACATTTTTCATCGTCATTCCCTTATAATTCATCTTGATTACCCTTTCCGGGTCCTGACCAAACTTTTTATCAAACTCTACTCATCCTTCTTAATATCGAATAATCTTAAAATCAACCCAACTCTAACATTAAATCAATCACATCACACGAGGATTGAGTTTTAACTTCTCGAACTCATGACTATCACTAAGACATCCTCGACACTCTATTTTCTTTTCTGTTTCTAATATAGCAAATGAACTCAGAATTGCACAAACTTTATGTCCAGGCGTTCATATTGAAATAAGCTTTCTAACAAACTAAATATCATAATTTTTTGATTTTTCTAACCTCAGGAATAAAGGAAAAACCGTGACTGCTCTGCAGTACATAAAACCAGAAAAACAGCAGCAGCATGTGATATTCAAAATTCAATATAAAATCCAAGTTAAATCCAATGACTTTGAAATTTAATGTAGTTAAACTTTACTCATCCAGGTTTCTTTTTCAATTAGTTCTGAGTCAATACCATTTTTAATGAAAAAAGTTACATTACCTGGAAGTTAAGTAAAAATGAGACAAAATCTATTTTAAAAACCAACAAGCTTAGTACCTTTCAATTGGAATAACTTTTATTACAAAACTCCAATTAAGCTAAATTTTGATTTGAGAACCCCTAGCTCATCCAGAAACAAGTGTGTCTTGGTTGCAACCCAATTTCTATTTAATTCTAAGAGTTACAAGCATTGGAAGTTGATGCATAGCTTGCTAAAATCTGTTTCTTTTCAATTTTGATCACCAATATTCAAAAATTCACAGCTCCCAATCCTCAACTCTTAAAATTATGAAATTTTAGATAAATAAAGCAAGTTAATCAAATTTTATAACAAAATTAGTTTCGCTCCAAAACTCAACTCGTAGAAGTCGCAGCAAGACAAACAAGTTGCTGCCCTGTTTGATCTTTTCTGCTGCTGGACAGATTTAACAACCTAATTTTAAAAATTTGCCATGAATTGTATATTTAACAAAAAGGTCCCAAATTTTCCAGTTTAGTTCCTTATATTCCCAAGTTTAGCCCAAACTTAGTCTCATGTAATTCCGATCATTACATAATTAGTTACAGCATATACAATACCACCACAACACAACTCTGCATCTTTATTAACAAACACCAATTCTAATCCATCATAAATAAATATAAGAGCACACCTCATAATTCTAATATATAAATTCATAACAAATCTATTCTAACAATATTACAAGGCTAATCATTAAATACAACAAACAATCCAACTTATTCTATGGTTCCTCTAACCTAAGTTTTCACAACACCGTAAATATTAAACGTGCGAAACTTAAACCATACCTTGGCCGATCACTTAATTCACCCAAGGCAGCCTCACAACTCAAAATTACAGCCCCTCCAAACTCAATCAAACAGCCCGAAACCAAGCTTGATCACCAACAAGCCTCCAACAAGCATCAACATTCACATACACACTACCTAAACCACAATTAACACATCCAAACATAACAACTCAATACCCAAATTCCTAAATTCAGAAATTTTATTAGGGTTTAAGATCTCTTACCTTTACCCACTGA
Source organism: Arachis ipaensis (assembly GCF_059453495.1). Lineage (NCBI taxonomy): Eukaryota > Viridiplantae > Streptophyta > Magnoliopsida > Fabales > Fabaceae > Arachis > Arachis ipaensis. The sequence continues at coordinate 3,848,876 of NC_142444.1, read as the reverse complement.
TCCTTGGGCAATACCCACAAGAAATCAAGTCTAGTGGATCCCTAAAACATGAAAATCATCAAGGAATTGAGTTTCTCAAACCTTAAACCCGAAATTCATATACCAGCAGAAATGGAGCTAGGAAAAAGCAATTCACTTACTGTTTTATTTGAATAGAATTGAAGAACTCAATGAGCCCGACGCGTGGCCGTAAACGGCTCGTCAATCGGAGCTCTGGATCAAAAGTTATCAAAGAAAGAAGATCAAGCTAGGTTTTGGAATTCATTCTCTTCTTCTCCATGCATTTACGCTGCTTCTGTTGTGTTCTAAGGCAGAAAATGAGCTTTAGCTCATTTATATACTGGGCTGGTTGGGCCCGCGGGCCTGGTTTGGGCCCGGTTCAACCGGCTCGGCCCATTCGGCTCAATTTTGGGCCAAATTTTTCGAAAGTGATATCAAAATTCTCGTTTTACCGAGCTCTATCCTATTCTGATATTAGTTTTGCATATTTAATTTTCCTATTGAAAATTCAATTTATTGACTAATTATATACCGATTTTAGCAGGGTTTACATCCTACCCACCTAATTAGGAATTTTGTCCTCAAAATTCAGAGTGCGTTACCTGAATAGAGGTGTGGGTAGTCCTTCCGCATCTCTGTCTCAAGCTCCTAGGTATATTCTTCAATACTAGCCCAACACCAAGCTACTTTCACTAAGAAAGTCTCTTTCCCGTGTAAACGCTTAATGCTGGTATCATCAATTCTAACGAGAGTTATTGGAAACGCCAGATCTTCTCTCACTTGAATTAATTCCGGCTTTAGGACATGACTAGGATCAAAATTGTATTGACGAAGCTGCGATACATGAAACACATCATGCAGGTTCGAACAATGTGGTAGTAAAGCGATCCTATACGCCATTGGTCCGATGTGATAGGGATTTAGCTTTTTAGTTTTTTTTTTGATTGATCATCCGATTCTAGTTCATTGAAGTGATCTTCAGAAATAGGTATCCTCTTCCTTCCAACTTGATAAGTCTTCCTCTTAGATCTGCCTAACTCTTTTGTCGGTTTCCCTAGTGAGAATTCTAACTCAGATTTGCGTAACTTCATCTCCGTTGTCTTGGCTATCAAATTCAGGAACTAAGACGTTCAATGTTCCAATTTTCGGTTAATTCAAAGGTGTTTAGCATACTGTGAAGTCTCACCTTCTCCCTGATGTATAGTCTCTTTGATATCCCCAATAAGTGGTTTACTCCGATGGGCAAAACGGGTCTGGTCGCTTGATCCACAGTTCCCTAATAGTATCACCTTTTATCCTAGTCTTCGGTAACCTATTATGAAATCAATGGCTATTCCCTTTTATCTTTAATGTAGAACCTTCGACGGTTGTGGCATTTCGAACAGTTTCTGGTGGTCTTTCATTTCTTTCTCATACGTCAAACTTGTAATCACATAGATTTCCACCTCGTTCTTCATTTCTGTCTGCTCAAAATATCTTCTTTGATTCGTGGTAGGTTTTAGAAATCTCAAGGTAACTTCAAAAATTTTCTCCTGTAAGCTTCGAACAACAGTTTCTTATTTCAACTTCCGACCTCAACACATAACCTTCTCTTGGTGTCTTCTGGATTCAACCGGTTTCAGTACTCTTAGTAGCCCCTTATCACCGTTATTGCACTCCTTAAGTCTTTGACTTTACAATCTCTATTTCGACATTAAACATATAAATCTTTTCTTAGTTCCCTTTCGTTTGCCAGACTTCGACATCCTCGGTAGGTCTTTATCGTCCCCTCACGCTTCCTGCATTTCGTCTTTGCTATGTTTTAAAACCGCAATAGATTTAGTTTGACTCCTTTATCTATACCCTTAATATCCAATTTAAAGTTCCAACTTATCTAGCCTTCCATTCTCCGAAATTTATATCCAAGCATTTCCCCAAAAATCTCTTACTCAGGGCATCTGTTACCACTTCACGATGTTGTATTTACACGTATCCTAAACCCCTCTGGTAATGTATCGCACTAATTCCGAGTTGTTAAATAAGTTCGGGTATTCTAATTACTGGATTTGGGGTTAATCCTTCTCTTGGAGTTTGAAAACTCTCTTCATATTTGGGTATCTATGTAACCGGTGTATTTTTAGTGCATTAAACTAATCATAGGCTTTGTGGTCGACAAGAATTTAAAACTCCAAAACTCTTTTTGACGGTGCACGCTTACCTGCTTCATCTTCCGTATCCAAAAGTCATGCTCTTAAGGAATCAACATCTCCACAGTCACAACTATATTTTATACATAATACTAATATAGGCTCGAGTTGATTTTCAAAAGGACATTAAGCTCGAAAAATGAATGAGCAATACAAACGGTGTTCGTAATGAGTCAAAAAGGAAATTTTGTACACGGTTGTTCAGGATTATACCGAAATGATGGAATACACAAGGAGAGGAATCTAGGTGCATCTCAAGAAAAGAGTTCAAATTAGAGACCTTTGGTAGGAAGAACAGAGCGTACAGAGTCAAAGAAGTCTCAGCTGATTCTGAAGAACATGGTTTGCGAATAGGGGCAACTCTAGTCATAGCGAGCACACAAGATTCAAGGATTACGCGCTTATACCAAGACAAGCTCAGACTCATCCTAGAAGAAATAATATTCATGTGCACAAGGAGTAAAGTTAGAAAGGTAGTCAAGCTATTTAGGAAGAGCTCCGGATCGAATGTCAATGTAGGTTTCAAAAGAAGGATTAGATCGAGTCACGAAGGTTCGTTAGCACACTCTCTCTGCATAAGGTTTCCTACCGTTCTTTTCCCTCTTCTCCAGCATAACCGATGCTTCCCACAAAGAAATAGTTGGTTAGGTGATTCCCTCTTCTAGTACTCCCTTCCACTCAATCCTAAATTCTACCGGTTATAATGATGTCTTCACTTGTGGTGCGATTGAAGTTAATCCGATTTCCGGTACTAAGCCTATCGCAAACTCGCTTCTCTCTGGAATGGAAGTTTTGACACACCTTCAAGAATTGTCTTAGAAACTCTCTCGTATAGAGATTTGGTTTCATCTCCACTTACCTCTGAACAATTAACATCTAAAGGTTGTGTTCGCTCTACTCCTCTTCCTCAAAGTTTCACCGTCACTAAATTCCAAACAATAACTCCGCATAACCCTCAACACTCTTAATTCCTTAGATATGGTCCAACCTGCTTCCACTACGTCACTTAATCCTTAACCTTCAAAAGTCTAACCACCCTGATTCTACTGCGTCATTCTGACTCTCGTCCTTTAAGAATCTAGTCACTCATCTAAGTTAGTTAAGTATCGCTCTATCTTAACAACTAGTAGTCTTCGACTAATCATCGGTTCGGACTCCACGATCATCAAAACTTGTCGTGCTTCACAAATGGATCATACATATATTAATGATACGCAAGGTAGTTAAAAACTCAACTGCTAGCTTATGATTACCTCGAGTCTGATGATCGGATTCGACTGCATCCTGGCGTTTCTTGTGTGGACAGTCTCGAGCTATATGCCCCGACTTCTCGTACTTGTAACATACGCCTAATCCGGCCCTGCACGGTCTGTTTGGATGGTACTTCTTGCACCTTGGGCACCTTAAATCATCCAGTTGAGTACTAGTTTTCCCTTTAGCATTCGGATCCGAACGGTTATCGTTCCTTCGGTCATTGCTCCAGTGCTGAAAATGTGAAGCGACAAAGCGATTCTTTTTGAAAGTTTAGCTCCTCGGTGTAATCTTTCCCTTTTTCCTTGTGAAGGGTTCTCGGTGATTACTTCTTGCTACCTCAGCCCTCCTTGAGCTTTCTCCCATTGTTTGACCCACATTAACCTGCTCCAGATAACTAAGTGGTACCCCTGTATTCGGAGCATTATGTCCACCTTCATATTCATTATCATCATTGTTGCCAGTTCCAGCTTGTGGTTCCATTCCACCCATTACTCGGATGGTCGCGGCCGCAACAGTACCAATGGCAGTAGCAACACTCGTCATTGCGGTCACGATATCGGTCAAACTATCTATTGGTACGGTTACCTTATTAGCTCTCCGTCCTTGATCCCGATTACGCTCACGACTGCGCCCACGAGATGCCATTTGGTTCCTGTTCACACCAAACAAGTGATATCAAGGTGATCAGTCTCAATATCTCTAGTTTAGCATTTCAAAGTCCCAAATACATGCTCATGAGCATTCATGCCTCATATATCAGTTAGATACCCTAAATAGCATGTATAGACACCTAAAGTATGCCCAGAGGCATAATCAGTCCGTCCCTCAGGCTCTATAGGAACGAACTGCTCTGATACCATAATGTAACACCCTACTATACTTAATCTTATGCTTAAGTCATAAGACTGAGATAGTAAGGTATTACGACCTCTAAGAGTAGTAATATATATATAATAATAGAGAAAAGATACTTAACTAGGAGCCTTGAAAAATGGGTAAAACAAATATCGCAAAACAAAAAGCGCAACGCTCAGGAAAGGATTACTTGCGTGCTAAGAAACCTAATAGGAACATGATAAAGTTAAGCAAAAGAATAAAGGAAAGCCAAGGAAACAGCATAACTAGCCCCTGACTTAGCCTGCGAAGCTAAGGCTGGCCAGAGGATATATATATATATATATATATATATATATATATATATATATATATATATATATATATATATATATATATATATATATACATATGAACACACATAGGTATCCCCAAAATATACCAAAATACCAAAATAAACTCCTATCTCTCCCTCAACCTCGAGGAGCAGCATACACAAGTTACTTGGAGAGTAAGCTAAACAAATATATACATATATACAACCAAAAACCAAAATACACCCAAGGACTACTTCGCTTCCCAAGATCCAGACGTCTAGCGAGGAGCCTCTCGACCTGCATCTGAAAAACAACAATACAATATGGAATGAGAACCGGAGGTTCTCAGCATGGTAAAAGTGTCACGCGCATAAGAAATACGGTCCTGAGAATGCCATAAGCAATCCTAGAACTCCGTTATTCAATTATCCAACTTAAGTACTAAACAGAAGCCATAAACAGGGGTAGGTATTCTAAATCTGCCTAACTTACTCAAGTTCAAGCTTAACCTAACACCAAACTATTTCCTCCGTTTCCTCTATCCTTTCATCATTCAGAATGCAACAGAAACAAGCAACCAAACAAGTTCACGCACAAGTAATGATCAAATAGTACAAATAGCAAGAATAACAAATAGCGGGTAATATATATCAATTAGGCATACCCAGAAAATGCATAGCAATCAATACAAACAAATGCATATGATGCATGCCTGTCCTATGGCTGATGGGGCCCATCTGTCGATTATCCAGCCAACCCGACAAGTCCGAAAACCTTAGACTATCCCCCGTCGCGCATCCCCAAGAGTCTATGCATAGAGTTCACATTCATATTTCATAAAATCACTCAATGGGGGCTATCCATACCCGGGAATTTATACGTGCCCGGTCACCCTTACGACGTAGGGTCAACAGAGTATCGAGATTCAACCTGGAACACGTGATGGCGAGCCACGGCTCTTACCCAGGGAACTCGTATCTCAGATAACATTATTCATAAGCCATTTCATAGTCATAATCATTATTTAATCATTCATCAAGCCATGGCATATTAACTCATTTTATTAACAACCTCCCTTTCACATTTTTCATCGTCATTCCCTTATAATTCATCTTGATTACCCTTTCCGGGTCCTGACCAAACTTTTTATCAAACTCTACTCATCCTTCTTAATATCGAATAATCTTAAAATCAACCCAACTCTAACATTAAATCAATCACATCACACGAGGATTGAGCTTTAACTTCTCGAATTCATGACTATCACTAAGACATCCTCGACACTCTATTTTCTTTTCTGTTTCTAATATAGCAAATGAACTCGGAATTGCACAAACTTTATGTTCAGGAGTTCATATTGAAATAAGCTTTCTAACAAATCAAATATCATAATTTTCTGATTTTTCTAGCCTCAGGAATAAAGGAAAAACCATGACTGCTCTGCAGTGCATAAAACCAGAAAAACAGCAGCAGCATGTGATATTCAAAATTCAATATAAAATCCAAGTTAAATCCAATGAATTTGAAAATTAATTTAGTTAAACTTTACTCATCCAGGTTTCTTTCTCAATTAGTTCTGAGTCAATACCATTTTTAATGAAAAAGTTACATTACCTAAAAGTTAAGTAAAAATGAGACAAAATCTGTTTTAAAAACCAACAAACTTAGTACCTTTCAATTGGAATAACTTTTATTACAAAACTCCAATTAAGCTAAATTTTGATTTGAGAATCCCTAGCTCATCCAGAAACAAGTGTGTCTTAGTTGTAACCCAATTTCTATTTAATTCTAAGAGTTACAAGCATTGGAAGTTGATGCATAGCTTGCTGAAATATGTTTCTTTTTAGTTTTGACCACCAATATTCAAAAATTCACAGCTCCCAATCCTCAACTCTTAAAATTCTGAAATTTTAGAGAAATAAATCAAGTTAATCAAATTTTATAACAAAATTGGTTTCGCTCCAAAACTCAACTCGTAGAAGTCGCAGCAAAACAAACAAGTTGCTGCCCTGTTTGATCTTTTCTGCTGCTGGACAGATTTAACAACCTAACTTTAAAACTTTTCCATAAATTGTATATTTAACAAAAAGGTCCCAAATTTTCTAGTTTAGTTCCTTATATTCCCAAGTTTAGCCCAAACTTGGTCTCATACAATTCCGATCATTACATAATTAGTTATAGCATATACAATACCACCACAACACAACTCTACATCCTTATTAACAAACACCAATTCTAATCCATCATAAATAAATATAAGAGCACACCTCATAATTCTAATATATAAATTCATAACAAATCTATTCTAACAATATTACAAGGCTAATCATTAAATACAACAAACAATCCAACTTATTCTATGGTTCCTCTAACCTAAGTTTTCACAACACCGTAAATATTAAACGTGCGAAACTTAAACCATACCTTGGCCGATCACTTAATTCACCCAAGGCAGCCTCACAACTCAAAATTACAGCCCCTCCAAGCTCAATCAAACAGCCCGAAACCAAGCTTGATCACCAACAAGCCTCCAACAAGCATCAACATTCACATACACACTACCTAAACCACAATTAACACATCCAAACATAACAACTCAATACCCAAATTCCTAAATTCAGAAATTTCATTAGGGTTTAAGATCTCTTACCTTTACCCACTGATCCTTGGGCAATACCCACAAGAAATCAAGTCTAGTGGACCCCTAAAACATGAAAATCATCAAGGAATTGAGTTTCTCAAACCTTAAACCCGAAATTCATATACCAGCAGAAATGGAGCTAGGAAAAAGTGATTTGCTTACTGTTTTATTTGAATAGAATTGAAGAACTCAATGAGCCCGACGCGTGACCGCAAACGGCTCGTCAATCGGAGCTCCGGATCAAAAGTTATCAAAGAAAGAAGATCAAGCTAGGTTTTGGAATTCATTCTCTTCTTCTCCATGCATTTACGCTGCTTCTGTTGTGTTCTAAGGCAGAAAATGAGCTTTAGCTCATTTATATACTGGGCTGGTTGGGCCCGCGGGCCTGATTTGGGCCCGGTTCAACTGGCTCGACCCATTCGACTCAATTTTGGGCCAAATTTTTCAAAAGTGATATCAAAATTCTCGTTTTTTCGAGCTCTATCCTATTTTGATATTAGTTTTGCATATTTAATTTTCCTATTAAAAATTCGATTTATTGACTAATTATATACCGATTTTAGCGGGGTTTACAATTTTGGTATCAAAAGTTTAATAATTATGATATATTATAAGAACTATTTTTAAATTTTATAAGAACAAAAAAAATTATTTAATATTTTTTACATTTTGGACAACTTAAATAAGTATGTTAAATCATATAATTTGAAATTTAAACTTAGCAAGCTTAAATTCCTGTAGGTCAATGTGGGGTTATAAAGGCAAGTAGGTTGGAAGTAATTTTTAGTTATAAAGACAAGTGTCTTACTTTTGTAAATCCTAATAAAGAGTTTTTGTGAATTATTTTGATCAAGTATAAAAAGTATGTCTTAGAGGAAAACACTCACATACAAATTCAAAAGGTTCATAGATAGAGCAAGAACAAACATAAATAATTTATTTAATAACTTATATAAAGAGATTTAGCACTTTTTTACACTTACTTTTATTTGAGGATAATTAAACTTTACATTATAACTCAATTCTTGTGAATTTAGAAAATTATCTACTTCAAAAAAAAAAATTAGATATCAAAGGTTAAATTCCTGATTGTTTCTTAGAAAAAAATTGTGATATATATGAGTTTTAATTAAATGAAGATAACTTTTTTTTTTTTTGTTTAACATAAGTTATTGATGCAAGTTTGTGGTGTGTTATTTGAGGTTAATTAATTAAACTTAATGATAGTATCCAATTATTAGAATTTGAACATTTCGTAACATAAACCTTCACATTAATTTAATGTATTTTTCGTTAAGAGGGTTTATCATTGTATACTTAATTAAAAATTTAAATAGATAATAAATTTAATTAAATAAATATATAACACTAATTAAACAAGGTACCAAAAATATATTATTATACTTTTTATATAATTTACGTATATTGAATAAACAATTACAAGTAGGATTTAAAACCAAATATACGTTACAAACTACTATATTTAAAATATAAAATAATTATGAAATTATATTTTTTCAATTTTGTAAATACTTTAAATTGAGTTATTTTCTTGTAAAAAAGTTTAAGTTTACCTATAATCATATATATCTAAATGTCGTTGTTCAAAATTTGAAATTTTATTAGATATAACGAGTATTATATACAAAAATAATAATTTTTGCTTAGTGTGAACCCTAACAAATTGAATAATTACTTTATAAGCTAGGATAAGTTGAATTCAAATAATAATATTTTTTAAAATATATTATTCTTTCGGTAAGAAGTTATTAGTTTAGCATGTATTAATTATTTGAAATTAGAACTGATATAAAATAAATTTGCTTTACTGAACTAATAACCTCAAGTTTAAAATTAACTAAAAATAAATATAGTGTCCCAATAATATTGTTAATATACATATACAATATGTTTTTCACATATAAGTTAAATTTGTTAATATGAGCTTGAAAAAAAAAATATTTAGACTATCGAATATAGAAGATAGAACATGTTTTTTTTTTTTTTGTTTAATAGATTTATTTACGGACATTTTATACTGAAACAATATTTGACCCAATAACAACAAAATAAATTTGTTGTTACATGAATATAGTGTGCAATTATGAAATATTAATAAATATTTTTATTCAAATCCAATAAAAAGTATGTTCAATTGATGTTATCAAAAAAAATATAACTAAATTATTTTATCATTAAAATTAGAGCATTTTTATAATCTTTAAGTGATCAATAGTTGATACATTTACATAATAGTTAATTAGAAAAACAATTTCAATAGTTAATTTTAACTTTACATAATAGTAATTTTATCTATTTATTCTTTTATATATTTAGTTAAAATATATTTTAAAGTCACCAATTGAAAAAAAATATTAAAAAGATAGAAATTAATGTTAACTAAAATATTAAAAAATATAACTACACCAAATTTTATATATTAATTTTTTTTTAACTAGATTAAACAGCAATGTAACAAAAAAAAATTAACTAATTAATGTATTTATTTATATACTAAGTAAATTTAACTCTTCTCATAAATATATATTAATCTTTTTATAAATAAACTGTAGAGTAAAGTATACTTTTGTCATTGAAGTTTGGCAAAAGTTTTAAAAATATCCCTAAGTTTTATTTTGTTTCAATTTTGTCCCAAAAGTTTTCGATTTGCATCAAATATACCCTCGACGGCTAAATTTTCAAAAAATTTAAGACCAATCTAACAATAATGCATGAAAATTATGCTTGATTTGCTTGTATTGAGGGTTGTTTTTATGAAATTGTTGTTGAATTGGTCTTAAATTTTTTAAAAAAATAGCCGTTAGAGGTATATTTGATGCAAATCGAAAACTTCTGGGATCCTCTTAGTTTCGGGTAATTACAGTTTTTGTGGCCATAAACTACAATTGAACTTAACCCTCTAATCGGAATCAAGTGATTAAGATATTGGCGATTGATGAAGGTTAGAGGAGACTAAATCACTGAGACATTAGGGTATAGTCAATTACAATTTGCCATGAAATAAATCTTGCATGATTAAAATAGTTGGTAAGAAAACTAAATCTGGAAAAGTAAACATCTCTGATACCTTAACTGTTTTCTCTTATTGATTTCTCACTAATTCTCTTAATTGCTTTCTTTACTCTTGAATTACTGTTTAATGCGATTTCAAATCACCAAACCAACTTTTCTGCCTGCCTAACTAAACCAATCGGTCGACTATTGTTGCTCACTCCATCAATCCTCGTGGAATCGACCCTCACTCACTTGAGGTATTACTTGGACGACTTGATGCACTTGCTGGTTAGTTTGTGGACATTCTAAAATCCACACCACCTGCCCATCCAGGGTGTTAAACGCCCTCCCTGGCATTTAACGCCAGCTTCTGCTGCCAATTTCAGCGCTAAACACCTAGCTGTCATTTAGCGCCAATGCATTCGAGTTTAATGCTCTCCAGGGTATTCTGTTTCTCCTTTAAAGCTCTCTGTTCTTGTTCTAAATATTTTGCATGACCACAAAAAAATTAAACCAAGAAAAACTATGAATAATGATAATAATAAAAATAAAAAATAAATCAGAACAACTGAAAGAAAGAATAAAGGATACTCAGTGTTGGGTTGCCTCCCAACAAGCGCTTCTTTACCATCACTAGCTTGACAAGCAAGTGCACTGGGTCGTACCAAGTAATACCTCAGGTGAGTGAGGGTCGATCCCACGAGAATTGATGGATCAAGCAACAATGATCGAGTGATTGGCTTAGTCAGACAAGCAGAAAAGAGTGTTTTGAGAGTTTAATTGCATCAAACAGTAAATTCATGAAATCAGAAGGCAAGCAGTAAACAAGTTGTGAAGTATATATGGAGAAACAGTTAAGGCTTTAGAGATATCTATCTTCCGGATTGACTTTTCTTAGTAACTATTTTAATCATGCAAGATTCAATTCATGGCAAACTATATGTGACTAAACTCTAATTTCTTAGATATTTTTAGTCTCCTCTAACCTTCATCAACTGCCAATTCCTTGGTCACTTAATTCCAATTAGAGGGTGAAGTTCAATTCTAGTTTATATGCCACAAAAACCCTAATTACCCAAATATAAGAGGATTATATGTCACATATCCCGTTAAGTCTAGATAATTAAAAGTTTAGGAGAAATTGTTTTCAAGCTGTTGTTCAAGTAAAGAGCTTTTCGAAGTTATACAAGAACTCAATTAGAACAAGGGTCATACTTCCGTTCCACCCAAATTCATAAAATAAAGAATGAAAATAATTCTTGAAATAGAAATCAGTATATGAATTAAAATAGAAAAATAATAGAGAATTCTGGCGGCAGCTTGCTTTCTCTGATGACAAACAAGAACGACGGCGGCGTCCAAGAATTCTGGCGGCGACGACGACCCCCTTTCTCTCCCTCAGTTGCGTTCTGTCTCATCGCTCCTCTTCCTCTCGCGTGCAATGGCAGTATCATCGGCCAAGATTCGGTGGTGGAGACGCCCTCAACTGTGGTGAAACGCGGCGGCTACGGAAGCTCGGCAACGGTAGTAGGGCGCGGCGTAGGCGGCGGAACAACTCCATCGCGGCCTCTGTCTCCCTCTCATGAGCCGTCCTCTCTTCGCGTCAGGTTCTCCACTGCGAGCCTCTTCCTTTTCTCGTGCAACGATGGCAACGACGGCGCTGTCTTTGCGGCAAGGACGACGGTGCGGACAGCTGCAACAGGGGCGACGGGATTCACGGCGAGGATGATGGCGCGAGGCAGCGGCGGTTCGCGAGGAGGGCGCGAGCTCCTCCCTCCTCCGGCGCTCTCTTTCTCTCACGGATTCCCTCTTCTCTGATCCCTTTCTCTCTGGTTCTTGTTTCTTCAGGATGCGTGTGTGTTGGTTATGTTGAGGGAGGTGAGGCTGCGGCTGTGTGGTGTTGAGGAGGGGGGTTTAGGGTTTGTTATGTTAAAATTAGGGTTGAGGTAAAATTAGGTTTAGGACAGTTTTGTAATTTCAAATAAAAATAGGGATAATATAGTAATTAAAACCCAAATTAAATCCAACACTAATTATAGATAGAAAATACTTTTTGTTCATCAATTTTACAAATTATTTTCAATAAAATGTTCAAATCCAAGAATTAGAGATAATATAATTAAGGGTAAAAAACTTGATTAAACCAAGGGAGAAGAAAATTTACGGAAATCAGCCAAACTGAATTCCTAGACAGCATTCAACCAGAATCAAATTATTATATAATTCGAATCTATACGTTTCGAATTAAAATCTTATGTAGTTCGACATGACTTAATTCGAATTATATGCAAGCATGAGAAACATGTAATTCGAAACAACTGGTTTCGAATTATTAAAGAGGAATTCGAATTCAGTTAATTCGAATTACTAACAAAGTCTTGACGAAACATAAATCGAAACATATTGTTTCGAATTAGTAAGGAATTGTAATTCGAATTTATTTGATTCGAATTATAAATATATAGTGCGAATGTAGTTGATTCGAATTACCATGAACCGGAGCTTTATATATATGCTGTGAACTCAGTTTTTCTCATCAAAGAGGTGAGATGGCTAGTGAGGATAGTTTTCTAGTGCTGGTACACCACAGAGGATCGATTAAGAGAAAAATTTGGTCCGGCGTGAAGTTCACTGATAAGGATCCTCTATGTATTATCGTGAGGCCAACCACCAGCTACGATGCTCTCGTTAGCTCTGTGCTGGAGAAGCTTGGTCTGGAAGGAGTGAAAAGGGTTAAGAAGTTCTTCTTTCGCATCCCAACCACGGTGCTCTATGATACCGTGAAGTATGATTGTTTCACGATCGGGAGTGATGAGGACTTGCAGGTCATGTTTCTTTGTCGTAGGCAATTTTCCAAGGTAAGGACACCAGAGCTGTTAGCAAAGTTGGTTGATGTGGTATCTAGCTCGGGTGGTTCGAACTGGAATGCCAATACTATAGCCACGGTTGCCGGCTCGAGCTCAAGACCTGCGGTTGCTTCATCCTCCGTTCCTGTGTATGAGCCACCGATACAGCCTGTTGCCTCCCCATCGTTTGCTGTTGATCTCAGCGGCAATGTCGGAGACGTGGTTCGATATGGGGAACATCTTCCGACCGAAGTGCAGTGTCCTACACCGGCTGGTGTTGGGGAGGGATTGTTTGATGATCCAGATGACGATGATGTCGAGCATGATATGATCGCTGATGACAGCGGCGATGATCTTGGAGCGACTGATCCGAGAAGGGCTACAGGTGGATCTGGTTCTGGCACACAGCAGTACCCACCCCATTTTTCATCGTTGGACCTGGATGCCATGAGGCATGACGAAAATCCTGGGCAGACGACTGGATTCACCTAATTCGAATCAATATGATTCGAACTTCACTCGTGTGCCATTTTCCAAGTAATTCGAAACAATATGACTCGAACTACTCTAACATAATTCGAAGTAAGTCGTTTCGAATTATTAAGGAATTTTGCATGCATAATTCGTTTCTAATTGATTCGAATTACGTGGGAATAGTCTTTGATAGTAATTCGATTTTAATCAATTCGAATTACTTGCAAACAAGATTCGAATCCTTTTGATTCGAATTACATAAAAATCTGTTCTGGTGGATTGACGTTAGGAAATTTGATTTGGCGGATTTAGGTTAAACTTAGCTCCCCTTGGCTCATTTGGATTTTTTACCCTATAATTAATTTCTTTATTTTACAAAACATAAGTACCAAAATATAAAATATTAATTATTTAACCTAATTCATGTAAAATTCCTATTATTTCATAACTACCAACTTTATAATTTAAATATAGAAAATACTTCAATAATTATAAAATTGAATAAGAGTCTTAATTTATTTCAAACTCAATTAATCAAAACTTACTTTAATTATCTTTAATAAAGAAATTTCTGAAATTAAAGTTATAAATAAATAATGGAATTTGGAATTAATTTATAATAAAATTTTCAAAAATTTTACATGAAGGTTAATTAAGCACCAAAAGCTATCTGAAATGTTGCATTCTCTAGGTGTTCCACAATAAAAGTGGAAGGGTATTACGAAAATTGTAATGGATTTGCTGAGGTTTAGAATGGGATTTGATGCCGATGGGTAATCATGTATCGAGTGACCAAGTCCATTTACTTTTTGCCTGTTGAAGCGAATTATTCCTTAAAGAAATTGGCGATGCTATGCATCAAGAAGATAGTAAGGTTGCACATGTGTTAACCGCTTATGTGTTGGTGTGGATCAAAAAATATCAAGCGTCTTACATCCTGAATTGGATAGCCGAAACAACGGAGAAGAGATTTAAGTGAATTCGAGTTAAGATCCTAACTACGCAGGACCGACAGAAGAGTTATGCAAATAAAAGAGAAGAAAACATAGATAGTTTGAAAAAGAAAGTTATGCATTCTTGGAAGTTACTTAAATAGACTGGAATCAATGGGCAATCAAGACGAAGGGGATGAAACCGAAGTGTATTGGGCCGTTTGAAGTGCTAAGGCAGATTAGTGACCGATGGCATATCAAATAATTTTACCACCGTATCTTTTGAACCTGCACGACGCACTCCACATTTCATAGCTTCGGTAGTATATTTCTGAGATAAGCCATATTTTAAAACCTGAATCAGTTCAATTGAGAGAGAATTTGACGTTTCAAATAATTCCGGTTAGAATTGACGATACCTGTGTTAAGTGACTTCGTGGAAGAGTACGTTAGTAAAGTTTCTTGGAGTCAAGCTGGAATTGACAAACATGCCTAAGAACTTGAAATTTGAAATGAGAAGAGACTACCCACACCTATTTTCAGGTAATTGAATAAGAATTTTGAGGGTAAAATTCTTAATTAGGTGGGTAGGATGTAAGGCCTACGAAATTAATAAATAATTAGCCAATAAATTAATTATTATTCAAAGAAATTAAAAATTAAATTTTTATAATCTAGATGGGTAGAAATATTAAAAATACGAATTTTGACACTAATTTTAAAGAATTTGACCCAAAAACGGGTTAATAAACCGAACCGATTGGACCGAGTCCAAACTGGACCCAAGGTCCAACCTATAAAACACCAAAAATGGGCCTTCTTCTTCTTCACACCTGCAGATGCGTTGATGAAGGGAGATTGAAGTTAAAAAAAAAAAAAAAAAACTAGCACTCACATCTAAAAATTCAATCGTACATAACTTTCAATCCAGAACTTCGATTGACGAGCCATCAGCAGCCACATATTCATCTCAAAATTTTCTTTAATTCTATCTGAACAAAATACTAAGAAATATTTATTTCTCACCCAGTTCTTTTCCTCCTCAATTTTGTGGATTTTGAGTTTAGGTATTGAGGAATTGAATGATTTTGATGGTTTAGATGAACTCTAGCAGCAGATAATCACCGGATTTTGTCTAATTGATCCATGTGTTAGGTAAAAAAACTGTTGAAACCTTGTAAATCATTGAATTAGTGAATCATATGATGATTATACTGATATTGTGTGAATTAGATTGTGTTCTTGTTGATTTGGAGTTCAATTTAGCAGTTTAGAACGAAATATGGGTGATTAAGCTTGAGGAATTAACGTTTAGAAGCTTGGAGCTTGTGAAAGGAGAGATTTTTGAGGAGTTCTGGACTTAGGGAGGAATCGGCCATGGTATGGTTTTGGTTTCTTGTAGTTAATTTTTAATGTCACGTGAAAACTTAGGCTAGAAGACCTTAAGATAGGAATGAACTGAATGAATTATTAATGGATTGTGTATATGGTATATGATGTGTGTATAAAGAATGAATGAATTTATATGTGTTGGATTATGTCTTTCATAAGTATAAAAAAAATAATGAATATTGTTAATGTGTTGAGGATTGATGGTGAGTTTGTGAAATTGAATTGAATGGATTGGTTGAGAGATGTGTGGTTCGATTTTGTAAATGATTTGTTATTAGAGTTGGTTGATTTTGGGAAAAGATTTAATATTGGAATTGGTTTGATTTTGAAATGCTTTGATACTAAAAATTATTTGAATGACTGAGAGGTGTTTGATTTGGTGGTAGGGACCTTTGAAGGGTGGCAGAAGTTTGAGTTTTAGAAGAGATGCTGTCGAAATTTCTATAAAAATTAAAGATTTTATTTGAAGTGATATTTTAAAAAAAGAAAAGAGATTATTATGTGGCTTGTATATTTTGAGACTAATTATTGACTCTCTGTCGCAGGATGTGACTGGGCACTTTAATTCCCCGGGTTTCCCATGGGTATATATATATATATATATATATATATATATATATATATATATATATATATATATATATATATATATATATATATATATATATGAATTTGAGCTTGGGTTGTCTCACCCATGGATAAATTGAGTTTGAAATTTTTTCATGGATATTATTGAGTTTGGAGATGTGCGCACAAAGGGACTATCCAGTGGCTAGCTAACAGGACATGTCAGGTTGGTTATATAACTAACAGATGAGACTCATCAGTCATAGGACAGGTATATATCGTATGCATTCGTATGTTTTGCTTGAGTGTGCATTGTTTTGGTTTGCTTAACTGCTTAACTCTGCTTATCTGCTACTTGTTCTACTTGTTGTAATTGTACCTCTATCTGTGTTTTTCTTATTTGAATTGTATGTGTATGTTTCTGAGAGACCCTCTCTTGGCAGAGGAGTGAATGAGGGTTGTTCCACCGGTGATTCGGAGGATTAGAGGAGACAGAAAGTGAAGTGTTAGGTTAAAGTTAGGTGTAGAACTTTAATACCTTAGATAACTTACTTAATTCCTGATTTAGTTGAATTTTTATGCTGAAATCTGAGTGTCGTTGCTCTAGGAATGCCTCTGGCTTTCCCGTGACCTTTTATATTAACAATGTGGGTACCTTTACCATGCTGAGAACCCTCGATTCTCATTCCATACATATTTTTGTTGTTTTTCAGATGCAGGTCGTGAGGCACCTCGTTGAGCGTTTGAAGACCCTCCTTACAAGCGAAGAACTGTCTTTTGGACTGTTATCTTTCGTTTTAGACTATGTATATATGTATATAAAATCTGTGCATGTATATTTTGTCCATCCTAGAGGTTGACTTGGAGAAACAGGTGTTTATTCTGTAGTTTGAGTTATATTTTGGGTAGTATAAATATATATAATTACACACTCTGGCTGGCCTTAGCTTCGCAGGTAGAGTCTGGAGCTTGATATTTGTATTTTGGAACTCCGATCTATATATTATATTTTTAGCCTTCTTTTGATCTTACACTATTCGTTTTACGATTATCCATGCGAGTGTGGCACAATTTTCTGTTTTCGTTTTTTCTTAGTTTCTTCTTCAAGACTCCTAGTTACAAAATTCGTTCAACTGTATTTATATACGTCTTTTTTTTAGATGTCGTAATACATCGCCACCTCTGCTTTACGACTTAAGTGTAAGGCTCTGTGTGGTAGGTTGTTACAACGGGAAGCTCATATTCTCAAGGATGAAGTGCATCAAAAAAAATTTGAAAATGTAAACCTCTTGTACGTATATAAATAGGAGGCTAACCCTCAAACAATATACACTACAACAGAAAAATACTTCGCTCTCTCTTTATATATGCTGCAACATATAATATTAGTAAATATTTATGAATTATTTCTTTTACATAGAGATATTAATTAATTGCGGTGAATATTAATTCAAGAATTATTTATTTATACTTTTTTATTTTATATTTATTTCTTCTTCTTTATTTGTTTATTTCACAATAAAAATAAACAAATTTTGATAAGCTTTTAGCAAGTGTACATAAAAAAATGAAATCTTTTCATCTTTTAAATTAATAATTTTATACTAATGTGTTATTTACTTGAATGGATAAAGATTTTAAAAATAAATTGAAAAAAAAATTCTAGAAATAGAATTTTTTGTTCCCCTCAATTTTGTTGCCTTCTCAATAATTCTTCAAATGTTTTAACAAAAAATTGAATCAAATGCAAAATTATTTGCCATTTATAAAAAATTGAATTTAAAGACAATTAAACTCCTATCCAATTAGGTTATGTTACAAGTTAACATTTTTCATTTAAATTTGACAAAAAAATACACAGAAAAATAGAAACTGAAGTAAACTATTTTTTTGAGAAATCGTATCATCCAAAAAAAATAGTCAGAAAAAGAATCGAATTGATAGTTCATTCGTATATAATTTTGTTTTCACGATTTTAGGAAGGCCAAATTGACATATAAGATTATTATTGATTGAATCATTCTTATATTCGAATTGATTATAACCGAATGGTTTATTTGATAAATTAATCTCAATACAGTTGATATATTCCCATGACAAATATAATGTTATACAGCACTTGCACCCGAACCTTTGCGGAAATTACCCTCGGAGTTTTGTAAAATCAAACCCGTATAAAACATAAATTATTATATAGCATTTCATGATGAATACATATTCTAACTAAAGCAAAAGTCATTCATATTTATATCATTCAGTTAGATTCATAAGGAACCTAATTAAAAAACATTAAATCAAAGACACAGTCTATTAAAAAAAAACCAAAAACAAGGCACCACATTAATGATAATAAAGATATGGATTCAAGGGACTGCGTAGGATATTCTTCCCCAAAAGGTAGCCAAAATGCAAACTATCCTTAAGAGATTATAGGCTTGGCTTAAATAACCGCATTTCAGATGAGCAACTTGGAAGACCAAGGTGCGAGGGTGAAAGTAAGCTTTCATGATAGAAGTGAAAGATCCTTGAGTATGAATCCCGAGACAAAGGACGGTATTTGGTCATGCCATCACTGGAGCTGTCAACATTAGGAAAATCTATGCTGCCATCATTTAAGTTACATAAAACTAACTTGCCACTAGGAGATTTCGCCAGTAGAACATCATTTTCCAACATGTAAATAGGCCATAACACATGAGGTGAACGAGTACGAGTATTAACGAGTAGCGGGTGGTGGGGGATTATTGCCAACTTAGTCCAAGATTGAGGAACGCCATAGTCCTTCATCAACCAGAGAGTCCAATGAGTTTTCTTAGTCTCATAACAAACAGCAAGACAACCCCTCAAGATACTCAAATGGGGAACCGCAAAGAACTCATCATCTGAATCCCTATTGGGAGCGGAAAACTGACTATAAGTCTCTTTCACCAAGTCAAGGGAAAGAACTGCCACAGAACTACTAAGACTGCTGCGAACAAGCCAATTAAGGGTGCCAGTGCCACTTACAAAAAGCCCTACCAAAGCCAGTACAGACCCCTTGCCATCGAGGTTATGTAGTCTATATGGGAAATCCTGAATTGTTCTCCATTTAGATTTTGGGCCGAATGTGAAAATTCTGGTGACAGATTCACCTGATTTCTTATTCACAATCCCGAAAAGCTTATACTTGTCGTTCACATGATCATAACCGAATCCACAATAGTCGAAGATACCACCAATTTCAAGCGGCGGAGATGTGAATCCGGTGCAGGGGTTCCACAGAATGGCACGATCCTCAAGCTCTTCATCGTGCAAGCACAGCAATCCATGACAAGAGCCAATGATGCTACGGTAGCATCGTCCCTCATAGGCAACTACTTTAGTGGGTTCATGGGGAGGGTTCTCGAACACAGATCGGACGGAGAAAGTTCCGATTGTGGGGTATGAGTGGCTTGAGCTATAATAGGCAATACGCGGGTGGGTCAAGGCTGGATCCACCGCCATTGAACGTCGAAGGTGGTCCTTGGCAAATTGGGAACTGGAAATTAGGGTTCTCCATGAACTGCAGACGCTGTTCCTTAATCGAACAAGAGAACTTGCCGGAATCCTCAGCAGGATTTCCTCTATGAGCTCGTCCAGAAGGATAGGCGGTGGTTTTGTGGTGGTACAGAGGAGCAGTTCCAGCCACCCCTCGGTGGTTGTGACAACCCTCCCCTTCCTCGCAACAGTATCATCATCATCAGGAATGGGACCTCTCTTCATACGTACGAGGAAAACAATGAAATCCTTCTCTACAACAAAACTCCACAATACAGCAGGAATAAGAAATCATAAACAATATAATTCTAACAATTCTACTCTCAGCGGCATCGCTATTTAATGTACAAGATAAAACATACATTGAAATTCTATGAGAAGAAAAAGAGAGGCCTCAACGTTTTCAGTTAAAATTGAAAAAACAAAAAAGTAAAACAGAGGCTTACCTACAGGAAGACGATGGCGGAGTAAGAGACCAGGAGGGGCAGAAGACAGAGGAAGCAAAAGGTCGGCGTGAAGGTGAGACAGAGGAGGAGGAAGACGACGGTCAGCTGGGAGCTTCGGATGGAGACGACAAAGGATGAAGATGAGGAGGGAAGGCGGAAGGGGGCACGGGGCTGCTGCAACTTCTCCGATGAAAATTTGGAGGTTCAGATCTATGAATCTATCCGATAACCAGTTATCGTGTTTCGTGTCTCTCCCTTCTCCATCTACTTTTCTCCTAAATCCTAATCTATATCAATATCAATATCAATATCAATATATAATGGCAATATATAGGTTTGGTGTCCAAAATTTTTTTCTAGTACTACTCTTTCTAATCAACTTCTCTATTTAATGTCAGTTATCTCTGAAAAATTCCCATCACTTTACTTGGCCACTTGACGTAATTTTCACCTGTTACTTCTTACCTATTTTTCTCTTCTCATCTCATCTCTTATTAATATTATTGAATACATTAATAGATTTTAAAAATATATTAGACTTATGCCAATAATAGATTTACTTCTATAACAATATATAATGGTAATACATGGGTTTGGTGACCAAAATTTTTTTCCAGTACTACCCTTTCTAATCAACTTCTCCACTTAATGTCAGTTATCTCTGAAAAACTCCCATCACTTCACTTGGCCACTTGACTTAATTTTCACCTGTTACTTCTTACCCATTTTTCTCTTCTCATCTCATCTCTTATTAATATTATTGAATACATGGATAGATTTTAAAAATACATTAGACTTATGCCAATAATAGATTTACTTTTAAATATTCAGATATTCATAACAATAATAAAATTGGTCCAAATTTAAGTAATAGATAGAACAGTAATAATATTAGTGGTATAAATTATTATTTTTTAAAATCTTTAATTCATACTTAGTAAATTTTTAATTATTTCTAATATACTATGTTATATATATCTATAATACAGTGTATTATGATTGTTAATTGTTCACTTAAAAAATTTACACTATTAATTTAATATTTGAATTTTTTCTTATTATGGTACTATTTTAATGTACTCTAAATTTTTATTATGTATTTATAATTTTGATAAAAATCATTCTTAAAAGAAATATTAATCTTATTTTTTAAGTTTTTTTGTCCAGATAATATTAAATCATTTATATTAAAATATTTATGAAATTCAAAAAATATTATTTATATGTTAAAAATCTGTTTTTAGATATTCAAGTATTAGAATTGGTCCAAATAATATTCTGAATGATGATAACATTGGTTAGTTGTGTATATATATTCCATTAGTTTGTTAATTTTATCTTTTGAATTATTTTTTATTATGGTACTATTTTAATGTACTCTAATTTTTTATTGTGTATTTATAATTTTAAAAATAATCATTAGAAGAAATATTAATTTTATCTCTTAAATTTTTTAGTTTTGACAATATTAAATAATTTATATTAAAATATTTAGATAATTTCAAAACTATTATTTATACTATAACAAAATAACAATATATAAAAAAAATATGGGAGTTTGATGTTCAATTTTTTTTATTCAATAAATTCTGCTTGACAGTTGTTATATAAAATATTTATTTAAAAATATTGGTAATTTTTTATTTAATTTATACTGTAAATAATAATGTTTTATGTCATTTTATTTTATTTAATATCAAATAAATTTATATTTGAATTTTCTTTTATTCTTTTTGAATTGAAATAGTCTCATTGCATGATTGACAACTTTGATTTCTATTATAATAACTATTTTTTCTATTATTTTCTATTTACTATTTTTTTATTTTTGTCATAATAACTATTTTTTTTATCTATACCAATATATAATGGGATAGAAAAGTTTGGTATCTAATTTTTTCTCCCTATTTTACCCCTATTTCTTTTTTATTTTTGTTACACACTGAATTCAATATAACAAACTGTTACCACGTCCTCAATTTTTTATTTTTTTATAAAAAAAGAATTTATCTCACAACAGAGTATTAAACTGATTCATTTTCACCCACGACATATTTTAAAACTGATTTACTTCCAATAAAAAACTGCTCCCACTACGTATTCAATTTAAAAACTGAAACCCCAACAGAATTAAATACTTTTTTTACTTTCAATTTTGGTCTCGCAAACCTTTTTCTTCTCTGCATCTTGCATCTTGCTATCTTTCTGACAAATAGAAATGGAAACTTCATAAAATCAACAATCACGTCAACGTCGATCCACTTGAACAGAATATGCTAGGCGAAAACTTCAGAAAATCAACAATCACGTCAAGTCGACCTACTTGAACAGAATATACTAGGCGAAGAAGACAACATGATCGAAGAATAAAGACAGCAACTTATCGGGAGATGATTCAACAAGGAAAATAAGTTGTCATATCAACTGACTCCAATTCCAACTCCAATGCCAAAAGACAAATGAGCAGAACCACCACCCATCATCAATTTGATACCGGTAATACGATAACTAATTTTCTTTATTATGAATTCAATTAGTTTTTAATAATTATATTTTAATTTTCAAACATACAGAAATAGAAACGCATGACAATGGAACAGTCACAAGTAACAGAAATCTATAACAATATATAATGTGGATACAGAGTTTTTTAATCCAAATTTACTTTAGATAAAAGAACTTTCACCGTTAACAGCAAGTGTTCTCCTATCTTATTTTTATTCTATATTTCACTAATAGTTGTAGAAACCGTAACATTCTTCAATTCTTTATTCCAATAATTTATCCATTTAATTAATTTTATCCGTTTTCAATTTTTCTTACTTCTCTTTTCAAGTCTGAATGTGCTTCTCTGTATGTAACAATTATTTGGATGAATTTTTGTAATTTTCTGAACTAGATAATGACTATGCCAAATGTTAATTTTCGACGTCATGTATGAAAGGAGGAAAAAAATAATTAGGGGTGATAAATAATTTTTTATGGATCTTATCGTTTTATTTTTGGTATATTCTTTATGTGAATACTTTATACCAAGTTTGATCTCATTATTCAATTTTTAGTGCTTCTCCTCTCACCATTAGGTGCACTCTTCTATATTATTATTGTTGCCATCATTCTCCTTCTTGAATATCGTGATTGTATCGTCTCCATCTTTTCCTCGCTTTCATTTACTACAATTGCAAATTTTATACCATTTTACTGCTTATATTAATTTCACGCATAACTTTCACCTTCATTTTCCTTTCTCTTCAGTTTACTTACCAAATTGTATTCATTCTTATATATTTTTAATCTGTCTTTCACATACAAAGTTTTCTCTCATCAATTTAATTTTAAAAAATGATTATTTTTTTATCTGATATTTATTTTTTAATTTTTTTTGACATGTATATACTTATCAATAATAAACTGAAGAACTCTCATAAATTATTTTGTTAACTCATTCTTATATATTTTTAATTTGTCTTTCACATACAAAGTGATGAACAAAAATAAGAGCTGCCATAATGGTATTATGGTAATTAATTGCGGTTGTGGTTAATAGAAGAAGAAAACAAGAAAAAATAAAAACAATACAACATAATAGTGACGGTGAGACGATAATACTAATAGTTATCCATGTAAAAAGAATGATAAGAAAAAATGATAGTGTATAATATGATGAGATGATATAATCAGAATAAAAATTAATAATTTTAAAATAATAATAAAACTAAAAATAATTAAAGATGTTTAATATAAGATTAAAAAAATATTTTTTTATCTATTCGAATTATACATAAAAATAAAGATTATTTTAAATATAAACTTTTAAATTTGCTTCAAATTAAATAAGATTGAGAAAATAAATAAATTTAATATATAAATAACTAATTTGTAAACCATGTTAGTAAATCTTTATCTTAATTTTAGTATACATAATAATAATATAACTTTTTACGTTTTTTAATTTAAATTTAATTATTTTATATTTTTTACATATCTTAAATAATTTAAAATATTTTATTTTTTTATAATTAATTTTTATTTATTGATATCAAAGTTATAATTTTAAAAATAAAAAAATAAAAATATTTTTTTAACTCAATAAAAAAGCGGCTGAACAGACACTTTCAACCGCTTTTCTATTATTTTTAAGAAATTAATTTTATTTTTTTGTTAATATATCATTCACTCTTTAAATTTATTAGATAAGTATTTTTTATTTTAATGTTGATGTGATTTTATTTATATCATATTTTATTAAAATTAAAATTACTATAAACCAAAATATAATTCAAAAAATAATGATAATAACATTATTCTGATTCAAAAAGAGTATATATAAACCAAAATACATGTTAGTTATTTACAAAAGATAATTTTTACTTAAATGTCAAATAAAAGTACTATTATTTTAATATTAAATTAAAAAAATATATTTTTTATCTATTAGAATTATGGATGGAGATAAAAAATATTTTAGATATAAATTTTTAAATTTGTTTCTAATTAATTAGGATTAAAAAAATAAATAAATTTAATAATATTTATAAATAACTAATCTTTAAATAACATCAATAAATTTTTATATTAATTTTATTACACATAATAGCAAATTAATATTTTTTTAATCTTACTTTTTAATTTAAATTTATTTTTTTAATATTTTACATGTTAAATAATTTAAGATATTTTATTTTTTATAATTTTTTTTTAATTATTATTAAATTTATAATTTTAAAATAAAAATATAAAATTAATTTCTTAAACTCAATAGAAAAGCGGCTCAACAGGCACGACAGTGCCTGGTGAGCCGCTAGTATATTTAAACTGGATTTAACTTAAAAATTATTTTACTATTTATCTTTTTTCTTTCCAAAAAAGAATTTTAAACCATTTATTTTTTGTTTTGTTGTTAATTTATTTCTTACTTAATTATTTAATTTTCATAATATTTTATTATAAATTTATTCCATTATTCTGTCTAATTTTATTATAGTCTAACTGTTGTCAAACATTTTATCTTTGAATTAAATATAGACAATATTAACTTGATCAAATTGTTATGTATATAAAAAAATATTTTTCTAATAAATAAAGATTTGTTTTTTATTTATTTAGTGTATTTGTTAAATTTTAATAATAAAAATAAAAATATTAACAAATAATTAAAATATATTTTTTTAAGTAACTATCCAATCATAGAAATTAAATCTAACGAATCAAAACAGAGGTTCCGTGTAGTAGCATATAGTTGATTCTCCTCTCTCTCTTTCTTTGCCTTGTTTGCTTTTTCTGAAATTAAAAAAAAAAAAAAAGTTGCTATTGGTATGGGTGAGGAATGAGGACGTGAGTGATAAAAAAAGGTCAATATTTAGGTACTTTAACATTATATCTAACTTACTAAAAAATATAAACAGAAAATATTTAATAAATTTTAAATATTTTATTTTTTATCTTTAAAAATAAGTTAAACAAATTAGACAACTCATATGAGGTTTAGCCAAGCCATTTTATCCCAAACGTCAACGGAGAGAAGGTGGATGTGCGTGGACTCCTTTATTTTGTTTGTGCGGATATTGGGCTGGGCCCTTTTTTCAAATCTGGTGGTATATATATATATATATATATATATATATATATATATTAAAGATACAATTTGTGTACGCAGATGATGAAAGATGATTTCAATTTTACTCCAAATAGTTGTTCAAGTTTATATCTAACAATTAAATACTTAATTCAAGATTTCGAACAAAATAATAAAATTAACTAGGCCAATTTTCACAGTTTTATTTAAATATAGTTTTCAGCCATGAAATATTTTTTTTATGTGCAACAAAATCATATACCATATGATAGTATGTGTCATACATATATTTCAAAACACATCTGATAATCATAATCTATTTATTATAAAAATATAGGAGATCTAGAAATATTTTGGTCTCTTAATTATTTTTCGAAAATGTCTTTTATTATATAAAATTTATGAGATAAAACATTTTGGCACTTTAATATGAATTTATGATGGTTAATTTCAAATTTATTATTATTATTATTATCATTTATCTATTTTTTATCGATTATGTAAAAGGATATGGGAATAATAATTTGAATATCAAATTATTTTTATGGATAGGAACAATGACATCTTCCACCAAGATGATCCATGGAGTAAGGAGAAAATTGTTCACTTAGTTAAACATGCTGCTCGAGATTTCTCTAATGTTGTTATCAACCAAAAACATATTATTCCTTCTTCTTTGAAATATAACTGGGAACCACCTCCAATGAATGTATGTAAAGTGAACTGCGATGCAAGCGTTTTTGAAAATGAGCAATTAGCTGGTTTTAGATGTATTATTAGAGACAGCATGGAAATTTGGATAAAAGGTTGTTCTGCCAGTATACCTCTTTCTAGTGTTCTCTGTTGTGAGTTTCATGCTATTTGGAGAGGGCTTGTTATGGCTTGGGATTGCAAGTGCAAAGAGGTCATATGTGAAACTGATAATCTTGATGCGTTTCTTCTTGTTTCGCGAGGCACAACCAGCATGATTATGAATGACTCTGATCTGCTTGACAAAATCAAAGAGATGCTCCAGCGCAATTGGACCGTTACTTTAGTGCCCATCCAGCGAACAGCAAACAGAGCGGTTGATTTAATGGCTAAGACTGCTGTTTTAAACAAGCAGGTGTATTTAGAGTGGTTACTACCTCCTAATAATTTAGACATTATTATTAAAAAGGAGTACTACTTTTTTCTTAGGTCTTTTTTCTTTGTATTATGTTCAGTCACCAAAAAAAATTATTTTCTTAAAATGTCTTTTATGATATAAAGAATGAATTGGATTAATTCATGCCTTATCTTGCCTATGAATTCATTAGTATTAAGAATTAAGATTAAGATTCGTTACATGGAAAATGTAATGATTGACAATAGTTCATTATGTTCGAGGTCAACACTTTTCACAGTTATGATACTATTACTATTATCTTTATGTTCAGGTTTTATTTTAGAACATAAAATCAGTTTTTTTTCTCCATAATGAATAAGGGTTTTTAAAGTAAAAAGAATCTCAAATTATTAGAATGACCTCCCTAAAATTTAATTTTGTATATGCTTTTTAATTTATATAAATCAAACGGTCAAACCAAAATGTTGTGTTTTATTAAACCAGATATTTTTTTTCATTTAGCTAATATGTTGTTTAGAAAATAGAAATATAGTTAAAATAGCAGTTTTGGAATGTTGATTACGTTATTTGTGGATGAATCTCTGACTACAAAATTTATCTATTAAAGTAAATCTACAATATTCAAAGATTAACGGTAGGCTTGGGTGAGTTTACTTATGAGAAGATTTCTTTTAGTTATCTTTAGTCAAAAAATTGTTTTGAAAAATAAAAATAATTTTATATGTAAATATTTAAACTAAAATAATTTTTTTCTATCAGTTATATTTGAGTACAGTCCCTCTTAAAAGTATTTTTTTATTTATTTGTTATGTGAAATATATTTTTTTAAATAAAAAAATATTTTTTTTTAAAGTAAATGATAACTTCTAAAAAAAAGGTGTTTTTTTAATGAAAAATATATTTTTTACCCAGAATATTCTTTATATTTGAAGATTGTTTTTTCTTCCACTTCACGAGACTCATCTCATCTTAGGATGCAACCCCGTACTGTTTTATTTTATTGTTTAACTCGTTGGTGAATATTCATTCTATTAACAATGACTAATATTAGTACTTTAAAATTATTGTTCATTACTAATTTTATATAAACTCTCTTTGCACTGAATACTAACAATTTAGTACCACATTGTATATAACAAAAACAAAGTCAGAGATTCAGAGGTATAACTAGATTCAGGTTACAAGAATTGTTTAGTTACATATTTATTTTATTTTTTTATTCAAGTAAAAATTCACTACCAAATAATTTCAAAAAACACGTTACCACATATCAAAATTTTGAAAGCCTGAAGTCATAATTCTTAAGAGATGAAAACAAATAATATGGAAGGACCCATGTACGCATTATCCTGACCAGAAATTTCTGAGATAGCATATATTGACTAAAAATATTAAATTACAATAATTATTGAATATTTAAATATTTTTATCTAAAAAATTTCAGTCAAGAGACTTATAAAGAATAAAATAATATCAAATTAAATAAAAAAATTATCACGAGTAACATTGGTCATTAAATAAAATAGGTTTAATTACTTTGTTGGTCTCTAGAGTTTTGCAAAAGTTTCAATTAGGTCTCTATACCTTTTTTCTTTTTAATTGGGTCTCTACACTAAATTTTTTTTTTCAATTAGGTCCCTCTTGATAATAATTGGCTTAATTGTATAGAGACCCAACTAAAAAAAATTAGTGCAGAGACTCAAATAAAAGAAAAAAAAAAAGTTTAGGGACTCAATTGAAAAAAAAATTCTTGCAGGGACCCAATTAAAAGAAAAAAAATATAGGGACCTAATTGAAAATTTCGCAAAACTATAGAGACCAACAGAGTAATTAAACCAATAAAATAAGCTGTAAAGTGGCGTCTCCCTCACATGAACCGTAGACTTCAAAGACCAATGACTATGGAGGAAGTGAAACGTGCAACATTTAGCATTCATCCTCAAAGTGCTCCAGGAGATGATGGTATGACAGAAAATTTTTTTCAAAACTTCTGGAACATACTTAGTGGTGATGTGTTTCGAGCAGTTAAGAGCTTCTTTTCTGGGGGCAGAATCTTGAAGGGTTTTAAGTTTTAACCACACTCAGAACTGTCTTATTCCCAAGATTTCTGATGCTAAAGATATGACTCAGGTAAGACCAATAAGTCTATCTTCAGTCTTTTACAAGATTATCTCCAAAGTATTTGTACATAGGCTTCAGGGTATGATGAATAGACTAATTAGCCCTACGCAGAGTGCTTTTATTAAAGGCAGATTAATCTCTGATAATATCCTAATTGCTCACGAGTGTATGCATTACTTGAAGAACAAAAAAAGGGGTCTCGAAAATGAAATGACGCTAAAATTAGATATGAGTAAGGCATATGATAGGGTGGAATGGCACTTTCTTTGGTTTATATTGGAGAAGTTTGGTTTTGACTCCCGATGGATCATGTGGATTCGAGAATTAGTGACAACTGTTTCTTATTCTGTTATTGTGGAAGGACAACCTTATGGTTTCTTCAAACCAAATAGAGGTATTCGACAAGGAGATCCTCTATCCCCCTATCTTTTTCTTTTCTGTGCAGAAGGTCTCTCCTTCTTGCTACACAAGGCAGAACAAAACAGACTAATTCAGGGTCTTCAGATACATAGGTGATGTCCCAAGGTCAACCACCTCCTATTTGCTGATGATTCCATCTTATTCTGTAAGGCTAATCATGAAGCATGTTCAAATATCCTGCATTTATTGAATTCTTATGAAAGCATCAGTGGCCAGAGGGTAAATCTTAATAAATCTGCTGCATTCTTTAGCCACAACACTCCCTCCACTACTCGTACACTGCTGGCTAACTCTATGAATATTAATCATATTGGGGCTCAGGATAAATACCTTGGTTTGCCTTCTACAGTCTCTAAATCGAAAAAGGCTTCTTTTAGTATAATCATATTGGGGCTCAGGATAAATACCTTAGAAGCGCAATCTTCTTTCGTCAGGTGGTAGACACATATTGCTTAAGGCAGTGGGAGAAGCTATTCCTATTTATACATTGTCTTGCTTCAAGTTGCCTGATGGTTTAATTTCGGAAATTCACTCTCTACTTTCTCAGTTCTGGTGGGGACAAAAATGTTCTGAAAGGGGGATGGCTTGGATTAGCTGGGACACTATGACTCGCCCACGAAAAGAAGGAGGCCTTGGATTTAAAGATCTTAGAATCCAAAATCTGGCTCTTTTAGGCAAACAGTTTTGGCGACTTGTAACACAGCCTACTTCCTTATTATCCAAAATACTAAGAGGTAAATACTTTAGCAATGGTAATGCTATAACGGCAGAAAATTGGAGTCTTACCTTCTTGGGGATGGAGGAGCATACTGGAAGGCCGAAAGATTGTTGAAAAAGGTCTTAATTGGGCTGTGGGTACTGGTGAGAATATCCGAACCTTTGAAGATCCTTGGTTGCCTCCTCCGTATCCTTTAATGATTTCTGACATGCCAAATAGACATGCTATTTCTGAGTTGGTTCCAAGAGTTAAAGATCTAATTACTGAAGATAGGAATTGGAATCAGAATCTCATTCAAGAATTATTTCTCCAAGACGTTGCAAACAGGATTTTGTCAGTTAAAATTCAGCAGGGTAGGGACAAATTGCAATGGGATTTGAACAAATCCAAGCAATATGATACAGCTTCAGATTACAGAATTGGCTATTTATTTTACCATCCACCTCTGGAGCTTTGCCCTAATTATATGCAGCAGAAAAAGCCGTGGATTGATCTATGAAAGTTGAACTTGCCTCACAAAATTAAGCTATTTATCTGGAAAGCTCTCCATGGCCGACTTCCGGTGCTTGCTCAGATTCATCACCGCATCCCATCTATATCACCAATATGCCCCTGCTGTCATGAAGCAACGGAAACAGTCACTCATTGTTTAATCGATTGCTCGAGAATTAAAGACGTATGGTCTCAGAGTTATCTTCGTGACTGTCTTCCCCCTCAGAATTCTAACGACTTTTGGACATGGTGGACTGCATCAACAGAGATACTTAACCCGTTGAAGAATGCTGACCGTAATCCTCAATTGCTTGCCATCATTTGCTGGAACTGCTGGAAAGCTCGCAACCAGTTGATTTTTGAAGGTTCTACTTCTATGCCGTCTGCCATTCTAGCAAGCTCTGTCAAGTTGCTCCGTGAAATCCAAAGAACTCCCAGTTTAGGTTGTCATCTCCATGAGGCAAGCTCTTAGTTGCATGCAATTGGATTTATCATTCTTTCTTCTTTAAGATTTTTCTTCGTTTTTCGACCACGCACCGTCGGATGAATACCTTCAGTGTAGTGTTTTTGGGAAATCCCCACCTTTTATTATGCTGTCCTGCTTTTGGACATCTTTTTATTTCATTTTTTAATAATTAATGAAATATAACCTATTATCTTTGGAAAAAAAAAAGTGGCGTCTCCCAACTAACATTGGTCATGACGTATTAATAGTCCAGTTGTTACAATTTCTGACCATTCATCTCTCATAAAATAAAAGGTAAAGTCGTCCTTAATTTTTTTTTTGTCTTGAGAAGCATTTTTTGGTTTTTTGGTTTTCTACGGCAGCCCAACAAGTTAAGGATTAATCTGTTGTAGCACTGAGTTCTATTTAAAGGTTTGTCGTTGGTCAATAAATTACTTAAATGGACTAGTGAGTTAACCACTAGACCAACCCACACCGTTGTTAGCAACTTAGCATTTCCTTTATTCTTCTATTTATTTTTCGGGTGGCCATTCCGGATTTTTTTTTCTGTCCATGGGTGGCCATTTACTATCCTCTTGGATGATTTCCTACATTCTTAGATAAGCATCAACCTCTTGTTTTTGGACATAAATATCTACATTAACTTTTTTTTTTTACATAACTTTAGCATACAATCAATTCAATCAAAAAACCCATGAGAAAAACGGTGAAGACCCATGCAAAATTTCGTAAACTGGCCTCACATAAGAGTATCCTCTATTACGCCATAAATCCTGGAAGGCTCAACCAAACCATGCGAGCCTATGCTGGCAAGCCCTGCAAGAAAATTGTTGGCTCTGACACCTGACACCTGTGTCTCAATACTAGCTGAACAAGCTTTTTAGGGCACGTATACGTTTCTCATTGCATCACATGGGATATTTGGGTTGGATAAGTTTTTGCTATTCATGATGATGAATGGCGTTAGATTCGAGGCTACGGTGAGGGAGGCCAATAGGCAATAGGGGCAGTTGTGGGTGTGGTGGGAATGGTAAGACTTAAGAGTAGGATCAATCTACATTACAGATGTAAGTTAGTATAAATTTATAGATATTCCTTCTCGATGAATATGGGATGGATAGATGGTGCTATTTTGCGGGGGTTGTCTGTTGCTTTATTTTAAAGGTGGTTGAGCCAGTTAGCCAAACTTGCTTGATTCAAATATAAGATGGTGGATTTGTTGAAATAGACTTTGACAAGTGGATTGGGTATTCAAAAAGGACCTTATATTTTTTTTTTTTTTGTGAATGGGAGATAAAGAAAAAAAGAAAAGAGAAACCATGTTCAGTATCCATGGAGGGTGAAGTAAAAACGAAGATCTTCTCCCCAAAAATGAAACCTTAGGTTGCAGGGAGAAGGATACAGCCACCGTGGTGCTGCCGTCGCAGAGGATCACGTCTAGAAATCGATATTGATCACGTCTGGTGGGTGTTGCATTGTCTGCGTATGGCCATTTACGCTTCCGCTGCCGGCGCGATCGGCAGTTGCGGCTGTTTTGGTTTGGTCCGTAACTGAAAAAACATTAAATTATGACTATCATCACCACAAAAACAAATGGCCACCTGTATGTTTGATAGAGCCAAAGATCCCCCTCCTCCCCCCCCCCCCACACTAATCGAAGCCTTATCTACCCGAGAGGGTAGGCTTCCTGTACTAGGTTCTTGGTTGTCTCAGTTTCTCTTTTCTTCAGGCTTGGCGAGGGGGAGGGGATCAGAAAGGCTTTCTTCTCGCTTCGCTCGAGACCTAAAGCCCTCCTATTCATTGTTTTGATTTGTTTTCAATTACCTTCGCTGCGTGCCACAGAATGGAAGGGGGCTCGATCTACCGTCTTGGGGCACTAAGGGGCTGAAGTTTTTGAAATATACGGCAATGTTTTGCTGATGCCTTGAATCAAGCTTTTGACTGAGACCCACGATTTCTTTCTTATTTTGAGTTTAACACTTTCCTGCAGGTATGAATTTCATTGTTTTTTCCCTGTTTGATTTTATAGTATTCAAAATGTCATGCTAATGTGATTAACAAGTGTTTAACGTTCAACTCTTCCTTCCATATTCAGTTGTTTCCACAAGTTAAACTCTGAGGATTGTAATGTAAATCTAGTAAGTCTATCAGTCTTACCCTTTCCCTAGTCTCTAATTCTTTCATTACCTACTTGTGCTGCTTACATATCGTATAATTCAATGGTTAAAATGTTATTAATGGATCTTAGTTTTCTAGATTTGTATATAGCAGTAGAGGGTGAACTTGATTTGGTTTGTTATAATATTCCATCATGTTAAATCCCTTTGGGCTTGAAGCTATTCATTTCAGAGTGCTTAATTTTGATATAAGATTGTACCACAAGGGTTAACCTATCGCTTTGTTGACAGTCTAATGTCATGTAATGGATCTATTTTGTTTTAAATATTAAGTCTACGATGCAAGTCAAGATTTGTTCAAGGCGAATTTTTTTCTCTGCCTTATGTAACTCTAGATTTCTATACTTAAGTCTCAGGCTTTATGAATTCTTGCTGCATTATAAGGAATATAAAATTCAGTGTTATAGTTTGTGTAACTTAAGGAAAAATGTCTTGCGAGCGAATCAACTAATATGACCAATTATTCTTATTACTTTTAGGGCAAGTCGTTAATGATATAACATATTGGTTCGTACTCAACACCATTGTTTCTTACTTCCATCCTAGATTTTAATGCAACTTCTTTCAGCGGTCATATTTTTCACATATGCAATGGCAATTTACAATAATACAACACTTCAAAAACATATATAATTGAGGTTTCAAATTTAAGTCAACAACTGTAATTAACAATGGAAGCACACATCTTAAGAAACGCCGCGATTCTCACCACATTTTATCAGAAAAATAGTATTCATCTTCGCTATCAAACCAGAGAGTAACCAAAAGTCAAAAGGTCAATACAGTGAAAAATAAATGCAAATCTGAGCTGAGAATGAAACAGTGAGAAGGAGAATGAGAGAGAACCTGCAAGGAGTTGACGAAGGCCTTGCTGCGATCCATGGAAGCCTCGTCGAAGGTCATGGCAGAACAAGGTGCAAGCTCCATCAATGACGAACACGACGACGGCGAGCAGACAAAAGGGATTACATCAGTGGCGGATCTGGCAATGCAAGGCAAAGACGATGCTGGATGTGAAGAAAGTGGTGGTGGCAACTTCTAAGTGGGTTGAGAAGATTTATTATCCCAATCAATATAAACGAGCCCACCCCTGATGACCCAATAGAAAAAACCAAAATAACAGAGCCACCTCCCTTAACCCAGTTGGGGATTTGCACCGTAGCTCTTTCCCCCATTAGCCGCGGCTCCTCCATTAAACTAGAGAGCTCGACAATGTGATTCCATACAATGCATATCTGTTGATGTCTTATCAAGTGCATATTAATGTAGAGTACTGCAACAAGTCAAATGCTATGAAATATTTGTTCAAGTACGTGAATAAGGATCCAGTGATGAGATTAACCTTTATGATTGTAGGCATTTTTCTGCATGTGAGGCTGTATAGAGAACTTTGTCTTATGATGTGAGGCTGTGTGAAAAACTTTGTCTTATGATATTCATTAGAATTAGCCTTCAGTGATAAGATTAACCTTTTATTTGTCTGGAGAATAAAATATCATTTTTAAAGATGATGACGATTTTGAGGAGATCGTGAAAGAAGAGCACAGGAAATATCCGATGTTCTTAGCATGGATGGAGGTTAACAAAGAGTTTGAAGCAAGTCAAACTTTGATGTATGATGAATTTCCAAATCAATTTGTTTATGATAGAGAAGCAAGGGAATGACTCCACGCAAAAGAGGACATTCTATTGTGAGGTTAAACTATGTTCTATCGGGTACAAGTGATATCTACTATATGAGAATTTTGTTAACTGTTCATAGAGGTTGTACAGCATGTGAGTCTATTAGGACAGTTAATGGGATTACATATTCTAATTTTCAAGATGCTTGCTACTCCATGGGACTACTGTGTGACGATAGATAATTTATTGCAACTATTAATGAGGTAACTAAACTTGTATCTGGTCATCAATTGAGAAAACTATTTGTGATGCTATTGATATCTAATAGTGTTAGCAAATCAGATCGTGTTTGGAATGCAACTTGGACATTATTAGCTGACGGGATATTATATGAGAGGAGAAAAGCATTGAAAAATGAAGATATTTTTACTATGTCTTTTTTTTATATCAAGATTGTATTCTCTTATTATTTTTATTTTTATTAACAATATTAATGGTTTTTATTTTAGAATTACTTATTAAATATTCATAAAACCATCATGTGCTTTTGTTAGGACTAAATATGATTAATGACGAATTAAAAAATCTATGCTTTATTGGGATTGAGAAGATACTCAATAGCAATGCAAGATCTTTAAGAGACTATCAATCAATGTTATATCCTGAGCTGTCTGATGTTTGTCTTTTTTAGAATAAGCTAATAGAGGAGGAGTTAGCATATGACACAAATGAGTTGACTCATATAAACTTATATATGGAACAAAAGATGACTCATGAGTAAAGGTTAGTATGCAATGAGATACTCAATGCTGGTATTGCAGACTCTGGTATTTTTACTTCGTTTATGGACATGGTGGGTGTAGTAAGACATTTATTTGGAATGAACTTTCTTCTACTATTTGGTCTAGAGGAAAGATTGTTTTCAATGTCGCATCCAGTGGAATTGCGTCTTTATTCCTACGTGGTGGCAGAACGACTCATTCCAGGTTTTCAATACCCATTACAATTACTGATGAATCTACTTGCAACATCAAGCATGACAGTTTGAAGGCTGAGCTGCTCATCCAAAGTAGCTTAATAATTTGGGATGAAACTCCAATGCTCAATAAAATGTGCTTTGAAGCACTTGATCGGACGCTCAGGGATCTTATGTCAGTTACTGATCAACATAAGACACACCAACCATTTGGTGGTAAGGTTGTGGTTTTAGAATGTGATTTCAGATAGATACTTTTGGTGATTCCAAAAGAGAGTAAACACAATATATTGTCATCAGCTATTGCTCACCCCATTTGTGGTAGTTCTGTAAGGTTCTGAAGCTACATACGAACATGAGGCTTCTAATATCTTCTTCGAATCAACATGATGGTGAAAAAGAAAAGATTTGCTAATTGGATACTTGATGTTGGAGATGGAAATATTAGTTCTGCTGTTGGTGATGAGTCAGAAGTTGAAATTTCAGATTATCTGCTGATTACAACTACTGATGACCCTCTCTCTCATTTAGTAGACTTTATATATCCGAATTTGTTGCAAAACATGTCAGATTACATGTATCTTCAGAATAGGACAATTCTTGCACCCACACTTGAGAGTGTCGAGAAGGTAAAAAATTTCGTCTTAACAATTTTTTTAGGGATGAAAAATGAGTATCTAAGTTCTGACACAACATATCAAGCTGATGAGAATGAAGATGTACAACAAGAGTGGTTTACACCAAAATTCTTAAATGACATCAAATGTTCGGAACTACCCAACCACAAGTTAACTTTGAAGCCAGGAGTCGCTATAATGCTACTGCAAAACATAGACCAGACTTTAGGTTTATGCAACGGGACAAAGTTAATAGTTAACAAATTTGGCAACAACGTAATTGGAGCGATAGTAGTGACCAGTAGAAATATTGGCAACAAAGTGTATATTCCAAGAATGAATTTGATCCCTTCAGATTCAGGATTGTCATTTAAGTTCCAATGGATATAATTTTCATTAATAGTGTGCTTTGCAATGACCATCAACAAGAGTTAGGGTCAATCATTATCACATGTAGGACTTTACTTGCCAAAATCAGTTTTCACCCAGGAAGAACTTTACATTGTTTTGTCAAGAATTAAGAGTCGCAATAGCCTCAAGGTTCTAATTTTGGACGAAGACGATAATCCAAAGTCATCAACAATAAATGTTGTGTTCAAAGAATTTTTAATAATATTTAGGAAAGAAAATAATTTTTTTTTTGTGTTGATTTTTATATAAAATACTCATATCCTTGTAATTATTCATTTTGTAACGAGTACAACTAAAATTTTACTAACAACTTTAAATTAAATATTTTTATAAAGTTTCAAAAATTTTTATTATAAGCATTTTTTGTAATTATTATAAATAATTTTATAAAATTTTAAAAATAACTTAAAAAATGTTATGAATACTATAAAAATTTAAAATATACTCATTCTTTTGTAGTGCACACTGCGCAAGAAAAAAAAATTATTAGTTTTGATAGTTTAAAAGTATATAAAAGTTATAAGTAGAATATCATATTAGTATTATTTTTTAACTCGATTACTTGAATTTTTTATTATACCGAAAAATAAACTCATAAATGGCAAAAAAAAATTGAATATAAAAGACTAC
Organism: Arachis ipaensis; assembly: GCF_059453495.1. NCBI lineage: Eukaryota > Viridiplantae > Streptophyta > Magnoliopsida > Fabales > Fabaceae > Arachis > Arachis ipaensis. The sequence goes on along the minus strand of NC_142444.1, from coordinate 3,811,122 downwards.
AAAAATTTCATTTTCAAATTAAATGGACGTAACCAATAAGTTGAGGTTGCCTTTTAAGTTTTTTTGAAAATAAACTAATCAAATTCTACTACTACTACTATTATTATTATTATTATTATTATTATTATTATTATTATTATTATTACGAGGAATGCTAGGGCCAGTAATTTTTGTGATTTGTAGTCATCAAATAGTCATCAATGATAATTTTAATGGTGTGAGATTGGTATGAGATTTCATCCAATGGCTCACTTTTCTTTGCTGGTTATATGCTAGCCAGAATTTAACAAAGTTGTTGGCTCCCTAAACTTTTTCTATTATTAATTAGTTTATACTTATTATACAATATATTTAAAAATGTATCAAAAAATATTAATATAAAAAAGATATTACTTAAGTTTTTTTTAAAAAATAGGTCTCTAACAAATAAATTATTAACTAATTTAACGTTAAAACGACATTTTATTTGAAGAATATTGATAAATAAATCTCAATCAATTTGAATTTAAAGATAATCAAGCCCTTATTCAACGTTAAAATGTCAATTTGTTTAAAGAATATCAAACAAATAGATCCTAACTAATTTAAATTTAGAGACAATTAAAAGACAATTAAATTCTTACGTTATATGACAAGTCAACATTTTTCGTGAATAGAGAATGAAGTGGACTATTTTTTTTTTTTGTGAGAGATGGCATCATCCAAAAGAACAGTTAAAAAAAAATCGAGTTAGTAATTCACTCGTACATGATTTTATTTTCACCATTTTAAAAAGATCAAGATTGACATATAAGATTATTATTGATTAAATCGTTCTTATATTCGAATTAATTATAACGAATGGTTTATTTGATAAACTAATCTCAATACAATTGACATATTCCCATGTTAAATATCGTATTACATAGCACTTGCACCTGAACCTTTGCAGATATTGCACTCACAGTTTTGTATAATCAAACTCCTATAAAACATAAATTTATTATATGGCATTTCATGATAAATACATATTCTACAATTGGTATTCATAACTGTATCGATCAGTTAGATCCATAAAAAACATTAAATTGAAGACACAGCCAATAAAAAAAATACCAGAAACAAGGCACCACATTAATGATAATAAAGTTATGGATTCAAGAGACTGTGTAGGAGATTTTTAACCAAAAAGTAGCCAAAATGCAAACTATCCTTAAGAGATTATAGGGTTGGCTTAAATAACCGCATTTCAGATGAGCAACTTGGAAGACCAAAGTGAGAGGGTGAAACTAAGCTTTCATGATAGACATGAAAGATCCTTGAGCCTGAACCCCGGGACAAAGGACGGTGTTTGGTCATGCCATCACCGGAGCTGTCAATATTAGGAAACTCTATGCTGCCATCATTTAAGTTACATAAAACAAACTTGCCACTTGGAGATTTCGCCAGTAGAACATCATTTGTCAACATGTACATAGGCAGTAATACATAACATGAAACAGGATTAACGAGTAGCGGGTGGTGGGGGATTATTGCCAATTTAGTCCAAGATTGAGGAACTCCATACTCCTTCATCAACCAGAAAGTCCAATGAGTTTTCTTAGTCTCATAACAAACAGCAAGACAACCCCTCAAGATACCCAATCGTGGAAGCACAAACTCCTTATCATCTGAATCCCTACTGGGAGCGGAAAACTGACTATAAGTCTCTTTCACCAAGTCAACGGAAAGAACTGCCACAGAACTACTAAGACGGCTGCGAAGAAGCCAATTAAGAGTGCCAGTGCCACTTACAAAAAGCCCTACCAAACCCACCACACAATCCTTGCTATCGGAGTCATGTAGTCTATATGGGAAATCCTGAATTGTTCTCCATTTAGATTTTGGGCCGAATGTGAAAATTCTGGTGACAGATTCACCTGATTTCTTATTCACAATCCCGAAAAGCTTATACTTGTCGTTCACATGATCATAACCAAATCCACAATAGTAGAAGATACCACCAATTTCAAGCGGCGGAGATGTGAATCCGGTGCAGGGGTTCCACAGAATGGCACGATCCTCAAGCTCTTCATCATGCAAGCACAGCAATCCATGACAAGAGCCAATGATGCTACGGTAGCATCGTCCCTCATAGGGAACTACTTTAGTGGGTTCATGGGGAGGGTTCTCGAACACATATCGGACGGAGAAAGTTCCGATTGTGGTGTATGAGTAGCTTGAGCTATAATAGGCAATACACGGGTGGGTCAAGGCTGGATCCACCGCCATTGAACGTCGAAGGTGGTCCTTGGCAAATTGGGAACTGGAAATTAGGGTTCTCCATGAACTGCAGACGCTGTTCCTTAATCGAACAAGAGAACTTGCCGGAATCCTCAGCAGGATTTCCTCTATGAGCTCGCCCGGAAGGATAGGTGGTGGTTTTGTGGTGGTACAGCGGAGCAGTTCCGGCCACCCCTCGGTGGTTGTGACAACCTTCCCCTTCCTCGCGACAGTATCATCATCATCAGGAATGGAACCCCTCGTCATACATACGAGGGAAACAGTAAAATCCTTCTCTACAACAAAACTCCACAATACAGCAGGAATAAGAAATCATAAACAACATAATTCTAACAATTCTACTCTTAGCGGTATTGCCATTTAAAGTACAAGATAAAACATACATTGAAATTCTATGAGAAGAAAAGCAGAGACCTCAACGTTTTCAGTTAAAATTGAAAAAAAAAAAAAAAAAGTAAAACAGAGGTTTACCTACAGGAAGACGATGGCGGAGTAAGAGACCAGGAGGACCCGAAGACAGAGGAAACGAATAATCGGCGTGGGAGCTTCGGATGGAGACGAGAAAAACGGTGGTCGGCGGAGGAAAAACGAGAAAGATGACGAGGGAAGGAGGCACGGCCGCACGGGGCTGCTGCAACTTCTTTGATGAAATTTTGGAGGTTCAGATAAATGATTTATAAATCTATCCGATGTTTATTATGAGGTTTTCCCCGGAATCAGAAATTGATAGTTTGATACTTAAATTTAGTCTGTATCGGCCCCATATCCAATTCAAATCTTATTACTATTTAACCGGTTATCTTTTTATCTCTCATGCATCTACTTCTCTCCTTCTAATATATTTAAATTTCAAAAAGAAATTTTAAATAATTTATATATTATTTTATTGTTAATTTATTTGTTAATTAGTTATTTACTTAATTATTTAATTTTTATAATATATTATTACAATTATATTCCGTCCATTTTACTATAGTCAAGTGTAGGGCTGGAAGTGAGCTGAGCTGAGCCGAGCTAGACCAAGCTCAAGCTCGGCTCACCAAAATTGAGCTTGGCTCGCGACTCGACTCATTAACAATTGAGCCTATTTCTTAAGCTCAAGCTCGACTCACCAAAAGCTCACGAGCTGGTTCAAGCTCACGAGCTGGCTCAAATAATAGAAACATAAATACATAATCTATAATTTTATATCAATAAATTATAACTTATATATTTTAAAAAATATTTGAAAAAAATAATTATTGTTTATCTATCAATAAATATAAATTTTTTATTTATGTCTTACATCAAAATTATATGTAATAAATAAATATAAAATTTTAAATAATTAAGATCATTAATATATATAATTATATATTACTATTTCATATGTATATATATAATATTAAAAGTATAGACTAGATGCATATAGGATATGTGTATTAATAATTATATATATAATCGAGCCAGCTCACAAGCTAATGAGCCGAGCTTATCCAAGCTCAAGCTCGGCTCATTTAATTTATGAGCTCAATTTCAGGCTCAAGCTTGGCTCACCAGCTCACGAGCTTAGCTTATCGAGCTATTAACGAGTCGAGCTCGAGCTGGCTCATAAGCTGGCTTGACTCACTTCCAGCCCTAGTCAAGTGATCATCAAAGATTTTATCTTTAAATTAAATATACACAATATCAACTTGATCAAATTGTTAAAATAGATTTCCTAAAACATATTTTTTCAATAAGGAAAGATTTGTTTTTTATTTATTTAGTGTATTTGATAAGTTTTAATAATAACAATAAAAATATTAACAAAATAATTAAAAAATATTATAATTTTTTTAAAAAGATTTTTTAAAAAATATTATAAATTTTTTAAAAAGATTTTTATTTTGAAAAAATCCTAAAATAATAAATAAAAATATTTTTATGTTATTATGTTTAAATATAATTATACATTAAAAATATTTTTATATGATATTTAAATATTAAATTATTTTAAATTTATTAAAAAAATCTTCTCTACTAGTAGGGGGAACTCTTCAAGAGTTTCAACTTTCAACCTATAAAAGACAAGGGAACTTTTCGTGCGGCCACATTATCCCTCCAAATCGTTTTCCGAATTGGTTGATGCTAGTAATCCTAAAATCCAACTCATGGAACGCATGAATAGTCTGCTTCACGACGATGATAATGATGATGAGAGGAAGGGGGAGGTCGTCACAACCGCCGGGATGCCTGCCCTCATGGACGAGCTCATAGCGGAAATCCTGCTGAGGATTCCGGCGAGGTCTCTTGTTCCATTAAGGAACAGCGTCTGCAGTTCATGGAGAACCCTAATTTCCAGTTCCCAATTTGCCAAGGACCACCTTCGACGTTCAATGGCGGTGGATCCAGCCTTGACCCACCCGCGTATTGCCTATTATAGCTCAAGCTACTCATACCCCATCATCGGAATTTTCTCCGCCCGATCTGTGTTCGAGAACCCTCCCCGTGAACCCACTAAAGTAGTTCCCTACGAGGGACGACGCTGCTGTAGCATCATTGGCTCTTGTAATGGATTGCTGTGCTTGCACGACGATGAGCTTGAGGATCGTGCCATGCTGTGGAACCCCTGCACCGGATTCACATCTCCGCCGCTTGAAATTGGTGGTATCTTCTACTATTGTGGATTTGGTTATGATCATGTGAACGACAAGTATAAGCTTTTCGGGATTGTGAATAAGAAATCAGGTGAATCTGTCACCAGAATTTTCACATTCGGCCCAAAATCTAAATGGAGAACAATTCAGGATTTCCCATATAGACTACATGACCCCGATAACAAGGCTTCTGTGGTGGGTCGGACAGGGCGTTTTGTAAGTGGCACTGGCACCCTTAATTGGCTTCTTCACAGCGGTCATGATAGTTTTGTGGCAGTTCTTTCCCTTGACTTGGTGAAAGAGACTTATAGTCAGTTTTCCGCTCCCAGTAGGGATTCAGATGATGATCACAGTGTGTTTCCCCGATTGGATATCTTGGGGGGTTGTCTTGCTGTTTGTTGTGAGACTAAGAAAACTCATTGGACTCTCTGGTTGATGAAGGAGTATGGAGTTCCTCAATCTTGGACTAAATTGGCAATAATCCGCAACCACCCGCCACTCATTAATTCTGGTTTAAATGATGTATTACGGCCTATGTACATGTTGAAAAGTGATGTTCTACTAGCGAAATCTCCTAGTGGCATCTTAATTTTATGTAACGTAAAGGATGGCAGCACATATGTTCCTAATATTGACAGCTCCAGTGATGGCATGACCAAACATCCTCCTTTGTATCGGGGTTCAGGCTCAAGGATCTTTCATGTCTATCATGAAAGCTTAGTTTCACCCTCTCACTTTGGTCTTCCAAGTTGCTCATCTGAAATGCGATTATTTAAGCCAAACCTATAATCTCTTAAGGACAGTGTGCATTTTGGCTACCTTTTGGTTAAGGATATCCTACCGTCTCTTGAATCCATAACTTCATTATCATTAATGTGGTGCCTCTTTTTTTTTTTTTTTTTTTTTTTTAATAATGTTTCGTTAATCAAGTTCAACTAAGTTGGTCTATCATAGAGTGTGTTTAGGAAATTTGTTGGAAGGGAAGAAGCACGTTTAGACTTCTTGAAAGCTTTAATTTTTTGTTTGGCAATTTTTTTTTTATGAACACAGAAGTGATTTTACTACCAAAACCATGTTTACAAGAGTTAACTATTTTTAGCTTCTGTATTTTTTTAACGGGCTTTTAGCCATAAATACTAAATATTTATTTACCTTTTACTAACTTTATCCTTGATGTATGTTATTATATTATTTATAGAATTCTTGATATTTCTATTTATATTCTATTTTTCTATTATTTATTATTTGTATTTTTTTGTCAAATATTTGTTTAATATTATACATTTTTATAATTGTGATTTTTGTGTATTATGTTTGTTATTATCTTTTTATGATATGGTTTATTGATTCTATTAGGTAAAGTAAATTAAACAAAAAATTAACTGTAAATAATAATAATAGTAAAAAATTATAGTATACTAAAAAAGAGTACTAAAATACTAAAAATATACTATATAAAAAACATCATCAAAAACTTTTAGATTTGTTTCAATTACTACAAAGTAAATATTTAATTTTTTTTATTATTTTTAGTACTCTCTTTTATAATTACAATTCTCGTATACTATGTTTTATTGTAATTTTTTTATAATATAGATTATGATTCCATTAAAAAAAATAAATTAAATAAAAAATTAATCATAGATAATAAGATTATGATTTTCTTTTATATTTTTTATTTTTATTTAAAAATATATTTTATCTATTTTTATATGTTATTTTTATTTTAGTAAGCAAATATTAATTTTATTATAAAATTAGCTAATAAGATCTATTTAAATATCTAAATTAAAATGATAGGATAATATAAAAAAATGATTTAAGTTGATGTCCATTTTAGTAATTTTTTTATCTAAAAGTGATTTTGAATAGTATAAGCCAAACAACATTTATTTTATTATAATCCATTTTGATACAAAAATTGCCAAATATAAATCACTTTAACACAAACATACTTTTTATCAAAATTAAGTTTGCAAAATCAATTTTATACAAACTCCCGTTTGTAAACTGTAATTCAAACACACACATAATAAAATTTAGTTACATCTAACATTATTCTAAGTCTTATTATTTAATTTAATTGAACTTAATTCATAAAAAGACTTTGATGTGTAATATTACTCTTTTATTTATAGACTGTGTTTTCGATTTAATATTTTTTAACGGTTCAACTAGGTATCCTTTAAAAATAGTACAACATTCAGCTTTTTATTACAATAATTAAAAAAAAATTAAAACAAACACAACTAAAAATTATGAATAGATTTACTGTCTTTTTAAAATTAAATACACATTCAAAATACAATCTAAAAATAGTCACAAAAAAAATACAATCTAAAAAAACTGAAATTTAAAATTTAAATTTTAAATTTCTGTTTCAGATTTAATATATTTAATTATTAATATATTATAATTTAAATACATATCTAAAAATCAAATTATTCAAAATTTAAAATTTTGATTTTAAAATTATAAAATAAACCTTAAACTATCAAATTATTAATTAAACTCGTATAAAACACTCAAAGAAGCAGAGAAGTCACGTTTGCGCCATGTCGAAAATCCAAAGGCGCACATGGAAAACTCAGAGGTGCACATCGAGAAGTCATCCTCCGCTGTCGTTCATCCGTGCCACCTTCCTCTTCCGCGCTCATCCTCAACGCTGCCTTCCTCCTTTTCGGCGCTCATTTACAACGCTGTCTTTTTAATGTTTAAATTTAAATTTTAGATTTATGATTTTGGGTGTGTTTTAAAAAAATTTTCTGTATAACTTCATAATTTTAGATGTGTTACAATTATTTTTTAATGTTTAAATTTAGATTTTAGATTCATGATTTTGGATGTGTTTCAAAAATATTTTCTGTATAACTTCATAATTTTAGATGTGTTACAATTATTTTTCAATGTTTAAATTTAGATTTTAGATTTATGATTTTATATTTTCTGTATAACTTCATAATTTTAGATGTGTTACAATTATTTTTTAATGTTTAAATTTTAATTTTAGATTTATGATTTTGGATGTGTTTTAAAAATATTTTTTGTATAACTTAATATTTTAGATGTGTTACAATTGAAAAAGAAACTACAATTGAAAATATTTTAGTTTATGTATATAATTATATTCGACCATTCATAATTGTATTATTAACATTTATATTGTATTATTAAAGTTGACTGATTTTAGATGTATTTTAAAAATATTTTGTATAAAATATCATACTATCAGATGTGTTATAATAAAAAAATAACAACACAATTTTAAATTAATTGTTGATTATAATAATTTTGAAAACTAATAAGTATCGAAAAAAATTTAACTGATAATTTAAATAATAAATATTATATTCATTTGATCGAATAAAAAAATCAAGAATAAGAAATTTAAAAAACTGTATCTGTTACGTGAAGTTACGAAAGTAAAGCAAAATCACGGTAACCACCAATGAAGTGGATGGATTTTAAAATTTAAATTTAAATTAAAATCTAATTATAGATATGTATCTACAAAATAGGAACATGTTACACTAAAAAATAATGAAATATTATTTAAATCTGATTAAAGGCTGATTAGTATTGTACAACTAGCATTTCCCATTTTTTAATTAGGTTCATTTTTTTTTTTACCAAAGATAGGAGACTCGAACCCGCAACCTCTTAATTGAGTATAGAGAGATTATGCCATTTGAGCTATTACTCATTGCCTAATTAGGTTCCTTTTGAATCTAACTAAACAATAACTATTTATCATGATATGCTATATAACTTATGTTTTGTATCAATTCGATTTTACAAAACTGTCAGTGTAATATCTGAAAAGTTTCAGGTGCAAGTGTTATGTAATACCATATTTAACATGGGACTATGTCAACTATATTTAAACCTTTTCGTTATAATTATTTCAAATATAAGAATGATTCAATCAATAGTAATCTTATGTGGCCTTCTTAAGATGGTGAAAACAAAACAAAACCCTGTTCATATAACAATTTGATCCAGAGTTTTAGTTTGTCTATATATGCTGTGTGTTTAATTAAGAGATATTTAGAATGAAAATAGGTTTAAATCCTAGAAGAGATTGTGACTATTTCTAAGGAATTTTTCAACCTAATAGTTGTTCCATGAGGCAGCATATAGTTTAAGTTTTTCAAAGAGTTAGCAAACTAAAGCAGGAATGGATGCTAATAATAACAGGAGAACAATTAAGATTTAAGTTTTACTAGGTTGCATTATTGCATATATACTTGTTAGTTGATATAATTGGTATCAATCTGATGACTTAGATATTGGGGTGCAGCTCAAGCTCAAGGTAAACACGCTAAAGTTTGCACATATAACAAAAAGTTCCAAACGATGTTATAGAAATCGAGATAATCACTACATTTACTCTCTCACATTATAGATTGCCTAATTATACGATATGCTCAGTGTATTAGTTGTTACCTTTAGGGATAGTTGGTCTCGTCCTGTTCAATTCAAATCACATTGATTTCTTTATTCCTGTAGAATTCAAATAACATTGATTTCTTTATTCCTGTTCAAGAGAAATCTTAGAGAAATCTTAGACTTGACAATAACATAAAAGCAATTATATCATGCATCGTATTATGCAATTTAGATTGACATGGTGCAAATTATATTGGTTAGGAAGAACTTGAAGCCGAATTAGTTCCCTGTTTCATATTATTAACAAACCAATGATGTTTTCTAAATTTAAAACAAAATAATATTCTCTTCAGATTAGAGGAGATGTGATCTTATTATTATCATTATTATTATTGATTTAGTCACTATAACTCAGCTGCTACAAGTTATAATTTGAACTTTGAAGATTAGGTAAAAAAAACGTTAGAGTTTTCATGACTCATAAATTACCAACACATAACTTAGTCGTTATATCTATAATTCGGCCGTTACAATCTGATCCATTCTATATGACTCAATGATCTTTAAAAAATTGCGTACAGCGGAGCTTGAGCCGTCGACGGCAAAAATATAAAAGAAGAGAGAGGGAGAGCAAGCAGCGATCTTCATAAAAAAAAGAATGAAAAAATAAGCGTGTAGAGCGCAATAAAATTGATCTTTAGAGGGGCGTATGGCGCAATAACAGTGGTCTTCAGAGGGCGCGTAGAGCACAATATGAGAGGGCGCGTAGAGCACAATATGAGAGGGCGCGTAGAGCGCGATAAGAATGAGAGCGCATAGAGCGCGATAAGAGTGCAGATGGAACTGTTAAAAGTTAAAAGTTAAAACAGATGCTAATTGAATTTGCTGAAACAGAATGCAGACTGAAACAGAATGCAAACGAAACGCTCCAAAGAATGTGCAGATGAAACTGCCGGAAGAAGGCGACTATTCCATGAATGATAGTTGTTTTCTGTTAGAACAGATGTAACCAAGACTGATGTTGGATTTTTATTTGGATAGATGTAATAGAGATTGGTTGCTGAGCTAAATTGAAAGATTGATTATTCATTGTGGGATAAGAACAACTAAAAATAAGATAAGATAAGAACAACTAAAGATAAGATAAAGAAAAGATAAGATAATAAAGACTAAAATTATAATTGAATTTATGTATTCTGTTGAGTTAAATTTATAGGCCATGAGACTTTGTTGTCATAGACTAAGGTGAAAGAGTAGTTTAATATCCAATATTGTTATAATTGATGAGGCACATAATTTAGCTGATTCACTCATGACTCATGAGCATGTATGACTCAAAAATTACTTTATCACAGGTATGCTCGTCAATTTTGATCTCTCACTTGTCCATCTACTTCTCTCCGTCTAATATATTCAAATTTCAAGATGGATTTAACTTAAAAATTATTTAACTATTTATCTTCTATTTTTTCAAAAAGGAATTTTAAATAATTTATTTTTTATTTTATTGTTAATTTATTTCTTAATTAATTATTTACTTAATTATTTAATTTTCATAATATCTTATTACAATTATATTCCATCAATTTTACTATAATCAAGTGATCATCAAAGATTTTATCTTTGAATTAAATAAAGACAATATCAACTTGATCAAATTGTTAAAGTATATAAAATATACTTTTTCAATAAAGAAAGATTTGTTTTTTATTATTTAGTGTATTTGATAAGTTGTAATGATAACAATAAAAATATCAACAAAATAATTTAAAAATATTATAATTTTTTAAAAAGATTTTTATTTTGAAAAAATCCTAAAGTAATAAATAAGAGATATTTTATGTTATTGTATTTAAATATAATTATACATTAAAAATATTTTTATATGATATTTAAATATTAAATTATTTTAAATTTTTTAAAAAAATATTTAAAAAATCTTTTCTAGTAGTGGGGGAAACTCTTCAACAGTTTCAACCTATAAAAGACACAAGGGAACTTTTTATGCGGCCACATTATCCCTCCAAATTGTTTTCCGAATTGGTTGATGCTAGTAATCCTAAAATCCAACTCATGGAACGCATGAATAGTCCGCTTCACGACGATGATAATGATGATGAGAGGAAGGGGGAGGTCGTCACAACCACCGGGATGCCTGCCCTCATGGACGAGCTCATAGAGGAAATCCTGCTGAGGATTCCGGCGAGTTCTCTTGTGCGATTAAGGAACAGCGTCTGCGGTTCATGGAGAACCCTAATTTCCAGTTCCCAATTTGCCAAGGACCACCTTCGACGTTCAATGGCGGTGGATCCAGCCTTGACCCACCCGCGTATTGCCTATTATAGCTCAAGCTACTCATACCCCATCATCGGAATTTTCTCCGCCCGATCTGTGTTCGAGAACCCTCCCCGTGAACCGACTAAAGTAGTTGCCTACGAGGGACGACACTGCTGTAGCATCATTGGCTCTTGTAATGGATTGCTGTGCTTGCACGACGATAAGCTTGAGGATCGTGCCATGCTGTGGAACCCCTGCACTGGATTCACATCTCAGCCGCTTAAAATTGGTGGTGTCTTCAACTATTGTGGATTCGGTTATGATCATGTGAACGACAAGTATAAGCTTTTCGGGGTTGTGATTAAGAAATCACGTGAATCTGTCACCAGAATTTTCACATTCGGCCCAAAATCTAAATGGAGAACAATTCAGGATTTCCCATATAGACTACATGACCCCGATAACAAGGCTTCTGTGGTGGGTCGGGCAGGGCGTTTTGTAAGTGGCACTGGCACCCTTAATTGGCTTCTTCACAGCGGTCATGATAGTTTTGTGGCAGTTCTTTCCCTTGACTTGGTGAAAGAGACTTATAGTCAGTTTTCCGCTCCCAGTAGGGATTCAGATGATGATCACAGTGTGTTTCCCCGATTGGATATCTTGGGGGATTGTCTTGCTGTTTGTTGTGAGACTAAGAAAACTCATTGGACTCTCTGGTTGATGAAGGAGTATGGAGTTCCTCAATCTTGGACTAAGTTGGCAATAATCCGCAACCACCCGCCACTCATTAATTCTGGTTTAAATGATGTATTACGGCCTATGTACATGTTGAAAAGTGATGTTCTACTAGCGAAATCTCCTAGTGGCATCTTAATTTTATGTAACGTAAAGGATGGCAGCACATATGTTCCTAATATTGACAGCTCCAGTGATGGCATGACCAAACATCCTCCTTTGTATCGGGGTTCAGGCTCAAGGATCTTTCATGTCTATCATGAAAGCTTAGTTTCACCCTCTCACTTTGGTCTTCCAAGTTGCTCATCTGAAATGCGATTATTTAAGCCAAACCTATAATCTCTTAAGGACAGTGTGCATTTTGGCTACCTTTTGGTTAAGGATATCCTACCGTCTCTTGAATCCATAACTTCATTATCATTAATGTGGTGCTTTTTTTTTTTTTAATAATGTTTCGTTAATCAAGTTCAACTAAATTGGTCTATCATAGAGTGCGTTTAGGAAATTTGTTGGAAGGGAAGAAGCACGTTTAGAATTCTTAAAAGCTTCAATTTTTTATTTGGTAATTTTTTTTTTCATGAACAGAGAAGTGATTTTACTACCAAAACCATGTTTACAAGAGTTAACTATTTTTAGTTTTTGCATTTTCTTAACGGGTTTTTAGCCATGGATACTAAACATTTATTTACCTTTTACCAACTTTATCCTTAATATATGTTATTATATTATTTATAGAATTCTTGATATTTCTATTTATATTCTATTTTTCTATTATTTATTATTTTTATTTTTTTTGTCAAATATTTGTTTAATATTATACATTTTTATAATTGTGATTTTTGTGTATTATGTTTGTTATTATCTTTTTATGATATGGTTTATTGATTCTATTAGGTAAAGTAAATTAAACAAAAAATTAACTGTAAATAATAATAATAGTAAAAAATTATAGTATACTAAAAAAGAGTACTAAAAATACTAAAAATATACTATATAAAAAACATCATCAAAAACTTTTAGATTTGTTTCAATTACTACAAAGTAAATATTTAATTTTTTTTATTATTTTTAGTACTCTCTTTTATAATTACAATTCTCGTATACTATGTTTTATTGTAATTTTTTTATAATATAAATTATGATTCCATTAAAAAAATAAATTAAATAAAAAATTAATCATATATAATAAGATTATGATTTTTTTTTATATTTTTTATTTTATTTAAAAATATATTTTATCTATTTTTATATGTTATTTTTATTTTAGTAAGCAAATATTAATTTTATTATAAAATTAGCTAATAAGATCTATTTAAATATCTAAAATTAAAATGATAGGATAATATAAAAAAATGATTTAAGTTGATGTCCATTTTAGTAATTTTTTTTATTTAAAAGTGATTTTGAATAGTATAAGTCAAACAACATTTATTTTATTATAATCCATTTTGATACAAAAATTGTCAAATATAAATCACTTTAACACAAACTTACTTTTTATCAAAATTAAGTTTGCAAAATCAATTTTATACAAACTCCCGTTTATAAACTGTAATTCAAACACACACATAATAAAATTTAGTTACATCTAACATTATTCTAAGTCTTATTATTTAATTTAATTGAACTTAATTCATAAAAAGACTTTGATGTGTAATATTACTCTTTTATTTATAGACTGTGTTTTCGATTTAATATTTTTTAATTAGGTTCCTTTTTTTTTTTTATCAAAGATATGAGACTCAAACCCGCAACCTCTTAATTGAGTATGGGAGATTATGCCATTTGAGCTATTACTCATTGGCTAATTAGGTTCCTTTTGAATCTAACTAAACAATAACTATTTATCATGATATGCTATATAACTTATGTTTTGTATCAATTCGATTTTACAAAACTGTCAGTGTAATATCTGAAAAGTTTCAGGTGCAAGTGTTATGTAATACCATATTTAACATGGGACTATGTCAACTATATTTAAACCTTTTCGTTATAATTATTTCAAATATAAGAATGATTCAATCAATAGTAATCTTATGTGGCCTTCTTAAGATGGTGAAAACAAAACAAAACCCTGTTCATATAACAATTTGATCGAGAGTTTTAGTTTGTCTATATATGCTGTGTGTTTAATTAAGAGATATTTAGAATGAAAATAGGTTTAAATCCTAGAAGAGATTGTGACTATTTCTAAGGAATTTTTCAACCTAATAGTTGTTCCATGAGGCAGCATATAGTTTAAGTTTTTCAAAGAGTTAGCAAACTAAAGCAGGAATGGATGCTAATAATAACAGGAGAACAATTAAGATTTAAGTTTTACTAGGTTGCATTATTGCATATATACTTGTTAGTTGATATAATTGGTATCAATCTGATGACTTAGATATTGGGGTGCAGCTCAAGCTCAAGGTAAACACGCTAAAGTTTGCACATATAACAAAAAGTTCCAAACGATGTTATAGAAATCGAGATAATCACTACATTTACTCTCTCACATTATAGATTGCCTAATTATACGATATGCTCAGTGTATTAGTTGTTACCTTTAGGGATAGTTGGTCTCGTCCTGTTCAATTCAAATCACATTGATTTCTTTATTCCTGTAGAATTCAAATAACATTGATTTCTTTATTCCTGTTCAAGAGAAATCTTAGAGAAATCTTAGACTTGACAATAACATAAAAGCAATTATATCATGCATCGTATTATGCAATTTAGATTGACATGGTGCAAATTATATTGGTTAGGAAGAACTTGAAGCCGAATTAGTTCCCTGTTTCATATTATTAACAAACCAATGATGTTTTCTAAATTTAAAACAAAATAATATTCTCTTCAGATTAGAGGAGATGTGATCTTATTATTATCATTATTATTATTGATTTAGTCACTATAACTCAGCTGCTACAAGTTATAATTTGAACTTTGAAGATTAGGTAAAAAGAACGTTAGAGTTTTCATGACTCATAAATTACCAACACATAACTTAGTCGTTATATCTATAATTCGGCCGTTACAATCTGATCCATTCTATATGACTCAATGATCTTTAAAAAATTGCGTACAGCGGAGCTTGAGCCGTCGACGGCAAAAATATAAAAGAAGAGAGAGGGAGAGCAAGCAGCGATCTTCATAAAAAAAAGAATGAAAAAATAAGCGTGTAGAGCGCAATAAAATTGATCTTTAGAGGGGCGTATGGCGCAATAACAGTGGTCTTCAGAGGGCGCGTAGAGCACAATATGAGAGGGCGCGTAGAGCACAATATGAGAGGGCGCGTAGAGCGCGATAAGAATGAGAGCGCATAGAGCGCGATAAGAGTGCAGATGGAACTGTTAAAAGTTAAAAGTTAAAACAGATGCTAATTGAATTTGCTGAAACAGAATGCAGACTGAAACAGAATGCAAACGAAACGCTCCAAAGAATGTGCAGATGAAACTGCCGGAAGAAGGCGACTATTCCATGAATGATAGTTGTTTTCTGTTAGAACAGATGTAACCAAGACTGATGTTGGATTTTTATTTGGATAGATGTAATAGAGATTGGTTGCTGAGCTAAATTGAAAGATTGATTATTCATTGTGGGATAAGAACAACTAAAAATAAGATAAGATAAGAACAACTAAAGATAAGATAAAGAAAAGATAAGATAATAAAGACTAAAATTATAATTGAATTTATGTATTCTGTTGAGTTAAATTTATAGGCCATGAGACTTTGTTGTCATAGACTAAGGTGAAAGAGTAGTTTAATATCCAATATTGTTATAATTGATGAGGCACATAATTTAGCTGATTCACT
The DNA here is from genome assembly GCF_059453495.1 of Arachis ipaensis. Taxonomy (NCBI): domain Eukaryota; kingdom Viridiplantae; phylum Streptophyta; class Magnoliopsida; order Fabales; family Fabaceae; genus Arachis; species Arachis ipaensis. Next base: position 3,795,047 of record NC_142444.1, on the reverse strand, counting down.
CATGACTCATGAGCATGTATGACTCAAAAATTACTTTATCACAGGTATGCTCGTCAATTTTGATCTCTCACTTGTCCATCTACTTCTCTCCGTCTAATATATTCAAATTTCAAGATGGATTTAACTTAAAAATTATTTAACTATTTATCTTCTATTTTTTCAAAAAGGAATTTTAAATAATTTATTTTTTATTTTATTGTTAATTTATTTCTTAATTAATTATTTACTTAATTATTTAATTTTCATAATATCTTATTACAATTATATTCCATCAATTTTACTATAATCAAGTGATCATCAAAGATTTTATCTTTGAATTAAATAAAGACAATATCAACTTGATCAAATTGTTAAAGTATATAAAATATACTTTTTCAATAAAGAAAGATTTGTTTTTTATTATTTAGTGTATTTGATAAGTTGTAATGATAACAATAAAAATATCAACAAAATAATTTAAAAATATTATAATTTTTTAAAAAGATTTTTATTTTGAAAAAATCCTAAAGTAATAAATAAGAGATATTTTATGTTATTGTATTTAAATATAATTATACATTAAAAATATTTTTATATGATATTTAAATATTAAATTATTTTAAATTTTTTAAAAAAATATTTAAAAAATCTTTTCTAGTAGTGGGGGAAACTCTTCAACAGTTTCAACCTATAAAAGACACAAGGGAACTTTTTATGCGGCCACATTATCCCTCCAAATTGTTTTCCGAATTGGTTGATGCTAGTAATCCTAAAATCCAACTCATGGAACGCATGAATAGTCCGCTTCACGACGATGATAATGATGATGAGAGGAAGGGGGAGGTCGTCACAACCACCGGGATGCCTGCCCTCATGGACGAGCTCATAGAGGAAATCCTGCTGAGGATTCCGGCGAGTTCTCTTGTGCGATTAAGGAACAGCGTCTGCGGTTCATGGAGAACCCTAATTTCCAGTTCCCAATTTGCCAAGGACCACCTTCGACGTTCAATGGCGGTGGATCCAGCCTTGACCCACCCGCGTATTGCCTATTATAGCTCAAGCTACTCATACCCCATCATCGGAATTTTCTCCGCCCGATCTGTGTTCGAGAACCCTCCCCGTGAACCGACTAAAGTAGTTGCCTACGAGGGACGACACTGCTGTAGCATCATTGGCTCTTGTAATGGATTGCTGTGCTTGCACGACGATAAGCTTGAGGATCGTGCCATGCTGTGGAACCCCTGCACTGGATTCACATCTCAGCCGCTTAAAATTGGTGGTGTCTTCAACTATTGTGGATTCGGTTATGATCATGTGAACGACAAGTATAAGCTTTTCGGGGTTGTGATTAAGAAATCACGTGAATCTGTCACCAGAATTTTCACATTCGGCCCAAAATCTAAATGGAGAACAATTCAGGATTTCCCATATAGACTACATGACCCCGATAACAAGGCTTCTGTGGTGGGTCGGGCAGGGCGTTTTGTAAGTGGCACTGGCACCCTTAATTGGCTTCTTCACAGCGGTCATGATAGTTTTGTGGCAGTTCTTTCCCTTGACTTGGTGAAAGAGACTTATAGTCAGTTTTCCGCTCCCAGTAGGGATTCAGATGATGATCACAGTGTGTTTCCCCGATTGGATATCTTGGGGGATTGTCTTGCTGTTTGTTGTGAGACTAAGAAAACTCATTGGACTCTCTGGTTGATGAAGGAGTATGGAGTTCCTCAATCTTGGACTAAGTTGGCAATAATCCGCAACCACCCGCCACTCATTAATTCTGGTTTAAATGATGTATTACGGCCTATGTACATGTTGAAAAGTGATGTTCTACTAGCGAAATCTCCTAGTGGCATCTTAATTTTATGTAACGTAAAGGATGGCAGCACATATGTTCCTAATATTGACAGCTCCAGTGATGGCATGACCAAACATCCTCCTTTGTATCGGGGTTCAGGCTCAAGGATCTTTCATGTCTATCATGAAAGCTTAGTTTCACCCTCTCACTTTGGTCTTCCAAGTTGCTCATCTGAAATGCGATTATTTAAGCCAAACCTATAATCTCTTAAGGACAGTGTGCATTTTGGCTACCTTTTGGTTAAGGATATCCTACCGTCTCTTGAATCCATAACTTCATTATCATTAATGTGGTGCTTTTTTTTTTTTTTAATAATGTTTCGTTAATCAAGTTCAACTAAATTGGTCTATCATAGAGTGCGTTTAGGAAATTTGTTGGAAGGGAAGAAGCACGTTTAGAATTCTTAAAAGCTTCAATTTTTTATTTGGTAATTTTTTTTTTCATGAACAGAGAAGTGATTTTACTACCAAAACCATGTTTACAAGAGTTAACTATTTTTAGTTTTTGCATTTTCTTAACGGGTTTTTAGCCATGGATACTAAACATTTATTTACCTTTTACCAACTTTATCCTTAATATATGTTATTATATTATTTATAGAATTCTTGATATTTCTATTTATATTCTATTTTTCTATTATTTATTATTTTTATTTTTTTTGTCAAATATTTGTTTAATATTATACATTTTTATAATTGTGATTTTTGTGTATTATGTTTGTTATTATCTTTTTATGATATGGTTTATTGATTCTATTAGGTAAAGTAAATTAAACAAAAAATTAACTGTAAATAATAATAATAGTAAAAAATTATAGTATACTAAAAAAGAGTACTAAAAATACTAAAAATATACTATATAAAAAACATCATCAAAAACTTTTAGATTTGTTTCAATTACTACAAAGTAAATATTTAATTTTTTTTATTATTTTTAGTACTCTCTTTTATAATTACAATTCTCGTATACTATGTTTTATTGTAATTTTTTTATAATATAAATTATGATTCCATTAAAAAAATAAATTAAATAAAAAATTAATCATATATAATAAGATTATGATTTTTTTTTATATTTTTTATTTTATTTAAAAATATATTTTATCTATTTTTATATGTTATTTTTATTTTAGTAAGCAAATATTAATTTTATTATAAAATTAGCTAATAAGATCTATTTAAATATCTAAAATTAAAATGATAGGATAATATAAAAAAATGATTTAAGTTGATGTCCATTTTAGTAATTTTTTTTATTTAAAAGTGATTTTGAATAGTATAAGTCAAACAACATTTATTTTATTATAATCCATTTTGATACAAAAATTGTCAAATATAAATCACTTTAACACAAACTTACTTTTTATCAAAATTAAGTTTGCAAAATCAATTTTATACAAACTCCCGTTTATAAACTGTAATTCAAACACACACATAATAAAATTTAGTTACATCTAACATTATTCTAAGTCTTATTATTTAATTTAATTGAACTTAATTCATAAAAAGACTTTGATGTGTAATATTACTCTTTTATTTATAGACTGTGTTTTCGATTTAATATTTTTTAATTAGGTTCCTTTTTTTTTTTTATCAAAGATATGAGACTCAAACCCGCAACCTCTTAATTGAGTATGGGAGATTATGCCATTTGAGCTATTACTCATTGGCTAATTAGGTTCCTTTTGAATCTAACTAAACAATAACTATTTATCATGATATGCTATATAACTTATGTTTTGTATCAATTCGATTTTACAAAACTGTCAGTGTAATATCTGAAAAGTTTCAGGTGCAAGTGTTATGTAATACCATATTTAACATGGGACTATGTCAACTATATTTAAACCTTTTCGTTATAATTATTTCAAATATAAGAATGATTCAATCAATAGTAATCTTATGTGGCCTTCTTAAGATGGTGAAAACAAAACAAAACCCTGTTCATATAACAATTTGATCGAGAGTTTTAGTTTGTCTATATATGCTGTGTGTTTAATTAAGAGATATTTAGAATGAAAATAGGTTTAAATCCTAGAAGAGATTGTGACTATTTCTAAGGAATTTTTCAACCTAATAGTTGTTCCATGAGGCAGCATATAGTTTAAGTTTTTCAAAGAGTTAGCAAACTAAAGCAGGAATGGATGCTAATAATAACAGGAGAACAATTAAGATTTAAGTTTTACTAGGTTGCATTATTGCATATATACTTGTTAGTTGATATAATTGGTATCAATCTGATGACTTAGATATTGGGGTGCAGCTCAAGCTCAAGGTAAACACGCTAAAGTTTGCACATATAACAAAAAGTTCCAAACGATGTTATAGAAATCGAGATAATCACTACATTTACTCTCTCACATTATAGATTGCCTAATTATACGATATGCTCAGTGTATTAGTTGTTACCTTTAGGGATAGTTGGTCTCGTCCTGTTCAATTCAAATCACATTGATTTCTTTATTCCTGTAGAATTCAAATAACATTGATTTCTTTATTCCTGTTCAAGAGAAATCTTAGAGAAATCTTAGACTTGACAATAACATAAAAGCAATTATATCATGCATCATATTATGCAATTTAGATTGACATGGTGCAAATTATATTGGTTAGGAAGAACTTGAAGCCGAATTAGTTCCCTGTTTCATATTATTAACAAACCAATGATGTTTTCTAAATTTAGAACAAAATAATATTCTCTTCAGATTAGAGGAGATGATGATCTTATTATTATCATTATTATTATTGATTTAGTCACTATAACTCAGCGGCTACATTATAATTTGAACTTTGAAGATTAGGTAAAAAGAACGTTAGAGTTTTCATGACTCATAAATTACCAACACATAACTTAGTCGTTATATCTATAATTCGGCCGTTACAATCTGGTCCATTCTATATGACTCAGCGATCTTTAAAAAATTGCGTACAGCGGAGCTTGAGCCGTCGACCGCAAAAATATAAAAGAAGAGGGAGAGAGAGCAAGCAGCGATCTTCATAAAAAAAAAGAATGAAAAAATAAGCGCGTAGAGCGCAATAAAATTAATCTTTAGAGGGGCGTATGGTGCAATATCAGTGGTCTTCAGAGGGTGCATAGAGCGCAATAAGAGAGGGCGCGTAGAGCGCAATATGAAAGGGCGCGTAGAGCGTGATAAGAATGAGGGCGCATAGAGCGCGATAAGAGTGCAGATGGAACTGCTAAAACAGATGCAGATTGCTGAAACAGAATGCAGATATGACTGCTGAAACAGAATGCAAACGAAACGTTCGGAAGAATGTGCAGATGAATGATAGTTGTTTTCTGTTAGAACAGATGTAACCAAGACTGATGTTGGATTTTTATTTGGATAGATGTAATAGAGATTGGTTGCTGAGCTAAATTAAAAGATTGATTATTCATTGTGAGATAAGAACAACTAAAGATAAGATAAGATAAGAACAACTAAAGATAAAATAAGATAAAATAAGAACAACTAAAAATAAGATAAAGAAAAGATAAGATAATAAAGACTAAAATTGTAATTGAATTTATGTATTCTGTTGAGTTGAATTTATAGGCCATAAAACTTTGTTGTCATAGACTAAAGTGAAAGAGTAGTTTAATATCCAATATTGTTATAATTGATGAGGCACATAATTTAGCTGATTCACTCATGACTCATGAGCATGTATGACTCAAAAATTACTTTATCACAGGTATGCTCGTCAATTTTGATCTCTCACTTGTCCATCTACTTCTCTCCGTCTAATATATTCAAATTTCAAGATGAATTTAACTTAAAAATTATTTAACTATTTATCTTCTTTTTTTTTCAAAAAGGAATTTTAAATAATTTATTTTTTATTTTATTGTTAATTTATTTCTTAATTAATTATTTACTTAATTATTTAATTTTCATAATATCTTATTACAATTATATTCCATCAATTTTACTATAATCAAGTGATCATCAAAGATTTTATCTTTGAATTAAATAAAGACAATATCAACTTTGATCAAATTGTTAAAGTATATAAAATATATTTTTTCAATAAAGAAATATTTGTTTTTTTATTATTTAGTGTATTTGATAAGTTGTAATGATAACAATAAAAATATTAACAAAATAATTTAAAAATATTATAATTTTTTTAAAAGATTTTTATTTTGAAAATATCCTAAAGTAATAAATAAAAGATATTTTATGTTATTGTATTTAAATATAATTATACATTAAAAATATTTTTATATGATATTTAAATATTAAATTATTTTAAATTTTTTTAAAAAATATTTAAAAAATCTTTTCTAGTAGTGGGGGAAACTCTTCAACAGTTTCAACCTATAAAAGACACAAGGGAACTTTTTATGCGGCCACATTATCCCTCCAAATTGTTTTCCGAATTGGTTGATGCTAGTAATCCTAAAATCCAACTCATGGAACGCATGAATAGTCCGCTTCACGACGATGATAATGATGATGAGAGGAAGGGGGAGGTCGTCACAACCACCGGGATGCCTGCCCTCATGGACGAGCTCATAGAGGAAATCCTGCTGAGGATTCCGGCGAGTTCTCTTGTGCGATTAAGGAACAGCGTCTGCGGTTCATGGAGAACCCTAATTTCCAGTTCCCAATTTGCCAAGGACCACCTTCGACGTTCAATGGCGGTGGATCCAGCCTTGACCTACCCGCGTGTTGCCTATTATAGCTCAAGCTACTCATACCCCACAATCGGAACTTTCTCCGTCCGATCTGTGTTCGAGAACCCTCCCCGTGAACCCACTAAAGTAGTTCCCTACGAGGGACGACGCTGCCGTAGCATCATTGGCTCTTGTAATGGATTGTTGTGCTTGCACGACGATGAGCTTGAGGATCGTGCCATGCTGTGGAACCCCTGCACTGGATTCACATCTCAGCCGCTTAAAATTGGTGGTGTCTTCAACTATTGTGGATTCGGTTATGATCATGTGAACGACAAGTATAAGCTTTTCGGGATTGTGATTAAGAAATCACGTGAATCTGTCACCAGAATTTTCACATTCGGCCCAAAATCTAAATGGAGAACAATTCAGGATTTCCCATATAGACTACGTGACCCCAGTAACAAGGCTTCTGTGGTGGGTCGGACAGGGCGTTTTGTAAGTGGCACTGGCACTCTTAATTGGCTTCTTCGCGGCCGTCGTAGTAGTTTTGTGGCAGTTCTTTCCCTTGACTTGGTGAAAGAGACTTATAGTCAGTTTTCCGCTCCCAGTAGGGATTCAGATGATGATCACTGTATGTTTCCCCGATTGGATATCTTAGGGGGTTGTCTTGCTGTTTGTTGTGAGACTAAGAAAACTCATTGGACTCTCTGGTTGATGAAGGAGTATGGAGTTCCTCAATCTTGGACTAAGTTGGCAATAATCCCCCACCACCCGCTACTCATTAATTCTCGTTTAAATTATGTACTACGGCCTATGTACATGTTGAAAAATGATGTTCTACTGGCGAAATCTCCAAGTGGCAAGTTAGTTTTATGTAACATAAATGATGGCAGCATATATTTTCCTAACATTGACAGCTCCAGTGATGGCATGACCAAACATCGTCCTTTATCTCGGGGTGTAGGCTCAAGGATCTTTCACATCTATCATGAAAGTTTAGTTTCACCCTCGCACTTTGGTCTTCCAAGTTGCTCATCTGAAATGCGGTTATTTAAGCCAACCCTATAATCTCTTGAGGATAGTTTGCATTTTGGCTACCTCTTGGGGAAGAGTATCCTACACAATCTCTTGAATCCATAACTTCATTATCATTAATGTGGTGCTTTTTTTTTTTTTTTGAATAATGTTTCATTAATCAAGTTTAACTAAGTTGGTCTAAGATAATAAAATTTAGTTATATCTAACATTATTTCAAGTCTTGTTATTTAACTTGATTGGACTTGATTCATAAAAAAAAATTTGATGTGTAACATTATTCTTTTATTTATAGACTGTATCTTCGATTTAATATTTTTTAATGTAAGTTGAGTCATAGATTACTAATTATACGCTAGTTGGCATTTGGTTTGTTATCCCTAATGCCTCGGCAAATTAGTTATTCAATTTCTGTTATTATGTACATATATATACAATAGCTATTAGGGTATTTTTTTTTAACTTTTCCTTTGAGAATTCATTCAGCCCCTTTTTGAATATTGGTTCTCTGTTTACTTCCCTTCTTTTCTCTCTCTGCAAACCATCTCTCTTTTCACCTCCTTCCCTTTATCCATTCTTTCTTTCTTTCTTTCTTTGTTCTCAGACTCATCTTACAGTATTTGATGAGAGTGAAGCCTCTCTTTCACCAATTATCACATGGTGCGGTGAGCGTGGAGGAGAGGTAAATCTCTGATCGACGAGACTGAAGACAGAAGGCTTGGGATTTGACGCTGCAGCAGATTCATCGATTCTCACTTGTGTAATGGCTGATAATCAAGGAACAAGTTCTAATCCATTGGATGCTCAGTCAATCGCAACTTTCTTGAGCCAAATATCAACATTTCAAGCTCAAATGGCAAAGAACAATGTCAATCCAATGCAAGATCCGTCTAGCCCCTACTACATTCATCCAAGCGAAAATCCGGGTAATCCTTTAATCTCAATTACTCTCAATGCTAGCAATTATGGTTCGTGGAGTAGAGCAATGTTATTAGCTTTGAAAGGAAAGAACAAATTGAAGTTTGTAGATGGATCTCTTACAAAACCAAATGAGGATGATACACTATTTGAAGCTTGGGAAAGGTGCAATACATATGTAGTATCTTGGATCAATTTGTCATTGAGTCCTGAAATATCAGCAAGCGTGGTTTGGAATAACATTGCTTCGGACCTTTGGAAAGATTTGAAACATCGATATTATCAGGGAGACAAGTACAGAGTGGCTGAACTTCAGGAAGAATTATTCTCTATGAAGCAAGGCGATTTAAATGTAACTGCGTATTACACCAAATTAAAATCAATTTGGGAAGATCTAAACAATTTTAGACCGATACCTAATTGCAAAGGATGTGAATTTTCATGCTCATGTGGATTGGATGTGATACGACAATATAGGCGTGAAGACTATACAACTCGGTTTCTTCGGGGTCTAAATGATCAATACTCCACTGTGAGGTCGCAGTTGATGCTTATGAACCCAATCCCTGATATAAATTCTGCCTTCTCAATGTTGACTCAGCAGGAAAGACAATTTAGTGATACTCATGAGTCAAAAGTTTTCTTCAATAAGACTAATTCCGGACTTCAGCTTAGTGATGAGAGGAATCGAGGCAGAGGCAGAGGAAGAGGCAGGTTTCAGGCTGGGGGAAGAAGCAGAGGAAACCGAATACAGTGCACATTCTGTGATAAAACAGGACACACAGTGGATACATGCTATAAGAAGCATGGCTTGCCCCCTCATCTTAGGCAGAGGCAAGTTAGCAGCATCAATTACACGGCTGCTGAACTACCAACTGAGAAGAAAAGTGATGAATTCAGTCAGAGCAATCTAAGCAATTACCAAAAGGAAGCTAGTGATTCACCAAAATTAGATCTAACTTCTCACCAAAAGGAAGCTATTATCAAACTTCTCAATGGACAAGAGGCTCATGTGCAACCCCAAATTGCAAATCAGGCACAACGTTCCGCAAACACCACTTCGATGGGTCAAGGTAAAGGTATCATTTTAAAATACAGCACAAATATTTCATCCTTTGTTGCTGCAAAATCTTCCCTTTGGGTCATAGACACTGGGGCAACTGATCACGTGACATTTGATTTAAATGATTTTGAGTCATATATTCAAACCAGCCCCATAATTGTTAGAATGCCTGATGGGAGCCAAACGGTTAGTAGCACCATTGGTACCATTAGGTTCTCTAATCAATTATACATCACAAATGTACTTTTTATTCCAAATTTTGACTTCAAACTGATTTCTGTGTCTAAAATAACTAATGGATTGAAGTGCCAAATGCTTATAAATGATCAAATTTGTGAGATCCAGGACCAAGCTACTTTGAAGAGGATTGGAGTAGCTAAATGTGCGGATGGACTCTATACTATGGATAGTCAAGCTGTTGTTGGCATTAACAAGCATGTAAATCACTTCATTCATGATTCAAGCACTTCACCACACATTTATGCAGATGCTGTCACTTTGGACAGCAACTATGTGACTACACACACAGCAAATCATGTAACTGCACTCTGGCATTCACGCTTAGGACATGTTCCACGGTATAGACTAGAAATCATGCACAAAATTTATCCTTTAATTGATTGTAATGAGAACATAGATCCTTGCAACTCTTGTCATTTGGCAAAACAAAAAAGATTACCTTTCTCTTATAGCTTGACTGAATCTGTGAATTGTTTTGATTTGTTGCATGTGGATATTTGGGGCCCTATTTCCACCCCGTCTTTGCAAGGAGAAAAATATTTTTTAACGTTAGTTGATGACAAAAGTAGATATACTTGGGTTCATTGTATGAAAACAAAATCTGAGGCCTCTGAAATTTTAAAGAATTTTGTCAAATTTGTGCAAACTCAATTTAACAAAACCATAAAATGCTTCAGGTCAGATAATGGACCTGAATTTGCTTTGAAAACCTTTTATGCATCTCAAGGAATTTTGCATCAAACTTCTTGTGTTGAAACCCCACAACAAAACGGGATAGTGGAAAGAAAACACCAACATATTTTAGGCATTGCTCGAGCATTATTATTTCACTCATCGATACCTAAATGTTTTTGGAATTTTGCTATTCGACATGCAGTGTACTTAATAAACATTCAGCCTAGTCAATTTCTCAAAAATAAAGTTCCATTCGAAATTCTTTTTGATACACTACCAACTTTGTCAAATTTAAGAGTTTTTGGTTGCTTATCTTATGCATCAACCCTCACTAATGGGAGATCAAAGTTGGATCCAAGAGCTCGAAAGTGCATATTCTTGGGCTTTAAAGATGGTGCCAAAGGATTTACTCTTTTTGATTTGAATTCTAGAAATATTTTTATTTCAAGAAATGTTGTCTTTTATGAGGATTGCTTTCCATATTCTGTGATTTCTAATCATTCTCATGGACATGACCAACCTCAATTTGCATCCAACTTGCATCAAAACACCTTTGACCCCTTTATTGATGACACTACCAACTTGTGGAACCCTTTGCTGTCCAATCCTGCACACACTACATCTCCAAACATTACAAGTGGGGACAACCATCTCCCGAGTCCCATTTCATCACATGCATCACAAACTACTCATGCATCATTAACACCTCAGCCAGCGCACAACTCTTCATTACATACACCAACACCCCCAATTGAAGTAAGACAATCTTCAAGAATAAAGAAAATGCCAACGTACCTTAAGGACTACCATTGTAAGATACATACCACAACATCTACTATCAATTCTCTTTGCAGGTACCCGATATCACAATATATATCTTATGATGCACTTAGTCCCAAACACAAGTCTTTTTCTTTGGCTGTTGCTACAACTGTTGTGCCTAGCAATTATGAGGAAGCAATTGTTCATCCTTGCTGGAGAGAAGCCATTCATAGTGAACTGGAGGCTTTGAAGCAAAATCAAACTTGGTGCATTACAAAACTCCCTGCTGGTAAGAAACCTATAGGTTGCAAGTGGGTGTTTCGGGTCAAACTTCACCCCGACGGTTCCGTTGAACGCTACAAGGCCAGGCTTGTAGCAAAAGGGTTTACCCAAATAGAAGGGGTTGATTTTATAGACACGTTCAGTCCAGTGGTTCGCATGACAACCTTGAGAATTGTATTGGCCTTAGCTGCGGCCAAGCAGTGGCACATCAAGCAGTTAGACGTTAACACCGCTTTCCTTCACGGCGATTTGAATGAGGAAGTATACATGAAACTTCCTCCTGGGCTCGATTATCTGGCTGTAAGATCAGATTCAGTTTGTAAACTTCAAAAATCTCTTTATGGCTTGAGACAAGCAAGTCGACAATGGAACTTAAAGTTGACTGAAACTCTCACCACTGCGGGCTTCACCAAATCTGAATCAGATCACTCTTTATATACGAAAATCACTTCTCAGGGGGTTACTATCATTATGGTTTATGTTGATGACCTGGTTTTGACTGGTGACGACTTGGATGAAATTGAGAGAATCAAAAAGTTACTTGATCTGCGGTTTAAAATTAAAGATTTGGGTGATTTAAAGTATTTCTTAGGAATGGAAGTGGCCAGATCCTCCAAAGGAATTCACATCTGTCAGAGAAAATATGCACTTGACATCCTCAAAGATTTTGGGTACTTAGATTGCAAACCTGTTAGCACGCCTATGGATTACACTTGTGCTTCCAAATTGTCACGAGATAGTGGCACTGCTCTAGCTGATCGCACTCCTTACCGGCAGCTCGTTGGAAGACTATTATACCTAACCAATACACGGCCAGACATTGCCTATGCTATGGGGCGACTTAGTCAGTTCATTGATTGCCCAACTGATGAGCACATGCGGGCAGCTTTTCGTGTGTTAAAATACTTAAAAGGATGCCCATCCGTTGGTGTTTTCTTTTCAGCAGACAATGACCTCAAGCTCACTGGTTTTGCCGATGCCGATTGGGCAACATGTGCAGATACTCGAAAGTCTATCACTGGCCACTGCTTCTATCTTGGGAGTTCCTTAATTAGTTGGAAGAGTAAGAAACAAAGCACCGTCGCTAGATCCTCATCCGAGGCAGAATATCGAGCCTTGGCATTGGCTACTTGCCAAGCTCAATGGCTGTCTTTCATCATGCATGACCTTGGATTGCCCCTAACGGAGCCGATTACTCTCTTTTGTGACAATTGATCCGCCATTCACATTGCCACTAATCCTATTTTTCATGAACGCACAAAGCATATCGAGGTGGATTGCCACACCGCTCGGAATCAGCACCTTTCTGGCCTCACTCACTTGATGCCAGTCTCCTCGTCCAATCAGCTTGCAGATTTTCTGACAAAGGCTTTGGCACCAGGTCCTTTTGCGATTAACCTTTCCAAACTAGGCCTTCTAAACATTCACAGTCCTAGTTTGCGGGAGGGTGTAAGTTGAGTCATAGATTACTAATTATACGCTAGTTGGCATTTGGTTTGTTATCCCTAATGCCTCGGCAAATTAGTTATTCAATTTCTGTTATTATGTACATATATATACAATAGCTATTAGGGTATTTTTTTTTAACTTTTCCTTTGAGAATTCATTCAGCCCCTTTTTGAATATTGGTTCTCTGTTTACTTCCCTTCTTTTCTCTCTCTGCAAACCATCTCTCTTTTCACCTCCTTCCCTTTATCCATTCTTTCTTTCTTTCTTTCTTTGTTCTCAGACTCATCTTACAGTATTTGATGAGAGTGAAGCCTCTCTTTCACCAATTATCACATTTAATTAGATTCTTTTTGAAATTAACTAAACGATATAAATATGAATACCAATCGTCCTTTACTTTGTTAGAATATGTATTTATCATGATATGCTATATAATTTATGTTTTGTATCAATTCGATTTTACAAAACTGCCAGTGTAATATCTGAAAAGGTTCAGGTACAAGTGTTATGTAACACCATATTTAACGCGGGAATATGTCAACTATATTGATATTATTTATCAAATAAACCTTTTCGTTATAATTAATTCAAATATAAGAACGATACCATCAATAGTAATCTTATGTGGCCTTCTTAAGATGGTGAAAACAAAACAAAACCCTGTTCATATAACAAGTTGATCAAGAGTTTTAATTTGTCTATATATGCTGTGCTCTGTAGTATTTAAGAGATATTTAGAATGAAAATAAGTTTAAATCCTATAAGAGATTGTGACTATTTCTAAGGAATTTTTCAACCTAATAGTTGTTCCATGAGGCAGCATATAGTTTAAGTTTTTCAAAGAGTTAGCAAACTAAAGCAGGAATGGATGCTAATAACAGGAAAACAATTAAAATTTAAGTTTTACTAGATTGCATTATTGCATATATACTTTTTAGTTGATATAATTGGTATCAATCTGATGACTTAGATATTGGAGTGCAGCTCAAGGCAAGCACGCTAAAGTTTGCACAAATAACAAAAAGTTCCAAACGATGTTATAGAAATCGAGATAATCACTACATTTACTCTCTCACCTTATAGATTGCCTAATTATACGATATGCTCAGTGTATTAGTTGTTACCTTTAGGGATAGTTGGTCTCATCCTGTTCAATTCAAATCACATTGATTTCTTTATTCCTATTGAATTCAAATAACATTGATTTCTTTATTCCTGTTCAAGAGAAATCTTAGACTTGATAATAAGATAAAAGCAATTATATCATGTATCATATTATGCAATTTAGATTGACATGGTGCAAATTATATTGGTTAGGAAGAACTTGAAGCCGAATTAGTTCCCCGTTTCATATTATTAACAAACAATGATGTTTTCTAAATTTAGAACAAAATAATATTCTCTTCAAATTAGAGGTGATGATGATTTTATTATTATCATTATTATTATTGATTTAGTCACTATAATTCGGCGGCTACAAATTATAATTTGAACTTTGAAGATTAGGTAAAAAAGAATGGTTTAATAGTCAAATTAGTCCCTAAAAGATAAGGCATTCTTTAAATTTGTCCTTGAAAGATTTTTTCAATAAAATTGGTCATTCAAAAATTACGAATTAATCATATCTGTCCTTCAATTACTCCACTCACAATTTTTGTCAACGATTGATGATGTTAAATGTTAACTGATAGCATATATGACATATAACATGTTCAATTAGACGTTGACTAAATATATTTACGAAAATCCATCAATTTAGTCACTAGGTCATATTAGGAATATAATTTTTGTAATTGGAAAAAATGACTAAATTAATAAATTTTCATAAACATATTTAGTCAATACTCAATTAAACATATCAGGTATTATATATGTTATCAATTAACGTTTTACAACATTAATCTTTGAAGAAAATTGTTAATGGAGTTACTGGAGGACAAATATGATTAATTTGCAATTTTTGAAGGACCAATTTGATTAAAAAAATCATTCAATGATGAATTTAAAAAATATCTTATCTTTGAGGGACTAATTTAACTATTAACCCTAAAAAGAACGTTAGAGTTTTCATGACTCATAAATTACCAACACATAACTTGGTCGTTATATCTATAACTCGGCCGTTACAATCTGGTCCATTCTATATTACTCGGTAATTGCTACCTATTACTCATAAAATAAGTCTTAATCCATTACCTATAATTCAGCCAATGAAATCTATACCTCGACCCAAAGAAGTTATAATTCTGCCTATAACTCAAAAACATGATAAGCAGAACGACATGATGACTTCATCACACGTTATCACCAACAACTCAATGAAATAGTCAAAACAGATGATGAGAATATCACAGTAACCACATTGTGGTTCTCACCACAACCGTAGTTTATGATTCGCTAACCGAGTATATTCAAAAGGCTTAGTCTCTATTCAATCTGTATAAGGTAATATTAGATCAAGGTAAAGGACATCTAAAAACCTAATACTTACATAAGTCACTCTCACTCTCTTCTTTGAATTATTTCTGACTTGAGCGTCGGAGTACCTTTTGCAGGTACCCATCCTGTCTGGTGTTCTTTGGAGTCCGGCGTATAACTCATACGTGGAGAAGACAGGACGACATCTCCCCTTCTGCGACGAGCTATACCTCGAACATATCTCATAACAACAAAAATATTTGGCGCCCCATCGTGGGACCGATCTTAATGTTGCCCCACATTTTTTTTCCACTTATTATTCCTCTTTTTTGTAGGATCTCGATCATGGCTGATGAGAAAAATCCACCTCCTCCTCCACCAACTCAGGCCAAGTTAATAGCTAAGAACGGTGCGCTTGAGGCCAAGGTCCAGAGGATAACCAAGTTGTTAACACAACAGCAAAAGAATCAAAATAGCAAGAAAGATCGCAAGGATGCTCATAATGATGACAAACATGTGTCAGGAACTCGTACTCTGGTAGATGTTACAACTTCAAAGACGTTGAAAAGACGTACAAACCCTTTTTCTGAGGAAATCATGAAGTTTCATATGCGAAGAATTTCACGCTACCAACCACTCTCAAGCCATACGAAGGGATTTGGGACACGAACATATATATCACTAAGTTCCACTCAATGATATTTTTTAATGGTGATTTTAATCCAATATTATGTCATTCTTTTCCCACATTTTAAATGGTGTTGCTTTACTCTGGTTTTCATCTTTACCTATAGGTTTTATCTCTACTTTTAAGGAACTAGCCGACCTTTTTACCAACAATTTTGCAGCATCCAAAATCTATGTCCATGATTCCGACTATCTTAGCACAATCAAACAAGGTCAATACGAAAGTCTCCATGACTACATGACGAAGTTCAATAAAATAGCAATGGAGATTCCCAACCTTAACCTTCATGTCCACCTCTATGCCTTTAAGAGTGGTATTTGCCCTAACAAGTTTCACACGACTATTGTTGTCTCCAAGTCGAAGACTTTAGCAGAATTCTGAGAAAAAGCAGTTGGACAAATGGAAATAGAAGAACTTAGACAAACTCGACGGATCAATAAATTAACTCAATTAAAAGAGAATGACCAGAAGAACCTTTTCGAATTAGCAAAGTGATTGGCAAGGGACTTATACCTTTCAAACATTATTAGGCAAAGAACTATCTAGTACTTTGGAACGCAACTTCTCTAAAACTATACCACAACTAAGTTATAATTCAGGAATCGAATATGTGCTCTTTTCTCCACTCACAAGAATTATTTTCACATTGGGTTTTGCTTGGAGGATTTTAACGAGGCAGTTTATCCTATACCTTCTATATTAAGAGAGTAATCCCTAATAAATAGTACATTATTTTTAACTTCATTATTCTTTAATTTATTTTTATTCATGCTTTTAGTTCGACTACTGCTTTTTTTTACACTTCCCATCTAATAATGAAAAAAGGAGAAAAAGGGCAACAAGAACAAGCAAATTAAAAGCATATCTTTTAGTCTTTCACTGACTTGAGCGTCGGAGTGTTTTTTACAGGGACTCCGGCGTTCGGAGCTATAAAAGAAGTAAAGACGGATCGGTAACGCCAAGAAATTTAGTGCCCAAGGATCCCAAGCTATACATTGGCAAAACCCTTGCCCATAGAAGTCATAATCAGTCAAAGCAAACCGACACCTATAAGTCAGCGTTAGCCCAATAAACAATCACCTATAAGCTCGTTCAAAAATATACTGATATAAGCAACACCTTTCTCAATGACAAGTTTGTCCAATTTTATTTTTAAGATTATCAAGTTGAGCTTGGGGGCTAATCTTTATATCTCTGAATTATAACACAAACGCATTTCTTTTATATCCTGCCGAGTTATAACTCGATATTCATAAAAACTCAACCTGCTTCTCTTAAAAATAAACAAGTTAAGCTTGAAGGTTGTGATCTGGTCACTATAACTCGGCGGCTATAAGTTATAATTTGGAGATTAGGTCAAAAGAATGTTATGGTTTCTATGATTCATAAATTACCAACACATAACTCAGTCGTTATATGTATAACTCGACCGTTACAATCTGATCCATTTCGTATTTTTAGGTAATTGCCACCTATTAGTCGGAGAATAAATCTTGATCCATTACCTATAACTCGATTAATAAAGTCTATACATCAGTCCAAAAAAGTTATAACTTGGCCCAAAACTAAAAAACATGATAATATTCAGCAGAACGATGACTTCATCACACGTCATTACCAACAACTCAATGAAATAGTCAAAACAAATGGTGAAAATATCACGATAACTACATTGTGGTTTTCACCACAACCATAGCTTATGATTCGTTAATCGAATATATTCAAAAGACTTAATTTCTATCCCGTCTATATAAGGTAACATTAGATCAAGGTAAATGACATCTAAAAATCTAATACTTACATAAGTCACTTTCATTCTCTTCTTTGAATTATTTTTCACTTAGGTACTTATATACTTTTTGTAGATACCCACCCTATCTAGTATTTTTTAGAGTACAAGTATAACTCATTCGTGGATAAAACATGAGACATCTCCCTTTCTGCAATGAATTATACCTCGAACAGGTCTCGTAATACAAAAACAATTATTATTCTCCAATCTTTTAAAATGATTAACTAATCAAATCTTAAGGTAAAATAAAAATATTCTAAAACGTTTGTTGCATAAGTAAACTGAAATAAAATTTAAGAATAAAACCAACAAAAAACATTACAGTATATTTGATAAAAAATTATTGCATCTCCCATACAATAGAAAATGAACAATAAATATTTTTTATTGAATAATAAAAGGACAATTTTTCTCGTATGAAATTATGAATAAGAGAACAAAATATGTCAATAATAAATATCATTTATAAAAGATAAAAATTGAATATTTTCTATACCTTTTACAAAATAAGCTTAAACAAAACAACTTCTAATTAATACTTTCAAATAAATTTTCAACTTTTTTTTATTAAATAAAAGTTATAAAATCACTTTTTTTTTTTGGTTCCCGCCATATGGTAGTGGCGCCAAGTCTTCATTTCTCTCTTCGATGATTATTACCCAAAAAAGGAAAAGAAAAAGAAAATTCGTTGAATCAACGCTGCGACACTGAAGGAACGAAGAAAGGAGTGAAGGAATTAGGAATATGGAAGATAAAGAAGAAGAAGAAGAAGTGAAGTTCTCAGCGTTCCCTTTCAAGCCATATTCGATTCAGATGGAATTCATGAAGGCTCTTTATCACTCTCTCAACCAAGGTGGCGTCTCCATGTTAGAAAGCCCTACTGGTAATTCAACATTCATTTATGATTTTTTTTTTTTTTGAAATCTTAAATTTAACGTCATTTTGTTTGGGAGTTTTTGGCTGTATCACTCTTGCATTATTAATTGTTTGCAAAATGAGTTTAATTTTGGTGATGTTATTATGTTTTAGTCAGGAGAAGAGGAAGACAATGAATTTACTGTTTTTAGTCTGTCTTACATTATTGGAAGCAATTCCATGTTGTTGTTTTGCTTTGTTTTGTTTATTAGGAAAAAAAAAAGAATTGGGTTAATTTTGGTGAGATTTGTGTGTTATAAAAGGTACTGGGAAGACTATGAGTGTTATTTGTAGTGCTTTGCAATGGGTGCTTGATCAGAGGAGACAGCAGGAATCACAGGAAGCGTGTGGTAATGGTGATGGCGGTGTTGGTTCGGATGATGACCCTGATTGGTTGAGGAACTTTGTTGTTAACAAAGACCCCCAAGTTAAAGAGGATAAAGTGAAAAACAAGAAGGACAAGTTTCGGTATCTGTCAGGAAAAGCTGATAAGAAGGAGAAGGAGAATAAGGGAATTAGTAAAGATTTTGGGGATGTGCATTGTGAACATTCTCCTGCTGAAAACATATGTCAAAGTTCACAAAAGAAAATTGATACAACAGATGTTGATGACAAGGAGTTTCTACTTGAAGAGTATGAGAGTGAAGACGAAGGGGATTTAGGGAGTGTGATGTCGAAGAGGAAGGCTACTAAAAGCATGCTTAATTCTTCGAGTGAAGATGAGTCTGATGATGCTGAGGAGGAGGAGGATGAGAAGAAATTCAAGGTTTATTTCTGCAGCCGAACACATTCGCAGCTTTCGCAGTTCATAAAGGAGTTACAGAAGACAATCTTTGCTAATGAGATGACTGTTGTGAGTTTAGGGTCAAGGAAAAATCTTTGCATTAACAAAGGTTTGGAACTGAGTTTTGAAGAAGTTTTTATCATTTTCCATTTGATTAAGCTGAAATGGCTAACAACAAATCTCTGTATTTTACCATAGATGTGCTTTCACTTGGAAACTCCACACGCATAAATGAGCGATGCTTGGAACTCCAGAAGAAAAAGAAAAATGAAGCTACAAGAGTGAAGGTATATCACTGTTCTTTTGAAAAATGGCACATAGAAACTTAATATTGAGAATGTTTTCATTCAACCAGGCATGCTTGGCTAAGGATTCAAGAAAAATAGTTCTATTTAGAAGTACCAAATTGAGATGAAAACATAAGCAATACTAACTTCTATGCTTAATGTCTAATTGTGGAACTAAGTTTCCTATCTATTAGTCACTGCTTGGTGTTGGTATCTTTTCTTTCTTGGCAAGAATAAATAAGAGAGAATTGTCTAGGCACTATTGTCTCTTTAACTTGCAGAACATAAGAGTAGGTGCACACACACGCAGAACAAAGGCCTCTTCTGGTTGCCCAATGCTTAGAAAACATAAACTACAACATGAATTCAGGAATGAGGTATCTGAACGAGGAGCCTTGGATATTGAAGATCTTGCAAACCTTGGAAAAACATTGGGAACCTGTCCGTACTATGGCTCTAGAAGCATGGTTGTGAGAGCTGATCTTGTTGTTCTTCCATATCAATCTCTTTTGTCGAAATCATCTCGTGAAGCTCTTGGTCTGAATTTGAAATCCAATATTGTTATAATAGATGAGGCACATAATTTAGCTGATTCACTCATCAGCATGTATGACTCAAAAATTACTTTATCACAGGTATGCTCGTCAATTTTATCTAGCATAGACATTGAACAAGTTATATTTACTTTTGAATTTAATTGTTCTGTTCCCTATTTGTACAGCTGGAGAATGTGCATTGCCATGTAGAACGGTACTTTGTGAGATTCCGGAGTCTTTTGGGATCAGCGAACCGGAGATATATTCAAACTCTGATGGTTCTGACTCAAGCTTTCCTTCGAGTACTACTCAATGAGAAGAATGGAAATCTGATGGATTCTTACCATGACATAGAACAGACTTCTGAAGAAAGTAGAACATCTGATTTTACTATGGCCATCAATGATTTTATCTTTGAACTAAATATAGACAATATCAACTTGATCAAATTGTTAAAGTATATAAAGGAAAGTAATATCATGCACAAGGTGAATCTGCTACTAAATACTTACATTTTTTAATGAAACTTTTTTGTCTTCAATTTGATGTCAAAATTTACTTGATTTTCCAGGTTAATAGTTATGGAGAAAAGGTGGCTAATTCGGAGAACACATCAGCACGCAATGAAATTCGGGAACATGGGGAGGAGGGGGGATGTCTGTCTGCTTTCCAGGCATTAGCGGATATATTACAGTCACTGACAAACAATGATAGTGATGGAAGGATAATAATTTCGAGGTCTAGTTCATCATCAAGCTTTAGGAAACAAGGAGGATATATCAAGTTTGTTATGCTCAGTGGCGAGAAGATTTTCTCTGAGGTTTGCTTGACACTGATGTCTTAAGTTAATAAGTACTTTGTAGCTTAAACTACTTTTCGTGACATATAATGAACAAGAAAATAACTCTGAAGCTTTCTTTAGATTGTAGATCAAGCACATGCTGTTCTATTAGTAGGGGGGACTCTTCAACCTATAGAAGAGACAAGGGAGCGATTATTTCCGTGGTTACCACCGAATCAGTTGCATTTCTTTTCATGCGGCCACATTGTCCCTCCAGATAGCATTATGCCAATTGCGGTTTCTCGTGGTCCTTCTGGCCGCTCCTTTGATTTTAGCTACAGCTCTAGAAGCTCACTAGACATGGTGAGCATATCCTTATTTTTGTCTATCATTGTTTAGCATGGTTTCTTTTGTAAAGGTAGCATTTGGCTTCTGTCTTGAGATAGAAAGGATGGAGACAGCGAGACGGCAGAGATGGGTCTCACTCTCCAGTGTCCCATCTCTTTGGAGGAATAGAAATTTGCTTAAAAATTGTCTCGGAGACATCTCTTTTGTCTCTATTCAAGAAGTACAAAATTATCTTAAAATTTGTCTCGGAAAAGAGATGTTTTTGTCTCCAACGTCTCTGTCCTCTCTTTGTCAAGACAATAACCAAATGACACCTGAAGTATTCAACTGCGGACAATGAGTGACTATGTTCCATCTTGTGTTTTATAGATGCGAGAACTAGGCCTTTTGCTATGTAACTTGGTGACTGTGGTTCCTGAAGGAATCGTAGTCTTCTTCCCTTCTTTCGATTATGAAGGTAAAGTGTATGAACTCTGGGGATCTTCTGGCATCATTGAGAGGATTACTAGGAGGAAGCGTATCTTTAGAGAGCCTAGGAATAATATGGAAGTTGAATCTGTTCTAAAGGAATATAAAGATACCATTTGTGCATTATCAAGTGTGAGTACAGAAGCAAACCAAGCATCTCAAAGTGGTGCAGTGCTCCTTGCTGTTGTTGGTGGGAAGATATCTGAAGGGATCAACTTAAGTGATGGAATGGGTCGGTGTGTCGTCATGGTTGGACTGCCATATGCTAGTCCATCTGATATCGAGTTATTGGAAAGGATAAAGCACATAGAAGGTTTTCGAAATTCAAAGTCCATTGAAAATACCCCATTTGGTGCAAGTTGTGATGTATATAATGGAGATGCACAAGGTGGTTTTGACATCTTAAGAAGTTGCAGCCACAGAGGGAGAGAGTACTATGAGAATCTCTGCATGAAAGCTGTAAATCAATCAATAGGTGAGTATATATGCACTAACCTCATAAAGGGTAATTTTGTTGAAACGTAACTCAACCAATTTTTGCCAAATAAGTTAAAACTCAATTTATACCCTTGAAATAAACCATGGTTTTGGTCTTTCTCATACCAAACCAAACATGTGGTTAAGCAATTTATAAGGAATTAATCTTCACCGAAATTCAATGCTTTGTTACTAATTAATTCTTTGATGCATTAAGGTCATGTAGCCGTAGCAAACCAAAGGTCAAGCTCATGATTGCACAGTATCTTACTGGATTTCCTCTATGGTGTATGGAAAATAGTTTTTGAACATCTAAACCTTCGAACTCCATGCTGACACTACTTTTGACTTCCTACTTCAACACTTATTTTTCACCATTAGATTATGCTATCTGTGCAATTGATACACACTATTGGATGTTCAAAGTAACATTACTTACTGTACATTAAGCATACATAGCACTTGCAAACATCTTGAAGGGGTTTTCTTCTATGGGACTTACATTACACTGTTATATGTATGTATGTTGTTTCAGGTAGAGCAATTCGTCATATTAATGACTATGCAGCAATTTTGCTTGTTGATACGAGATATGCATCTGATTCCTCCAAAAGGAGCTTATCCCACCCAGTCAACAAGCTACCACAGTGGATAAAAGATCGTCTTGTTTCTTCCACTAATAACTATGGTGAAGTGCACAGGTTGTTGCATCAGTTTTTCAAATTCAAAAAGAGAAGCTGAGAATACTCACTGCAGAAGAAAAGGTCTTGCAAAGGCCATGATTTCCATTATAATCATTTATAGGGAGATGTCTTAGATGTACCGGGTTGAATTTGGTGCACCGTGCATTAAGGCAATACAATGGTAGAGATTTGAACAATGAAAAGTGTGGCAATGTGGCATCCGTCATGATTCAAGTTTATTCCTTTTGATTGCCTTAGTACATGATGCACCAAGTACAATCTGATGCATCATAGCATTGTCCCATTTATACCCTCAGTTTGATAGTTATTAAGTTCAATTAGATTCTTTAATCTTTAAATATAGAAGAAGAAAGAAAAACTTGAAATAGGGCAGAGCAGCAAATAAAAAATCTGTTTTGTGCACTTGACAGTTATTCATTTTTCATACCCTTGTTTTTTTTCTGATGATTTTATACACTATTTTATTTTTTATTCTTTTACGGGGGAGCATTCCTATTTGTAATTTTTTTTTTTGTAAAAAAGAAAATGGATTCATAGGGGCTTGTATATGTTATCCGATCTTATTCCAAATAAAAACTTAGACTGTCTTTATCAGCAATAAGAATGTTCAAACTGTTTTAAATTGACTTTGATAATTACATCATATAAATAACGGTTCATAAGCAGGTATTATGTTGGCAACTCTATTCAATGCTGAGAGAATTGAATCAATGAATGCTATTTAAGATGCAGATTAATTGTTCTAGCTGTCACTCTGCAACTTTGTTTTGTATACTTAATGCTGGTCACGGGCAACAATGGTGTCAGATATTCAACATGGACAACAGAACCAATCTATCTTGGAGAAAATGACAATATGCTAAGTTTATGTGGGAAATAACTACTTCTATGATATGAATGTTTTACCATCAATTAGAAGGGAAACAATTCACCTAACTCATTGTCGGTTAGATTAGATTGTGATGTGTTTGACTTTGCTGCATTGAGTTCTTTCTTTTTTTTAAAAAAAAGAAAGAAAAGAAAAGTGAATTTTAAATAACATTTTTCTTCTAATAAATTGTTAATAACTTATATATGATCTCAACTATTCCTGGTAGAATTAAGTGTTTTCAGGGCAAAAAACAGTTGACTTTGTGGATCATTATTGTTACCTACTATATATAACTATATTTTGAATACAACTGCTGAAGTATCAAACAACAATGAATGATTGAACACCAAAATAAACAATAAGCTCCAAAATAAGACAGTGCATGGTTCCAAGCACCAAAGCCTATCTTTAATATAGTCTGCCAAATATCATGTTATCTTCATGAATGATAGATGCAAAATTTGGCAGTTGTAGTACTTGTTTGGGCATCCAAAGTTTTGTCAGTTTTTGCTGCCAGAGTTAAGTTGCTCTCCCTTGCAGGGTAAACAGTTATTCAGGATAAAAAGAGATATCTGCCAAACACAGTGCAGACACTTTAACTATCATAGTTTTGGATAGAGGTGGGTAGAGGAATTAATAAGCTATGTCAAAATCTGATAGTGACATGACTACCAATTAACCCCTTTCTTACAAAATAGTATACTTTTTCCACTTCTTAAATTAATGGAGTAAGCTCCAAACAAGTCTCTATCCGAAATTAATCAGCGTCGAGGTCCTTTTGGTTAACTGACCGTGGGACCAATGTGTTCGATAACTTTCCTACTTAAGAACCATGACGCTAATTAATTGTGGATTAAGACTTGTTTGCCAACAAAAAATGGGATTATTTAGATATAAATTATATATTGTTGCATTGATTATGATTTGTTAATGTACCAAAAAAGTTAAAACAACTTTTTAGTATAGAATGAGTATTAATAAGGCTTTCTACTTAATTAGCATTGGTTTGGAATGTGAGCATGTGTGTCATTAATTATTCTCAGTGACCCTACTGATTTTTCTGCTAAAAGCACTGACTGAATCTACTTTGGAGGTGCATTAATTAAATGAACACAAGTCACTAAAGTTAAAATTAGTTGCATGTCATGACTCATGACAAAAAATAATAGAACCCCTGCAAATCTCAAACTAAGAATAATTTGATTTAGGGGGGTCATAATTCATGATGTTTCAAATCTGGCGAAGTTTTGCAAATTCTTGATTTAATGTTTTTAGGCAACACTGCTGGCAACTTTGTACCTTAGCCAAAACAATGTACTAACATCTCTGATAATATGAATACTGAAAGTCCTTTTTTTATGCTTTCTTTTGTAAACTATCTGTAAGCCAAATAGGAACAACCCCACATTCAAGGAAAATATCTACACAAGTATCATGACCCCAAATTACTTTGCCCCTTTGACATGGTTATCAAACTCTCTGGTTAACTATAAACTTTACAAGTTTATATTACCAAATCAAGTTTACCAGTTGAATTTTATTATTTGAGTTTATCTTAGCTCGACGAGGTTAGGTGAACTATCAAATTTGATAACCTTAACCTTTGATATTAATATTTTCACCTTATCATATGGTTAAATCAACTGCAATTTAAAACCTTGGTTACTAGCTTTGACTTTAATCAGAGAAAAAAAAAAGGGGGGGGGGGGGTTTAAAGGGTACATGGGATGCCGTAGACAAAAAGGTAAACTTGAAACATAGATGGAAATAAAACCCTTTTAGAGTACATTTCTTTTGTCTTATGGTAACCATAAGAAACTAATTCCAATCTGCATTTATCTTTATATGTGAATAAGAATCAGGACAAAATTGGAGACTGTACAAGAACTAGAGCATATTTAAAACCATGCTTGCTTTTGAAGAAGACTGAAGAACTACTTGGAGAATCCTCTCCTCCTTCTCTCAATAAAATTACAAATGCTGCTAAGAGACACCATTCACAAAAGCAAGGTTTTATTCCGCAAAAGCCTTAGAAAATTCAGGTCTTTATTCCGTGGAGGGTACCAAAAACTACCAAGATCACTCTCCTTCAACACTTTACTTTGTGGAAGTGGCAATGCAAGAAGAACTCACACAACAAGTGACCAATTCTACAATGAGTTCTATGATCACTTGCAGTATGATCTCAGCAGAATGAAGAGGTTTTGCAGCAACAGCAACAACATAACAAATTCCAAGTCAAAAGAACCAGAAATTGAAGATATTGTGAGTTTTGCAAAGCAAAGTCCACAAAAGAGCTTTCATGAAGACATGCCAAAGGAGGAGAAGAAGAAGAAGAAGAAAAACAAAGGGAACTCATCACAAGTAAGAAATAAGGAGGATTCAACAAAGGGAGCTAATGTTTTACTTTTAGCACAGAAGATGAGAGAATTAGATATGGTTGATGAGGGTGATCTTGAGGATGTACTAGACATAGAAGAGGCACTACATTACTATTCTCGCCTTAAAAGCCCAGTCTATTTAGATATCGTGGACCAGTTTTTCATGGATATGCACTCAGACCTATCGTTTCCACAGCCCTCTGTTAGCATCAGAACCTGAAAGCAGAGACTTGGTTCAATCAGGTTGTAGATAAGATAATCATAATTCCCAAGGCATAGCAGGTTTCAGTGTATAGGAAAATGTTTTTATTTCACTATTTTGTGTCTCTTGTGTTGTGTCCTTTTTCCACATGTTGTATCATATATGATAAAACTGAAAATGAGTTTATGTGGTTCAGTTCCCACTTTTTAGAAATTTCTTCCTTTTCCCTGTGTTATTGCTCTTGTATGACATACATGATTTATGATAGCACATCATGAGTAGAATTGAATCATATGGATAAGAGAACCTCTTACCTTCTTGTTTGCCAATTTTCTTATTGTGCAAAATTTTATATCTTCAGTTTCTTTCTCAAAGATACTTGGATCATAATAGATTCTTGAATGCTGTGTACTAGTTTGATAGGAATGATAAGAAACAGAAACTAATTTTTAAAAGTTCTAGCTACTCTTCTGTTACAGTTGGCAACAAAATGTAATATGCATACAAGCACTTCATGAACACCTCATTCTTAGCAACATTTCATGCAACCTTTGAACAATTGAGCCGAATGTTACCCATAGGCGGTGTCAATATATGGAGATCTGAGAGTTTCATCATTGCAAGGGCGAAATGTTTATGGAACAAAGTAGAATCTAGAGCATATTCCTTGATCCAATAACGAGTTACTTCGCCTTCCAATAGTTGCTGATCAGCATACAAGATTCCTCTACCTTGCAATAGGTTGCGGTAGTACGTAATCCCAAAATCTGATTGAGGTTGTTCCAAGTCCATAGTAATTCCTGGCTCTTCTACTGAGGAAGAAGGGGAGCCATTGGGAAAAGTTGACTCAAAAGCTGTCGATGAAAGGGTGCGGTGGGAAGTATATCCTGATGCAGATGAGGGAGATGATGCACTGCATCTTGATTTCAATAGGTTCAGAAATTCAACTTCTATAGAAGGATCAGGTTCATTGGTGCCGCTGAAGTTATAGAGGCGGTTTTTGAAGAATTCGCAGTGGATTTCGCCAATGCTATGGGCACCTAAAAAGGAAAGAGTGGACAGACTAGTTTAGTCACTCATTGACAATGGTAAGTTGCACAAAACCACCAAATAGCATCAAAAGCAGAAGCCAAAGACACATCCAAAACAATGGAATTTAAAAAAAAGGAAAATAGTAAGCACATTAAACCAGAAAGTACTAGGTTCTGTTAATTAATGGCAAGCTTATATTCATGCATTAATGTGATTTTGTTAGCAAATGATGCATTGATGCATGTCCTAAACAGTTAGGTTCTGAAATATACAATCATTGCCCTAAAACTTTAGGGAAGAAGGGTCATATATATCAGCTGCTTCAATATAATCAAACCTGAAGGTATTGTTACCCATTAATACGAAGAGAAGTGAAAAGAATGAGACTAACCTAGGAGAGTGACCATCTCCCTTTCATCAAATCCCTTTGCTTTGAAGGAATTAAGGGTGTGTGATAAATCAGAATAGGGCGAAGGAAGCTCATACGTTGCAATGTCAGCATAAGAGTTCGAACCATCTCTCCGGCCGGTATATAATGGATAGAAGGGGCCACCAGCCTGAAGTAAACACAGATCTAAATCAAGTTCTAGTGTGTATGAACATAGAAATGAATGGACAATGCTCTATGATTTCTATTAGATCTACAACATTAGATTATCACAGATTCAAAGTGTATCATGAAAATACAATGATGAAAGGAAGAGAAGAGAAAAACACATTACCAGAGCCACAGAGTCTCTAGCAGCTAGTACAAGAATATCGGCACAAGAAACAATTCTAGGGCAAGCTTCTTCAAGCTTGGATTTGATGGTTTCAATTACATCAAAACCTTTGAGGCTTCCATTGGGAGGTGCCTCTTTCTCTGAATCAATGTAATCATCATCATCTAACAAAACCGAAGCATCACATCCCTGAAACACAGTTGAGTTAGAAAGCAGCCAA
Source organism: Arachis ipaensis (assembly GCF_059453495.1). Classification (NCBI taxonomy): domain Eukaryota; kingdom Viridiplantae; phylum Streptophyta; class Magnoliopsida; order Fabales; family Fabaceae; genus Arachis; species Arachis ipaensis. Next base: position 3,766,540 of record NC_142444.1, on the reverse strand, counting down.
TAAACTCATCATAGATATATAACATCATAAGTACTCAATAATATGCAATAAAATTAAAGTAGAATCTCAATTTTTATGTAACTCTCCAAGAAACTATTGATTATCTAGCTATAGTTTAGTCCAGACACACCTCATAACTAGAGCATCTAAATAAACAAAACCCCAAATTACAATCAATGAAATTCAATAATCTTCACTTTCGAGAAAACATCTAAAATATGAACGCCAGGGCCAACTCAAGAAAAACAAAGAGTTTATCAAAATCACAGAAACTCAAAACCCTATGAAAAGAACCCCAATGTGTATATGCTTTCTTTTTCTTTATTTTGAAATTTTCCAACAAAGACGGACCTGAATGAAACAATCATGGAAAACAAGGCGAAGGATAGCTGGAATCAAATAGGGTTTGGTGCGGTGAATATGTTGCATGGTGGAGCGAACAATTCGTTCTGCTTTGGGGCACGAATTTCGGTAGTAATCATACTGAAGTGACTCACCACCACCATCATCATCGTCAGAAGAATCATTTTTGTCATCATCATCATTATCACCAGCGTCAAGAACACCAAATTCATCATCATCGTCGTCATCATCTTCACCAACACCACCATTGATCTTGACAGATAACGAGACAGGGTAATTGGAAAACGAGTCCAGAGGAACAGAACGAGAGTGCGAAGAAGAACAAGAAGAAGCAGAAGAGGAAGAAGAGGGGTTACAGAAAGAGGAGGTGGTTGTGGTTGTGATGCTTATTCTGCTGTTGCTGCTGTTGTTGTTGGTGTTGAAAGAGAGGAAGATGCAGAAGAGGAGAATGAAGAAGCTCATCTTCTTGAGCATCTTTGACATCAAAGTTGCCATCTTTTGCTCAATCGGTGCTCGCAAAACTTGTTCTTGTCAGTGAATTAGGGAAACAAAGTGAAGTGAAGTTGCATTCGTTCATTCATTCACATCAGAGTTGCAGAGTTCATTCACTGGAAGAAGAAGAAAATGGCGGGAAGAAAAGTTGGTTGGTTCTGTTGGGGTATCCAAGTATCACTAACTGTCGCGGTTTACAAATTTTACCTCTTTCTTTTTATTTATTTATTTTTTATTTTAAGTCCTACAGTGTCAATTTATTATTTAGTAATGATACAAGAAACAAGAAATTTGTATATTCTGACTATGAGATTACTCGCATAATCTTTTATTTATTTTGAAAGTAAAATGGAATCTACCGACTACCAAGGACTTTGGATGTTGCCACACAACACACCATACCCTTATGACACTTTGATTATATTTAATCTTCAAATTTACTATTTAAAATTTTGTTTAAATACATGAATTTAATTTGATGATCGTGTTATAGTATCTATAGATCAAAATAAAACTCATACTAAGTTAACTCAATTTTATAGGATAGAGTTGTTTACTTGGTTTGTACTTGTAGGTCGAGTCAATACAAAGGATCGACTAATCAGATTGGGCATCATTGAACCAAGTGATAACGTCTGCGTTATGTGTAGCAAAGAAATTAAATCTGTACAACATCTGTTTGTCACATGTGAGTATGCTTGGCAGGTGTGGTGCACATGGATTAGTCATGTGGGTTGTGTTTGGAGTATCCCAGGATCCATAAAAGAACATTTTGAGAGTTGGAGGATTATATCTTTAAGAAAAGACGTGCGAAAAACATGGTTAGTTGAATTCTTCTCAATTATATGGAATATCTGGCTATGTAGAAATGAACTTATCTTCCAGAATAAGACAACAAATATTGTAGACTGTGTGACTAGGTCGTTTTGTTGCTCTAGAAAGTGGTGCAAAGGTTAACTCGGGTTGTTGATAGCTATGCCGAAAATGACATAGGAGTTGCTAAATTTCATGTATTGTATCTTTGTATGCTTCACTACATGTGTTAAGCTTGTTTTTCTTTCAAAAAAAAAAAAAAAAAAAAAACTCAATTTTATAGGAATTTTCAAAGATTATACATCACACATTCAAATTTTCGTCCATGGCTTTTTAGATTTTAGTTTAGCAAACTACAATCCATTGGGAAATTTTGTTGTAGAAAAACAAGAAGAAAAAACATAACTAGCTGATGAATTCATGTATTTTCAATTTTTCATCGTAGCTATAGTAAAAATAAAAAGATAAATTCGTTATAAGTAATAAAACGTGTGTAAATCATTTTAATAATATTTCATCTACATTAAAAAAAATAATAGTCCATTTGGGAGGTGTCAATTCACTCAATTGAACAGAATAAGAGGACTACTCCATAAAAGAAACTCCATTGATTGATAAAACATCAAATCAAAGATTTATACATTGATATTGTGCCTTGAATAGCAGCACTAAAACCAATACAGCTCTATATGCTCAGAAACCAAAGAAAAGAAAAGTAAAAGAGACCCCACCTTATACTCCCCACGATAAGAGCTAAGGTAAAAATAATGAATAATCTAGCACGAATGCCGCATAAACATCCCACAATTTATCATTCCAGCCATAGCAACAATCGCCACAAGGAGTCTCAAATATGATTTAGTAACCATTAGATGAAACCAAAACATTATGCTCCTTCAAACGTTTTTGAAAATGTGCTAAACGGGTTTGCAACTGCAAGATACCAGCAGCTTTCTGTGTTAGAATGGCATTTAGCTTTGTAACATAATCATCCAGCTGATTCCCTGGTTGATCTGCTTCAACCAAGAGGTTCATTTCCTGCATAAATGGATGATGAATGAAAATCTCAATCAAGAAAAAAAAAAAAACTGCAATTTCCAACATGCCTTTCAGGGAAGCAGTGGCAAGGGCAGTTTTCAAAAATGCATATTCTTTGTTCTATGAACTCTTTTAGTTTTATTCTAGGATGAATAATACTGAAACCAGCCGAGGGCAGGATATGCAAGATGTTCAACAAACAGAAAATTTGTTGCATGTGTGTGCGCTGAAGTTTCAACTATTATGCTGAATACCAATAGGGTTAAATTCAATACCTCTCTAACAATATTCATGGTCTCCTCTACTTGTTTCCGGTGGGCGTTTACAAGATCTTCCTCCTCCTGAAGTTATGATAAAATGCTTTTATCTAGTTTTCTGTGTACAAGAATATACTCTGCAAGTAGTCAGTAGTTTTACCTTTAAGAGGGCATTCAAATCATCGTCTGAATGTACAGTTTTAGGTTCAACATTTGGGAGGTCCTTCCATTTGATCTGATTATTCTGCTTCTTCGATTTGTCTTCTGTCACACCATACGACGGCTCTATCTTTCCATATTTCTTTAATGATGGTTTCACCTCCTCATAGTACTCTTCGGGAGGGCTAAATTCATCCACATCATTATCTTCCAGCGATGCATCAACCACATGATCCTCATAGGCAGATGCAGGAAAAGAAGATACAGGAATTGTAATAGATTCCTTGAGGTTGAATGAAGATATAGTATCCTTCTTAGAATTGTGACCCTTTGATAGGCTTTTTACTCTGAAAGTTTTAACAGCAAAGAACAAGTTTCAATTTGTATCTATCAAACATTGTGCAGGATGTTGGTGGTTTGAAGGATGGGAATAACCAAGAAAAGAATTTATTCTTTTGTTACCTGTCAGCATATCTTAATGTATTGAGAGTATGTTCACATGAACCAGAGCTTGGTGATATGCATGATATCATAACAGTGCGGGAATTACCAACAAATGAATCCCTTAAAACTTCAGTCAATTTACTGCCTCTGAATGGGATGTGTCCCTGATCGTTATCGAGAGCTCTTATGCACTCCTTCAGGGCAAGTAAGCTTTTATTGATCTCAGCACCTTCTATTCTGTAACATATAATTTGGAACAGCCAAAATAAAGCCATTAAGGTCAAGACACAAGAGGGTCAAAATTGAGATGCAGTTACTAATATGATGTATTTCAATAGTTGAAATGTTATTTGTGCACAAAAAGCTAGACATCTCATATACATCCTAGTTAGAGATAGACACAATAGTTTGTTTTTCATTTTTCCCCCTCTTCTCAACTCTCACAATTACCACAAGTGTTTTCATGATATGTCT